>NC_142601.1:58374192-59059656 GCF_041222555.1 Hakea prostrata | reverse complement strand
TCTGGGTTTGTCCCAAGGAACATCGACATACGGATACGCACAGGTGCTAATTTTTCTGATACGTAGCTTGTGTTCTCTTGATTTTGGGTTTGCATAAATCATCTGTTATTGATCTATGTTCATTTTATTGATAGGGTCTTCAATTCCTACACCCAGTACTAATGGGGATCAGGCAGGGATGCAGCAACCCCAGATGCGGGCAGATACATCAAGAAGTTCTGGTGGTGCAACATTTGTCCACCAAGTACCTTCAGGGGCATCAGGTAGCCTACCCTTTACTGCAGATTCCGGAGTACGGGTAGTACCCATCAGGACTGTGGTTGCTGCAGTACCTGCTCCAATCAGTCGACCACCATCCAGTACATCTGGTGGCTCAGTAGGCATGTTCTATCCACTTTTAGCTAGGGTTCAGCATGCTACTTCGGGAAATTCAGATAATGCAAGAAGCTCTGGAGTGGCCGGTGAACACCAGCCTGGTGCTCCTGAAACGAGGCAGCAGCCAGTCCCAGCATTTTCAGTGCAAGGTCAAAATATAGGTTCGAACATTTTTGTTTCTGTTAGAGATGGAAATTCAGCATCCACGGTGACTGAGCACCAGCAAGGTAATGATTCTTCTGAGATTCAGATGAGGTTTGATGTTCACTTCAAATTTTAATTTGGGATGATGCCTTCTGTTTGGCCTCAGATTGTTTATATCATTAGTGTCCTTTACTTCTAAATAAAGCTTTATTAATGCAAACACTGTTTTTGTTAGTTCTCACATCCAATAACTGGAAGTCAAAATTGTATTCTTAATTGAATACATGTCAAATTGGGTTAAATTGTGTATCTTATTGCAGTTTTTAAGATTTTAGCTTTGAAAAGAATTTACATAGATATGAAATATGCTCAATTATTGTTATACACTAGCCTGTTTCCTATTCGTATCCTCCATTAAGGAATATGTTGAATAACCTGTGTTAATTAGCAAATTATGCTAAAGAATTTAGCCAAAGAAAATAGAATGGCTGCTCAAGTCTTTTGCTTTGATAACTAACAAATTAGAATATGGCTCTAGGAAACGCTGAGGCTGTGAAGAAAAAAGTGGGGGTGGCAGTGAGTAGGAATTAAAGCAAAGAGATGCCTTTATGAATTAGTCTTAAGTAAACAGAACTATGAGGGTTATGAATGGAGGAGGGGGGGGGAGTGAAGGTTAATGTTGAGGCGAAGGGACTGGGAGAGATGTAGTGGTAAAGCCCTACGATCCATGGGGTCCTTTTGTTTTACAAGCTGGAAAGCGCAAACAATTTGATTTCGTAACTTTTGAGTCTGTTGACATTGTCATTGTGTATGATGAATGGATATACCCTTCCCAATTGTAACAAAGACTACTACCCCAAACATGTTTTGTATTAGTATTTAGTACTTTGTGATCATGTAGGTTGAGAAAGTCAGATTTTAGACTGTGACCTGTGTGGCTTGAACACTAAAAATGCTGATGCATCCGTTACTGACTTATTTACGTTGGTCAATAGATTGTCCAGTTTGTTTATATTCACTCGACCTCACTTTGGAGAGTATCATCATGCCTTCAATCACATAATTAAACCTAGTAATATTCAACATACTTGTGGCGATGGTTGCAGTCGGAACGACTCAATTGGACATATATTTGTGATCTGTCACTTTTGGCATAGGATTTTGTTTAATCAAGTGATCTGAACATTCTCTATTGGAATTATTAGCTTGATCTGAATGTCAGCTTACATGTTCTCCATAGGAAGCTTTCCAACTTCGAGTTCAAGACAACCTGAACAATCCAATTTAAGTAATAACGTTTCATCAAGTGATGGGACCCAAAGTGGCCATGGAACTCCAAATTTCAACAGATTGGAGGAGTTGCTGAGGACAATTTTCCCTGGGGAGCACATCAGTGATATCACCTTCCATCCTATGCCTACAACTTCAGCCACTGAAAGTGCTGGGACAACTGGAGGTGCCGTGGATGCAAGGGAGGCGGTGGCAGGAGTTGACTCTGATGGAGTTTTCTTCTCTAATTTACTTCGACAAGTCATGCCTTACATATCTCAAAGTGGAGATGCCGACTCCCTCACACAGGTATGCATGACTCTCTCTCCCCTCCCCTTCCCCCCATCTCCCTTATGCAGATATCTATGTACCAAGATCCTTCCTTTGTCCCCTCAGATCTGTGATGTAATTATATCACAACTCGGAAAAAGTTTTGTATGAGCGCGTGTGTGCACTGTCTGTCTTTTCAATCATCATGAGAATTATGCATGTGCATTCTTAACTGCACAATAAATGTATGCAGGCTGAGGAGAATCCAGATGTTGGGACATCGTGTCAGCGTGGTGATCCTCTGAATCCACCAAATTCGAAGCGTCAAAAGGTTTGCTGTCAAGTACTCATTTCTTTCTATTATTTAATTTTGCTTATTTGCATGACCGAGCATCGAGGAAACTGCTGACCTTGATTGAAGTTGTTGCTAAAGCCTTATATATAACTCTTGTTAACAAAATAGATTACCTGGAATCACTTCAATGAAATTAGACTTTTTAATGGGTGGTGGAAGTTCTGTACATCCTGCTAGCCTAATGAACGTTATTTTCAGAAGTTGCTACATCATATTTAATTGGTGCCTTGACAGTAAACTCTAAACGTCTGTATTTATAGATCAATAAATTCGTCGATGATGTCGAGATCAAATTGAAGGGGCACTATAGTATCTCCGTACTTCTATCAGGTTGAAAAATAAATATCACATTGGAAAACAAAATCTAGTAGTCTTGGTGCATGCTTGAATATTTTAGAGGTTGTGAAGTCCTTTTAGATTGCTCAGAATTTAGGTTGTTGGTTAGGCAGGGCAGAAAGGGAGCAAAGAAAAAGAATGACCTGATTTCTTTACTATTATGAGTTTGTGACAGAGGCTCTTCATATATTAAGAACATGCCTTTTTGTTTGGTTAGTTGAGAATGATGATGCCCCCTCACGTTGTATCATTTGTTCAGTTCCTGTTTTTGAATTTTGGTTTTTTGATGCAGAGGGAGTGATGTATCTGAAAATGTTGAGCTCTCGTAAGATCAGAATGATGATGCAGCATGGAAGCATTGCTGTGTTAAATGGAGTTATATTGGGAGGCATGCAGTGGTGCCATAAATACATGATGTATATCTTGAATTTGATTTTTCATTTGGCATTATTGTCAGCAGGTGATAGTAATTGGGACCCTCTCCCTCTTCTCATCCTCGCTGTCACTCCCTCTGGTTTAGAATACTAGGATCATTAACAAAGATAAACAATTTTCTTTTCTATTAGGTGAACAGTTGGCAGCATCTGTGATCTTGAATTCAAACCCATATGTACATGTGAGTATTTTAGACCTTCATACATTAGTGTTGAGGAATTGAATTTGTAGTCTAGAGAACTCCAATTTTTGTGGTGGCTTTGAAATACTGTTGGAACATATCTGGCAATTGATTATTTTTTTTAATTAAATTTTCTCTACTTTGTTCTTTAGTTTTGAAAGCGAACTTCTTTTTCACCTTTCACCACAGTTCAGTGTGGATCTAGGGTTAATGCTCCTGTATGTCCAATGAATGGGGTTTCAAACGGAAGACTGACTGCTAGCTTTTGTGACAGAATCCTGAACTTTATCCTCCTACTTAAGTTGGAACTATTTGGGTCTCGTGCAGTTGTGTATCTCATAAGGTTAGTTAAATGATTTTGTAAACCATCTGAATAAGCATGTAACAAGATTATGGTTATCTCCGAGCTGAATTGACGTTTGAGTAGTCAAGGAAAACGCACAAGGTAAGTTCCCTGTGTTTTATGTATTTCTTCCTTTTGACTTTTGGTGAATTCTTCTTTTAGGAGTTAGTAGGCGAAATTGCTTGGATCATGCACATTTATGTCAAGTGAGATTTAAATCTCGGTCGAGATTTTGATCTAATGGTCAAATGTGTTTTGCTTGACAGTCCTGCGCATTATCTGAAGCAAAGTTCATTAATGGGATGAATGGATACATGACGACTAGTGCTCTTGGTGCCCACATTAGGGGAGAGGAAAAGGGGGGTGTTTGTGGAAGAAAAATTTAAGCCATAATGCCGTCAAAGCAGTAGTTTTCTCTTTCCATTGTAGTGAAAGCATGATCTTCGCTTGCTTGGGTAGTGCGTTTGACATGAAAGCATGCTATCACATGTATGACCATGGAGAGTCCAAACCTAACTTCTTTACTAGAAGGTATTTGTTAGTGTCAACCGGTCCAGTCCTTATCCTTGTACATTTCCATGACCTCACTGCTAGAGTCTGAATCTCTCTAGATATCAGGGGAGAACAGTATAAAGGGTTCAGGCCCCCCTGTAAATATTAATATTAAAAAAGTTTAAAATTTCAATGAATTTTATGTGAACCCCACCTTTACGTCAAGGGAACACATTGTTCTCCTTGGGGCAGAGAGTTGATCTAGACGCTCACTACTAAGCACCCTTCTGGCTATTGTATACCATCTTCATTGCCAGGGATTTTTGTCTAATGATGACTATAAAGGGTAAGACTATTCCAATAAAAATTGAATTTACAACAGAAACCCAAAAACCTAATCAGCAAAGAATGATTTGTGAATCTGAAAACCTAGCGACTGCCCACTTCTCCGGTGACCCAATACAAAGGTTGTAGCGATTAGATCTTCCATTACACCCCCATAGATGGTTAGCTCAAGACACTTTTGCTTTTGGTAAGATGTCTCGTACATAGTAGTTGGGTACCTTTAGATAGACAAGATCAGTAATCCAGAGAAGCCACCATTAAAAAGTCATATACGTACGAGATAGAGTAAACGGTGTGTTAGCAAATATACAGAAAAATCATAGAACAAATCATTCTGTGAGTTAATTGAAATTCATTTAAAGCTCAAACCCACCGATCTAGATTACATTGCTCTCTTCTTTTGCCTTTTAAAGAAAATGCTAATTGTGAGTAACTTGGATTTTTGAAAGTAGGTGTTTTGTAATTTAGGTCATAATAGTGGGTGGACACTAGTTTTACTCTAATAATTGGGGGGGGGTGCTGTGTAAAAAACTCTTCTATGTTTAGTTTCAGCAACTATTTGCTAGTTCATCAACATGTCTTCGCCCATTTAAATGATCTCACAGTGGTATGGAGAACTCAACTAAAATAACAATCAACAAATTCATTCGATGTGCAAGGTGTATTGAGCCACAAGCAAAGTTGCCGAACGGATAGGGTTTTCAAAAATTCGCAAATCGTTTTGATTAGGTTTTTGGATTTACTTTGTAAATTTGATTCTTAATGAGATAGTCTTTTGTAAATTTATAAACTAAATAATTAAATTACAATTACTATTTTACCTTTTATAGTTACCGTCAGATTAGCATTTAATACGTGTCAAACAACCGCAACCTAGTTCTGAGTTTCAACTCCAATGGTCAAAGAATTTGCTCATAAACATCAAATGCGGCAAGATTTACATGGTGAATTCATAGGAGATTGTGGTTTTAATGAAGATTTCGCTCAATTTAGTTGTTTGCCTGTGTGTATTCAACTCCGCTTCAATGCGTGTTTCTCCATTCCTTTCCTTATATTTGTGTTTCTTCAAGTTTTCCATCATTTAAAGATTGATATGTAAGAATTGGAAAAGTATAGGCGATGCAAGATGGTGAATACTGTGTCCCCATGGATCTTTAAACGGATGTGCAACATTTAGTTCATGTAAAACATATTATTGTACAGTTGGATCTTTGGGTTTTTAACTGTGTTCCAAGGGTGTCTAACGGATTAACAAACTCCCTAGTTTGGAGGGCCTGGTCTATTTTGTGAATAACTGTTTGACCACATTCCACTCCTTGGTTGTTGGGTACTTAGCCCTCTAGGTGTTATACATGGTAATATTGATAAATTATTATTTACCCAAAAAAAAAAACCATGGAACTTTTTTTTTGGCTGGTCATCATCAACCAATCGTATTGACTAGGGGCCCACAAGCCCGAGGGTTGTGTGGGGGAGGTGTGTAGGGGTGGAGGTTCATATCTATAACCTCTTTGGACTTAGTGCCACAGAATGAAACTTAGTCTAAGAGTGTCAATTGTATATCGAAACCATTTAAACTGTTTTGTGCTGCATTGTTTAAATCGTATTGTGCCGCACCATTTTAAAATTTGGTACGGTATGTATGACAATTGAATTTTGAAATTCAGTTTAGTACAATATCAGTTTCAGATATTATACCATCAGTATGTACCAAATATCATACCGATTTACCATATACCAAAAATCGTGCCATACGAGGAATATTTATGTAATTTTACTTTAAACTTATTTATGTACTTTATCAAGTATTTTTTTTCTATTTCTCTCACGTGAGTTGGGTTTCAATTTGAGGTTTAGGCATTTTTTTTTCTTTCTGTTGCACATTTGCAGAAAATATGTGAAACTGGAATAGGTGACCCTAGCCACCATACCCCATTCCTGCCTGAATTAACGTTTCTGGGAAATGCAAATGGTATATTTCATTGTCTCCTTTTAGGAGGATTCTCAAGGGTCGTTTGCCAAACAACTTCCAGGGTCACCTATTTCCAATTTTCGGACCTCCATTGTACATAACTTCCACCGTCTTTGAGTGTCACTGGAAGAGGGATCAGTTGTATGCTCAAACATTAAAGTGTTCAGTAAGGGAAGCATTAATTCAAATTTCTTAGAAACCGTTTGTGGAGAGCACTATAACTTATAACTCAGTAGCATTTGGAATTACATTCTTTGGGTTGACCGTATTTTTTTTACTAGACGATCGAAACTAATAATGTTAATATGCTCTAGCCAATACTTTAGTTTCTTGTGGCAACATTACAAATTAGAATATTAGAATAATGAGTTTTTTATAAATGAAATTATGTCATACCATGTACTGAATCGTGCCATTTTGTTGTACTAATTTTATGTCGAAATCGTACTATATAAATTTGTTACAGCATGGTGCCATACCAAATTTCAGGTACCGTACCAAAATTGACATTTTTACTTAATATTGTCCCAAAAACACATTCTAATCCTTCCAATTAATCGTTAATTCAAAATCCCCAAATTGGCTCTTACAAAGTTGCTCATGTCTCACAAAGGTTCGATCAGTCTCAAATAGGTGAAATGATACCAACCAACATTCAATAGCAAGCATTTACTCTCCTACCAACATTCTCTAACACAAATGCTAACCACCAACCGAAATAACCCATAGAAAAAGAAGAGAGAGGTTTCCTTGCCTTTTCGTTCGATAAACTCCACAATCCACGATTCGACACACTTCAATCTACAATGATTTGACTCAACTCTCCACCTTTCTTTTCTCCCAAGCTCTCAGCCTTCAAAAAATCATAAAGAATTCATTTGTGAGCAACTTGAGCAATAAAATAGCGTTTTAAAGGCTGGATTTCAAAAAATACCCTCTTTCTAGGTGGGGGCAATAAGTCAAAGTGACTTGCCACCCCCCATAACTTTCATCTCTAAAATCTGTTTTCGACGGGCTTCGAAGGGTAGGTACTTCTAAACATTCCTAATCAATGGTATAATTTACCTTAGCATTTAAATCCTTTAGCATAAGTTTTCGTGCATGCGAAATCTCCTTTTTATGCTTTTCGAACTGACTTTCTCTCTCCTCTTGAACTCAAATAAAACAGCGGGGTCTTCTTCTAGTTCATCCAACTCCATAGATTCTATTTTCAATTTCTCGGATTCAACTCAAATAGTCCAGAGTTGTCTTCTACTTGAACTCCGCATTCGCAGACCTGAAACGATGGATTATCGGATTAGGATTTCAGAGAATTTTACATTTTTAAAGCCAAAATTCCTCTTCTCTCCTTGGTTCTTCATCTAACATATTTTTGAGCTGTTGCACCTTTCTCTTTAGAATAAGTTCCATCTGGAGCTTGCCAAAGGTGGTATGTTAAAGCGGTTAAAGACCCAACTTCCCTAGGGGAGATCTTGGGTTCACACCCACTCGGCCGCTAATATAAGGCTCCCTGGGTAGAGGTGAACCTCGTGGTGCCTCTAGTTGTACATCTAGTTTCCTTTTCAGCTCCTTTATATTGAGTTGTTTCTCTAGTTGTTTATTTTCCTTTATTGCTAGATGTGGTAACTGACAAGGAAGGCTGCGTCCACCTCAGGAAGGACGTCTTGGCCAAATTCCACTCCCTGGCTTAGAGATCTTTGTATGTCTGAGGTAAGGTGTTGTTCCTGTATTGAATGAAGGTTAATTTACCAAAAAAAAACGGCCAAAAGTATCTTTGTTTTAAGCTTTATATGCCTTTTGATTGAATTTCATTTATTGTCCCAACTTAACCGTAGGATCCCCTTCACAATGTTGCCACAAAGTTAAGATGCTCACCTCTTTACCCTCTGGATGTGTAAACATAGCTCCTTTGAACCCCAAAGCCATCAAACCACAATCATTTAGCATAGATTGAAAGTTTGCACAATTATAAGGTAAGTCTGCCAAATGTGTTATGTTAAAGCAGTTAATATAAAGACTCAACTTCCCTAGGGGAGGTCTTAGGTTCGCACCCACTCGGCGGCATTAATATAAAGCTCCGTTGCTTTGCGATGAACCTCGCAAAAAAAAGAAAAAGAAAAAAAGTTTGATTTACCTCCTTTCTTTTCTTGCCATGTGAGGGAGTTAAAGTCGCCAACCAATAGACACGGATCCGTTCTTGATACTCCAATAGTAGAAATGTGTTGCCAAACCTTCTAGCGGTTACTCTGGATGGGATCACCACATACAAAACATAATAGAATGAGTCTTCTTTCATAACTGACAATTAAGTATCAATGACCATTGTCAGCCTCTTTAATGGTAATTTTGATATACTCCTTCCACATAATAATCATCCCACCAGCTTTTCCTTGATGTTCAACATGGAAAGCTACTGCCATTTTAAACGACTTAGGGCATTTTTGGTTACATGAATTCAAAGATTTGAAATCTCTAGATTCACAAATAAGAGATTTATACCTACTTGGTTGTGTGAATCTCTAGATTTATGAAATATAGGGAATCATTTTTTTACACTAAAAACGTGAATTTGGATATTTATGGTATGAGGTGAAATCTGGAGATTTTACTTCTACTATAAAAACGTTAAATATTTGAACCATAACTTCATAAATGTTTTTTCAAGATGAATTTACAGATTTCATTCCAAAGATTTAGGCTAACCAAACAGTTAATTTTATGAAACATGACTCCATGAATGTGAAATCTCTAAATTTTTGAAATCTCTAGACTCAAGTAACCAAACAGGGCCTTAATCAATTTTTTAATTTTCCTAACTGTAGTATGAGTCTCCATTAGAAATACAATATCAGGGGAATTCAAATTCAAAGAATTTCTCAGTGCTCTACTAGTTGAAGGGTTCTTCAATCCCTGAACATTCTAGCTTAGGACTCGAATTGCTACCCCTGGGATGGGTCCATGTCCATCTCTATAGAGTTGGGGGTTAAAAAGGGGCTGCTCAAGGCAAGGTTTAAAGTATCCCATGATACCATACGATACTAGCCGATGTGTATTTTTATTTGATCCAACCGATACGATACATCTCGATATGTCTCTCCATTAAATTACACTAAAATACATTAGCTAGAGAGATACAATACTCGATACAAGACGATACGTCTCTTAAAATCACCTGACCGATACGATACTCGATATTGATACTTTAAACCTTGGCTCAAGGTTCATATCAATGCCATCAAGCAAAGGGTCTGAAATGTTGATTGAAGCTCTCCATCGTTTAGGTCTTGGTTGTTTGGAGGATGGGGTTTCAGTTTGGGTGGTTTGGGAGAAGGAGGAAGGAGGAGCGAGGGTTTGGGAGGAGAGGTTGCTGCTTGCAAAGTTTAAAGTATCGGTATTGAGTATCGTATCAGTCAAGTGATTTTAAGAGGTGTATCGTCTTGTATTGAGTATTGTATCGCTTTAGCTAATATATTTTAGTGTAATTCAATGGAGAAATGTATCGAGATGTGTCGTATCAATTTGGTCAAATATGAAAACATATCAGCTAGCATCGTATGGTATCGTGGGATACTTTAAACCTTGGCTGCTGGGATAGTTTGAAGGGGAGTGAAAATCTCCATCGTCACTTGCTCTCCTGACATGCAATAGAGATCATACCGTACTTTCATTTCTAGCCGTAGGATTATAAAGCACCACGTGACGGGCTCCCAGAGCCGTGCGCGAATGCGAACCAAAATTCCACTCACCCCACTGGCATTAAAAAAACAAGGAAAAAAAATTTGAGGGTAAAATTGGAAATTAGGGTAGGAAATTCTCCCGTCACTTTTATATTCAACAAAGGGTAGGGTTTTTGGACTCTCCGCTTCTTCTTGGTTTAGGGTTTGCGCCGGGTGATAGGGATTCTCTGCGCCTTTGTGCATCTCAGTCTCGTCGATAGTCGTTAGCTATGGCGGAACAGGTGCGTATCTGAAGTATTCGCTTATTTCGTAAGCCATTGGTTTCCAGTTTAATACGAAGAGACAGAAAATTTTCTTTCTCTCTGCATTTCAATAGTATTTTCATTGGCGCTCTTCGTATGTACTTAGCAGTTCGTTTATTCTGATCGAATTGAAATTGTTCTTCTTTGTAATCAGACGGAGAAGGCATTTCTGAAGCAGCCTAAGGTGTTCTTATGGTAAGATATATATACCTGACCTTTAAAGCTTGGATCTGGTTTCTTTGCTTATATAATCTTGAAATCTGCAGCTCGAAGAAATCTGGGAAGGGAAAGAGGCCTGGGAAAGGTGGCAACCGCTACTCTAAGACTATTGGGTTGGGGTTTAAGACACCTCGAGAAGCGATTGAAGGTTTGTGTCCTGCTTTCTCCTTATCGTAGTTTCTGTTGCCCAGATTTTTTATTAAGTTGTTTGAGTACTTCTGAGTATTTTAGCATCTCATTTGGATTTTGCTTTTTTGCCGGTGATTGGTCGATTGTCACTTAACATTTACTTTGAAGGTATTTGTTTTCACAAAGATAACTTAAGACCTACTGATAATTCTCTTCATATGAATTAAACACATCCTTGCTGACGAATGCATATTTATATGTATAAAATACTTATCTTATTAGAAAGAGAAGAAGTAATTGAACTTTTTGGCTCCCAATTTCCTAATTCACCGAAACGAAACAGACTACATTGCTCTCCACATAAGAATAAAATCCGGCATGTGTGTAGAGTGGTTAAATTTTTGGTCTTTTCTAAGTGAAGATTTATGAAGTGTTGCCCAGGGATTTTTTGTCAGTTGATTCTGTTGCGTCTTAAAGATTTTGAAATAGATTTATTTTGTGATGTGCCCTGAATGTTATGCAGCCCATGATCTGTGAAAGTAATAATCTTATTATATGATGGTTAGGGTTAGAAATACGTATAATACTTGTGTAAAATTCTGTGAACCATGCACCATTGATAGTCAATGACAGCTGGATCTATTTTTAGTCTTAATTTATTTTCATTATGATTTTAATTACTTCATTTTACCAATTATAATATAATGTGGTGATTTTCTTCCTGTAATCCAACATATGAATGGGACTTAGAAACTATTTTTAATTGTATTTTAAAATTCTGTTCATCCATAGTGGGTCAATTTACGATTAGGTCCTATTATTCACTATCATAGTTCACCAGGAGAAAACTAGCTCTTTCTATTTGATTTTTGACACAGCAACATATGTTTTTGTTAAAAAAATGCAGGTAGTCGGGACTTATTGTTCTGTTAGGTTCTAGGCAGCTTATGTAGACCTTTTTTTTTTCTTAATCTTATGTGGACATTTTCATTGCCATATTCATGTTTACTTTTTATGACTTAGTTTTGACTCATTGTACATCCATGGTTCTACACCCAAATTGGGTTTCTTTCATATGTCCACCATATATGTTCCACAAGTGCAACTATCTAAGTTGCTTCAATCCTTGGTCATACAAAAGATGAGGGGCCTCAATATTTAACTAATGGACCCCTACTGTGAATAATACTCAGATCCATCTAGAATTTTATCACCTTGCCAGTAACAATTCACAATGGTATTACAATCCAGCAAGTTATCAAAAGTGATATCTCCAATCGTCAGAAAGATCAATTAGGTATTTACAATGACTTGAACCTAGAATTAATAATGTTGTGAAGAAATCACCAAAGTGGTTATAAACTTCTTGAAGATCATCACTTACAAGTTACGACTCCAGCCATGACTCCATCATGCTCTCAAGAGGCACTCCTTCAGTTCGAACTGCAGTTCTGGTTTTTGAACTTCTTTGTCTGAGTTTCTGTCTTGATTCTAATCTCTTTCCAGAATTAGATGGTGGATGTACTTTACAGGCTGGTTTGATTGTCAAATATTTGTAATGATAAAATGTTAATGGTACGTGATTACAAAAAAAAATAAAAAATGGTACGTTGTTGGAGTTCTTGTAGGTAGTCTATCTTGGAACTTTAGTAATTGCAGATAACATAAACATTTTCTTGTTCACAGGAACATATATTGACAAGAAATGCCCATTCACTGGAAATGTTTCAATCAGGGGCCGTGTTCTATCAGGAACCTGTCATAGTGCTAAGATGGTGAGGACTATTATTGTCCGTAGGAACTACCTTCACTATGTCAAAAAATATCAGAGGTAAAAGATCTGGTTGCTATCACCTCCTTGCTTTATATTTCTATTTTTTCCTCTTTCAATATAATTGGGCTGAAATTTTTGAATCTTCCTTCTTGTTATTTTCAGATATGAAAAGAGGCATTCAAACATTGCAGCACACATATCTCCATGTTTCCGTGTGAGGGAAGGAGACCATGTTACAGTTGGCCAATGCAGGTTCAATCCTTTCACTTTATATTTTCCTATCCATTAATGTTGGAAATTTTTTTTTATCGATGAGAGGTTGCCATAAACTGATAAATTTGTGCTTTTCCCTTTCTTTCAGGCCACTGTCAAAGACAGTGAGGTTTAATGTGGTGAAAGTGATTCCTGCGGGATCGTCTGGTGGAGTTGCTAAGAAGGCCTTTACAGGCATGTGAGAGGTTTTCCAGTTCTCGTCAGATGATGTCGATTATGGCTTTTCATATTTCCTTGTGTAGGGCTGAAGAGTTTTGCCATTTTTGAAGGTTTTAATATTACTATGACATATGAACCCTTTTCTGTTTTGTTCAAATCATGTTCTCTTGAGATTACCCAAGGTCACTCAAATTACGAGCTTACATTAGCTATAAGCTTGAGCCAGATATATGGATTTCTTGTCTTACAGGAAATTCAATGTCGTTTGGTTGGTTGGTTTTCATGTCTTGCTATAGGTTATTGACTTGACTACTTTTGACTCTCATTTCCTTTTTTTTCTTGACCAAAAGGAATAATTGGTGGTCATGGGGTCTCTGGTTGGAAGATAGTTCTTCATTGGCCTTTTACATAAGATTGAGCCTGACTCCCATGCTTGGGCTTTTGTGCACATCTTGATGTTTGGTTGGGCTTAAAGCATGTGCAGAATTGGTTCAAAAGGAATATGACCATTGTCTAGCAGCGCATCAGTTAGGGTCTTTTGCACGGAATGGGGATTATTATAAATTAGTGGTGGGAAGGCGAGGAATTGCGAGGGAGTACCTTGTAACATGTAACCGCAGGGTAGTTGCATCAGAAAATATCCGCAAACTAGGCTGCAAGCTTCGTACACTCTCAAGTAAATTTCAAAGCACTAAATAAGATCTGACAAGCTCAGCCTAATCCAGCTGCTAAACATTTAGTTCCATTCGATTTGATTCGATTCATAATCTCACCCCTTCTTGTAACTTGGAAAATGCTAACCTTATATGGTTATGCGGTTCAAGCGAAGGTGAAATGTCTGGTTAAAACAACTCACCTTTTAGGGGCATGAAGACTGGAGTTACTCGGGGATTTTGAGCTAGGATGTTGTAGCAGACTAGCAGTGCAAGTTAATCAGTGATTTCATTGATATAGTAAATGCGGAACTCTCCGTCCAACGAAAGGCTTCTTTATCATTCGGGCCGACTTGGAAAGCATGTTTGTAATGTGCTCTTCAACTGTGTGGTTGCTTCGGTTAACCATAAGCAGAATTTTGGACCGTAGGACATGAGATTTTAGTTGAGATTTTGATCTTGACCTCGACCGTTGAATACTAATGGTTGTGATTGAATTTGGACATCTTGCATTGTTTCGCATGATGTAAATGCACAAGACTGAAGCAAGTTCCTTCAAGTGTACGGTTTTTTTGTGAAGCAGCAGTAGTCTCCTGTGGAAGAACGTGGTTCATTTTCTAAACGCAGAAGAATACATGGTTGTTAACTACAACATGGATGGATCGCTCCATGAAAGCAAACTAAAAATGGGAGTAAAATAAAACATAAAAGAATTTCAAAAACTAGAAAACATGTTAAAAGGTCCACTCCCACTTTCTTGCCTTTTAATTTGAATTCACTTGGCTGTAATGCCAGAGGACACCCTCACAAAATGTTAAATGTAGTTGAGGTATGCGTAAGCTGACCCAGAGGATGTAGATCGGTGTGCATGAATTGATTATTTGATGTCGTGAGTTGACTAGATGAACCATGGATTAAAAAATTAAGAATTTCCCATTTACCAGAAGAAAAAACTAAAATATCCCATCATGGAACTTGAATGTAAAACCTGTCGTCATCAGTAAGAATTTGAACTCTGATCGGATCCATGGCTAGGGCATGAAGTTTTGTAGCCATTACGACCATTGTATTTTTTTTTAATAAAGCAAAATTATATGAGCAAATCAGTCCTTAGTAATACATAATGCAGCTGGAGTGGCAAGCATCGTAGTTATGGTATGGTACCGTATGCATCCATTCCTAAAGCTAAAGCTAACTTACTTGGGCCCCCAAGAAGTTTCATGGACAAGGGGACTACCATATGTCAAAGAGGTCATTTCATTCTCCTATTGTCACAGGGGAACAGGAAAAAACGCATGGTGTACTCCTGCAGTGAGCGTTTTCCAATTGTAGTTAATGTCAAATATGCTTTCCTTCGTATACCATTTGCCAAGCCTGAGTTGATTTTATAATTGCCAGGAACTGGTGCCGTGCAATGAGTAATGGCAAGTCCAAAGCAATGCCCCAAAACAGCATTGAGGCCAATAAAAAATGTTACTTTTCCAAGACCATCAATTATTGCCTACAAGGTGTTTGATCGGTCACTTCCTTGAAATGGTTTGCACTCCTGTTTCTCTCCACCTGAAAAGTGAAAACCCTCTTATCTTCTATGAGACAGGAGTTGGTGGTGTTTCTTCTTTGAACATTTATTGTATAATTTAACTCAGCTCTCACCAGCAGCCTTCTTGACAGTTTCAGGCATGCAAGCGAGGGATTTTTTGCATGCAAAATTTACAACCCCTCTAGCAGCTTTGACTCCTCATGTATGGCTTCTGTTTTAACCCTACTTGGCTTGTATTCCACTATATGCCACATGTGGAAGGTGTTAAAACAGAAGCCATACATGAAGAATCAAGGCTCTTTTATGTTTGAACCATTCGGTTCTTGCTTGATTATCATTTAGACTAATGAGGTGCAGTTGGATGGATGATTTGGCAAGCTTTGGCTTCAACTCTAATAAGTCTCATTATTGTTCGTTAGTCCTAATAAAACAATACTAGTCACATGATCAGAGATTTAAGTAGGGAACCATGAAGAGACTGGATGTGGGATAGGTTGCCTCTGGATCTGGAAGGGTCATAGATGTAGGGCCCGAACCTAAACTGGGTTAGGCAGCTTTTAGGGTGGGAAATTTTATTTCAGATGTTGGAAGTGGTAGTTTTATATTAAGGGGTGGTGGCTATTAATGTGCCACTAATAATGTTGAACTCAATGAATGACCTCTTCATTTTGGAGGTGTCTATCATTACTAATTGAATAATTGAATAAAGCTTGGATGGTACAAATCCCTTTTCTTTCTCACTATTGGATGATGTCTCCTTGGGCCATGGATGTGCTAGTTGTTTCTTTCTTAATTCAATAATTGTCCTAGAATGTTTTTGGGTGTTGGATAAAAATAAAGATACTTAAAAGCATCGAGTCTAGACCACCTCCTTTGTCAAGGAAGTAGTTTTCTTCACCACCCAATAAGTGTGTGGTCTATGTCTGAGTATTGAGAAAATAATTCAAAGGTGGGAACCCTAGTAAGTCTTATATATATATATAGGTCCCACCCCTACTTAGTGGTGAAAAAACGTTGATGAAGACGTATATGTTCCCCAAGTGGAGAGGTGATCCGGACTGTAGAACATCCAGGAGCACGAGCACCCCTGCAGCAGCAAACAAAGATCAGACATATTCCACCTTGTGTCAACTATAGCTAAAATTAAGTAACTCCCTTTTTCACATAATCCCAAAAAATTGGAAAACCTTCTTCAAAGCTCTACCAACAGATTCGTTCTACCTAACTTGGTTAGACTAAGGTTGTTATGATATGTTGCCTAGATCACTCAAAAATGAGAGAGTAAATTAAATGGTACCCACATGAATAATTAAAAGTTATCCACAATTACATTTGCTGTTAAAATGAATTATAAAATTATCAACTGTTCTTACTTTATTTAAATTATTTAAAACTTAAATTCGCTCTAAGACAAGGAAATTACGTAATTACCCTATCTAACTTACATCAATAGTGCTCTTCATTTCTTGTTTTCCGACCACCCAACAAAACCCTAGTTTAAACCCCCAATCACAAAGCTTACGAATTACAGGTTTCAGAGCAGCAAAGATAGTAAAAGATGAAACAACAATTAGGGTTTTTAATCGTCCCAAACTATAATTTCAAAACCGATCTGAGAAACTGTTGGAGCCGAAGAGGATTTTCCTCCTTTCAATCTCAAACCGCATTTCAAAATCGATCTAAGAAACTGCCAGAGCCGAAGAGGATTTTCCTCCTTTCATTCTCAAACTCCTCCGGTTTTTGAAACTGCCGGAGCCTAAGAGGGAGAAGGCGGAGGAGATGAGAGATGAGAGATGAGAGATGAAAGAGAGAAGACAAGAAGAGATAGCTCCAGTTCCTGTTGAAAAACTCAAGCCAAAACTGAAAAAAGAGCATTGAGATCCAGGAATCGGACTTAACTGGAACTTGGCAAGACAGTTTTTTCTTTGTTTTTGTTAAATCGGTTTCGTTTCCCAGTATCTTAGATTAGGTTAATTAATCTGCGATTCAAATAGTGCTATTTAATCATCTCAAATTCTTTGGGATTTATAAGCCAGAGTTCTGATGAATCCAATCTTCTCCTTTTCACTACCAAAAGTAACAAAAATCAAGTAAATAAAAGCTCAGATCTAAACTTTTAATTGATCAGATTTCTGGCTTGGAGAAACCCAAGGTACTCATTAGACTAGACAAATCGACAGTGCTTGGGAACGGGTGTTCGGACCTCCCGAGCAACAACCGCCAAAGATCATGACTACACCTAGGAGAGTCAATTCTTGACTCAGGCACACCACTGTGCTTGCGTATTCCTCTGTTGTACGAGGATAATGCCCACGCTCAAGCCTGATAGAGGGGCTCTCTCTTCGAGTCCAGGCTTGCTGATCAGATGTCTGGTTATATATGTTCTAGCTGTTTCCGCTTCTCTAGGGCCAAGTCGCAGGCATTCCCGCCCTAATTCCTTCATTCAACTAATTGGGTCGGCTGGTTCGGTCGCGATGGGTGGTGATTGATATTCGTGCCTCGATTGCCACGACCTTCACTTGGCCCTCCCTAACCCCGATTGGCTCGAATTGACCCCCGTCTCTAGCCTTGTTCTTGACCTGATTGACCTGTTCCCTCGGGCTTAATTGACCTTGTCCCTAGCTTTAATTGATCATATCCTTGGACCTAAAATATCAAATGTAAATTCATAAAAATAAATATAAATATTACAAGTAAATAAAAATAAAATTCATAAAAATTTAAGATAATCCAAGCTCTTACAAAATGATAAAATAATCAATAAGTTAATAATGTTGCTATAAACATAAATAAATTCACTCCCTAATTCTATATTGAGCTCTGAGAGTCTCCCATTGCTTTGGTGATGGAAATTTGAAAACCTCTCTCATTGATATCCTTATTCAACAAAAAAAAAATTCATATTTAAAACCTTGTTAACAAGTAAATCAACGATAATTTAATATTAATTTTTTTTCATAGTTAAAGAAAATGATATTTTAGTTACAAACACAACCATTTGCCCTTAATAATTTTTTCTGAAATATCACATTGGAGGCAAAGGAAAGATGTCAATATTCATGATGAGAAGTTGGGGTGTATATTTGTTAAATATTGATTCTCTATATACTAGTTTTTATTATTTATAATATATTATCTCACCTTAGTCCTAAAAAAAAATCAATGTTTTTTAGGAATTAAGAATGACTTAGTTCGGAAAAATAAAAATTACCTTAAACATAATATAAAAAAATAAAACTCATAGTTTAATATGATCAAAATGATTGAAGGTCAAAATCGAGACTTATAGTTATATCAATGTTAATATGAAGACTAGGGTAAAAATTTAGTAAATGATTAGGGTCAAATTAACATTAAGACTAAAGCCAAAATTAGAGTCAGGATCAAGACCAAAATTAGATTGATGCTTACTACATTGGTAATGAAGATATAATTTATTTTTATTAATTTTCTATAAAACATGATCATGTTTTTAAAATTTGACACATGTCAAGTATTCACCAATGTGGATTAGAATTAATTCATCTTCATATGGGTGAAGGGTTCAGACTCAAATCATGGGCCTAGATTAAAACTAAGATCAGGGCTAAGATCAGGTCAAAATCAAGGATGAACTGGGCGGGCCAGGAAATTATTCCAGGCCCGCCCTTGACCCTAGTTCAGGGCCTTTAGCTCAAGTCCAACTTGGGTTTAGGGCGGGTTAGAGCCATCAGGGCCAAACTTACACCTCTAGATTGAAGAAAATATGTTCACCTACCAAGAGATCCGCCTCAAGCAATGTGGCCGTTGTATCACCAATGAGAGCTTGTGCATGGTAGAGCCTAACACTGTAGTTAATTAAAGCCCTACGGTTAGGTTGGTCAACATGAACTTCTAATATGTGGACCAAAGAGGAGATCTGGGCCAGCTGGATGATCGGACAACCCTCAACGATCAGGTTCAACTATTAGTACCCCCACCCACCTAAATCATTGAATGGTAATGTTCAATCATTCTCCCATTACTCCCTAACTATTTAGTTTAGAGCTGTAAAATCGCATCCTTGTGATGGTGTTGTTATTAAATCTGATTCTGATTTAACCCACGGAGGCGGCTATCCAACCACATTCCAACCTAACAACCAAGGGTAATTTAATAATTTTGTAGAAGAAACTTCTGTAAATTACCGTCACCAATTAACCTGATTCACCGTGCATGGGCATGGCTCTTATCAGACAGGGATGGCACGGCATGAGTGGTCAGTGGTCCAAGAAGGTAGGGCCCATGGGCTTTGCTATTCCATACATAGATATCTCAATGATGATAAACGTCCAACTTTTCGGAAACACATGTTGAACTTTACACACCTCACATTTAGTGCATGTATGCTACTACTATTTGTTAGCATTATTGTCCAGGAACAATCATGCCTGCCTTCAATGCAATCTAACCCTATTCCGACTTCCGTCCCTAACCTCTCCAAAGCTGGACCAACCGTTGCATGGCCCAACAGAGAAATAATGGGGGCCCACATCCAACCCCGAAGATGTGACCACTCAACCAGTGCATTCAATTGGGGAAACAAAGGAGCCCATGAAGAAATTCCTAGTGGGCCTTTGTACGCTTACAGTAACAAAATACCATACACCATCACACAAATGGTCTGGTCATATAATGCCATAAACCTATCATATTGAGTCACCCAACCACTCCTGTGATGTCCATTCTGATGTTTTCTAGTGGCACCCTACACACCTCCATGCTCCTCCTGTGACCCATATCTACAGAGTATAAATGAACCTGAGATTTGGTTCATCAGAATGTGTAGGTTCATTATAGCGTTGTTCATAGGGTCTTGTTTGGGTGTTGCGTACTTAATGCGTAGTACTGTGTAGTGTATGGTCTTGAGATTTTGATGACCACTTGTTTCTTACAAGTGTAGAGAATAACTTTGCGAGATGAACAGTCGAGATCGAAATCTTGATCCTAGTTTTGATCTTGACTACGTAACACAACACTGCACATTTACTACGCAGCACCCAAACAATTTCCTCTTCATAAAGGTGTGTACAAACTGTTCACTTGGTATATCTAGCTCCAGAGGAACCTTGGTAACTTTGTCAAAAATTAGAAAAAATTAACCCAAGGGGTTGATTTAGGTGGAAACATCAACAACCCTTTAAGTCAAATCTCCTTGGGTTTTTATTTTTGGGGTCGGAGGTTCTCCCCTATATATATATAAAAGTTAGCCCATGAAACAAATCCAAATTGATCAAATAGCATACCAAAATCTATATCATGATACCAGCACGAAATTCATCAAGAAATCATAGTTTTTCATAATTTACGATCGAGCATGTCTCGAATCTAAACCAAACCAAAGCAACCCATTACAGAAACTAATATGAATACGGTTGAAGCCAATCTAGTCAGGCCATACCAACAAGGTTTAAAGTATTGGTATCGAGTATCGTATCGGTCAAGTGATTTTAAGAGACGTATCGTCCTGTATTGAGTATTGTATCGTTCTAGCTGATATATTTTAGTGTAATTCAATGGGGAGACATATCTAGATGTATCGTATCAGTTGAGTCAAATATGGATACGTATCGACTAGTATCGTATGGTATTTTGGGATACTTTAAACCTTGCATACCAATACCGTTTGACAAGAAGACTTGTTGGTTAGGGGCTTGACATAGGCCTTGTCATGTTCATATATGTTCTCAAGAAGTTTCTGAGACCTTATGCAAGTAGCTTTGTTTCAAGATCAGAGTTGCAGTATAGAGAAAAGCTAGCTGAGGCTTGCTTTATCTCATCCCTGTGACCCTGTCTCTTCTAAGTTCCACCAAATTCTCTTAATTTGAACTTCTGAACTATCATTGATTGGACTAGAAACTAAACAGTGTTTCAGGAACAAACAATAAAGCTTCTGTGATCTGTACCCTGGTAAACCATTAAAGCTTCTGTAATGTGTACCATCATTGAACCATAAAATAAAAATATTTCAGCAGAATCTCTCTCATAATTTATCTCTCTGACTCTCTTTATCAAACGGAACAAAGACATGAAACTAACAATTCAAGGGCATTAAATTATACTCATTTTATTTTGGCACCTTCCCATATATGTAATAATTGATAGCTTGCAAAGCTTACTGAAACACTGAAACCCTGAGGGCTGAGTAAATAGCATGTCCTACCAAAAAAAAAGAGAGTAAATAGCATGTACATGATCATCAAAATGGTATAATGATACTATGTACAAGATCGATTAATAGACCCTAAACCTAAAAACTGCAGCATTTCCTGCTACACTGC
Organism: Hakea prostrata; assembly: GCF_041222555.1. NCBI lineage: Eukaryota > Viridiplantae > Streptophyta > Magnoliopsida > Proteales > Proteaceae > Hakea > Hakea prostrata. Next base: position 59,038,114 of record NC_142601.1, on the reverse strand, counting down.
CACTTTTTATCCTCCTTTTCTCTCCTCTCAAACTCAAGCACCCAGTTTTTGTCTTGTTCCATTAGCCGCCAGGTATACTCAGTTGTGAATAGGAGGTTTTCTCTTTGCCGGAGAGTAATCCATCCCTGCTATGTCTATAATATCTGGATACCGCTTTGGCAAAACCTTCCTTTGTCCAGAAACGGGCATTGATTCAACGGTAAAATTTTCATCTCTTTGTATGTCTAGATGCTTTGTTGCGGGTTTCATTCTGCCTCCCCACTGTTTTTCACTTTCTGTAAACATATTGAAGAGCATTAGAATCACACAGAAGTGAAAAAGAGAGAGGGTGGGAAAGGGGTCTCTATGTTTTGACTTCCTTAAAATTAGCTTAACCTTTGAATTTGTAGAAGTCGAAGAGGTAGAGAAGTTCTCAAGTTTTCTACTTCTTGTTCCTGCAAAAATAGATAATAGTGGAGCTTCATAAGTTTAGTTTCAAACCTGAAGAACATTTTATTTTTATCTTATGAACTATTGTAACGAGCTGTGCATCTGTACATACAAGAAGAGACCTTCTAGTGATACGTGGAGAAGCTTTGGACAAAGAGAAAGATTTTGGGTGTTTATTCTTCTCAAAAACCCATTTCTCATGTCAGATATCAAATAATATAAGTGTCTGTAACCAGTCAGAAGATGAACAGTAGAGGTATAGAGATCGAAATTAAGAAGCTTAGGTCTGTGACTCCTAGGACCATATTAATGGGCTTGCTTGTTTGTCTAATCTACAAATCTTTTCGTGGTACCTGAACACTGCCCATTTCTGCAAAGAACAGTACCAACACCAACACCAACACCATCACTTTCTTTTCTCGAATTCCTCTCATTTTCGTCCTGCATCATCAAACCCTTGTCACCATTAAAATCAACATGAAAAGAATAGAGAAAAGTCCATACGAATCATTTTAACAACATGAAAATTCAAATACCCACATGGAAAATCTGATGGTCAGCTGAAGCAAACTCTTGTTGCAGTACTCGAATTCCTAAATTTCAGACAGAGAAAAACAAATTAGACAATAGTTCCAAAGAAAGACTACCCTCTCATTCTTACATTCACTACAAATAGACTTCATACCTCGAGCCTCTACTACAACAGAGAGCATGAGGAACGCTAGTAAAGCAGGTCTCATTCTGTCCGGGGCTGAACTGAAAAGAGGAACGCAGAGGAGAAGAGGAAGATGAAGAGGAAAGGGCAGATTGATAATAATAACAGACCTGGAAACCAAAATGAGATGGGTTTCTTTTGTTTCTTTCTTTCACTCTTAGAACTTTGAGATGGGCAAAGGCCTTGAATGGTCGATAACTTGTCTTGTGTTTGTCTAGATATATATACTAAAAGAGCGGAAAATAATGAGCATAAAAAAAAAAAAAAGTACAATTTGCTTTCTTATATAAACGTATCTATCAAAATTTGTCTGTTACGAAACAATGTTCCTTCTTGAGGGACTTTGGATCCCATTCAGATTTCTCAAGTGCACACAAAGCGTTTAAACCATGCGGACCTTGTCGGTTGTGTTGGTTTCTATGGGATATGAATTAATGGCTCGCGCAGCTGTGGACAAAAACTGCATAGAACTGATTAATTTGGGTTTATGAATTAGATTTGCATTAAAAGCATCTGTTCCTATTAAACCCAGTGAAGCAAATGAAAAGAAAATTAAAGAGCTTTCACCTGCTAAAGATTTTGTTTCGTTTTCTGATGTTTGAATTGTACATATCCCCCAACTTTTATTATTTTCTTTAGAGGTGGTTTCTTACTTTTACAAGTATAAATTTATTAAGAAAAAGAAGAAAACCTTACAAATGAAAGAAAAGTCCTGCAAAGGGAAGTGGACAGCAGCTCCAGACTTGGAAGGCCCAGAACCAGTAAGCTGCAAAGGGTTGATTAGTTATTTCGAGTTTGAATGAGAATTATTCAATTTTCTTTCAGAGTACCTCCAAGGGTATGAAGAGTAGAACTCAAAACCTTACGCTCTATTAGATGATCATCCCTAAGTCCCTTATCAACTCGGGGACTTAGCTTAATTGAGTCTGCAACATTGTTTCTCTTTGATTGAGTACTGGAAGACTTAGTTTACCTAGTAAAATGGCTTATATAGGCTAATGCCGTAGGACATAAGTTTCAACACTTCTATAAGATCATGAACTGATAATCATGATCTTCCTGTGTAAAATTTCAGCCTTAATTTCAATTCTAGTCGACTTGAGTCACAACTTGCATGGGTGAGAAACCTATTTCAGATTAAGTTCAGGACAAGCGAAGATGGACTAGAGTCATTTAAACTAAAATTTCACGGTCTTACTCTTTGTGGTTGGATTATCTTTTGAAACACAAAGACATTGATTTATGCTTAGAAGAAAATAACCACATGACAGAATAGCATTGTTTTTTCACTTGGAAAAAAATTTCAGATTCCTAATACCAACATCAGTTCCCTGTAATGAAAGTAAGATTTACTGTATTATTTTTGGATTTGTTAACAGCTGGAGCGTTTTTATGGATTTGAAAGCCGTGTAACAATAAAAAATTTCTTATAATATGAAAAAGTTAGGTCTGGTTGTAGCAATGTAAAAAGAGAAGACACAATTGGGTGGGATTGAAACAAATATCTGCAGACATGGAAACATCACATGTTTTTAGAAATATTGGTGTTGAGGTAAATTGGACCACAGAACCCAACTTTAATGCACCCATATCCATGTCTGGTAAAACTCAAAACTTCCATTTCTAAGGATTTCCTTTAGTTATACGAGTTGACAATGCCGTGTTCAAACTTCAAATTTTACCATTCAAAGCTTAAGATCCAAGTCCCAATGAATCTTGCCCAACCTACCTCTCTCAGGTTTGCTCCAGTGTCTGAAATAAGCCAACATCAAGTAGTTTAGGTCACTGTTAACAGATTAATTATGTATTCTTTAATTTGCTTGAGAAGACGAAGAAATTATTGATATGTTTTTATCCGAATTGTTATATCCGATTTGGATGTTAGACCCGTACCGATATATTTTAGTGGGTGATTCAAATGACTTGTTTGCAGAGATTTGTGGTGATAGCAGAGGGCTTGGGCTGATAGGTCAACCCATTTACCGAATTGGAGTCTATATATATATATATATATCTTGTGTTCACCTATCACATTATTGAGAGATTGGAATTTTCAATTAGGATTTTGGGTGGGAGTTATTGTAACACCATTCTTGGCGATTGGTTGTGAGATCTCATTTTGTTCTTCTTCATTCTATATAGTGAAAAACTCTTCTTTTTCGCTTGTGGAGGTAGCATATCATATTGGTGTGTGAATCACTTTAAATCCTTATGTGTTTTCGTTTTTTGTTTCTCTATTCGTTATTTCATGGTGTTTGTTACAACAATTATATATAGGGCAAGACGATCACATAGAGCAAGAATTCGCATTAATCAATCATGTAAAGTATGCATCAACATTTAACTAACAAATTTAAGTGAATTTCCAAATTGAAGATAGATGGCTCAGTGATTGCTTCTGAAAATTGACTCTGCACTTATTCAAGAAGATAAACAAGGTTGTGTATTAATCAAGTAATCATCTCTGACGATCAAGTTACATGTGGAGTATTACATTTTCCCAGCAGATTTGGTGCTAAGAACCCTAAATTAAAAATTTGCAGAGCCAAAGAAGAAGACAAATCTATTAGAGTGGGTAGGATTTAATTACCTTCGGTTGATATTGAGCTACAGTTTATATAGATTAATCTGTCAAGGAATGCCTGTTGGATCTTCTGCAATTGCTTGCTTGCTTGACATGTTAAGAGTCTAGATGAAGCAAGTCTTAGCTTAATCTTCAGTCCTCTTAACCTATTTCGTGCTCTCCTTCAGGGACGCGTCATCCATAAGGGCCTTATGTTCAGTTTCCTATTGACTGGTACTCTCCTTAGTGGGGGGGGGGGGTCCGTGGTTCTTGTCTCTATTTCCTTTTCTTCTCCAGCATTAATGCTTTTTGGCTCTAGCCCTCTGTATTGATTTATTCTTGAAGATACAGAGTCGAGCACCTCAATCAATTAGGTTGCTTTGGTCGATTAGACCACCGATTCAAACTACATGAATATTTATACAAGAACTATCAAATTCCACAATCACAGGTAATATCACGCCATGTTATGTCTGTATGTTGAAAATTTGGCCAAATTATCACCTCCATAATTGTCTCAACTTGTGATAGCCAAACAAAAACTATCAATATAATTGTTCTTCACATTTCTTTCTTGTTGATGTACCATATGGTTTCAGTTTTCCCATACCTATGTTAAAACCTTCACATGTTTCTGATGTGTAGTCACATGGAAGTGAGCCCCCCACACCCCCAGAACCCCACACCCTCCCTCCCTTTGCTTCTCTCCTGCATATATGAACTCAACTACTTGACAAGCTTGATTCAATGGCGATGGCTTTTCTAGCAAACATTTGCTAATGAATTGTCCGACCATGTGTCCAACCCTTGGATGTGACTTGACTCACTCCTGACCTACATCTGCAAGACAAGAGATAACAGGAACTTAAATTCATTTGGGTCTTCCAACCACAAGTCTATTTGCACTGTATTTAGATGGAGTCCCAAGAGAAATGCTTCTGTCAAGGTCAAAAATGGTGAAGCTTCTAGTTTGGTTTTTTCTTACTTTTGTGTCTGTTCTTATTCGTCTGCAAGTGGTGTCGTTGTCTTCTATCAATGACAGTCATGAAAATGTAGAACAAGAAATCACGTCGTAACAGTGATGCTCAATTGGATTGCCGACCGGTGTTGTATGATTCTTATCAATTATAGCGGGTCTTCAGCTTTTGATGCAATTCTTTTTTTTTTTTTGAACAACACAATGTCTGTGGCACTGCGTGCAATTTTATTATTCTTTTGAAATTCAACCAAACATCTTTATGAGAAAAGATGTACCCTTCGTCCTACGTGCCCGTTGATTTAGTGTGGGAGATGTCATTCCATGCAAGCAAGTTACGTGTGGAATCTTCATTTGTCTCTTCAGATGTTTAATGAAAGAACCCATTGCTCATTTGGAGGGAATAGCGGATCTCTTCAACTCATCAGGACTCTGAGCTCTGATCTTCTGAATATGTTAGAAAATGATACTTTTGGTTTGAATATCTTGGAAAAAAAGATCCAAATCTTGTGGGTTTCCCCGTGTTATTTATTATTTTTTTGTTCTTTAGGTAGTGGAATAGAAAATGCATATTAAACAAGATCTATAGGTTATTCAGTTAGTAAAGGATTAATACCTCATAGTGTGAGGTCAAGAGTTCAAATCCCTTCAAGATTAACTTACTAAGGGCAAAGCCTTGTGTTATATTTGACTTATATATAAAAACTATGTCTATGAGGATATAGTCAACATGCGTATAAGTTGGTTTGTGTGAATCTCCTCTGGATATAAAAAAGAAGAAGAAGAAGAAGAAGAAATTTTTAGCGCCACCTTTTGAGTTACCCTTTAAAATTAATGTCACTCCCTTAGTTATCCAATTTATCAATTAGACCATTATAAGATAAAAGTATACCAAAGACATCTAATGCTTTTAAAAAATCATAGTTAAATGTTGATGTGAGTAAGCTAAATATTTTAAATAAGAAGAATGACCTTGAACAAAAATCCACGCTTGACTCATTTTTTTTCTCCCCCTCCAATCTGTGAGATAATGACTACTAATTCTTGCAATCATAGATCCTCACAAAGTTTGGAAGATATGCATCATGAATAGTGTTTTTAAACTTAGAATGTGGGGTAGTATTGGAAATAGATAAGTGAAAATTAACTAAAACCTACAATGGTGTTAATAACGGGCTCTCTGATAAGTTGAATAACTCTAGAGGTGGTGATAAATTTTTTACAAGAAAAAAATAGTATATTAAAGATTAGAAAGCAAAAGCAGGCTGTATGGGCCAGAGATGTGCCCAAATCTACCATGCGGCCCATGGCTACAATCTCAACGGACAACAGGTCTTTGGGCCTGGATGAGTCTAGCCCAGTCCATCAATTGCAAGCACTCTAGGGCTTCAAAATCCCCTTTTTCGTGGGGTGCCGGTTAGGCGTTCCCTTTTTCGTAAAATCACCAAATTGCCCTCCAAAAATAGAAAAAATAGGGAATTCATTGGAATCCAGAGTTTGGAGGTCGTTGGTTCCCGGTACACCTGGTCGTTAATTACCGTTGGAAATTCCCGCCACCAGAACCGTCCATAACTAAATTCCCTCCTATATTCACTTGGATTCACAAGATGGCTAGAGCTGCTTGATTTTTTCTCCCGACCAATCCATTGCTCTCGCTTTGTCTGCTTTAATTTCCCCAGTCAATCCATCTTTCTTTCTGTTCTCTTCTCAGATTCATCCATTCTTGTAGAGAAATCATGCATCGATTTTCTCAGCTGCCCTCGGGTGAGAACACACAAATTCGATCTGTGTAAGTGGATTTCTTTCCTTGGTTGTAATTTTTATTTGAATTGAAGTTCATAGATTCTGATCACCCTTGAAGTACCAACAAGACATCTGGTTTTAGGTTATTTTATTTTATCCTTCATATCTGGATAATAGACTTACTTTTCTTGCTCGTGAGCAATGAAAATGGGTTTGAACACGGGGAGAGTGCAGAGGGTATTGCATCATTAACACTGGTCAAGTTGGGTTGTACTTTGCTTGTTGTTTTCATTGGACATAACATTCATCACAGTTAAAATTTTTCACAAAAAAATTGCTTCAATTTACAGTCTACCACAGAATTTGGTTCAATGGTTTCTCTATTTGGTTACATTTGTTGTTCACCATTTGTTGAATGAGAAAAATTCGTAACTTCTTATGCTCCCTCTCCCCCTCCTTTGTTCATTCTTTTGATGTAGGAGTGAAAGAAGAAGAGGTAAGGACAGTGCAAGTAGCTTACAGGGTGATGTATCTGAAAATAATGATAGGAATTCTGAAGGTGTTTCTGACCAACCTTTAAGTGGAACTCCAAGTTTGTTACAGTTGGATGATGACCTTGGAGTACTTTCTCTCCTTGGGTCTAAGAGGGTTGATATCATGTCAAAATCTGATCATGTGAGTCTGTCCTGGTATACATTTGTGTTATTTGCATCTTCCATCTATGAATCTGGTACATGTTACAATTGGACTAATGGCATTAATTCCTTATAAGAACATTTTATGGCTTCAAGCCCTAACAATGGTATAAAGGGCAGTTCAAAGTCAATGACAACATACAAATTTGATGGATCTTTGTCAACCAGGATTTGGTTAATTTGTATGGAGCAGGTTCGGTATATTCACTCTGTAGCCACCGAGGCTAATACATGTTTAAAGCTCTAGTCTGAAAAGATGCGTGTTGCTACATGTCTCAAAATTCAAACCTCCAGTTTGACTCAATTTTAGCTGTGTCTATCCTGCAGATTTGTGCATCCACATATGAAAGATCACTCCCATTTGATCAGTTATTTGGTCAAACTTCAGAATGGTACAGTTCAGGTTCACAGACAGGAGACTCATATTCACTTCACATATCAGATCCAGAACAGCTTCTACCTCATGCTGGATCTATCCCAGGAAATAATTCAACAGGTGCTAGTTCATCCACTGCTGTGGTAATTTACAGTAGGGATCCTACATCATTGCCAGAGACAATCACAGGCAGAGGCATCTCAGGATTTTCACAACCTCCATTGTCGAACATACTTGAGATTATTGGCAGCACTTTTTTGGGCTCTCAAGTAGAATCCAGTTCAGTTAATTGCCAGCCACCATCACTGAGTTGGGTAATTAGTAGCTGCCTTCCTTTTCCTCGAATTTCTCGTGGTGTTCCGGCCGTGATCCAGAGGTCTGTCCTTCCTACCATTGGATTTAGCTCCAGAAGTGGAAATACCTTATCTGCCCAACTTCCCCAAATTCCTTCATTGCCATTTGATGAAATGTGGTCAGTGAGTGAACTGGATCCTTTAAGACAGCAATATCTGCAATCCATTCTTTTCTTGCAGAGGCTGGAAAATGGTATAATAGCAGGTTCAATCTTATTAAGAATGTTAACAGCAGGTAGTGAAGGACAATTCAGGCATCCAGCTGAGGTTTGTCTTTTCCTCTCTATGATAGATGTCTCCCTACTAAGCTACCTCTAACTCAATCTATGTAATGCATAAAGGAATAGTGTATGTCTCCATATTCCAACATATTGGATAAATTCCTCCAAAATCAGTTCACTTTTGTTAGTCAAAGGTTAACTGTAGCTTGGACATTTTACCTGCTAAACTGACATCTCTAGTGTCCCATTTCATGTAAAACCAGAGCCTTTTCTAATTTCTAGTGTCTGTCTCTTTTTTGAAATGTTCCTATTAGGAAAATTCAAACCTCAATCTTCCTGAAGGTTAATTCACTTCACATCCCATTCTGATTCAGCACTAATTACATCTCCATTTTCTAAGCCAACACCTTCATCCATACACAGTAAAACATACACAAACCACAGTAATGATAAACATAGTAGAAACAAGATAAACACTACACCTGTTTTGACAATAAATAGGCTTACCTTACTGGGAATTTATGATAACACCCAAAATAATGCATTGCATCAGACTTGAATATGAGACCATACAGTCATGGAGCTGAGATTACACTTCCGTTGGTACTGAGTACATCCAATTTGCATAAGTTACCAGGCCATGATGAGTTAGTGGTCTGTGGTCACAAATGCTATTACTCATTGCAGTACCACATTTTCTTTATCTCTTTTGTCCATGACATCTCCAGAATATGATCCATCTGGACACTGGCATAATGTGATTTCCCTGTATGTCCCCCCTGTTCCAATATTTTACTTAGAAGACAGTTACCATTTATTTAATTATTGTTGGGACAAAAGGCTAGCCAACAGAAACTTTCAAATCCAACATTAACTACACTATTTACAGATGACAGTTTGATAACTGAAGGAATAGTTTCATGTTCAAAGTGAATAAATTAAAGATGGTGCTCTAAAAGGTTAGGTAGGAAATTAATATCTAGGAATGACCTATTCCTGCAAAAATTATGATGATTTTGTACTGTTCAATAGATGTTCTGGACAAGAACAACTAAGATTTTGATTTGTTCACTGCAGTAGCACCCCCATGCACCCAACACCCCCCCCCCCCCAAAAAAAAAAAAAAAAAAAAAAAAAAAAAAAAAAAAAGAACACTTTTATTTTCTAAGAAGAAAATACTTACCATGTGGTTTTCATTTACTTGTACACTTTTATTTTTCTTTTTCTTTCTTAATGAGTGTATCAGGCCTACAGCCTGACTATTTTCTCTGGTCTGTGCATGCAAGCCCCACAGTCACAGAACAAGGACATTAAAGGATTTAAGTGGAAAACCAATTAAATCCTAAGTAACTGGCCCCAAGCAGGTAAGAAGAGTCAAATACAGGTTGCCTGTCAGTTTGGACTAGTGCCCATACCACCTCGTCTTTCTTTTTTTGGTAAAACCTGTACCAACTCATTTACTTGTATGAACTATAAGCACTATCGACATGAAAGAATCATTGCAATGAAATTGACACAGCTGGGGAAAGAATTAGTCATGAAACAAAACAATCATTTTCAAGTGTTCACGCTTCACAGTTGTTATTTCATTTTATGTGTTGTATTCATCTAGATGCCAGAATCCTAGAATCATAAATGCAGTTCATAAAGTACCATAATTTTGAGGTCTAATTTTTCCTGTTCAAAGGTAAATTATTTTGTTTGTGTTTCCATGATTAAAACTTTCTAACATCATTCACCAAAAAAAAAAAATGTACATTTCAAATGTCAATCAACAATTTCACTGGTTTGCATTGGCTTACAAGCACCTGCTGATCATAAGCAGGATATTCTGATTCTAAGTCGATCACCATCATCTGATGTAGCTGATTTGCAACACCACTATGGAGGCATGCATCTAGACGTGGATAACATGTCTTATGAGGTAACATCATGAACTTTTTCTATTAAGTATGATTCACTTTTCCCACCCTGCATCTATTATCATATTATGTATCTTGATCTTCCCTAGGAGTTACTGGCTTTGGAAGATCATATAGGGAATGTATGCACAGGGCTGTCCGAAGAAGTAATCAACCACTATTTAAAGCTTCAAAAATACTTCTTATTCTCGGACAATAATTCTTCGAAGGAATCCTGCAGTATTTGTCAGGTACCATATTTTCGGACTTTCTCACTTATTTCAATCTAATGGTTAATCTGCTCATAGATCCTTGCAGAGAACTAAGAGTGACAGGATATTGGTGCACTGGCTTAATGACAGGATGAGTATGTGGAGGAAAATGAGTTGGGTGTTCTGGACTGTGGACATGGTTTTCACAGTGCATGTATCAAGCAATGGCTAAGATGTAAAAACCTCTGCCCCATTTGCAAATCCACTGGTCTGACTACCCTAGACTCCAATGTTCCAAAAAACTTGTAGTCTTACTGTCTAACAGGTTATGTTATTTCAATTTCACTATTTTGCGGAAGGAATTAATCTCCATGGTAAGAATTGCTCATTTACATCATTTATTTTTTGCCATTCTTCATTGATATTGTTAATTGATTATGGATAATGGGTATGCAGGTTTCATGGTGAACAAGTTTTAGATTGGCCAAGCTAGGATTAGGCCTTCATGATTCTCAGGCATCCCTAGGCGTAGACTGCCAGGTGGCAACAGAAGGAAGGTTTAGCAGCTATGAATAAAGGAGTTTCCAGAAAAGCCTTTTGGCTGTATGGTGAATTCAAGTATTCAAATGGATATAGGAATGATACATTGTCTTGTCAATTTGAAATCAACTATATGTGATTGTTGAACCTAGTATGCTTTGCTCAGAATGCACTCAGTATCTCTCTGGCAATAAAGTTTTTATTTAACCAATTGTAATATTGGAAATGCATGAACAAAATGTACTTCTTGGATTTCTTATAAAATGCAGACATTATTGAACTTTAGGTATGTCAACCCGTTTATGCACCAAAAAGGAGAAGACATTTCAAATTTCACCTAAACGTTTTGGAAACTTTGAATATCAATCACGTGATAAGGTTCAACTTCATTTCTCATTTTATCTGCCTTTCTCGAAGAAAAAGACCAGGAAGAAATCTTGAATGATTCCTCTTCCGTCTTTTACAGATATAGAAATATCTACTGTCAAATGCACCCAAGAAGTAAGAAAACAGAAATTTATGTATCTACAATATGAAACTTAAACTTATGATTTCTCCTCAAAAAGGAACCTAATATTTCAGTTGAGTGCAAATTTGATTTGAATTAGCAGAATTTGTTCCAAAATATCTTCGTTGAGAGATCAGGTTGATGCTTCGTATTTATTACTAAATGGAACATATTTATCATTTCCTCGATGTTTTACTAAGATCTTTCAACCTCAAACTATACATTTTGCTGAGTAAATTTTTGGGAGCATCCCCTCTGCTTGGCCTCCATACTCTGCATCGATAGCAGGACTTCAGAGACTCAATTCAAATTATTCTTCAAAAGTGATGTCTGAGAGCCACCATGAAGGTTTGGCACAAATTTTGGAAGTTGCAGGCGTCCTTGGTTATTACGGTGTTGGGTATGAGTAAAAAATTTCAATCCAAGCATCCGAGCCATGTCAGTTCTTTTCAACATGGGTTATGGGATGTTATGTTGCTTCAACCAAGAGTAGACAACAAATATTTCCTTCATGAATAAACATTCCAAGGCTTCTGGTTTGAACAGAATTCCCATTCTCATGCCTTCAAATTGGAGCTGAAGGCATCCACTCTCTGTTTACTCAGTTGCAACTAATACATGATGAGGAACCAACATAGCTGCATAACAAGCAAGCTCTCCAGCATGCCATCCAACACAAGGGACAGCCATAAATAGGTAGTATCAAGCCTCAGGAAGACAGGAACCATAGTCTTATAACTGGAAATTCAGATGGTTCTCGAAGATTATGTGGATATTCTCTTAAATAGTTTATAGCAAAGTCGCTCTCTCTCTATGTTACTATACCAAGTATAGATGTTCATCATGGGCAGTCATACAAGTTTCAAATGTTCAAATTGGTACATTCAAGGAAGCTTATTTACCTGATGAAAGTGAGATGTGTCCGTCAGCTGCAAATACGTGAAAGACCAAGGTGCCGAAGGATATCATTCTCGATAATCACCCCTGACGGTCCTTCGGCTGAGGGCATTGGAATGGAACCTTAGAAGCATCTGTCAATCAGAGTTCATTGTGTTAAACGTACAGTAATACCGTGATTCTATTGTCGGAAAGTAGTTATCAAATTGGATCAGATGTTGAACCAGAAAGGATCTAGTTCAGTTTTCCTGGTTGATGTAAATGTAGAACTCCATACTCTTCAGAAACGAAGTATTCAATTTGAAACTGATATGAAAAAGATATTTCTTACCTTCATGGTTTCATCTTCATCATGCAGGGAGAGGTCAAATTCCCCAATCGATTGAAAATAATAGAGACTAACTGCGAAGAAGATGAAAATAATCGATTGAAAATTCCCCAATCAATTTGAACTTGAAATGGGTTTGCAGCAAACTGCAAGTCTGCAACCACATTGCTCGAGAGAGGGGGAGTCCGGGGACCTTCTGTTTCACCCCGCTTGTTAAGTAGGTCCCACAGTGACTTCGATCCATCATTTCTTTGATACGAATCGGATGGTGGAGTTTCATCCAACTGTACAACTATCTGACTGGGGCTTGGGTACTGCCACGTGTCTGTTACATGTGCACTTGTTTTTTGAGGATCTTGTAGCGGTTACGACTTACGACACTTCTGCAGCATTCGACTTCCACCTTTAAAAATGGAGAAGAACGAAGCGAAGCGAGTGGAGAAGAGTAAAGAAACTCAAAGCTCTGATATTCAATTGCGACGATGATGGCCTCTACGTCTCTTTGTCCTATCCGCTTCCATGTCTTCACGAAATAACTCTTCCCCTTCTTACGATTTAGGGTGTCGTTCTCCTCCCCGGCGTCGTCTATCACTCCATTTTCCCACCAGAATCCGAGCCAGCTCTGCAGTCGCTACTGAACCGGTATTAATTTTATCCTTCACGATATGAATTGGCTTATGGAATTTGGGTTGCTTCATTTATGTGCATTTTTACTCTCAAGAGCTTCGGAGGTAAGATTGCATTTGCTAACAAATTCGATGGTCAGTTGTAAAGAATGCAGAGGTAACTGTAGTATGTTTGGTGTCTAACATCTTATAACCAATTAATCGCTTAAAAATTCAGATGGTGATTGTATTCTGTCCTGTAGATTTATACTCTGCTCCAGAACCATGTGCATCTCTCTTTGATGATGAATTAGTTTTACTGTGAGCGTGTAATAGGTTATAAGTTAAAAGCCATACCTACCAGGATATACATAATTAAGTTTATATATTCATTTTAGCACTCACTATGTTTCATTACTCGTGTATTTTGTTAAATTTGGGGCTACTCCATCTTGTAGAATGATTTTAAAATGGAATTGTTGCATCTAGATGGTCACTAATCCTACATTCATCTTCTCATACAAGATAGAAAGTTGTGCTCATCGGTGGGTTGGGTTGTTTTCTTTTTATTTATTTATTTTTGACTACAGAAGCTAAGATCTTTGGTTGAATAGAGGTGCTTAACATCTCAATCATAGACATCATAACGTGAATCTATGATATCCCCCTCACTAATTTCACATTTTTCAAAGAATAGTTATTATGGTGCCATGTTGGAGACATGTAGTCTAAATAAATAAATGAGTTGGGGCTTAGAACCTTGAGGTTTTGCAAGGAGCACTGATTCTGGCAGGAGCTTCTCGGAAGTGGTGGTTGCACCATAGTAGTGTCCTTGTGCTCATAATTTCAGTTAAATAATGCTACAATTTGAAGATGTTTTTCATGTGCCATTCGGGAGGATTTGTTAAAGATGCTCATCTGTTGCATGGTTAATCCAATGAGAAATTTCTCAGATTTTTTCTTAATCCTCCCAAGTCCTTTCCTTAATATATGTACATGTTACAGTTTTTACCACTGCGTTGTTGAAATTTTTTGTTCAACTGTTACTTGCTACTTGGTTTAATGTTCTTGTACAAAATAATATTTGTTTGAATGGATAACAATTTTCATTTTCAGGATTCTAGCACTCATCAGAAAAGTTCTTTGGAACTTGACTTGTTTTCATGCCCAGTATGTTATGAACCATTGATAAGAAAGGGCCCTCCAGGTCTTAACTTGTAAGTAACAATATGTGGTGAGTGCAACCATTTAATTTACTTGTTTCAGATGCTTGATCCTGTTTCATCTGACTAACAATTGTGTAAACTGCAGGCCAGCAATATACAGATCTGGTTTCAAGTGTCAACGATGTAACAAGGCATACTCCAGCAAGGATCTCTATTTGGATCTCACTGTTACTTCTGGAGCGAAGAATTACACTGAATTCAAACCAAATAGAACTGAGTTATTCAGGTATGGGAAGTGTTTTTTTTTTACTTTAAATATAAGTATTCTGTATGCATTGAACCAGAAACAATGCTGAGCTGCTTAAATGAACTCAATCAACTATGCAGTATTTCAAGGGTTAGAAATTTGTTGGTTTACAACGTGGGGCCATTTTCTGTCCAAATATTTTAGGTTACATACATTTACAAAATGAGGGTGGGCGTTGGTGCAATGAGAAGGTTGCCCAAGGCCGGAAATCGCCTGTTTGTGAATGCAGTGATGTAAGACTGCATATATTATGACACTCTAGTCCCTGCAGTGGTGGGAGCCTCATGCACTGGGCAACTGGTTATGCCTTTCATATACTTACTGAGAGTCTAAGCTTTTGCTTCCATAAATTTAATCTATCTATTGTAATGATGAAAGTACTCTGAATTCCTCCCCCCCCCCCCCACACACATGCACAAGACAACCCTAAAAGAAAAGAATGGGAAAATGAATAATAAGAAGAACAGATTTTGTATAGATAAAACTTTTTACCTTCATTTTATTCAATTCCTTTAATGGAATATAGGTTTGATTTAGAGATATCCCCATTTAATGGGCCCACCTGCTGAGCTGTGCAGATTTACATGTTCTTGACCCGTAGAATGGTGTAAACCAAATTCTAGGGTTTGACTTGTAGGATTATTTCCCTAGAATTGTTTCACTCCAGGATCCTCTCTCTATGAACCAGCGGTCTTAGAGGATATTTCTTGGAGAAATTAAGTAACTAACAGCACCCTAGAAGGGTTCGGCCAGGCTAGAAATTGAAAGAATGAAGGTTTTAAGGATCAATGTTTTGCCGTAATTAGGTTCTGTCTAGAAATTGGTTTGGGATTGGTTCTAGGAGGGTTTAGAGTTGAAGAACAAAGAAATTAGGGTTCTGCTGTTTCTGTGGTGTATCTCCATGTTAGGGTTTTAAGTGCTTTGATCTTAGGAATGGGGTTAGATAGCTTCAGTTTGCCTTGGGAAGGGCTGATATTGCTGTTTTCTAGTTTCAGGTTTAGTCCAGTAGGCTTAGGTCAGTACTAGTTGATTTAAGATTGGTTTGAAGAGTCCCAGTGGGTTTGGGTTTCCCAGGATAGGGCTAGGGCTTGGATCAAGTGCTAGGAAAGGAGTGGGAGACTAATTTTAAATGGGCAGGGTGATTGGAGTTGGGATTAGGGAGATATTAGGAATTCTAAATCAATTAGGGTTTCAGGGTTTCACGGTTTCACAGAAGAAGATGAATAGCGGAAATTCTGCAGCCTAATGGGAATTCTAAGGGTAGGATTAGGGTCTCTGATCCTTCTAGGGGTCAAAGGAGCAGCTAAGGGCTAGGTTTCATGGAGTTTCAAGGGGAGAGGGTGGGCTGCTATTGCTGGAAGGGAAGGGGAGTCCTGCAGATGGAAGAGAGAAGGGGGAAAAGGGGTTGGGAAGGGGCTGGGGTTGCTGTATACTTATTTGCAGTTGAAGGTAAGCTGCTGTTGGACTTGAAGATTGTTTGCTGAAATTGAAGAAGAATGGTTGAACTTGAAGAAGAAGATCACTCAAATTCAGCAACAAGACCACGACATTACGAATTCAGCTTGTCTTACAATGAAGTAGAGTGGAGGAAAAAGACTTGGACTCTAATAAGAAAACCTAACTTGACTCAACTAGGGAATCTCTTATAGACTAGGATCCCCTTTATAACTCAATGAGTAACGACCACAAATAGAAAGAAACCATCTTGGAAAATAACACCTAATTATCCAAAAGGAATCTTAATTTAAAATGTATTCCAATTAGGACTCCATCTTTAACTCTAATTTTGGCTGAGTATTTTAACCCCAAAAACTCAATAGCTAACTCAGAGGACTTAGATCCAAATATATGGAGTCCCAACAATTAGGAGATTAAAGTGGACTCAAGTTGCGGGATCCCAACCTAACTGGGAATCTCACCTACATAAGGGCTTTCAAATAACTTGCAAATAATAATTCAAACAAAAAAAATAAAGATAGGTCCATGACCCTTGGATCGAGGGGGTTACAACCAGACCCTTCTTGAGCCCAAAAGGGCTGGAAAATGACCAAAATACCCCTTGGGTATTCAGCCAGCTTTGGATTGGGCCTTTGAGTCTGGGTTTCGGGCCCCCTTTTTTTTTTTTTGGGGGGGGGGGGGGGGTGGGGGGGTCTACCTTGTTCACAATATAGAACATACTACCTTTCTTGTTACAAGAAAAAGCATCGGAGCTGTTTCTTTTGCAAACTGAATTTGCCTGTAATAGAATGGTTTTGCTGGTTTCTTTTGAATTTATGTGGTGGGAGACATTCTCATCACATTGGGGACCTGAACATGATTTATTTAGAATGAAACTTTTCCACTGGATTTATGCCAGTCTACTTATGCAAATAGAGAATGCTTGTCCACATGTATCTGAGGAACAGTTTATATTCATGGTAGGTAGTTGTGCTAAAATAACAAAGTTAATCATTCGAGAGATCAAATGAGACTGTCGTCATATTTCTTATGGATTTCCATAGAAGACCGATGATGCACATCATTCTTCTTGATGAAGAGAAAAAACGAGTCAAATCCAAACATCGAACACTCATTTTGGGTGGTGATTTATTTCCATATGCAAATCTTTGGTGTTGATACTGTGATTCTCAGCTTGAGTGACTTTGTCAGAGAAAGAATCAACAAATATTTGTTGTGGGTGCCCTTTCTACTTTCTAGAGATGGTTCATAGACTTGTTTACGGTTATGGTTGGTTATCCTTCTTTAGTAGTGGCCACTGAAAATTTTGTCACATGTCAGAAAAGCACAAAACTTTGGGCTCTATTTTTCAGATTCCCTTGCAAATGAGTTATCCTTGCATGGGTTGATTGACCATCTATGTATGTTGGGAGAGTTGTGACCTCCAGTCATATGTGGCAAGAGTTGTTTTGCTTTTGCCTTAGAGTAACTAGGTATGCTTTCTCCATTATGATGGCTGGAATTTCCTTCTTTCATTTAGCTGACCCATTCATTTGAAAATCAAAAAGAAAACTTGGTATTTATTTATGTTAATCTTTGATGTAAAACATGTTTTCGTTTTGTACTTTGGCAATTCACATGTATAACATTTGCATAGTTTCAAGTTTTGCAAAATATGCTCACCAAAAAAATTATTGTAGTTTATTGACCAAGTTCTAACATTGTTGTTAACTTCTAATATTGTAGTTTGATTGGAACCGGATATTTCTTCTTCGGAATGCAGACTCCATTTTTGACATGTAATCCATGTTAATATTGGCTAATATTGTAATATCTGTTTCTACTTGAATGCATGCTAGGAGCCCAATTGTTTCATTCTTGTATGAGAGAGGGTGGCGCCAAAATTTTGGTCGGAGTGGCTTTCCAGGTCCTGATGAAGAGGTATTCCTTTTTGTTTTCAGTTTTCTGATGCTAACTTGTTTTTGGTCACTGTAAGAATGTGAATACAATATATAATATCCATAAATATTCTTACAAAAGGAGTATCATGGAGCAATTTTGGTGAATGTGTAAGTGAGTACTTCAAGCAATTGAAGTATCTTGATATCATAGGTAGTTCCTCTTATCTTTTCTGCGGCTGTTCTGGGCACTAATCATGTGGCATCATCAATTCCATGCAGTTCAAAATGGCTCAGGAATACTTCACACCTGCAGAAGGTGGTCTTCTTGTGGATGTGAGCTGTGGAAGTGGATTGTTTTCAAGAAAATTTGCCAAGTCTGGGACTTACTCAGGAGTTATAGCATTGGACTTCTCTGAGAATATGCTTCGCCAATGCTATGATTTTATTAAGAAAGATGACACTATTTTGACTTCGTACGTGTTTTTTTGCCTCAAATTGTTGAGAGTAGATACATGACTTTCTGTTGTACAAATCTGTAGTGCTTTATCTGTTTGATTTCTATAGAACTATGTCTCTATTGGAAGAAAATATTAACATAATTTTTTTTGAGTCTCCTAGGACATTAGGAGTTAGAGCTTAGAAACAAATGGAAATTTCCAGAAGCACAGGAAAGTAGGAACCACA
The DNA here is from genome assembly GCF_041222555.1 of Hakea prostrata. Taxonomy (NCBI): domain Eukaryota; kingdom Viridiplantae; phylum Streptophyta; class Magnoliopsida; order Proteales; family Proteaceae; genus Hakea; species Hakea prostrata. Next base: position 59,019,557 of record NC_142601.1, on the reverse strand, counting down.
TTTGATTATATTATAAATATTAGAATATCTTTTACAGTTTTACCCAAAAAAAAAAAAAGAATATCAGGTTTGTATATCTGGTCAATATGCTAGTTGAAAGGTATATTTAACCCAAGAACAGCTTACTAAAATTTGCAATTCTGATGGGTGAATTAGGAGATTGAAGAATTTCAGACGAGCAAGGAACTCAAGAACAAGAATATTCAATGGTCATAACATGCTGAACTTGCTGAAGCAGTATAGCACTAATGGAGGATTAAATATGAATGATTGAAAACCAAGTAGTGGCATTGAAGGGAACCATTGGGAGCCAGTTAACCAGGATCATGAATGAATCAGCCGATTTGAATGGGCCAAAACTGCTGTGGGGCCCACTTGAGTGTTGGGATCAGGGTTGAAGGTGAGGTTATGTCAAGTTGATGTAGGGTAGAGAATATATATATATATATATACACACACACGATTAAACGAGGTTGTTGAACATGGAGTTATGGAGGATCCCTGGGAGAGACCGAAGGGTAAAAGGGTCATTTCAATCAATAGGCTGGGTGTATGAGGTATGAAACTTGGACTGTGTCTTCCTATGGGTTATGCTTTAATGGTCAAACTTTCAGCAGGCTGGGCAGAATTATTGCGGAAAAAAAAATCTTGTGTTTGATTTTCTAGTAGGTAGTTGCAGGTTTTAAAAGCAGCTTGATTGAGTCTAAAACTTGAATTAGAACCTTGTTGATGGAGGAGATATTCACTTGGTTGAAAGGGCAGCATAATTAGAACCTCCCAAACCTCCCACTAACTAGCAAGGATCAAGATCTCAGTTTGAAGGCTGGTTTTGTCCAGCCAGAATTAGAGATGGCCAAGATAGGTTGAAATAAAGGATTTTGGGTGTAAAAATTGACCTGTGATGGGCTGGTCAAAGCTAGTCAAAACCATTGAAACTTATGGAACTACTGAAACTTGTTGAAATTAGTGACAGCTACTGAAATTGGTTTGGTTGAAATGAGTCAAAATTGGTCATAACTTGGTATATATTGGTTGAGAACTATCAGAGTTTTGAAATATTGTCATATTTTGTCAAAAAAATACTGAAACCTAACTTGTCAAAACCAGTGAATTTCAGAACTAACCCTATCGTTTCATCTCGGTTTCTTGGCAAACTGAGATTTAACTGAAATTTTGGCCCGTCTTGGTCAAAAACTTGAACTGTTCCAATAAGGAGTTAAGTAGATTTTGTGCACCAATCCCACCACAATTTAGATTTTAGCCATTAAACACCAATTCTCACACAAATAGAAGAACACAGTGGCAGCTTGCATAGCAATTTCATGAATCAATTCATTTTCAATGATAGACCATGTTACAACTTACAACCTTCTTGGCCCCCGCACTGGCTATGAGACTCACATCCCTAAGACTTGCCACCCTTGACATCTTCATCTCCAACGGGGCTTGGTTCCCTCTTCCCCACCCCAGTCTCACACATTTTTGGGATGCTCTCCCCCCCCCCATCCTTAACTTGCCCGTGATACCACCATTTGGTCCCCATCGCCATCCAAATCCTTCACCACTTCCACTGCTTGAAAACCTTCTCCACTCCCCTCATCCCCCAATCCCTTGGTCCCATTTGGTTTGGTTCAAAGGTCACATTCCCCGCCATACCCTCACCTTTTGGAGAGCTCTCAACCATGCTCTTCCTACCCAATCCTTACCTCATTAGCCGCCATATCTCCGCCAACCCGAGCTGCACCCTTTGCTGGAGTGGTTCTGAGGACATTGACCATCTTTTCTTCACCTGCCGTTTTTCTCGTCCCCTTTGGGATAGAGCCCTTGCTTCCATTTGGCCTTGCTCAAGATGCTCACATGGGTTTGTTCGTGATTGGACTTGGATCTTGAGGAACTTTGCCGGCCACTTGTGATCGCCTAGACAAGCTATTCTTTGGTGCCACCATCCATCACATTTGGTGGGAGTGCAACCTTAGAAGATGGACTTCCAAATCTCAATCCTTAGACTTGACTTGGAAAGCCATCTACTTTGATGTTTCTTCTAGATTGCTTTCCCTTCCCCATCCCCTTTTGTCGACAACCCCAGAAATAGGTTAATTGTTAGTTTCTGGGGTCTCAGCTGCTCTCTCACCCCCCCCCCTTGAGCTTGGTGCTCCCTCTTCCCCCCCTCCTTCGGCTCCTTTGTAATCTTCTCTTGTTGTGTTGCTTGTTGTTTTCAATATATTATTTATTCATCTAAAAAAAAAAGAAAAAAGAAAAGAAAAGAAGACTTACAACCTTTTATAAAAGGATAAAAAATGGACTTCTATCTTATAAAGGAAAGGCCTAACCAAATCCTTAACCTATTAGGTAACTCAAAGTGTCTACCTCTCCAACACCCAACCACCCCCCCCCCCCCCCAAAAAAAAAAAAAAAAAAAAAAAAAAAAAGAAGAAGAAGAGGAAGGACGAAAGAAAAAAAAAGAATAAAAATATAGAAAACTAATGAACTAAAATAGTCTTAGAATAAAATACTAATTAGATTCTACTAATTAATCATGTATTAGTCATGTGCTAACTTAAGTTGAATCAAAGTTGAACCAATTGAACCATTGCATGCAATTCAGCTAAAAGGAATTATTATACGACATCAAGAACAACAAGCAGCCTTTTCCCAATGAAATGGGGTCGGCTAACTAAAAGGAATTAGACAATTAGTGTAGTATAGAAGCTATCTTTGTGCTTAGTCTAATCCCCCCTACTTTAGGTCCATAAGATTGGCCTATCACAAAGTAAACCCATGGATCAAAGGCCTAGTACATGTTAACCTACTCTAGAATTATTCCTAAGGCAAGAAGCCCAATTTGGTGTTGAATTTGGAGCAACTAGAGTATAAGTAATTGGTCAATTAGATCAGAAACTGATAAAATTCTTACTGACGTGAGTTTCGGCAACTATAAATAGAATACAAAGATAGAAAGGAGAAAGAATATAAACTGAGAATCACCACCCATGACCTAGGCTTGAATAGCAATCAACCAACCTGTTGAACCAACATAATTCTGATTCACCACAGGACTACTTTTTTTGGATAAATATAAAATATATTCAAGAGCTTTCTTTATTGATCAAAGTCATGGGTGGCTTGATGGCCTGGGCTCTTTTAATAGAAACTAAAAGTTTACTTGCAACAGGAAAGAGAAGAAATTGATATAGGAAATTTTCTTCCCACTAAAGCTAGGATTAGTGTTCCTATCTTAGATAACTAGACAGAAAAAATGTCCACATGATTAAAACCATTTCATGCAAGACTATCCATTTCTTGGGAAACAAAGAAATAACAATTTCTTAATAAAATAAAATACTCAAAACTAAATGAATAAAATTAATCCCGTATGCCTACCTATTACATAGAAGGCCCGATACATATATAACCCAGCATGTGATGTATTTTAAATAAAATGAGCCCCACTTGTGTGATTTATCTGTGTTATAATATTTCATGTGCTCTGGTTGTGGTGTGCAGCAATCTTGCTCTGGTCAGGGCAGATGTTTCTAGGCTTCCCTTTTCATCGGGTTCAGTTGATGCTGTTCATGCTGGTGCAGCTTTGCATTGCTGGCCATCTCCTTCCAATGCAGTAAGTGTTTTCTTGTCCTTGACTTCTATGAGTCAGTTTTCTTAATTTTTTTGGGGAGGCTTTAGTTTTACTTATTTTTCTTACTTCTGTTTTGGATGCTTGTCTTTTTCATTGTTGAACGTTCTGCAACCCTTCCCTTTCTGTCTGGTTTGAAGGAATTTCATTAGTACAGATAATGGTCCAATCCAGTGATATCTCCATGGGCTGTCAGACTACCAATAAGAGTACTGATACTATACTGTTAGGATGTTTTATAATAATATTTTTCCAGCAAACCAGTTTTCTGTAATTCTTCATTAGTTGCCATTGCCTACTGGGATGGTTATTTTTATAAACAACAACAACAACTCAGCTTTATCCCAATGAGATGGGGCCAGCTAAATGGATCATTGCGCTCCTATCAGCTCTGTTCGAGGTCGTACTTGATACAAAGCCTAGGTTATGCATGTCTTTCCTCACCTCTTCTTTGAGATCATTTTAGGCCTGTCCCTGTGCCTTTGTTAGAAGTCATCCTGATCCAAGATTAAAAAAGAGGAAGGAGAACAGAGAAAAGAGAAGAGAATAGAGTGATTGAGACAAGCAGCCAAGGGGAGGAGGCTACCTGTGGCTAATTCAGAATACCTAGTTGCAGGCCTTCTTTTATATATATATATATACACTTCCGAAATATTAAAGTGAGTAGAAAGACAGAGAACCCCATCCACATCTTGTAACAACAAAAATGTGAAACTAGGAACAAATGAGGGCTTATTAAACATGTTAACCAACTCAGCTGTTGAAGAGGCAAAAGCTGTCTCAATAAACTTCTTCAAGCCTGCATCTTAAACAAAATAACTATCTACTTCTATATGCTTGGTCATCTTGTGAAAGACCAGATTATTGTCGATATGGATTGCAGTTTGGTGGTCACAATACATCTTCATAGGGGTAGGCAAATGAAAACCATATTCAGAGATGATGAGGGATGCCACATAAACTTTGCAGCAACTCTATGAGCCATTGTTCTTTACTACTGCCTCAGCGCTAAACCTCGTAATAGTTGTTTGTTTCTTACTCACCATGTAATGAGATCACCTCTAACAAAAGTACAATAATTGGGCGGAACCAACCTGGTCACTATTTTTACTTTGTTCTAGCAGTACTCGGGGTCCCCCATATGAGATTTATAGCTTTCTCCTTTCTATTCTTTCACATTTAGTGATGTATCCAGCCAGTGGTAGTCCAGGCAGGGCCAAAAGAGGGGCTAAAGCCTCTAGCATAATTCATAAAAACAGGGGAGTAATTAGTGTCTTTTACTGCCCCTAGGATAAGTCTTAAGAGCTGGAATGGGTTCTGCTAGAGTCATAGGGTTCCAATTAGGTAAGAGTTTGAGTTAAGTAAACTGTTGGCAGTAGTTTCCTTTTTAAAAACAATCAGTCCTATTTTTAAGTTTGATTCAAAATAGGAAAGAGTTATTTCCTTTCACAAGAGTCTAGTTTGAGTCAAATTAGGAAAGAATTAGTAGAGTCTATAAATACCAATTTAGGTTGTAAGCAAAGACAGTTTTTTGATGAATAAATTTTTTTGTTTTTGATTACCTGACTGCTGAGAGAGTCATGGGGAACCCTAGGGGAACCTGCGGCTGGTTTTGTGCTTCATCCATCTAATTTTTCAGAAGTTCTTTGCTCTTTTGAGGCCTGCGATTGTAAGTGAGGAGCAGTTTTGCTATTTGCTCAAGCCCTTTTCTCCTTTCTGTTTTCGGTTTCCCTTTACTGCCCAGAATTTTCTTCAAACTCTCCCTTTTTCTCTTGGTTCTTCTCTAAGTTGCCTAGGCAGCAGTGGAGGTGTTTTTAAGGAGAGATCCTGAAGTTTTTGTAGCCCAAACCTGGGGTTACATCATTTGGACTTGGGTTGAAGGAAGCTCTCCCTAGGGTGATCAAACTCTGTGAGAATCAAATTGATATAGAGACCTGCCTCACCTTTCACCACCAGTTTTTACAAACTTAGTATTCCTTGTTGGTCAGTGATTTGGCTTTCTAGTGGTTGCTAATCAGAAGACATTAAAGTAGGAGTCCACCTATGAAATCTCAGTTTGATTGGAGGTTGTATGAACAAGATCTCTTCTTTGAAGTTGAATGATTCTACTGCTGGCCTTATGTTATAGATATGCTTCAAATGATGGTTTGAACCCCATTCCCAAATTGATGTTATTTTTACCCTATTGTTATTTTAAGGTTACTGTATCTTCTATTTATTATGCTTATTTAATCTCCTTATTTATTTCCAGAGTTACCCTCCACTTATCATCCAATTCCATCCAAGTCAACCTTTCTTTCTGTTAGCATTTGAACTTTCAATCAATTACTAGATTGCCATTATGCTTGTAAATGTTGAAATTTTTACTGTATTTCCAGTATTTTTCAACTTTTGGCTACTCTCCTTTTGGCTGGGTCCATAGCGATCCAAAGCAAGGTTTAGGCTGTAATTATGAGGAATCATGAAGATCGGTACTTGCATGTACTGATGCTATTGCTGTAATTTATTTATTATTTTGTTTTTAACATGGTTGGTGATTTGATCCTCCTCAGATCATTGTCTGTCATGTCTCATGCTGTCTTTTTGTTTAGATCATACCTTGTGGCACTGGTTCATTAATATAGCTATGGTTGTTACCATCTACATCTTGCAAATGCAGTTGGCACTAATGGAGATTTTTTTTTTTTTTTTTTGTGCTCAAGGTTTTTAAAATGTGACTAATCTGAGAATCTTATGTACTGTATCTGCTCTTGTTTTTTTTATTTTTTGGTTTTTATGTTGCTAATGCTGGTTGTTCTACAACATGATGATGGACTTTGTTGTCCACGTATGGTACTGCACATGAGTGGGAGTTCAGAGATATTGGAGATGATTTTTTCTTGTTGAAGATTCAATATGATTGTTGAAGATTCAATATGGTTATTGAAGAGTGCATATTTGCTTCTGCGTCTCCTTATTGAATACTTGTGTCACTTTTGTGGAAATTATTACCACCACATTCCTCGTAAAGATCTTTATTTGTCCTTTCACGAGGGTTACTGCTTGGTTTCTTATGAAAGTTACTGCATGTGTCTCAGTCAGATTCTTATCTGTATTTCTTATTTGAAGATTGTTAGCCTGGAATGATGATTTATTCATCTTTCCTTGCTGCTAGTTACCAGGTTTGGCCTAAAATATTTTACTATTGCTATTAATTGTTTGGCCTGTGGCTGGTATTCATTGCTGTTCATCTGGTACCTGAATTTCTTTGTTGCGATGTGTATCTTCCTTCCTACTTCTTTACTAATGGTGAATGTGCTTATCTTGTTGTTGCAACTGAAAGGAGGTTACCACCTTCTACAATGGCTAATCTGTTCAAGACTTAAGTTAGTTTCTGCTCGTCACGTTTGTCCTTGTTCTTCCAAGCTGGAGCTTAGAATACAGATGCTCTAGCTTGAGGGGGGCGGCTGTTAATGCTTGGTCATGACACTTTTCCAGTCAGGGGTGGTTTGTAATTCTTCGTAGGGTATGTCCTTTGTTGCTGTTGGGGTTGTCCTTATATTAATTATGTAAAGGCTATGATTTTATCTATATTATAAATGAACATGCTTCCAATGGCCCCAATATAATGCATGAGAGTATTCTGTCTTCGAGATAATGCAACTGAGCTCATTTACTAGGTTAGGGAGTTACAGCTCGCTATGGCATGCTGTTGCATGTGTTCCATCTATATCTCAAAGCAGTGAGACAATTCTTGTTATTTGCATGACAAGTATCTGTTTCTTTCTTTTTTGCCATAATATGGTCTTGTTTCAACCAACTCATCTAATCCTTAGCCCTACTATTTGGGATTGGATGAATGAACTAAGTTTGCTATTTCGCTGTTTTTAATGGTCAGATGTTAACTCATGATGACTGATGTCTACCTCACCACCTCAGTGCAAGTGATAATATTTGCCACTCCGTGTCATTTTAACAGCATCAACTTGTGCCATGTCAATCTATATCGATGAATTCATCAGTTCTTTGCATATGGCAACCTATCTTCTACTTCATCATTTAACTTATTAGTGATGTTATCAAGTTCTGTTATTTATGTTTTGTATTTGTCAATTAATGTGTGCCCATCTATTCTTTATTCTTATTGTGGCATTACATGCTCTCTTTCTTGAACCTGATATATTTTGATGATTGACTCAGACTTTGATTCCAATCTGAAACTGCAGCTAAGCTTATTGTGACTAACGATGTTATCATCGACCAGGTTTCTGAAATCTGTCGTATCTTGCGAAGTGGTGGAGTGTTTGTAGGAACTACTTTTCTGGCAATTGGCTTCAATAATTCATTCCTGAGACCCTACAGACAGGTATTTCACCTTCTTTTCTTTATATTCCATTATTCCATATTTTGTGAATATTTCCTACTGGACATGGCATTTTTATTTTTTGCAATTATTATGTCTTACAAGGGGCACCCGAAAACCCTAAGGGTGTCCAAATATTTTACAACTCCTTGGATAGGTAGTAGATTCAATGCACCAATTTTATATTCTGAATTACTTACTATTCAACCCCCTCCACAAAAAAATTGTTTATGAATATTTTTAACTTCTAGTGCAATTGCTCTAGCGATCGGTTGAAACTCCTTAGATAAGGTTGCCTAGCATTCCATATCATGTACACACGATATCAAAACCTGAACAACAACTCAAGCTATCCCAACCAGGTGTTGTCAGCTAATGGATTCTTGTCCTCCAATCAGCTCTGTTTGAGGTATACTTGATTCAAGGCCTAAACTAGTCATATCTTTCCTCACCAATTCTCCGAGGTTCTTTTTAGGCCTGCCCGCCTTAGTTCCTTCCATCTGAATCAAATCACTTCTCAGCATTGAGGCACCCAAGGCCTTTGTTGAACATGGTAATGAACCTCAAATAACTTTCTCGTAGTTTGTCATGTAGGATGAAAAACCAATGTTACAAATGAGCAGCCCAATAGGCTTAAAAAGATAAATAATTATAGAAAGAGAGGAATATCAGATGGAAAAGCAGGGGTGGAAAAGCAGTTCCACCATGTACGTGCTTTGCAATATCTTAATAAGATAAATCAATTACTTCGGGAACTCCATAGATTTATGGAATCGGTTACTATTCCTGAATCTCAACAAAGAGATCAAAATAACTGGGGATATTCTATTATGTGATTCCTTGGTATCCGAAATATAAGATTCAAGCAAATCATGGCCGATTTAGCCTCTTTTGCAATCAGTTTGGCTCCAGCTCCCGCTGCTCTAGCTAATTGTCCACCTTTTCCGAGTGTGATTTCTATGTTATGTATGGCCGTGCCTAAGGGCATATCGGTTGAAGTAGATTCTTCTTTTGATCAATCAAAACCCCTTCCCAAACTGTACAAGCTGTAGGTATCTAGCTGCCAACATTTGGTATAAAATAGGCCCTGCCATCCAGTATCTGTATGCTGTTTTTTCATCACAGACAGAATTAAATATGGCAAAATAAGAAATAAGAAATCTAGTTTCATAAAAAAGAATAATAATAATAAAATTGTTGTGTTGTAACTGCAGTGGAAAATGATATCCATGATTCCATGACATGGAGGATGATTCATTTGAGATGAATGATAATTTTTTTTTTTGCATTGGTTCTGTCTGAATGTTTACCCTATTCATCCATCATTTGTCTATTTGAGTTGGTAAGAGAAGCCTTCTTGTTTTTCACCCGATTCTACTAAACAAAACAAGGTGCCTGATCTTAGTATAGTCACACTTATTATTCTCTTTCTTATTTTCAGAAGTACATGACACACAGGGTGAGGGCAGGGAAAGGGTGTTGGGTCATATATACCATAGCCCACTCTTGGCCATATCCCTTTCCCCCCCCCCCCCAAACATAAAGGGCTGTAGAAAGTTATTCTGACTAGCAACATAGAAAATAATCCAAAAAATAAAGATAACAGCAGCAAATAGCTCGTTTTCTGCCACCCTGACTTAACAGATGGACCTGAAATGTTGATATCCCAGCCATGTTCCTGCCTTATATCTGAAAAACCAATCTAGGTTTTTCAGGCAATGTCAGGTCAACAAACCTATCTCAGTGTTTACCCATTTTCATCTTGAAGAGCAAGGCCTACCACTCATGTCAACATGCAACATCCTGTGGAGTGCAAGGGTAAAATCTGCATGCTGTATCTTAGCCCTTATATTGACATATATATTGCATGTAAAACATAGTTGTCAAGGCAGCAAGGTGACCAAAGAAGTTGGGGCTTTGCCCAGGCGATTACACGACAAAGTGGCGCCTAGGTGGCAATAAGGCGACAAAAGCGGTTGGGTCAATTTTTTTCAATACAACTACTTTTAAACTAATAAATTTCTATTACAAGCTAAACAAACATTCAAGAATCACATTTATCTAAAAAAATAAGCATTCAAGAATCATGGTTCAGAGGACATTGATCACCTATTTTTCGCTTGCCCTTTTTCCTGCCCCCTTTGGGACAAAGGCCTTGCCTCCATTTGGCCCCGCTCAAGACGCTCACATGGGTTTGCTCGTGAATGGTCTTGGATCTTGAGGAATTTTGCTGGTAATTCTATTTGCGCCTGCCTTGGCAAGCTTGTCTTTGGTGTCTCCATCCATCACATCTGGCGGGAGTGCAACCTTAGAGGATGGACTTCCAACTTCCAAGTCTCGATCCCTGGATTTGATTTGGAAAGCCATCTTCTTTGATGTTTCCTCTGGATTGCTTTCTCTTCCCCTCCCCTGCCCCTCCCGAATAGGTTTTGTTGTTCGGGTTTCGCTGCTCCTTCTCTTGAGCTTGTGCTCCTCTTCCCCCCCCCCCTCCCCCAATCTCTCCTTTTGTTCTCATGTATTTTCCCTTGTTGGTTGTTTGCTTGTCTTTTAATATATTATTTATTCATCCAAAAAAAAAGAATCATAGTTATGAAAGATTATCCAAAAAAGAATACAAACATAAGTTCATCTCATCAAGCATCATAACATATGAGTATGAACCATATCAAATTATAAGTATGAAATGAGAGTAATAATTTTACATTTTACTTACCTCATGATAGTATGATGCCAAATAAGTGCCTTGTCCATCTAATGATTCATTGACTCCCGATTCTGAAATGACTAACTATTAAATTCATAGATGGCTTTGTAGAGTAAAATTTGATTGGAAAAAATGTATATATTATTATCTACAACATGTCAAAAAAGCAACCACTTTGGCGTCTAGGCAGTAATAAGGTGCACAAGGCGACAAAGTGGTAACGATTAGGTGAAAAATAAACTGAAAAACTGCATCTCAATAAAGTGGTGGCAAGCCAGGCAATTGAAAAACTGCCTTACTACCTAGGTGGATGATTTGAAAACCATGATGTAAAATATGTCAGCTTTAAAAGATTATCTTGAACTGGAGGTTTGATCCAAATTTTGGTAACTGGTTGTACATTCTCTTCTGATTGGCCACATGAGTACAATAATTTCAACTGACCACAATCCAAGTTGATTGATATTTGGCTTGGAAGAGATTCTAGGTTAGACCATTGTCCATTTCTGTTGTCACATCCCTATGTACGTGCCTCATGTCCTGATTGTACACTGTCCTTAGGGCCAAGCCAATTGTAAGAATTCTTGTCCGGTATGTTTAGGGACCCAAGGTTGATTGTTTTGTGATCAATTGCAGACTATCTTACCATTGGAAAGGCAACACCTACAGCTATTTGACTGAAAAAGAGATTGAGGACTTGTGCACATCCTGTGGTCTTACTAACTATAGTAGCAAAGTGCAACAATCATTCATTATGTTTTCTGCACAGAAGCCTTGAGACCAGGTTGCCTTCATTTCAACATTCCCTTCTACAATTCATGTTACTTGTCAGTCTTTTGTATGAGATATGTATTATAAAATTCATTTTGTACCCATAATTGTTATTTATTTTGGTTGGAGAATCCAAAGCCTTGAAAGGTTAGAATTTGTTGCAGAGGCTGCACAATTTAAACAATCAAAGAACGGAAGTGAGGGTGACCTCCAATTTGGTTTGTTCAGGGTCTACATCTGTCAGACCTAATTCAGTTGGGTCAGATGTCTATGCTCTACTGTTAGTTTGAGCCCAATGAATTGTGGGGAAGTTGCAAGTTGGGCCAGGCTCAACCTAAAATTAACTTATAAATCCAGATCCATCATTGGTTATATTGGGTTATAAATGGGACACCACGCATTTGTGTGTTACCAGCAAGCTTGACCTGGTGAACTCAGTAGATACATTGAATTTTCTAATGGTTAGAAGTTAGCATGTAGCTAAATCTCCTTGTGCTTTTCATTAGCTTATAAACTTTGTGGACCATTCGACATTTACTTTGCTATTTGACCTGGAAGAATAAAATAAGAATTACATGCAGTGGCCCCACCCTTCTTTTGCATTGCATATAAGGTCTCCTTTTTGGGAATTTTGTTAAGTTGCTTGCACATGGCCATACATTGTGTTCCTTTAAAAACTCCGTACTGGAAATCTTCACTTTGTTATCAATTGATTCTCTTTTATATTTTAGACCAAACTAGTTCAACTTGAAATTTTATCATGCCAATAGTGGCTAGAGCTGATTTGAGTCTGCAATCAGCTGGACCGGCACTAGAGTTGAATCCAGCCTAGATCAGGGCTTCCAATTAATCATTGGTCTTTGGAACTCAAGGATGCAGATGTATGAGCCTATAGAACAGATCCTGTTCAAGTAAGGTTGTCTTTTGATCATCGGTCTAATGTGATTTGATTTAGGGAGATGGGAAGTTGATAACATGAATACAGATGGTCAGATTAATTGTCAATACATTATCCATACATGTTAACCTGATTTTTTGGGGTCAATTACTAATTCACTATTTTGGATGATACAAAGTGGTGGAATACATTTGAGTTTTTCTTGCAAGTGGGTGAGACTTGCTTAGAGTAGAGTCTAAGGATGAGGGAGAATTTGGAGTTCTGGCCATCTGCTGCATATGGAAACATGGGGAGTTGAGAAAAAGCAGGTCAGATTATTGATCTTTCTTTTTTTAGAGATTACATCCCTATGTGCGTGCCTCATGTTTACAGCCTGATCGTACACTATCCTTAAGGCCAAGTCAATTGTAAGAATTCTTGTCCAAATATGTTTAGGGACTCAAGCTTGATTGTTTTGTGATCAATTGCAGACTATCTTACAGCTGGAAAGTAACACCTACTACAATTTGACTGAAAACGAGATTGAGGACTTGTGCACATCCTGTGGTCTCACTAACTATAGCAGCAAAGTGCAACAATCATTCATTATGTTTTCTGCACAGAAGCCTTGAGACCAGGTTGGCTTCATTTAAACAATTCCCATATACAATTCATATATTGTTACTTGTCAATCTTTTGTATGATATGTATAATAAAATTCATTTTGTACCACATATTTGTTATTTTCTTTTGGTTGGAGAATCCAAAGCCTTGAAAGGTTAGAATTTGTTGCAGTCTGCACAATGTAAATAATCAAAGAACTGAAGTGAGGGTGACCTCCAATTTGGTTTGTTCAGGGTCTACATCTTGTCAGACCTAATTCAGTTGAGTCAGATGTGTATGCTCTACTATTAGTTCGAGCCCAACAAGTTGGGCCAGGCTCAACCTAAAATTAACTTATAAGTCCAGATCCCCTTTTTTATATTTCTAGACCAAACTAGTTCAACTTGAAATTTTATCATGCCAATAGTGGCTAGAGCTTACTTGAGTCTGCAATCAGCTGGACCAGCAATAGACTTGAATCCAGCCTGGATCTAGGGCTTTCAATTGATCATTGGTCTTTGGAACTCAATGATACAGTTGTATGAGCCTTAGAACAGCCCCTTTAACAAGTTGGGTTGTATTTTGATCATTGGTCTAATGCGGTTTGATTTAGGGAGATGGGAAGTTGATGACATAAATGCAGAGGGTCAGGTTAATTGTCAATACATATACATACATGTTGAGCTGATATTTTGGGTCAATTACTAGTTTACTATTTTGGATGATACAAAGTGGTGGAATACATTGAGTTTTTCTTGCAAGTGGGTGAGACTCGCTTAGAATATCCTAAGGATGAGGGGGGATATGGAGGTATGGCCTTCTGCTGCATAATGAAGACAGGTACTTTGAAACATGGGGAGTTAAGAAAAAGCAGGTCAGATTATTTTTGGAGATTACTAGTGAATATGATCAATAAAGCTCAGGGTTATAGGTTATTGATGATATGTAATGGAAATAGGCAGATGTTTAGAATTAAGGTAGTTGAAACCTAAGGATCTTTGAGACTTGAGAGCAAGGTTTAAAGTATCGGTATTGATTATCGTGTTGGCGGTGATTTTAGAGCGTATTGTCTTGATCGGTATTGATCCTTGGTTAATGTATTTAGTGATTTAATAGAGGGGAAGTATTGAGATGTATCGTATCGGTTGGGTCAAATATGGATCCGTATTGGCTAGTATCGTATGGTATCGTGGGATACTTTAAACCTTGTTTGAGAGAGATGGTGAGAAGCCTTTAGAACAACTTGATGCTATAATGTGGAAAGTTAGCTTGATGATATAAATTGCTCTGCTATGTTAAATGAGGTTGGTGATTCTCAACTTGCTTCAGTCATTCATATCCCAAATTAAAAACCTACAACTGAAACAGAAAATTATAGAAAGCCCATTCTCAAGAGTTGCAAAAATGCAAGATATTTTTAATGGAAGGAATATATTATAGAACAGGAGTTGCAGACTTGCAGGATACTGTTAGTGGAAGGAACAAATTATAGAATGATTGTAGTTGATGAGGATGCTGAGATTTGACTACCATCACAAATTAATTAAGTTGCAAAATTATGACTGGATGTGTTGCTCAGAACACAAGTAAAGAAAGGTGGTACAAACTATTGTGGCCTTGATGATTAAATAGCTAAGTCCTATATTTGCTTTAATAAATGGTAGGTAGGCTACTGCAAGTTTTAGCTTGTACATATGTATCGGCAATGTGTTAGCCAAAAAAACCCAGATAGTTTCCACTGAAGCCATTTCACTTAGATTTTACATGGGAATGGTACTGGATGGACATCTCAATGGCAGGTAAATGCCAACCCAGTAACTAAGAACAAATTGAAACTCAACAACAGTCAAGACAAAACGGAAAACATGGCCTCGATGGCTTCAAAAGCTAATTAATTTAAAATTATACGAGAAGCTTTGCCGAAACTTTTGACAAAACAAAGTAGATCTTTGAATCACTCAACTGAGTTCATCAGACTTTCCACAAAGAGTGTTAGTATATGTCATTAATCGCATTTGTTTGGCTTTGGTTCCCTCTTCTCCTTCCCTCGTGCAGTGATAGTGTCTGTGGGCCTCTTAGTCTTTGACCATAAATGCAGAGAAGAAAGCCAAACAAAGCAATTAAATTAAGGGTAGTCTTCGGGTGGTACAGGGTTCTGTGGAGATGATCAATCCAATTAAGAATAATGCACTTACTTAGACTGAAATTTAATTCAGAGTCAGATCTCTGAGACCCTTAGATCCTCCTTTGCACGTGAGTTTCACTATTATATGACCTTCCTTTCCCCCCCACGCACGTGCGCACCACCTCTTCTCCTACTATTTTATGGTTTAAGTTTAACCCAACACTGCTGCATAAAACACGGAAATTGGACAGCATAATGGATTCTATACCAATAAGATCGAAATTGGTTGGGAGTTGGCCACAATCGGTTAAAATTCCAGAAAAATGACACAATCCGGAAGAAGCAAGCTTGTCCACGCAACCAAGAACCTTGTGTATTTTATTTTTCTGATATTTTAGTGACAAAAAAAAAAGTGAAAGCTGAAGATCGATTCATGGTTTAGGGAAAATTGAGATCGAAAGATGTGTGGAGGAACTGAAAAGACTGACCTGGAGATAGAATCAGCAATAACATTTGCATCCCTTGTAATAGTAGAAATAAATTGACATAGACAAACTTTTCATATGCATGATATCACTGAAAAAAATTCTAATTATCCATTGGGTTAAAAAATCTAGGAACTCCCCAAAATGATGCCGCGAATAAGCTCTAGAGACCCTAATATTGTAAATTGACGCGTAAGGGGTGTGAGTGCAATTTCCATCGGACTTAGGGGCCTTTGGCCCTTATGGCCTCTTAGTAGACCTTGGGAGTCAATGCACCTATGCAAGTGATGGAATGTGAAAATACTAAATAGTCTAAATTCCCTACAACACTCCCCCCCTCAAAAAAAAAAAAAAAAAAAAAAATTCAGCACGAATATGAATCAAAATCAGTCGATTCCAGTTCGATTTCCAAATGCATGTACCACTTTCATATTTTTTTTCTTTTTTGGTAATTACCACTTTCATTATTAATGTCCATCAATTGATGAACTAGGCTAACGCTATGACTAATGCACTAGTGGTCCTCTATTAGGGGAAAATAAATAAATAGCTTGGTAACAATAAAAAATGGCTTTATTTTTTTTTAATAATTTTTAATATATTTAACCTTTCGTATTTAAGTTTCAGGGTTCTACCAAAAACAAAATAATTTAAGTTTCAGGTGAGTTGGGTTTCGGCGTTTCGCCTCAAAAAACTCTGGCCCACTACTTCAAAATTTTGAATTCATAATTTTAGAGTGTTATAAGCTAATCCAATTTGTAAAGTTGCTAACTTGAATGATTCCATAGAAGATTAAAAAATTAAAGTAAAATAGAAGTAAATGGGCACGAAAGATGTTAAAACAAGTCTAAAGGGCTCAGCTGGCATCTTTGATTGACCAAGCTTCAGTCCTACCATCCTACGACTATTGGATTGACTCGTTACTCTTTTGGTTTAAAAGCAACCAGTGGTCGAGATTTCATCTTGATCTAACAGTTATAGTCCTGCACATCAAATGCGCAAGACTGAAGCAAAATCAATCTTTGATGAACCTTAAAGAATTTTACGAGATTTGTCATTAGGACCACCACAATGCCTTAGAAAACTAAGGGGTTGCTGGAGGGCTGTTTATTTCAGTTGTGGTCCCATGGTCCTTAGTCAATAGGTACATGGTTCAACTTGATTCGTTGCTCAAATCACTCTTCATGGTTTTATTGTTAATTTTGCTAGTGACTCCAAATATGATCTTTTAATTCATCATTTAAGTATTATTACTACCAGTTGAAGGCATTCGCATTAAATTTCTTGGTTTGGGGATTATTTAGTCGGTGATATCTATGACTTTTAATTTACTATCTTCTTTAATTTGTTGGGTTCCTCAACACTGTTCTTGATGAAGATTAGTTAATCCTTCGTTACGGTAAGCAAACAAAAGATCAGATCAGGTGAATCAATTCGTGGTTTCATCTGGGGTACTTAAGTCAACACTTGGGGTTTTATATGAACTAATTGTCAGGTTTGAGAATGAAATTTGGCTTATCTACCTGATCAAAACCTGAAATCATGGCTTAGTTAATCAGAATTCTCAGTGTTCTACGTTTCTAACCAGACCCTGGCATTTAGCTCTTGGAACCAAACGGGCCAACCAATCTTCCCTGTTGGCTTGTTACCCACCTTCCTAATCTCATAAAACTTCCTATTTTGTTCTTATGTGCTTGAACTATTCTGTGTGTTTGCACATTCTCTATTGGCACGCATGCACATCAACGCATGTCAAAAAAAAGTGATTAGTTTTTGCTAAAATTCAAGGACAAATCCCCATAGAATCCTGATATCGAGGTTATGGATGAAAGTAGATTGCAACTCATTACAGTCAAGAACAATTTTTTTTCTTTCTCTTTACATGTATGTACTTCACTAGGAGGAGATTCTCTTCTACTTCACTTAGATGTTCTTCTCTAGTGGCTAAACATAGGGATAAGCAAATTAACTACCGTGCTCCATAAATAAGGTCAATTTTTTTGAAAGTCCGGCAAAATTTCAAATTTTGACTTCGTACGTAAATCATATGTCATTATTCGTAATAGTTCTTCTTCTATATAGATTTTCTTTTAATCAGAAAAAAAAAATTACAATTTGCACTAGACAAGGTTGTTTAACCACTTGAGAAATGAAATATCTTTGCAGCCTCCAAATTGAATGATTGTCTAAGTTAGGTCAATTCACAACAACGTTTTGTGCTAATAATTAATTAAGCAACATTTGAAGACATGATATATAATGGCACAACCTTTTGAAAATAAAGGTGTCAATATTTACAAGGTATTCATTATAAATTTAAACGTGTAGCCAACTTTGTTTATTATTAGATTATTTTATATGTTAATTCAAAAGAGACACCATTTATAAAATGAAAGATTCATTATAAATTTTTGATAACCAAAATATTTGTCAAACAGAAAGCCACTTTTTGCAATTCTCCACTTGAAATTGCATTGGCTGTGAGAAAGGAGACGCCATAACTAAAAAAGTATTACTAAGGCACCAAAAGAATGTGCCATCTCATAGTCTGAATTTTACTATGGAGAAGGGCATCGTAATCTTTGCTCTATTGATAAGCAAAATTTGTTGTAATAATTGAAATATTTTCAGTTGATCCCATAGATGTATAATTCATTTGCTTTTTTCGAATTGATGTGCGCCTTTATCTACTTTGGAAGGTGCATCCATCTGATGCCTTAAGATCATTCCTTAGACATTTTTACATGGTGGAGCAAGGGTACTCTTTAACATTTCCCTTTTGTTTAAACTATCTCTTTAGCTAGCTATTCTGTCTTGAATTCCTGTGTCTCTCTGTTTTTTCTCAGTCTGTTGTTTCCGAATGAAAGTCGTAGTAACAAAAAAAAAAAAAATATCATCATTCTTTTTGACCTTTGGTTACTATGAATTGTATGTGGATTACACAGGATCCATGTTATTTTTTAGAATTAATTCTAAGCTTATATATAACTTTGCTGCCCCTTTCTCCTTTTCCCCTTCTTTTTTTGGTGAATTCGTTGGGAATGTATCTCTATCTTTTGACTTCCCTGAATTTGTTCTTTATTTCTATGGATCAGTTTTTTTTCCTCTGTGTAAATAAAACTAATGTTTTCATTATATACACTATTTTATTTGCTGTTTAAGTTCAATTCCTCAATTTTATTGTTTTCAGACAACCAAAATAATGATTGACAATGCGTTAAGGAAGTTGTCTAGATGATCACTAATAAATAAGTCTATCAGGTTTAAAAAATCAATATTTTAGTTAGTTTTAACAAAAATATATATATATATATATATATATATATATATATATATATATATATATATATATATATATATATATATATATATATATATATACATTTTTATATGTTTTTCTTTGGGGCAAATATTCAATGTTGCTATGAATGTGTATATTCTTGACTCCGTTTTAGTTTTCTAAAACATGAAAAGCCATTGAATCAAATAAGTAGACATGTCTGGTGATAGTTAAATAAAACAAGAGCAATCATCCTTTTTCCCCATCTTCACTTTGAGATTTTCAGGTGAAAAGCTTTCTGGAATTGATCTATGGGGAATTTTTTGAATGAAAGACAGAATTAAACATTAGCGATTGTATGGTAGTTAAAAACCATGCGATGCTCGCCACCCTTAAAACTGTGAATGCAAGCTATCTAGACTCTCCAGATCATGAAAATTCCTTAATTAACAGTAAATACAAGAGCTCCTGCAAGGCTACAAGGCATATGTTATGGTTATTAAAACCAAAAACACTTAGTTTCTGGAGACAAGAGTCGTTACAGCCTAGGGATACTTCAAAATAGTTTCTATTTTACTTTAAAACTTAAAATTAGTTCAACTCTCGAGATTACCTCTTGGTCACAGCTGCCTTGGGGTGCTTCAAAGTCCCACATGAGATTAGTATCAAGAACCCAATAAATTAAATCATCAAGTCCTAAGAACTGGAGCTGTGATTAACTAGTAATGTATTTTTTTTCCGAGGTTTTCTTACATTTTAAACCTTATTATTAGAAAACAAAACACAATTATTAAGCACAATTATAGATAGTGGAGCAGTTGAATGTTGTCATGGTTGACATCCCCAAAACCAGGGTTCCACCTATATATGTTTTTGCCATACTTTTCCAGCAATCAGTGATCAGCTAGTGGCATGCATCCGGTGATCATGGGTCCCATTTTTCCAGGGGTTCTACCTATGATATTTCTCCTTTTTTGGTCACAAATGCCATCACTTTCATACTAATGAATCGAATCAACTATTTAATCTGGGTTTCTCTTCGTTATTTTTATTTCTTTCATCACCCAATAGTACTCAAGACTAAACCCAGAAGAAAGAAAACTTGATTGGCACATATACATACTGGGCAAGCAGCAAGAAGAATTTAAAAAAAAGTGTTTCTAGTTTAACTGGTTCAAATGGATTTGTTTTAAGGGTTTGGAGCTCTTGTGCCATGGGAGATGAGAAAAATAGTTTAAAGGGTAGAGAATGGGAGACACGGAAACAGCGCCCACGTTCTCCTCTTATCTTAATCTCACTTTATTTCTTTATTGTATCTCTTCTTACAACAGGTACTCTTGACAAAATGTTGTGTATCTCACCAAGGAATAAATATATTCTCCATCTTCTCTTAGGGCACTCCATAAATAGTCTGTTATCTCCATAACCTAATACCTCTCTCTCTTGAAACTCTATTCGTTCTTAGTTAATAACTAAGGCAAGGAGAGCTGTCTTGATCATGGTAGGTTTCTTGTTTGATTATCAGTTACTGTGTCTTTACTCAATTGTTTGAGAAGGCTAGCTTCAATTCATTACTCTGTTGTTTAAGAAGTTTCAATTCTGATTCTGTGTAGGGAATTCAAAAGCCTGCTTGGTTAGAAGCTCTTTACACACACAAGTTCTTTGTGGGCTGCTCAACACATGAGACTGCAAAGAAGAATGAAAAGAATATTTTGTGTTTGGATTGTTGCAACAGTCTTTGCCCCCACTGTTTGTCTTCTCACCGGTTTCATCGGCTCGTTCAGATTCGTCGATATGTATATCACGATGTTGTTCGACTGGAAGACCTTGAGAAGCTCATAGACTGCTCTAAATGTTCAGGTTAGTGTTCAAAGAAAGCAGAATTCAGTCCTCTCTCCTAATTTCTTCTTAAAACTGTTCATATCCTTATTAAGGTTTTGGTTCAACTTCATCATGACTAAATTATATGTTTTATTTGTTGAATTATGTGGCTACAGGCCTACACCATTAATAGTGCCAAAGTGGTGTTCATCAAGAAGAGACCTCAGAGTAGACAGTTTAAGGGAACTGGCAACTACTGCACTTCATGTGATAGATGCCTTCAAGAACCCTACATTCATTGTTCACTGGGGTGCAAGGTACATCTTATATCATATTTGCTATAAGAATCTCTTGAAATTTAAGCTTTGAATTTTGGTGAGTTATGTTGTCACTTATATTTTGTTTATAATCATGAATTAGGTGGAATTTGCATTGAAGCATAATAAGGACCTCTCACCATACTTGAGAAATTGCAAGATGTTACAACTTAGCCCAGAATTCTTGATTCCTCAAGACACAGGAGAAGATGAAGAGACGACGAATGAGACAACCCATTCATCAGTAGTGGATTGTGATGAACCCATGATGAGTTCTTCGGGATCCTCAGGGTCTGAGACCATTAGCTGCAGCATGGTTTGTACTGAGTTTGTAAGAAAGAAGAGGACTACTGGTCTGTACGTGTGTGTGAGGTCTGCTAATAGAGTTTCAGAAGAAGACATGGCTACAAGCATGAGTAGAAGAAAAAGGATTCCTCACAGGTCTCCTCTGTGTTAAGTAGCAAATTAATTAACTGACTTCAATTGCCTGCCTTAGCTTCTTCTTCTTCTTCTTCAAGGTCCTGCTTCCAACTTCTCTCTCTCTCTCTTCTTCCATTTTCATAGGTTTTGGGTTCTAATTTAATTAGATTAATCAATCGGTCGGGGCCGGGGACTTTGTCTTAATGGCATCACGTGTTTACCAATTCCAAGTTCATCGATTGTACAATTTCCAAAGGCTCTCCAAGTTTAAGCTTTTGATAATGGTTTGCCTTGTTAAGGCCACGTATTGTTTTGAAAAATTAATCATAAATTAAATTTTCAATGACATTTTAATACAAATTCTAAAATACTCTTGTGATATTTGTTTTTTACACTCATCTCTGTAAACCAAAACACCTCATTAAGTAAGAAATCAAAAACTCAAATCTCCTTGGTTTCGGGGTTTTGCTTCAGTATTATTTGAATAGCATATATGCATATATACATGCACTTTCATTGGGAACTGAAACTGTTAAGTAAGTTTATGCAGTAGATTTTTAAGCCATAACAAGGTGGATGTGATATAAGTAAGGGCTCATATGGGTTCTATACGTTTTAATCTTATAACCCATACTTTGTCTTTTTTTGGTTAATATTTCCTCCTTACTCATAGGCTATGAGATTAATTTCACCTCAGTTAGTTTTTAGAGCATGATATCAGATAGGATAGAATTCATGATACCCATCAATGTAATTTGATTGTTAGGATCATCAAAGCATTGGAACAAGAAGACATTATCAACATTATTTATGATATAATTCTATTAGGTAATAAAATATTATGTAGAGCATAAGGGTTCCATCATGCAATATTCAATTTTATTGGTGCTCACATGTCACAACAGTTGCATTATTACATGACATTATAACTATGCACCTTGTGTCTTGGTTTAAATAAAATTATTTAATTAATAAGAAGACAAGTTTATTATATTTTTTTGAAAATTTTTACTATCAGCAAATTGAGAAAATAAAACAAGAACCTTGAGATGTAATGTGATATAAGATTGTATATTATATAATAAGAAAAATACAAATTTTAACAATTATGTCAAAAGGAGGTGAAATGACTAGCTTGTCTCTTTGCAAGATAATGACCACTCTATAACCTATTGATACTACTATACATATTTTTATTTGGTCATTCCACGTGAACATAGCTACATGGTGTACAAAATTCTCTTTTGCCGAAAATATTTAAAATAAATAAAAAACTTCAAAGATGCACTCGTGCCCTTGCCTTATTATAATCATCTCAAGTAATATAGTGAAAGTAATAAATTGAAATTAATGAGTTCAAAACCTAGTTAGCCATCTTCTTAACTAATGTTGTCATCTTCTTTTAAGTGTTTAAAATCCTAAAATCTTTGTCACTCTTGATGGATTTTCTAAAAGAAGAAATTTCCTTGATAAGGAAGGGGCTGCCTTTGACTTTGACTATTAGAGACAACTTCACTTGCTACATACCTCGAGAAAAGAGAGAGAAGTTAACTTGACCAGTCAAATTTATCCCATGCTTACCATTAGTATTCTTATTCTCTCATTTTTGTCTTGTTCCTTAGATATTTGTATATATACATTAAAGATGTTTTAGATGATAACAACTAACAACAACAATAATAATAAACCTTTCTCTAACTAATTGGGGTAAGCTAGAGGAGTTCTTGTCCTTCAATTAGTTTTGTTTGGAATCATACAAGGTCTGAACTATGCATATCGTTTCTCTCAACATTTCTTAAGGTTATTTTAGGTTTGTTCTTAGCTTTCTTTCTACATAGGCATTTATAGGGTCTGTTGAACGTGACCTCTGTTGAGGGGCATTAAAGATTTCTTAGAGCACTTTAAAATACATTAACTATAACCCATGAAAAGATGATGATCAAATGTTACTTCAATTTCTAGACAATCATTAATTTTTTCCCCTTCTTCCCTGTAAAAGAAAATTAAAATTCATATATATAGCATTTATGTAGATTATAAAGTTTTTTTTTTTTTTTTTTTTTTTTTCTCTTTTGAAAATTTTCAGCTAGTCCGAATATATACAAGTTGATATATATTGAGTATTGGTCACAACCGGTACCTTGGGCATAGTTAATGCAATAATACAATTTTATCCTTTTTGGTAATTTGCATTTGTATTTGCAGTTTTTACCATTTTACCCTTTCTCTCTTTTTTTTTTTAACGCAAGTATTTATCGCTTTCTAAATAAATAGATTGATATACTTCATTTATACGGTTATACGTACCCTCCGAAGAAAGACTCATCTCAAATTTCTCATTTTTCCAATTTAGCCCAAAGCCAAAGTCCAACAAGAAGCAGCTAGCTGGGTCGAGCTAACCAAAGTAACCTGCCCAAGTGGTGGTCACCTAATATTTGGTAAAGCTGGGCTGGGCTGGGCTGGGCTGGGCTTAATATTATGTCCAGTACAGTTGGACGGAAATGACTGAAAAACCCCTAGATCTCTTTCATATCCGTGGACCCTCTGAGATGGTGACCTTATTGGTAAAACATAACTTTTCTATGGGTTGAAAGAAAAAATAAATTTTGTATTTATCTTATCAAAGCTCACTTAAATTTTTAAATTTACAAAAAAAGGTCTCTAATTCACCGGTGAGGTCGTTGATTGCAGTTCAACCTTGCGCACACATCCTTATGGCAAAAATGTCCTCTAAAATTTTGAAACTACAACAATGCTATTATTGAAAGATCTAAAGACTTGATCACTGCTTGAGGCAATTACTAGCATGCAAAACATCAAAATCAGATTTTATTTTGCTTCAACTAATTAAGAATCTATGTGGACCTCCCTCCATGAATATTGAAGAAGATGCCCTAGATTTGGAACTCTTGATGCTGCAGAATCTATGTGGACCTCCATGATTCCCCTTCACCATTAAAGAAGAGACGAAGGAAGATTTGGATTCTGATCTGATGATGGAAAATCAATCCAGAAGTGGGAAAAGCCGAAAAGGGTCAAGAAGTAATCCTCCCAAATGTGGAGATCCAAATTTTAACTCCTATGCCTAGCTTCTCCACCATCTTGCACTACGCCACTGACCCGTATAGACTCATATAACCACCATGGATTCAACCCTCTATGAATCTTTAACGGATATAGGGTTGAACAGAGTCAGGTCTTCACCTCCAAATTCAAGTTCTGCTTGGAGCATCAAAATCCGTTCGCCAGAATTATTGATTGAAGAGAGGGATGATGGGAGGGCATTTTAGTAATTTTCAACTGAGGTGTATTTTGGTATTGTCCATCAACAAGGGTAAAGGGCAAAATGGTCATTTCATTTAAAGTTAGCAAAAAAATAACAATGAATAACTGGTAACTTTTTAAAAGGACTTAGTGTAGGTAGCATGCAATTTTTACTATTTAAGTAGACAATCTAGAGTTTTGACCCAACTTAAATGAATTAAATGAAAAAAAATCTAAATGATTCCAAATAAGCATTTTAGAAAATTGACACTGTGGACCTATTGAATGGAATCCGCATCATCTCCCCCTCGGGGTTTCCGATGTCTTTGTAATCACAGGGGCTCACAGGATTATGTAATAATTTTTTTAAAATATTTTATTATTTTTTACTTATGAACTCCACTGCATTATGTGGTTGTGCTCACGTGACAAAGAGATGATCCGGAATGTTGAATGTGGTGATTCAAAGGACAAAAGATTCCCTTCAAACCTTTTCCTACCTTTGTTTCATTCATTGATTTGATGCTTCATTTCTTTCTTGGCAATTTCTATGTTTTCTCCCATCTTTGGTTTGTTGGGTTACCTTTACTCCCTTCTTAGGTTTGTTAAGACTTTTATGTGACAGAAGAAAGAGTTCAAAACGGCAAATAAGCAAATGTGTTTGATGAGGATAAATGATTCCAAATAAACATTTTAAAAAGTAAAGGCTTAGGCCTACTTGAATGTGGTGATTCACAGGACACTTGGAACTTTTTTATTCACCTTTGTTTCATTCATTGATTTTGATGTTTCATATCTTTCTTGGCAGTTTCTATCTTTTCTCCCTTCTTAGGGCTCTTAGACTTTATTTCGCACTCGATCCTTCTTTTCACCTAATTCGCTGATTTGATGCTTTATATTTTTCTTGTCAATTTCTATCTTTTCTCTGTTCTCCCTCTTAGGGTGGACTTTGTTTGGTTGGTTTATATATTCTCTTTTACTTTCTAGTAAATTTCTTTGTGGATAAAATAAATAAATAAAGAAATAAAACTCAAAAGAAATGGTAGTTCTATATAAAAGGGGGGGAGGTTAACTATTCTATATAAAATACGATTTCATCCCAAATTCTAAGAAGATTCGAATTTTTGACCTCATGTCATAAAGCATTAGTCTTTTTGCCAACTGAGACGATTTTTGTTCGCGCTATCCGCATAGACGTCAAGTTATGACATTGTCACGTAGAACATAAAAGAAGAATTCATGAAATCAACATCAACAACTTTCCTTTTCCTTTTGTTGGATTTGAGCTTGATGAAAGAAATTTACGGCTAAAACTCCCACAGATTAATACATATTTTCTACCAATCCCTAACCTTAACCTCCAAACACATAAGGGATCCTACCTTACCTCTTCAAAGTACAAACCACATCTATGGCGATCTTCTTCTTCTTTTTTCTCTTTTTTCGGTGAAATATCCATCGTGGTCATGATCTTCATGCGAGCTTGTTCTGAGTGCTCTGGGTAAGTAACAACATCACTAGTAACATTCTCGAGAAAAATCTTAAGAACTCCTAAATTGATTTGTTCCTGAGAAGCACTAATTGGATGGAGTTACCACAAGCCGTCACAAAGAAGTATCTGAAATAGGAAAATTTGTAGTTCTCTTTCTCTGCCAAAACTCCATGGAAATCGAGACATACAAGGTGGATTGTGTCAAGGGAGAGGAGGTGGGCTAGTAGGGGTTTAAATGGATCTGATTCAGATCAAGTAGTGGTTATACTATATCCACATCTTATTATATTCGAATTCGAATAATATCCTATCAGTTTTTAGACTGATTCAGATGGTAATCAGACAATTAATTTTTTTAAGTAGATTCTTCTAAATGAGTATGAGAATAGTTTGAATACAACTTTTCGACATCTTTTCCATTTATTTGTAAGAATTAAGTTTGAAATTTAAGAATCTAGTACCTTTGGTATTTATTTTAGAAGAAAATCTAGAAATCTATTTACATATCTCAAATAAAAAATCTATAAATATAAGAAAATAAATCCAAATAAGTAACTTAATCGAATAATTTTATTAGATGAATAACAATTGGTCGAAAATAACATTACTATATCCGCATCTTATTAGCAATCGGATGAATTTGAATTCAGAAGCAAATACGAATTCAAAAACAAATTTCGATTATCCCTTAACACCCATATCTGCTGCGGTTCTCACATTCACAAAATATGATTTCTGCAGTGATTAGGTCTTAGATTTTATTTTGGATTTTTCACCCGCTCTGAAGCATGTTGGATGAAAATTGAACAGCTGTCATAACCTCTTCACGTCCGTGCAGCCGAGGACAGGAAAAAGAAATCCCAACTAAGTCAACCATGTCGTTGCTTAAATTCTCTGCCAGAAAAGAATCTTTGAATGAATTGACGCGGATCTAACTTTATCACTTTCCCAGAAAAAATTGTAAGATCACTTTATTTCCGTTACGTTGCAGTAATTTAACTACTAAAATTTTCACATGAAAAATGTTAAAGTTTTGATCACCGGCCAAGACAAGAGAGGTATTCTATCTTGTGAAACGTTGAAGTTAAAGGCAATAATGTAAAACGTATACTTTATAAGAATAACACAGCATTGAATTAATTAAACCACATCTATGTGACAGTAACTAACTGTGTCCTCTCAGAAGAGAAGGAGAAAAACAAAAAAACCTTCACTCTATCTTCTAGGAATGCAACAATGGCTTCAAGTTCAAAATCCAGCTTTGATCAGCAGCGATGGGTAATTCAAATTCGTCGAACACTTGAAGAAGAGCTCGAAGACGATGCCGGGGTGCCTGTTTGCATCTTCAATGTACCCAGAACTCTTTTGTCTAGCAAGCCAGATTGCTACGTTCCTCAAGAAGTTGCAATTGGTCCATACCATTATTGGAGGCTGGAACTCTATGAGATGGAGAGATTCAAGTTGGCTGCTGCCAAGAGGATTCAAAAACAACTTCAAGGCTTGAAGTTGGAAAACCTCGTTGATCAATTGATGAAACATGATCCAAGGATCCGTGCTTGCTTTCACAAGTACCTTGATTTCAATACTGAAACTCTAGCTTGGATGGTTGCAGTCGATGCATGCTTCTTGCTTGAATGCCTCAAAACTTATGCGATCAAAGATGGCAAAGTTCAAACATCAATCCAACCCACAATGTCAAATTTGGTAGACCATGCAGGAATAAGGAGATCATCGGCTCACAATGCTCTCCTCAGAGATATAATTATGCTCGAGAATCAAATTCCTCTCTTCATATTGAGGAAGATCTTGGAATTCCAGTATTCTTCCTTGGATGAAGCAGATGATTTACTGCATTCCATGCTAATGGGTTTATGCGAAGAGCTTTCTCCATTGAAGATGATTGAGAACTCTTCCAACATCCAAGTCACAGATTGTGCACACTTGCTCGATTCTTTGTACCAAACAATTGTTCCCAAATCCTATCAATCCGATATCGTTGAAGCTTCGGAAGATCAAAAAGCTCCTTCTAATGATGATGAGGAAGAAAAAGTGGAAGATTCAAGTTATTTGAAGAAACTCTTGAAAGTGACATGGAAGCTGCTATCCAAATTAAAAGCAGGCCCTGTAAGGTTCATCAACACGATGTTACTTCCAGGGCTTGTTAGGATAGTGATTAGACTACCTTGGGCAATTATCACTCGTCTACCTGGGTTTTCTATCTTTGCACAGCCTGTGCATGATATCTTCTTTAGTGAAGCTGAAGAAGATATCAAATACGAACATGGAAATTCGAATTCAAATGATCATAACAAGCCTCCTCTGTTAGAAGAGATCAGTATCCCATCTGTGAGTGAGCTCCACAAAGCGGGTATGCGATTTGTAGCCACCAAAGGTGATATCACCACAGTTAGCTTTGATGCAAAAACATTCACACTTCGCCTCCCTAGTGTTAGTTTAGATGTTAACACAGAAGTAGTATTTAGAAACTTGGTTGCATATGAAGCCGCAGATGCAACAAGGCCTCTGGTTTTCACACGTTACATAGAATTAATGAATGGGATTTTAGATACAGAAGAGGATGTGAAACTGCTCAGGGAGAAAGGTATTGTGTTGAACCGTTTGAAGACAGATCAAGAAGTAGCAGAGCTGTGGAATGGTATGAGTAAGTCTGTTAGATTAACCAAAGTGCCCTTCTTGGATATGGTGATTGAAGATGTAAACAAGTATTACAGTGGTAGATGGAAGGTCAAGGCTAAGAAATTCTTGAAGAGTTATGTGTTTGGTTCATGGCAATTCCTGACACTCTTGGCAGCAATTCTCTTCTTGTTGTTGATGACCCTGCAAGCATTTTGCTCTGTATTTGGCTGTGTTGGTATACTTCGTATCAACACAACAATTGGATGAGTCAAGTTACTGTGTCAAGTGGGTTGTGACAAGGCATGCTTAATCAAATACCTATTATAATTACCTCAAAAATTAAATAACATAATCTGCGTTTGTCTTTTTTTAATTCATTTATTGTTTTTGTCCTTGGCTATTTGGGTTTTGGATGCTTAGTGGATTTGCATGAGGTGGATAACCCAACTGCAGAATTTTCAATCATATAAATTCATGATTAGTTTCAGAAGGAAAAGGAAGTGAGAAATTAAAACACGTGACAAATTGATGGGCTGTTTAACCACCCCCCACCCACCCACCCCAAGAAAAAAAAAAATTTGATGGGTTCACTCATGTAACAAACCGGGCCCTAATCACTTCATCCCTTTGAAAGATTGAGCTCGTCTATTTCCAAATATTGTTTCTGTACCCATCTTGTGTCCAATTTCCATGTATTATAACCACAACACATCAATACATATTATGACCCAATGACAAGTCACATGGTACCCTCTCCCTCATAGGGTATAAATAGGCCAAACTGTGAAGAAACCAAGGTCCGAAATTTCTGACTATGTGGCTAGTGACACCACCGACGGTGACATTTCACAGACATGTCGGTGACTTTTGGCAGGGTGTCAATGAAAATTCGACCCCTGATTTCGGGGGTATTTAAGGTTGTTTTGGCTTGAATTTTGTTGTGCAACTTAATTTGAAGCTAATAAATACACTAGGAGCATTATTTTGGCCTAAAACATGACTTAATCTAAAGTTTCTGATTGACAAATGCTCGGCTATGTATGGGCAAAACTAGAAGTTCGGAAAACTCATATAAACTAATGTAAACATGCAAATAGAACATAAATACAAAACTAGTGAAGAGAAGTACTAAAGTCTACAATTCATTATACAATTATGTTGAGTATGTTCTGTTAAATATAATAAATTTGATGATATATCGCAAAAAATTTGACTTTTCACAACATATCGCTGATTATTCGGCAATATATCTTCGACATTTGGTATGTGTCGTGTTGCTAGGGGGAGTCGTGTCACCCCCCCCCCCAACAACAAGGCGATATATCGCCGACACTTTGTACCATGGAAGAAACCTATTGATCATATGTTGTTGTTGGTGAAGAAGTGGTCCACAAAAATCAATTCACTACATCCTTTGAGTGGGGCTCACACTTACTTTTTAAAATCCAAGATTTCAATTGAAAATTTGAGATTTCCGACGAAAATACGGAAATATCGATGAAATTTCATTAGAATTGCAATATACTAATCATTTTCGTTTGGTAAGCATGTTTCATTTTGGTGACCTCAAAATTTTTGAAATCTCACAAGATATTTAATGATGCATATGGGGTATCACAGGGTCCCAGGCTTGGAATGGGCTGAAATTAGTCACATTGATCCAAAACGAGCTAGTGAGAAGAAATCACGTGTTGCGGAGGTGGACATCGTTTTTTTTGCATTTTGTGATCGTTTTAAGGGCGTTTTGGGCATTTTACTATTTTCAATGGCATTTTATTAATTTTGTACTTTTTCCTCGTAGAGTTTCTTGGCACTATAAAATCATGTTTTGTGCATCTTTTGAAAATTAGCTGAATATTGTTATTCTGAAGAAACTTTTGACAGACAGAATTCTTCATTTTTCAATCCATTATTGTGTTTGGCATTGTTTCTTTGTTGTTTTAACATCATTTTGAACCATAGCTAAGAGTGCATAAGCTTTGGGCGGAGACAAACTCAATGACAGTTGTGCTTTTGTTTCAAAATCGCAAAATTGGTAATATATTGTTGGGGAAATAATGATATCATGGGCAATCATATAAGAAAAATGAAGACATACAATCATAAGAATGAAAACTTATCTTATTTTGAATAGCATGAATGATCTCCTTATTGAAAGCATCATTGTATATATCTATTTAATGATGCACAAAAGGTAACGGAGTTGAAACGTGCCGATAGTGGTCAGCACTTTTTTTAAGGTATTTAAATATTTAAACACCCCCGAATTGTGCACACGTGTCAACAATGTGTTTTCACCCCCAAGATCAGTCAACCACGGTGCACTCTATAATTAATGGATTTAGGAATCCGTAAAGTTACATTCACCAATTCGTTTTCTATGACACAATTTAAAGAAAACCAAATCTTTTCAAAACATTCGTGCAAAAATAACAAACTCCTCCCACCTTTATATAAGAGAGCAAGAGACACCATCGAAGGTTGTCTCCAAATGATATATCTCTTCCCTTAAGGCGTGCTTGTTAGCCACCAAACTAGCCTTCCAAAAGATACACCCATTGGGCATCTAGGTGCCTTTTAGGAAAAGACTCAACCTCTAGCAAATGAAAATTTTTGAATTTTCAAGTAAAACTACACAAATTACAACATATACAATTTTGATTTGGGGGCAGAAGCAATATTGAGAGGTTTGGAGCGTGCAAGGGAGCTAAGAGTGGATAACCTTTGTGTGGAGACAGACTCAATAGTAGCATACCTATGGTTTTGTTTCAGAATCGCAAAATTCGACAATCATATGTAATTTATCAATGAAGAGCAGAAGTGAGAAGTTTGGAAAGTGCAAGGAAGCAAGGAATGGATAACCATTGGGTGGAGGCGGACTCAATGGCAGCTTGTTTTATTTTTCAAAATCACAAATTTCCATGGTAATATGTAATTTATTGATTAGGGATAGAAACGATAGTGAGAGGTTTGAAACGTGCCAGAAAGTAGCTAAGGGTAGATAAGCTTTGGGTGGTGGTGGTGGTCAAGACGGCAGCCGTGTGTTTTTGTTTCATAATCGTAAGATTTCATGGTTTGTGTTACAAGATGGTTTTGTATAAGGACACTTGAACAAATTGACATGAAAGATCTCTAACTGTTTTCATGAGACTACCCGGAGCACTGACTGGTTGTTGAAGGCAGTGATAGAATCCCTGGACAATTTAACTCAGAGATGATGATCCAAATTGATCATATTATTGGAGATCGAAAGGGATATTGCTTGGCTAGGCTGTCAAGGTACTGAATGTGACCTTTAAGGAAAAGAATGAACTCATCATGTGGTGACGGCCATTAACTAAGGAAAGCTCATGTGGTCACTGCTCTAATCTACAATCTTCCCAGAACACACACAATATCCATCATCACTGGGCACTTTTGCTTCTATTCTCTGCAAATAAAAATACCTTCCACATGCATCTAGCCGAATGTAGGCTACATATGAAGCAGGCACCAAATAAAACTTACACTGCCATTAGTTTTTCTAATTGAATCTTCAAGAATACAGTAACTTAAATTGTAAGAAAGGTATACATATTGTTAATTTGAGAAAAGGATATGGCACCAGCATTTCTGGGCTCCTAAAATGTGAGTTCAACCTAGATATACTACCCCACCCAGAAATAAAAATGTGAAGAGCATGGCGTTGATCAAGTTACTCTGGTACGTGATGAACAACGACTCTCAAGTCCCTCTCCCGTTGAAGGCTAAGTATTCAAAAGACACAAGAGTTCTTCCTGGATTTTGTCTTTGGAAAAAAAATAATAATAATATAATTAAAAAAGTAAAAATAAAAATAAAAAAAAATAAAAAAAGCACGTGCGTGATTCCATTGGACTGTGGATGGCTTCACTTGTGGTCAAAATAACGCCTGGTAATACAGATACTTTATAGGGTTTTGAAATACCTAACTTGTGTTGTTTTCGATCAACAATTCCATCCAAATGTATTTTAATGGTGTTATGGACCTACTTGTTGTCACTAATCCTGACTATCAGAAGTGTATTTTACACAAAAGATACACCTAGATTCCAAAACATAATTAGGGTTTCCATGTTACCATGCGCTAGTAGTGGTATGTATAATAATTTCCTTGTAACATCTTGGAATTTACCAAAGAGCCGAAAAAGTCATTAAGGGTAGGCTGGCAGTGTCATTTTCTTCTACAGTTGATAAATATTTTAGCTTAGTGAATTTTCACATGAAATGTGTGCAATAAGTCCAAACGCCCACTTTATAAGAACAACAAAGTACAACATTAGTTTGCATCAAAACATCATTTCTGAATCCATAACAGTCTCTTCTTTGGTCTTTCTGAGCTCCAGCAAAATCAAAGGTGTCTGTAACGTTCCCAGAGTTACCGCTGCTACCATGAGCACACCAAGATCAAATTCCAGATTTGATGAATCTGGTTGGGTCTCTCATATCCGTCGAACACTCGATGAAGAGCTTGAAGACGATTCAGGGGTGCCAGTGAGTATCTTCAGTGTTCCCAAATCTCTGTTAGCTAACAAGCCTGATTGCTATGTTCCTCAAGAAGTTGCAATTGGCCCATACCACCCTTGGCGACCAGAGCTTTATGAGATGGAGAGATACAAGGTTGCTGCTGCCAAGAGGGCTCGGAGACATCTCATCCAAAGCCTTGAATTCGACAACCTTGTTGAAAAATTGAAGAAACATGAGAACAGGATCCGTGCTTGCTTTCACAAGTACCTTCAATTGAATGGCGAAACACTAGGATGGATGATGGCAGTGGATGCTTGCTTCTTGCTTGAGTTCCTCCAAGTTTATGCCATCAAAGAAGGTAAACCCATCAAGCCAACTGTGCCTATGATGTCTCATTTGGTGGACCATGAAGGAAGGAAAGCAGCTCATAATGCTATCCTTAGAGATCTCTTTATGCTTGAGAATCAAATTCCTCTCTTCATATTGAGAACGATCTTGGAAGTTCAGTGTTCATCTTTGGATGAAGCAGATGATTTACTGCATTCCATGTTAATGGGTGTATGTAAAGAGCTTCATCCTTTCAAGATGATAGACGACTTGCCCGACTTCCAAGTCACTGATTGTGCTCATTTGCTTGATTCTCTGTACAAAACATTTGTACCCAAATCCGAAGCACAATTCGAAATCACCATCGAAGCTGCTCCTGAAGATCAACATGATAATCCAATGGAGGGTGACAAGAAAGAAGAAAATTTTGGGGATTCTAGTGATGTGAAGAAGCTCTTCAATTATGTATGGAAGCTGCTATCCAAACTAAACAAAACCCCGGTACGTGTCATTAAAACAATCTTACTTTCAAGACCTGTTAGGTTAGTGCTTAAATTACCCTGGACAATCATCACTCGTCTTCCTGTGCTTTCCCTCTTAAAACAACCTGTGGAGTATCTTTTCTCTGCCGGAGATAAAGAAGACGACAAAGCCGAAAACGGAAGTTCGTCGACAGATCACAGCAAGGCTCCTTTGTTGGAGGAGATCAGTATCCCTTCAGCAAGTGAGCTCTACAAATCAGGTATCAGATTTGTAGCCACTAAAGGTGACATCAGTAGCATCAGCTTTGATGCAAAAAAATTCACATTTCGACTGCCCAGTATTAGCTTAGATGTCAACACTGAAGTGGTATTAAGAAACTTGGTTGCATATGAAGCATCACATGCATCAGGGCCATTGTTCTTTACCCGCTATGTTGAATTGATGAATGGGATTATAGATTCAGAAGAGGATGTCAAAGTTCTCAGACAGAAAGGAATTGTCTTGAACCATTTGAACAGTGATCAAGAGGTGAATGAACTATGGAATGGTATGAGTAGGTCAGTAAGATTAAACAAAGTACCCTTCTTGGATAAGGTGATTGAAGATGTCAACAAGTATCACAATGGTAGATGGAGTGTCAAGACAAAGAAATTCTTGAAGAGTTACATATTTGGTTCATGGCAATTCCTCACATTCTTGGCAGCTATTATGCTCTTGTTGTTGACCACTCTGCAAGCTTTCTGCTCCATCTATAGTTGTTCCCGCTTTTTTCATATCGACACTACAACATCTGATTGATTCAGTGTGGTGTGCCTGCTTCTTGTGGTTATTGATCATTATGTGTTCTTGTTGTTTGTCTGTGATTGGTGGTTAATGGCGAGTTCTACAGATTTTTTTTTTCTTTTTCTTCCCAAGGGAAAAGACTTGTGGTTTGTTCATGCTTTTAATTTTCTTGTAAATTAATTTCATTAATTACAATGGAGATGAGATTGCAATGATGAAAATAATTCATGGTGGGGTTGTGATAAAGAATGCTTAATTCATTGATTATTATTAGTCATTTGATATCATTATTTCAAGATCAAATAAACTAATCTTGCTTATACATAATATTTTTCTTGTAACTGTCATTAGCTGGGTACTTAGCCACTTGCTAAAGCGACTAGCATAATCATGATTATCTCGGTAATACTCAATGGAAGACAAATTGCTTTTGAGATTAAATATGTTTTAGGGTAGTTAGATAGTACCAGAATGCTCTTTAATTACAAATTCCTTGCTTTACAGATAGGTTAGTCTGTGGATTGAGGATAGGGATCCCAACTCCATCAATTTATCTTGGAATCTTTCTTTTTAGTTCTTTATTCAATTTTAAAATACGTATATATCAATTGAAAAAAAAACTATTCGTTAAGCTTGTAAACCAACCCATTCAAAGGTTACTAATTAATTGAAATGATCACCTTTGTGTCTCTGAATTCAATCCCTTGTGGAGAGGAATATACCTGATGTCCAATCATTGTTTAAGTAGAGATTCACTGAGAATTCATACTAAAGCAATAGATTTCTAATTATAATTAAGGTGAAATATCAACAGAAGCTCAAAAATTGTACTTTAGAAAATTTGTTTGGGAAAACTACAAGATTATCCACTCTCAGCTTTCCTTTTACAAAAGTGTCTACAACGAGTTTAACTTTACAAACCTAATCAATTTTGGCTTTAAGTTTAGAATATTATCGTAAATCATCTCATCCTCTCGACCACTATCTTCTGGAGGCTGCCATTGTTGCAGTCTCCTTTACCATCAATGGAGCCACCCCACTTCCATGTTCTACCACACAGCCCCTTCTTTTGATTGGGATGGAGAAAGAATCTTCATGTAATTGAGCTTCACCTATTAGATGATGATCGAACGAGAATTCATGAGAAAAAAGCTGAGGAATAATTGAAATTCTTTAAGATTTCAGTGACTGAAACCCCAATATTTACCCATCTTGTATCTGTACCAGTATATTATACAACTAAAACATCAATCTGAACGAAACCATTGAACCAGTTCGAGTCTCCAGATGCTATTCTGCAAGGATGATAGAAACCAGGAAGAGCAAGATTAGAAAAGGAAAGCTGCTTTCCAAGATGATGAAAGCAGTTGGCCTGACTACTGGTCAAAAAAAAAAAAAAAAAAAGCTCTCGCCCTTACTATCATGAAGAATGGATCGGAAATCTCAAGAATACCATTCTTCCCCAGCTTCGCCGCTCCATGCCATCGTCTTCACTCTTCAGCCAGGCTCCTGTGTACCCACGTCGATATTTTCCACCGCAATTGTCAAGACTATTATGAACCTCTTGACCTTGCCGCCTCTGACAACCGACTTCTTAACGAGACCAAAGAACTGATCAGTTTTTTGAGGGGAAAAAAATATACTAAAACCATTGTCTTCGTCTTCGTGACAACAATTAGTATGCTTATGATCAATTTTGCTTCAAAATTTTAATTAACATCAGAACTCTTTAGAGGTTCTTTCATCTTCCATCACCACCATTCGCGTTCGTGGATGTCGGAGTTTTGAAGCAAAGAAAGGCAGGGACGTATGTCTTTGGATGGGTTGGAGGATTTACTGGGCGAAAATGACATAATAAGAGCCTGTTGGGTTATCCGAATCTAGGGATTTATCCCTACATTGATGAATCAGAGATTTAATACTTAAAAACATGAACCGACTCACTTTTGGGTATTGAGCGAAATTCATGGATTCCATTCTTAAGATGGATGAAAATTTACGGATTCACATAGAGTAATTGGACTGAATTCTACAAACTGTGATAGATTTGAAGCTAATCAAACAGTTATTTTTTTTAATATGGTCAATGCAAGATTATTTTAGTGATAAAATCCATATTTCTTAATGGAAAGGTAGTAGAATCAACCCTTGCAAACAACATTTTGAATATTAAAAAAAGCATGAGTTCCACAAAGGAAAAAAAAAATTGAATCATAAATCTATAGATTTTAAATTCATGTAACCAAATATGCCCCTAAAAGAAGGAGAAACACTGTTTTTACTAGTTTTGTAAACCTAAACTTCTTATTGTCTTATTTGTAAATTGAAATAAAGAAACAGTGGTTAGTTCTATTAAGTGAAATTCAATAATAGTGCCAATGCAGGATTGGTAGATTGGTAGAGTGGTAGAGAGATCAATACTTCTCAGTGGAGAGGGCATGATTAATTTTGTAATTTTTCCAATTTGTTTCATGTTACATTTCACAACCAATTTAAATTCTTATATGTTGAAAATTATTTAATGTTCCATTCCATTAAAAGACAAAAAATTTAAATTTTTATTAATAAATACAATTTTATGTTGACTTTTTTGATTTTACTAGGCTGGTGCTGATGTGGTGGTGTCTTTGATACTCAATGTTGATGTCCGATGAACATCACGTAGATTCCATTAAATCTCAATTGCACTAAAAAATGATTCAGCTCCTATCAAAGAAAAAATGATTTATTTCACTTAAATTTGTATAACCTGCACTTGTCTTTTGTGTGGCTGAGTTTTTATGAAATTCATGTGGTGGTAGCTATCCAATGGTCGATTAGCATCATAGGCATCACATTAGACTCACCAGCTTAACAAGATTTAACTTTTTCGGGATAACTTTTTCACATTTTTACACCAAAACAAGAGGAGTAGTAGCAGAAGGTAAATGAAAATGAGTTAAAGAGCTCCAGTTGGTGGTTTGGTTTGATTACCTCTAGTTGACAAGATGATTTTGCTTCTTTAATTTATTTTGAAAAAGAAATAAGGATATTATCACTGTAAAGTAAAGTAGAGGAGTTTGAGTCTTCTCCTTCAAAGGGGAAGTCAAGTGTAGAATTCTAATCCAAGATTTAATATCATATGTTATTGCA
This sequence comes from Hakea prostrata, assembly GCF_041222555.1. Classification (NCBI taxonomy): domain Eukaryota; kingdom Viridiplantae; phylum Streptophyta; class Magnoliopsida; order Proteales; family Proteaceae; genus Hakea; species Hakea prostrata. The sequence goes on along the minus strand of NC_142601.1, from coordinate 58,981,578 downwards.
TTTTATAACTGGTATTCATCGAGATTCCCTCTAAAAAAGAGCCCAATACAAACTATAGAGACCAACTAGGGAAAACCGACATTAAATAAAGAAGTAAACTACAACTCAATATCAAAGGGGTCTATTATATATATATATATATATATATATATATATATATATATATATATATATATCAAAGGGGTCTGTCTAGCATGCGTCTTCCTTTTTAAAAAAGACTTGATTGTCTTATATGTTCATCTCTTTAATGGGTTATCCTAGTAGTTTCCCGGAATCAACATGTCCAACTTACTTTTTACAAATTGATGTTTTTGGTAGAAAGATTATTTATTCAGTAATGCAAGCAGAGCTTGAAACATTTTACTTAGAGATCAAGAATCTACGGATCAGATTTTAAGCATTTTTTCTCATTCGCTAAAAACAAGACCATCCTTACTAGAGAATCTACTACAACATTTGTGTCTAGAAATTGAGGCCGCTGAAAATTAGTCCTGGGAAGAGAGCAAGCCTCTAATGTCCTTTAAGGATCTTGTATAGCTCCAATTATTTTACTCTCTTTCTCACTCTCTCTCTTCTTCTTCTTTTTTTCCATCCCACACACAATCGTTGTCCATGGTCAATAGTAGTTGGGCTACTGAGCCCACTCGAACCAGAACTCCAATATGGGCCCAGCCCAGCTCTGCACATCTTATGCCTTACAACATCACAGATTCACAGCCCCCAGTAGCAGCTGCCAGCCTAATACTTGGGGCCTTTTGGAACATGAGACTGGATTAATGAAATCCTAACCAAGTCTTACTTCAGAGTTCTGAAGCATTTTGGGGTATGTTAGTAGTTTCGCAGATGGCTATGAGTTGGGAATCTTTACCAGCAACACCATCTTCCTTCTTGAATGTGCTGTGAAAGAGTGTGAGAGAGAGTACGAATCGCATCCATGTCGGAGACTCTAGGACCGTTACATCCTTGTCAAGTTGGGTAGGAACTAGGACCGTTACATCCTCCAAAACCGACAATTATATGTCATAACGGTTTGAAATTTAAAAATCAGCCGTAAATAATGTTCCTTCCTATATTTTCTCCCCTAAGGTGTAACTGTGTAAGTCACCGTGGGAGCCCAACGAAATCTATGGGTAATACATCTTGTGGGCCCAGTTGACACATGGCACAAAACCCAGTGGGTCCCGCCACTTAAATGTAGTGGGGAACGACTTCAATGTCCACGTTACGAGAGAGGGAGGGAGAGGGAGTTCTACAGTTCTACTTCTACTCTAATAAATGAATTCGTTGACTCGACTCATGAGACGATCTGGCTTCCCCTCTTGCTCCCCTGACTCGTCTCCTTGTGTGGGGAAGGGACCCATTTTCAGTAAAGCGCGTAAACTGTAACTTCGTTACCTGTTAGCTGGCTTTGCCATTCTGCTCTCTTCTGCTCTCTTCACAATGCTTATAAGATTAGAAACTTAGTGATAGGAGGTGGACAGAGGAGCCAATAATGCCATTTTTCAGAGATCATGGTATTCAGGCTCCTCTTCTTCTTTTTTCAGTTACCCTTCTTCTCTTCGTTTCCACAACCGCCTACTCATTCTCTGATGGAATTATTCAGTCTCAACGTCGTCTTCAAGAGAGATCCGATTCAGGTAACTTTCGAGGCCTATTCTTCCATTACTTTGAACCCTTTTTGTTAATTACAAAATGGGCGGGAAATGGTTCTGAAATGGGCTTTCGTTTTCCCTTTCCTCCCTCAATTTTTCAATTTGCAGGGTTGATTGATGATGAAATATCTAGTGCGTTCATTCACTGGGGAACCAGGAGGTTCGCTATTGAGGGAAATGATACAGCCAATTCCTCATTTCTTATATTTGCTGAGCATAGAACATATAGGAGAGACCCTCTCAATGGGTTCAAGTATTATACTGGTGGATGGAATCTCAAGAACAAACATTACTTTGCTGTGAGTTCCTTCATTGCTGAATTGATTAACTATCACCTGTGCTTATTGTTGGCTGATTCCCCGATGCTTATTATGCATAAATGAAGCAATTTCCCAATTTTCATGGTTTGTGAAATATCTCAGCCTTGATTGACCAATTTTCTAAGTTATTTGGTGAATATGGTTCCATACAACCACTGAAGTTTGCATTTGGATTCAGTCTGTAGGTTTTACTGCTGCTCCTTTCTTCATTGTTGCTGCAATCTGGTTCGTGGGTTTTGGGATATGCTTGTCCTGCATCTGTATATATCATTCCTGTCTCCGGCGACCACCACAATATGGCTACTCCAAAATTGCTTATATACTCTCCCTCATATTTCTCATCATCTTTACTATTGCTGCAATGTAGGTTCCTTTCTCAATTTTTTTTGGCTTCTCTCCTTTAGATTCTTTGCTTAATGTGTGTTTGTCTAAATTGTGTGACCCCCACCTTTATTTCATTCCATTGTTTCAGCGTTGGATCCATAGTTTTGTACACCGGCCAGGGAAATTTTCATGGGAGTATTATGGATACAATGGATAATGTTTTGATGCAAGCAGATACCATCGTAGATAACCTTAAAAATGTTTCAGAATATCTTAACTCTTCAAAGAATATTGGGGTGAATAATGTTTTCATAACCTCAGATCTCCAAACCAAGATCAATCAAACTGACGCGATGATTAGTAATTCTACGGGCACTCTTTTTAATCGTGCCACTGGGAATTCAAACAACATAGAACGAGCAGTGAATATCATGTAAACAACTAAACACTAATGCTTTTATGAATTTAATTCTGTTTCAGACAATGTTTATGCTTTGTTTTAGTATTAAGTTAATCCCTTGTTGTGCAATGCAGGAGACTGACTCTTATTATAGTCGCTGCTGTGATGTTGGTCTTGGCATTTGTTGGTTTTTGTAAGCCTATTCTTATATTCAGCCACACACTTGATATTTAATCTCCAATTTATAGATTTTTTTGGGTTATCTATAATGTTCTTATTTTGATAATCTGTTGCAGTATTGTCTGTTCTCGGCATGCAGTTTCTTGTGAACATGTGAGTGATTAAATATTATGAGATTTCTTGATCATTCCTTTCTCCATTTGTCATCGCCTATATCTTCTTGATGCTTTTACAATAATTGTTGCAGAATGGTGATTATTGGATGGATTCTTGTAGCAGGCACATTTATTTTATGTGGTGTGTTTCTTCTGCTCCACAAGTAAGTTTATTTAGTAAGAATAGTGTTGATGCTTAAATAAATTTATTATTTTTTATTTAGATCTCCAGGCAGCTAATGTTGGGATCTGAAATTCTTTGTTAGGATATGCTGCTTTACGACTATTTTTTATTTCCACCAAAACTAGCTTTTCTCGAAACAGGATTCACCAAGGATCATACATCCTACATATGAAATCATATTTTTCACCATGAAGCATATGAAATAAAATGATTTGCATTTCTAATATGAAATTGTTCCCTTTCCTTGCAGGATCCCTTCCCAAAATCCTACTTTAACATTGTCTTGTATAAGCTTGAAACCACCTATACATTAAACATCATTTTGTGATTTGAACTGACCAAAGAAAAATATGAAAGGTCAACCTGCTCAATCAACCTGCTCAATCAATTGAATGATTCTTAGGCTTGAAACTTCTCGTCATCTTCTGATGTTTCAATAATCATGATTTATTGTAAAGTTCCTTCATAGTCTCTTGTTCTTGAAATAATTGCCTCTGCTTTCTGAAGTTGATAACCAATTAATCTATCTCCATAGTTCTGACCTGCTCATATCTTTCTCTCATAGCTGGAGTAGTACCAGGCCCAACAGTTTTTGCTTGTTTATCTCTCTCTTATAATTTTAGTGGTGGCAGACTACTTCTCTTTTCTTTAAAAAAAAAAAAAAGGAAAACGTGCTTCATGGATTATTAGTCAAGCGTTTTCCCCTTATAAAATAGGGGACACAGTGTGACATACTCCAACGACAACATTTGCTACTACTGTTCAACTCTTGAACAAAATAAGGAGAAAGAATTCAATTTCTCATAGAAAGAGAAGAGACGATTTTAGCTTCCAAAGTACTAGAGCCATGAGAAAAGAAATTCTCAGAGAGCTCATATGTAGGTAGGGACTGAAACCATCTTCATCTTCCTTCTAAATGGATGACACATAGTGAGGGAGGAGAGATGAGTCAGAAGACTTGAAACTTTTCTTCCCTCTTTTCCTTTCGAAGCAATTGCTCTCATCACCATCCTCCTCATTTTTTGTATTGGTTGACTTCATCCCATGCCTGAAATGAACATCTCATCACTTAAAATCTTGCATCTTGAACCTAGCCAGAACATCATCAATGTAGTGAGCCAAAAATTTATAGGGCCCCAAACATTGGGAGTCCATCAGTGACTAAAAACTTTCCAATTCACATTTGCTTTTACAAGTGAGGGAATCAATTGTAGCATCAATGATTATGGAAAGGCAACTGAAAACAAATTGATGTATTGTCTCATAGATTGCACCGTGTGTGTGAACCAGAAACATAGAGACATCATACAAGAGATGATGGACCATTGAAAAACATATATACTTCATCACTATATAATGCTGCTGTTACTTCTTAATCTAAGCTCCAAGTATATGTTAGGAAAAGCTAATTCTCTAAGCAAACCAGGGTTGCACCTGTTTATAAGAAAATTTGAGTCTACTTCTATTTTCATTTAGATTCATATTCATTGCAGTTTTATTGTGCGTGTATGTAATTCCTTTGTGCTCTGCATATGATTGTTGGGTATATTATCTTTAGGCTTCCTGACCTTAGAAAGAAGTTTTCCTGTAATAAGTGTTTGTCAAACATTCAATGAAAATGGAAGTCTAATTCAGTTTCTTCTTGTGTACTAGTGTTGTTGGGGACACTTGTGTTTCAATGAATGAATGGGTCCAAAACCCTACTCTCAAAACGGTTCTAGATGATATTCTCCCCTGTGTGGACAATGCAACAGCCAGTGAATCCTCGTTACGAAGCAAGCAAGTTACTTATCAATTGGTAGATGTGGTGAACAACTACATTGGCAATGTCTCCAACAAAAACTTCCCTCCCTACTATAAACAGTTATATTACAATCAATCTGGTCCCTTGATACCTCTCCTCTGCAACCCATTTCTTCCCAACTTGATGGATAGGAAATGTGTTGTTGGAGAAGTGGAATTGGCCGATGCAACACAGGTATTGAGCTAACACACATAACCTAACACTAGCAACTGAAGAACTGTTCAAACTAACTACTTATGGTGCTTCATGCAGGTTTGGAAGAAATATGTATGTGAGGTGTCAGCAGATGGGATTTGTATAACAGAAGGTCGGATGACCCCCACCATCTATAACCAAATGGCAGCTTCAGTGAATATAAGTTATGGGCTGTATCGCTATTCTCCATTCCTAGTTCAGCTGCAAGACTGCACCTTTGTGCGAAATGCATTCACAGAAATCAACAAGGACCATTGTCCTGGACTTAGGCGATTCAGTAAATGGGTCTATGCCGGATTGGTGACAGTGTCAGCTTCAGTGATGCTATCTTTGATCTTCTGGGTAATCTATGCTCGAGAGAGAAAACACCGTGTCTACACTAAACAGTATGATGTTGATCATCAACAAACCAAACAGCATGATGTGAACAATGAAAAAGAACATAAAGCCTCTTCAGAAGTTCCAGCTTAGCTCATCTTTTTAAAGTCATCGTGAATTTTGTTCCTATGGTACTTTAATAGAGTTTTTTACATTTTAGTCATTTAAAATGGTCCAAAACTCGTGTTTACCAAAGTACTTTCTAGTGAAATTAAAAGAGATAAATATACTAAAATACCTTTGTTTCTCATACCATACTTAACTTACCTATCTTTTCCTTCACCCCGCTGGAAATCACCCAACACTGTCCCTCACTAGAAACTACCCACTTTGCTTGTGGAATAAGACCTTGGAAGTCTTAGGTTAAACCCTGCAGAACCCAAATCAGGGTCATCGTTGGAGAATTTGGGCATGAATTGATTCTCCATGTTAGGGTTTTTCATCCACTGATAGGGGCTTTTTAGCCAAGCAGTTGCGGATCCAATTAAACAAGGTTTTCAGACAGCAGTCAATTCTTAATTTCAGTTTTCAATTTTCATCTTGACTATAAACAATGAGAATAGTAAAGGTGAAGTAACTGAAAGATTATATTAATTGTTGAAATTGTAAAATCACTCTTAAGCTGATTCTGACAAAAATGCCGATCCAGATCCTTTTCACTTCCCCTACTTGCTTTTGGGATGATAATAAGCCCCTGATTTCCTCAATGTTTTTCAAGCTTTCAAAAATTGAATGTTACATTTTTTTTTTTTTTTTTTGTCTTACACATATTGCCATAAAAGATGACCATTATGCCCTCAAGAACTTTAACCTTTTCATTAGGAACAGCTCAACTCAGTGCCCGAGCTATAATTCAGATTCAGTTGGACAACGGACCGTGAGGTATTTTCTCCAGGAAAATCCTCCAAAACCGACAATTTTTGACGGTTTTAAATTTAAAAATCAGTTGGGCCGTTATCCGATCCCAAAATAAAATTTAAAAATCAGTCGTAGATAATTTTGGAATGGAAAAAAAGAGGAAGGAGAATGTGATAGGAGGACTACGGAGGAGCCATAGCCCATAATGCCATGTTTCAGAGATCATGGTATTCAACCTCCTCTTCTTCTTTTTTCAGTTACCCTTCTTCTCTTCTTTTCCACAACCGCCTACTCATTCTCTGGTGGAATTATTCAGTCACAACGTCTTCAAGAGAAACCCGATTCAGGTGACTTTCGAGGCCTATTTTTCCATTACTTTGAACCCTTCTTGTTAATTTCAAAATGGGCTTTTGTTTTCCCCTTCTCCCATCTCTTTTCAATTTGCAGGGTTGATTGATGAGGAACTATCTGGTGGGTTCCTTCCCTGGGGAACCAGGAGGTCCGTCATTGAGGGAAATGGTACAACCAACTCCTCATTTCACATATTTGCTGAGCATAGAACATATAGGAAAGACCCTCTCAATGGGTTCAAGTATTATACTGGTGGATGGAACCTCAAGAACAAACATTACTTTGCTGTGAGTTCCTAAATTGCTGAATTGATTAACTATCACCTGTGTTTATTTTTGGCCGATTCCCCGATACATTTTATGCATAAATGAAGCAATTTCCAAATGTTCATGGTTTCTGAAATATCTCAGCTTTGATTAGCTAATTTGTTCCATACAACCACTAAAGTTTGCTTTTGAATTCAGTCCGTAGGTTTTACTGCTGTTCCTTTCTTCATCATTGCTGCAATCTGGTTAGTGGTTTTTGGGATATGCTTGTCCTGCATCTGTATTTGTTGTTGCTGTCACCGAAGACCACCACGATATGGCTACTCCAACATTGCTTGTACTGTCTCCCTTGTATTTCTCATCATATTTACTATTGCTGCAATGTAGGTTCATTTCTTTTTAAGAAAAAGAAGAAGAAAAATGGCTTCTTTCCTGCAGATTCTTTGCTTGATATCTGTTTGTCTAACTTGTGTGACCAACCCCCTGGGGGTATTTCATTCCATGGTTTCAGCATTGGATCCATAGTTTCGTTCACCGGCCAGAGGAAATTTCATGGGAGTATTGTGGATACAATGGATTATGTTTTGATGCAAGCAGATATTGTCGTAGATAACCTTAGGAATGTTGCAGTATATCTTGCCTCTTCAAAGAATACTGGGTTGAATAATGTCTTCATGACCCCAGATCTCAGAACCAAGATCGATCAAGATGACGCGATGATTAGTAATTCTATGGGCACTCTTTTAAATCGTGCCACTGATAATTCAAATCAAATAAAAGGAGGGGTGACTACCATGTAAACACTAATGCTTTTAAGAATTTTAATTCTGTTTCAGACAATGTTTATGCTTTGTTGGAGTATCAAATTAGTCTCCTGTTGTGCAATGCAGGATAAAGGCTCTTAATATACTTGCAGCTGTGATGTTGGGGTTGGCCCTTGTTGGTTTTCGTAAGCCTATTCATATCTTTAGCCACACACTTGATGATTGATTCTCCAATTTATAGATGTTTGTGTGTTATCAATAATGTTTTTATTTTCGATTATCTATTGCAGTATTGTCTGTTTTCGGCATGCAGTTTCTTGTGTACATGTGAGTGATTATATATTATGAGATCTCTTGATCATTCCTTTCTATCCATTTGCTGTCACATATCTGTTTCAATTTCTTATTGATGCTTTTGCAATAATTGTTGCAGATTGTTGATCATTGGATGGATTCTTGTAGCATGCACATTTATTCTATGTGGTGTATTTCTTCTGCTCCACAAGTAAGTTTATTAGTTAGAATCGGTTAAATGTACAAAAGCATTTATTATTCTTTATGTAGATCTCCAGGCAGCTAACAAATCAAGTCTACTTCTATTTTCATTCAGATTCATATTTATTGCAGTTTTTATTGTGTGTATCTAATTCCTTTGTGCTCAGCATATTATTTGTTGGGTATATCATCCTTAGGCTTCCTCACCTGATTGAGAAATTTCTCGTAATAACTGTTTTGTCAAACATGGGAATAAAAATGAAAGTCTAATTCATTTTCTCCATATGTACTAGTGCTGTTGCGGACACTTGTGTTGCAATGAATGAATGGGTCCAAAACCCAGCTCTCAATACGGTTCTAGATGATATTCTCCCCTGTGTGGACAATGCAACAGCCACTGAATCCTTGTTACGAACCAAGCAAGTTAGTTATCAATTGGTCAATGTGGTGAACAACTACATTGGCAATGTCTCCAACAGAAACTTCAGTCCCAACTTTCAGCAGTTATATTGCAATCAATCTGGTCCCTTGATGCCTCTCCTCTGCAACCCCTTTTTTCCCGACATGATGGATAGGAAATGTGTAGTTGGAGAAGTGGAATTGGTCAATGCAACACAGGTATTGAGCTAACACACATTGAAGAACTGTTCAAACAAACCATAACTACTTATGGTGCTTCATGCAGGTTTGGAAGAAGTATGTCTGTGAGGTGTCAAAAGATGGGATTTGTACAACAGAAGGCCGGATGACACCAGCCATCTATAACCAAATGACAGCTTCAGTGAATGTAAGCTATGGATTGTATCGCTATTCTCCGTTCCTAGTTCAGCTGACAGACTGCACCTTTGTGCAAGATACATTAACAGATATCAGTAAGGACCATTGTCCTGGTCTTAGCCGATCCAGTAAATGGGTCTATGTCGGATTGGTGATAATGTCATCTTCAGTGATGTTTTCTTTGATCTTCTGGATAATCTATCCTCGAGAGATGAAACACCATGTATATACCAAGCATTATGATGTTGATCATCCACAAATCAAACAGCATGATGAGGACCATTAACAAGAAGTGGGAGAAGCAGCTCCAGTTCAGCTCATGATCTTTTTTAAATCAGCCATGAGTTTTGCCTATACTGCATTTGTAGCAATGACTTCTGACTTATGTGAATATAATGTAAAATTCCTTCTCCTGTGCACTTCTTTTGCAACTCAATTAATCATCCTCTCTTGTTTTTCCTTCATTTCTCTGTTGTTGTGGTCTACATGCCTTTCCTATTCCAATTTCCTAAGATCAAAAGTTCTGATTTCCTCTCCAAAGACCTGCATCCTTCCAATCGGACACCAGAAGAGGTGGGCCCTACTCTAGGGCAGATGGTCATATTTTATGCCTCGCTTGTGTCTGGCCAGAATCCAGATGGTGGGACAGAGAGAGATAGATAGGCATGGGAAGTCTACAAGAGAAAAAGATGTGGTGGGCCAGGTGGGCTTATTAGGTTTTCTGGATGCACTGGACCCGGCTCTTGAAGTATGGACTTTGGTAAGATGGTGACGTCCACCACAAAAATGTCCATGACAGGCCCACATGTATCTTTTTATTTTTGGGAAAGGCGCACAACATGTGCCTTGTTCTTTCTCTCTCCTCTTTTACCAGATAAGGTCGGATATGATATGATCAGATGAGAAAGAGGAAACCAGCCAATAGGAAATAGGAAACTGTTTTTTCTAATTATTAAGGTAATAATATAATTTAATATAAAGTGTAAATAAGTAGAATAAATTATCTTGAAAATTTTAAATAATTTATCATCATTATTTAACTAACGAAGTTTAACGGTAGGGGAAAACAATAGTAATTCAAGTAAAGTCTAAGTTGGATTAGTAATTTCATAAAATATAAAGGATAAAGTAGTAATTAAGCTATAATACAAGTAAAGGTGTCAATTGTGTACCAAAGCCGTTTAACCATCTTGAACCATGCCATCTAAAACTGTATCGTACCGCACAGTTCAAAATTCGAGATGGTACGTACCGAAACCGAATTTATTCTGGTTATATATGGTTCAGGTTTTAGGTACTCATACCGTCTCGGTATGTGCCGAAACCGTACCGAATTGGTACCGTACCAACTTAAGGGATATCAAGGTAATTTTATAATTAAAACACTTTACTTCTACACTATCCTTAATTAGATATGCTTACTTTGTTCTTCATTCATCTTTTTAGATTCATTTGTTTTGTCTCTATTAATATCATATTCTATCAATTGTTTGATCGCAATTTCATTAGGATCTTAATGAACTAATAACAAAAGTGGCATGGATTCGTTCGTATCAAAATTATACTGCACTAGATATTGTGTTTAAAATATTTTCCCACACCGATTTAATAATGAAACCATACCGAACCGTTTTTGCAAATACTGAAATTGTACTGTACTATGTAAATTCGGTACAGTACGGTTCTAATTTTTAGTATTCAAAATTGGCATCATACCAAATTACCGAAACCATATTGATTGACACCCTTAAATACAAGGGATAACAAGAGTTATCCCCCTTTTTTTTAATGACATTGTTTAACATTTAATGCTATCTACTTTTGTATTTTTTTTCTAGGTTCAAGTAATTAGTTTTTCAATCCCAATCACGTTGATTCGCCGAGGGCCCTCAGGTATTTTAGGTTATCCGCTAGGTGGTGTTTCAGGTAGACGCATCCTATCTCAGGCGGGGAAATAACGCTATTTTTAGGTTTTTGTTTACAAAAATATCCACTCAAAATTTCACTTAACAAAACTGGCTAAAATTGAATTTGCATTTATAAAACTAACCAAAATGATGGTGTTTCATCACTTTGGACATTTTTACCCCTATAATTGAATATACCAATATGGGAATAAAAATGTCCAAAGGGTATGAAAAATAAGTGATTTTTTCATTTTGGACAAAATAGTAATTTTTCCTCTTTAATTTGATTAGTTTTTGAGAAAATAATGTAATTAGCTATTTTTGTTAGTTTTGTAAATGCAAACTCTTTTTTAGCTACTTTTGTTAAGTGATACATTGCGTGGTTATTTTTGTAAAGGAAAACCTAAAAATAGCTAATTACATAATTTTTCGTTTGTTTTTTATATCAAATTCATTAGCGGCATAGAGTCAAAGTTCAAGAATAGCCAAGGATACGGAGAGACAATGACAAACCAACCTGTCTCGACAAGGTCCAATCAAGGATAATCAAGCGATTTTAGGCTTGGCATGGCCATCAGGGGGTTTAAAGTCGAGGAAAAGAATAATAGGCCTTGAGGCAAGGTGAGGGTTTGCCCAACAAATAAAAAAAAAGTCAAGCTGAAGGTGGAAATGTTCTTAACCACCACCAGGAGGGTAGTTTTGGATCTTGGAAAGGCCGACCCAACCTGTCCTTATTGCAGCCAAGGTTTAGAGTATCGTATCAGTCAAGTGATTTTAAGAGACATATGGCCTTTTATCAAGTATTGTATCGCTCTAACTATTATATTTTAGTGTAATTCAATGGAGAGACATATCGAGATGTATCATATTGGTTAGGTCAAATATGGATACCTATTGGCTGGTATCGTTGGTATCGTGAGATTCTTTAAACCTTTGATTGCAGCCCTACAAGAAAGTGATTAAAAAGTAAAATTCATGAAAGTCTTAAGGGTATTTTTGTACTTACATCGTATGATTGTGAGTATATATTCAAACATTATATCACCGTCCACGATTGGGTTCCTTGGTTTCTTAACCAAAGACTCCAAAAAGGAAATAAAACCAGAGAGAAAGAAGAAGAAGAAAGTGATGCCATGGCAGCCTCAAGAAGCTCAGTTCGCAGTAATTCAAAATCCCTTAAGAGTAATAGAGGCATTCGATCGACCTGCTTGTGCTCTCCAACAACACACCCAGGCTCGTTTCGCTGTACTTTCCACCGTAAAACCCAGCAACGTAACAAGCTCTCAAGCGGATCAAACATATTGGAATCGTCGAAGATGATCGCTTCTAAGGATAGTCTCCTTAAGGGTTTCCTTCTCCAAATCATCAAACCCTCCAACCATAAGCTTCGAAGGAGAAGGAATTTCCAGCCCAAACCCACCAGATTCTATTTGACGAGGAATAGCTAGCTACACCCACTGCATGAGATGCATTCGCTGTTTCTTGATCATGGATTCCTGGATTCATTCTTCATCTCTATTTGCGTGTCTTTATCTTTCTTTTTCTTTTCTGTAAATATGAACTGTTGTATATTAATTTTCTTGTATTGATACTATGGAAATGAAAGACAAAAACGTATTATAGATCATCGTCTAATTTTCTCCCAGATCTTTGTTTTCTTCTTTCCATCTTTTCATAGGTTTGTTGACTAAAAGATTACCCATGGATCGTTTCAGTAACTGTATTGAATATCTAATTAGTTTTCGGTTTTTGGTTTTGGTTTTGGTTTTTCTTTTCGTGTGGAAATTGAAAACTCAATCTCCAACTCAGGGAATGACAAGGGTGAAACGATATTTTATGAGTAAGGGTGGTGCATCAAATAAACAAATAAATAAAATTAATTTGCAAAGAGAAAAAGAATGAACGCGCCTCAATAAACAATTACAATAGAGGTCTTCCTTTTTTGGTAGAATTGTTAATGGTATTTTTCAAAAAAAAAAAAAAAAAAAAAAAAAAAAAAACAAATATGTATATATATAAAAAACTTTTCTTTAATGATTTGTAGGTGTAATTTTTCCTATTGTTTCCTATTCAATCTAAACTCCAAATATGGTTTGGGTTCAAATTTTAATATTAACATGAGTTAAACATTTAAATATTTTCTTGAATATATAATTAAGATTGAGAATTTGACTCATTCAATCCTTAATTTTGTCTTAATATTGATTATATTCATTCCTAATCACCACTACTTTGATATCACCAATTAACAAATTCTATAAATTTTCATCTACTAAATTTTTAATTATGTAATTAAATATTTTTAAGTTTCATCCCATATCTTGTAATCTGTCTGCTCAATTTGAAATTTATTCACCGCACATCAAGCATTTAATAAAGACAAAGACAAAAAAAAGGTAAAAAAAGATTTTAATTATTTGGAGGGATTATTCTCACTTCTATTCTTATTGTCTTTCTCCTCCTTAGTGGAGCGCCTCTCGACGTCATTTTATACAATTAAATGTGGATAGCACGAGATAAGAAGTCATTAAAAGGAAGATCCATTGCATCTAATGTTGATCTACAAGTCCTCATTCTATGATAAAGATATTTGTGATGATGGAATGGCTTACCATATTTTTCATTGCCTAATAAATATTGGTACAAAGCCTTAGGTGAATATTGGACTCGCTTATATTCCTATAATTTTAAGTAAGGTTGCAGTAGAGTTGGAAATGTTTGCCATACCTTATTAATCTCATAATAATAAAATAAATCAAAGAGGTGAGATACATGTAGTTGCATGACTCTCTATCTTTGGTCAATAGTCAACATTCAAATTACGGTTACAATATCTTAAAATCAGCCCACCATCGGTGCCTAACAAAAGAAATCTCCTAAGAATGTCTCACCATATCTCGCAAAGGGAGTTTGATATATAGACCCAAAAGATTCGTTTTAGGGAACACATGAAAATCACAATTCAATGGTGATACATATACGCTTGTGTGTGCCCTAACTTAAACGGCATATAGGTAAGGACTTGCGATATTTTGATTACCTCAAAAACAAAAAAAAAGAAAAAGGCTTGGAAATATCCTTTTTGCTGGTTTGGTAGAATTGGTTGAACATCAAATGCCATGACAGCTTTAGGGATTCCATTTTTCCAACCTTCTAGTTTAGTAGTTTGGTTCAGTCCCTCTCAGGACCAGTTCTTTGGTCCACCAAAGCCACCTTTGAATGTTAAAGTTCACATGAAGAGAAAGAAGAAGAAAGGTTCTTAGCCTGGGCATGGCTGTCAATTGTGACCTTTCAGAAGCTGCTTTGGTTCAAAACGTCCAACCAAGTAGGAATCTTTATAGCGTGTTGTCACCCTCTTTACAAGAAAAGAGAAGCAAAAGAGGATGGGAGTTGCTTTCTTTTACTCTTTTGCAAAGAACCAAATATATTGGAATTCAATTTCAATTTTATTCTCTAGCCGCTCAAGAAATCTCAAAGCTTTCATTCTTATTTCTTTTCACACTGAGAAAGGGTGATTCCTATTAGTACTGTTTCAATAGAGCTTAAATATTGCTAATATAATAAGCATCAATTTAATGGAACATTTGAAGATTGAAAATATTGGGTTTGAATTAATGTGCATTATATTGTAGAGGCAGCCATTTAATTAGTGTGTGACTGTAGTTGTAGTTATAAACATTATTCGTATTTTTGTAAAGTTTTGTTTTAGTAGTCCCTGCACAAGTTCATTAGTAATGGACGAAACATGCTGAACTTGAACTCTCAGAAAACCAAGAAGACTCTCCACCTATGCGGCATGTAGATCTGCATATAAGATGATTATTTCTCCATCAACACACATCATGAATTTAACCTACCAAATTTGACTATAAAATTTTAATTATATCTAATTAACCCCTTGTTTAGTTCCAAAAAAATTATTCCAAGAACCCAATTGATTCATACTTCCTCAAATTTTTTATTAACGAAGAAAAATTAAGATATATTCCTTGTTTATCATGCATAAATCATCAAGATTTTATATGCTTAAAAAGGTTGTCTATCACAACTTGCGGATTAGGTCTTTTATAAATACAAGCAACAACGACAACACCTTTGCATAAAATTTTTAAGAAAATAATAATTTAAACATGACTCCACATTATTGGAGTAAAGTATATATAAAATTATGTTGCAGAAGAACATATTCCATGCTTCATCAGTTTGTACTCTCCCAAATGCTCCTAAATTCTACCAAAAAAATCATTCTAATTTACCATGTATCATGCAAACTAAGGTTGAAAATATTACAACTTTTTACTCTTTTGTATGAATGTTACATCACCTAGAATTAATAGGTACCTACCATCATTCTTTCTTGATGAAAAATATCTACATAAGCTACAGATAGTATAAAAAGCACCTTGGCTTAGAGACATTTTCTTCACATAAATAATGGTTTTCATACTTAATTGCCATCAATAACAAATGGAATATAGAGAACTAATCTTGAAATTAAGATATTACAACTTGGCTCAATTTTAACTATGTTGGATCAAGCAATTTCATCAACCACCAATCATAATTTTATCCCAGTGTCAAAAAAAAAATAGTAAATGAGCAATTCAATATTATCTTGTGAATTATGATCATGCTAACCTTTCAAAGTAACTAAAAATCGAGGCTAGCTTAGTGCTCACAATAGACAACTAAGGTATAAAAGAGACGTAACTTACATCGTGGTGTGAGATAAATATCTAAAAACAAGATAAGTATAACTTAAGGGATAAGAAGAAAAGGTCTATTTTCTTATTTTTTTTGTTTTGAAAGATCTTTTCATGTCATCATCTGGGTTCAACCATGATAAAAGTTTCTCACTGGTAATGACTTTACGGTTTGATAGGACGAAACAAACCAAGTGTTCGGGAGATAATTTGAAGAGACTCAAATAAATTTATCATCATTATATACTTGTTTAAAGTTTAGCAAAAAAAATTATTAATATCAACCTAGGGGTTTTTAATTACGAGCACTTCAACTAGTCCTCAAGGTGTAGCTTGATATATAGGCAAGGGAAGAGAGAGTTTATATCTAATATATAGACGAACAAAATCTTAGGTTCCAAGGAAATTTAAACTCTTGACCTTTTACTTATAAAATGCTTAACTTTGTCAAAGTGAATAAATCTCTAGAGATTAGTTAATGAATAAGGTTATTTTTTTAATCTTTTCCTGCCAAATGATGGGCAGTTCTCCAATAACACTTTGTAAAAAGTAATTTCTTTATATATGTATAAATCTTTTTCAGGTCTTTTGATTTAGAGTTATTTTATTTGGGTAGGATTTGGAATTTGCAACCTAGTTTGTACCAAGGTCCAACTGCCAACTCATGGCTGGTCCATATTAAACTGAATTTTAGTGTAATTTAAGGATGGATTTAGCTGGCATGATCACCTAAACTCCAACACTTTCCGGATCCAGCAATTACTTTCTAAGAGATTATTATTAGGGTTTGGGCTCGTTCCCCAACTAATTCTCTTTCCTTCTCTTCTTAATTATTGTTTAAATTACTACTTCTCTATTTTTATTTTATTGGCTCCATTAATTATTAATGATGCCGTTAGCTTAGATTCCTTCCTCCTCCTGATATTTATGCACAGAAACACTAGTAGATCGTGGGAGACCAGCTGATGATCTTGTTTCTTTCATCAATAATATTGATTCCAATGGTTGATTAAATTAATCACTGTTATCTAACGAGGGCTCCAAAAGTTAATTAATTCATATTTGTATTTAGGTAATATTGGAAATTAAGTGATTTTAGGAAAGGGAAAGAAAAAAAAAAACCAACAAATTTGAAAATATCGGATTATCCGATATAGATAGTGGTTCTCGATTTCTAGTCAATTTCATGTAAATGAAACAGCATCAAAGAGCTATAAAGATGTATTATGAAAGTTAGAGATAACACTCAAACAATTCAAGCTGATAAAGAATCAATTGGTTAGAGGGGGGTTTCATTAGGTTGACAATTTGTAGTGAGGTGTAAGTAGAAGATGGGTGAAGGAATCCTAGATTTTTTTCACCCACCTAAGAGTTGAGTGTGAGACGGTTTAATTTTTAAATGAGGGTAGATGGATCATTATACTACTTAAGATCAAATAATCATTTTACTACTTAAGATCTAGGTTATTGATTTTCTATAGAATGGGTGGGTTTTTTTTTTTAATGGAAATTGACCAATAGCAACTATGCTTTCCATATAATTTTTGCTTTTATTGTAGGATGCTCACTTGTTTTTTCTTGTTTTTTACCCATACCGATGTCACCCGAATCACCGTTGCCCAAACCCACATCAACCGACGCCCGCCTTATTTTGCTAATGGGCCGTGTTTGGGCTAGGTGTTCTCAGCCCGAAACTGCCTCAAACCTCACCGTTGACACCCCTATTGATAAGGATCAATTTAGATCCATTTTTAGTGAGGTGTAGTGAAGATGGGTGGAAAAAATCCTTCCTTTACCCACCTAAGAGTTGAGTGTGAGAGAGTTTAAATGAGGGTAGATGGATCATTGTACCATAAATAGGGTAATATGGATTTAGCTCCTAACTTAATAGAATCAGGGTACGCAATATCGTCGAATTTCAGTGGTTTCGATTCATAGCGAATTGAAACCGAGACCGAACCACGACTTGGGCAAGATATCGCTGAATTTTCGGCGTATATCTCACCATTTTATCACCGAACTGGGTGATATACCGTCGATTCACTGAATTGCAACCACCGGCCAACCCTTCTCCGTTCTTTCTTGACTCTCTCTCTCTCTCTTACATTTCTTCGTGATAACCCACCAGCTAGGAATCCGTAGAGTCGCATCGATCAATTTGATTCTCTGTCTTTTGTTGTTTCCCCTTCCATTCTTGTTTATTTTTGAAAATTCTGTTTTCTGTTTGTCTTCCTTTGCAATTTTTATTTGATTTTGGTATATTTTGTTCGTTTCATTCTTCGTTCTTGCTAGTCTTGAACTTGCGATCACATGTGGAAATGCCTCTACAGATGGTTTTAGGGTTTCTTTTAGCTAATGATCATCCAACCCTTTTCGATTTGGTTCAAGTTCTATCTTTTGTGAAACTAGATGTTTTCCCCTGAGATTCAATCCGTCTTTCACGTTGCCAATTCCTTAAGCAATTTTCTTTCCTCTGTCCAACGAAATTTCACGTGCCGGTAAAATTTTGCTACACAAAATCTCGTCATATTGTCCGATTCGTTGGGTAGCGAATTGGCAATAACCAACGAGCTTTCGCACCTTGAATAGAATCTTGGATGCAAAGTGATGATGTACAACTTGTAATTTTGAGAGTGTACAATCTATAATTCATAGTACTAAAACGTGCAACATAGAGTTTAAGTTTCACTAAAACGTGCAATTTGTACTTTACTCTAGTTTTTTTCTGAGACAAAAGTCAGAGATAACCTCATTCAGTTCAAGCTGATAAGGATCAATTTAAATCTATATCAACTTAAATGAATCTCGTAATCACTATTGATTTCAAAACCATGATCAAAATTGTGAACACAATCTTAATTTTGACCGATTTAAATTGATGTCATTATCAATCAAAATCATTTAAACAAAATATGTATTAATTTTTATTAAAACAAAAAATATAATTTTTAAAAGTATTAATTTTATATTAAAAGATAGAAACATTAAATATACTACCAATTTTTCGATCCCATGACTTTTTCATTAACACGAGGGAGTCATTATAAGCTGAATATTCAATATCTGCAGAACTAAGTAATCTTTTGATTTTTCAAAATAAAAATATTAATAAATTTTTAAAAAATTTGAGAATAATCGTTTGAAATATCACTATCAGACGGAGATGAAAGTGAGAGAGAGAACACGTGGAGAAGTGACAAAATAGAAGATCCGTCTCCGTCGTCGGCCGGTATCGTTTAAGGGCATTAACGAATTTTATTACATGTTAAGCGCGCGACGCGCGTGATTTGCTTTGAATTAGTCCTCCAAGCTTCCAGTCACATTCCAGAAGGAAGAAACGAAACTACCATTCAAACTTCAAACTTCAAACTTCAAACTTCAACTTGAAAATTGAAATCCAACCCAAAGAGGAGACTAGAGAGAGATAGACGTGGGACGTGGGACGTGGGACGTGGCGCGCGCGCGTGCTCGTGGGGTTCAAGTCTTACACGACACGACACGAGACGACCTCTATTATCTCAAAGGGTTGAGTTTGTGTTTGTGAGACCGACATAATTGCCTTAATTGGTGCTGGGACCGCCGTTTCTCAACTTTCAAGTAAGGGACCATTTTCTTTTGTATGGAATCTCCAAATTGCACTTCCAACTTCCTAGTTCCAAGTTTCCAACCCAACCTAGCTGGCTGTCCTAACAAACAAACCCAACACCACCACACAAAGTCACAAACCAATGATGGATGATTAGAGATTAATGGTTAACAAAAATAAGTAACCTTCATTACAGACAGATTAGGAATGGTTAATTACTTCATACGTCTTCTAAATAACCTACCATCCACCTAACTTTTCGTGCAAATTCAGAAACCATCAAAGATCCTACCAATATGAAAGGAACAATTTATATCCATCAAATTCTCAAGCTTTCTTCTTTTACTTTTCTTAGAGGAAAGTAATAATTCTCTCATACCAAATCAAACCTCAAGAATAAGAATCAGGTAAGTACATGCAAATATGTTGGATTGTGTGGTGTGACTGTGGCATGTCGGTCATATTTTGAGCCTATGCACTTCAAGTGGGGTGTGACGCTATAGTATCAAAGCATAAGTTTCTTGCTCCGACTATCTTAAATTCAGGCAAAATTGGGTTTACCAATCTAATATTTTGACTACAAAAATAATACCAAGTCAGATTGAAAGTTATACCTTGTACGATCATGTGTTATGTATTGTTCTTACTTTTCATTACAAGACATAGATTGAATAAATTGATAATTTATGTTTTTTTATTGTATTTTTATTTATTTTTTATTTTTTTGGAATGAGGTTTATTTAGGCCAGTTTGGGTGCACCACAATTACATCATCAATGTGCTTTTTATGTTTACTTGAAAGAATTGAACATTGCATGTACTTAAGGCTCTTTTTGGTATCAATTATCATTGTCAATTATGAGAAATTTTCATTATTTTAAATTGTTTGGCATCTATTCTGAATTTTATTTTTATTTAAAATAATGAAAAACCTCCAAAATCCATAATGAACTTTTGCCATTATGGATTTGATGAATTTCATTATCTTCATTTGTGGTTTCAAGTCTAGTAGATGGGGTAATAGTCATACATTTCTTTTATAACACCTACTTTTCCTTCTTTTCTCCTTGTTTACTATCATTTTTAACAATTTTTATCTTGCCCAAACTTATGTTCCTTTCTATTTATTTTCGATTTCCCACCTTTTCTTCTTGCCTGTTCTTGCTTTTTTTTTATGGCTATAGGTGGTTGTCCGCCTTTGGTCATTTCTTCTTTTGTTGACTTGAGTTTTACTTCTTGCCTTTTGGGCGAGGATATTTTGTTAAAAAAAAAATATATATATATATATATTTTGTGATTATTTATTGAAACGGTGGTGTATAACGAAACTTAAAAGAAAAAGGAAAAAAAGGAAATAATTGAAATCTAATAAATAATATCCAACGGTCAGATCTTCATATCACTCATCCAGGTGGCAGAACAGATCCGCTGTTTAACGTCTGTCAACGCAAATGGTGACGCCAGGATTTTCTCATTTTTTCAAGATTCAAGAGTTTTTTTTTTTTTTTAAAAGAGATTCAAGAGTTGAGTCACTTGAGTGACTCTATAAAATATTCCTACATGGGATGGCTTTTATGAAAAAATGAAGTAAAGAAGAAGGCTATATTCGTCATATGAAAATGGCATAATCCGTAGTTATCTCAACAAACACTGGAACCAGGTATTTTCGAGGTTTCACAACATTTCTGGGACTAATAATTCAGCGAATACGTGGCAGCCTTAAAATTGGCCCTGAAAAGCTGTTATACAAAACGGCTCAAAATTTCGTCTCTTTGTGCAGGCACAGCTCGTGTAGCCGTTGGATCCGAATTCGGAATCTTAACCCCACTTTCTGTCCTAACCGAACCAACTTCTGCTCTGGTTAGGTTAACTAACGTTAACAACGAAACCCTACACCGACATTTAACCACCGTTTCTTTTCGTCTCCTGCTTTTCGATCCTATAAATGAAGCGGTTGAGGCGAGCTAGGTTTGCCGAAATAGAGAGCCAACGGGGCCTTTTGGAAGAAGGATCTTCTTCTCTACCTTCCCATCTCTCTCTTTTTCTTCTCTCCTCTTCTTCTGTTTCTCTTTCACTTTCAGTCCTGATTCTCTAGTAGAAATGGCGGCTTCTTCTAGAACCAGATCCAGTGGACCAGTCTTAAATCCGAGATCGATCTCCCCTTCAGGGAGGTTCTGTTCTTCGTCGACGGCGGCTTCGTCGTCGACGGCTTTTGCGTTCTCCACCTCCAGCTTTTCTTCCCCATCGTCTGCTTTTTTTCACAGATCGTCTTCTCCGACTCGTGTCAACCTTTATGGATCCATTCCTCCTGCGCCTTCCGTTCGATTCTCGATCGATCGGTCTATTTCTCCTGGCAGGTCGATTTCTGCTTCACCTCGTGAGCAGGTCGTGAAGAACAATAAGAATCCTTTGTCTGCTGCTCCAACTCAAAGGAGAACCTGCATGTGCTCGCCTACGACTCATCCTGGATCGTTTCGTTGCAGTCTCCACAAAAACTTCCATCCTCAGAATCACCATCACTCAGGATCGTATCCCTCGCATCGGCTGAACGCTCGGAGGTCGGCGATGACGAATTCTTTGGTTCGGATCGGTACAGTTGAAGGTGACTTGGTTAGAAGGGCTTTGGCTGCGTTGATCCGACCTTCTTCTCATCAGCAGAGGAGAAGAGCCGCTTTCCAGCCAAGGCCTAGCCGGCTTTCAATCATGTCGAAAGCCGAAGATTTATGAAATGTTGAGCAGGTTCGTTCATTATATTTCTTCGATCCCCTATAAAAAAATCTCTTGTATTCCCCCGTGTTTGGCCACTGGCGATGGCAAACGCCGGCGAGGTAGCTGCGTTTTCGCGCTCTGATCGAGCGAGCAGGAGCTGTGGCGTGGAGCAGTAGATCGATCGGCCGTTTGGCGTCGTGAAGATTTCCCCCCTTCTTTTGTACTCTCCAGGTGGAGAGATCCAATTTTCCCAAAAGCAGAGACTGGACCGACCCGACTTGTATATATAAATATATGCCAATTTGGTGGTAATGATGGCTATTGACGGACATGATTCGAAGAATTCATACCTTAAATCTAAAACTGGAACATAAAATTATCTAAACGAACAATCAATTAATTTGTGTGGCATCTTGATTAACAGAACCGGTGATCTGTTCTCATTAAACGATCTGGTCTGGCATCTGTTGTGTATGCAGTGTGTGGTGATTTCCGTTCCATGTTCTGTATATCCATTCCATTCCCGTTCGACGTTTCCCGTCATCCGTGCCAGGTATATTCGTCCGGCCTGAGTATATGCGTTGCTCGTATCCGTTTACTTCGTTGCGTTGCGTGAAGGTATGTTATTTTTCATTTGTTTTTATTTAATTTGACTTTGATTGTTCAACTAAACTCTGTTTATTATGATTATTTGGTTTGGTGTTTTGGAGTTGCAGGTATGGCGTTCATTTGCCTGCTTGTTTTACGAGTAGCTGTTGCTTCTACGTCTTCTTTACATCTTAATGAACAACGGTTGAACGGACTTCTGGAAATTTGGACTTTGGGACTTGATCTTCTGTGCAAATTAAGAACCCCCAGTAAGTTGGAATCAGCAAGAATCGGAGAACATCATAATTTATCAGGGGTTGGACATAAATGGATCTTGAAGTATCGGACTTTTTGGACTTGCAAGTCTTGAATCAGCTATGATGATTCTTGACGGACAAGAGAAAATACATTTTTAAAACTTGGAACACTTATTAAAAAGAAAAAATTAAATTGGAAATGAAAACTGAATGAAGAGATGGGGGAACCAAAGGAAGTCAAACAATAATTGATCCAACAAATCCCCTGTTTAATTTAAAAGACAAATTAATTTCCACCGGCTGCTATGATAGAAAGCTTGACGTTCAGTTACAATATACAGAAATTCATACTTGATTAATTAAATAATTTCGATAATTTCGAGGCTGTTGAGTTGCGCGCCCTTAAAAAGCTGCAGTAAAGCTGCAAAGAGTAACTGCTGAAAGAAAAAAAAAAAAAAAAGGAAGAAAAGAAATGGGAAGACTGGAAGACTACTAAAAGGCATATCTGTTGAGGCCTTGAGGGTAAAATAATGGGTAAAATAGGGTTCAGAGCTCAGTGCCATAGTGGTGGAGTGGGGGATCGTTCCCGTTACGTTTGAAAGCATTTTCCGCTTTTTAGGTTGGAGAAATCTTTGGAAGGAATTTTGTTTTTACCTTTTTCTTTTATACTTTATTCCTCTTTTTGAATGGGAGCGGGGGGAGAGAGGTAGGGGAATGCGTGTGGGGACGAGAAGCAGAGACAGCTGTTTAAGCTACTCACCAACCATAATTTTTTTTTTTTTTGAGTTTTGTTAGGGTGGATTTGGTGGACTATTTCTATAAGATTTCTATAATGAAATATATTAGGTGTGGTTTAACCAAACTAATATCACCGTTTTTTATATTTCAAACATGGGAGACTAAAATGTCTTTTAGATTATTTAATATGTTTTATTATTATATATTTTTTAATATATTTCTTTTTAAAATTATATATTAAAATAATAAAATAAATAATTTGAAAAGTATTTTAGTTTTTTTACATTTAAAATTTTAATATATTTACTTGAGATTAATATAATAATATATTATATATTTTTTGGAAATATATTATATTAAAGAAGCTCAATATTAATTTATGGTCTATTTAAGAGATTCATATTTAAATTTTTCTTAAAATTTAAAATATGAATATAAAATATAAATTTTCTTTTTAGTATCGATGGTTTTGTATTAGGGATAGAGAGCATAACATCTACGACAGATCAAATTCATGATCTATTCCCTAAGAAAGATTAATTATTAGCTGAGTAATCTTTTGGGGTAAAATGAAGGGATAAAGCATGGAGGTGCTTAATTAAATTCCTTCAGCGCTAGAACCTTCCATAGAGAGGACCACTGTAGGGGTGGAAATGTGGAATGACATGGGGTCATCTGTGAAATGACTCAATGAGTCAAGAGAGTGCTTGGGCGGCGGTTATGGTGTGTTATCGCTATCTTTAGTTTAGCGTAGGTCCTTTTGTAAGAGTGTAATGATACATCTGGGCTGTCCAGGTGGAATCTGTCTGGTGAGATCCGTAACTGGTGTTTCCACCTGTCGTCGTGCGTACGGATTTGGTGATTCGACGAGCCAATTGCGGCTGAATGTAACATGGAATGAATGCCAGAGCAAATCAACTAATTCTTAAGAGTGGGAAAAAAATAATATTTGGCCCAATATATAATGGAATGAAGAGATGGAAAAGAAGAAAAAAAAATTCTGAAAAAATGTTAAATGTAAATTCTAATTTATTAATTTTTATATTTTTCTGCAAAGTTACACTTATTCTAAAGAATTTTGAAAAGACATGAAACTAAAAAAATTAAGATGCCATTTTATTAAACAAGTTTTCTTAATTAATTTTTTTAAATTAAGAAAATTTGTTTACTTCTCACTTCATGAATTAAATAAACTATACTTTTTAGATTTCATGATTTTTTTTTCTATTTCACTTTTATTCTAGCAAACAAATTGTGTCTTTAAGCGTTAAACACAAAAAACTGAATCAATTGGAAAATATCATCCGCTGTGCAAAATAGTGTACATATCTACCCAATGATTGATTGAAAAAACAAAGTAAATACAAAATTATTGAGAATTTTTAAATTTAAAATTAAAATTTTAATCTCAGTCAATAATTTAATAAGAAAATACAACACAGCAGAGAATTTTTTTTCCGAATCAATCCAATTAAGTGGATGTGCTTCCCACTTCCCAGAGAGGTATGCGTACAAATGGAATTCAGACTTTCTAGTATCCATTTAAATCATTTCTACGTGTATAATCTTGACTTCTGTCAATGGAGGATGTGTGGGAAATTTGGAATCTATCTGTAGTAGCGGAAATTGGACCCTGGAGGCTTCAGGAACCGCTCTCTGCAAGAGGAGGGGATATGAGCTAGCGATCGAACGGTTAAGTACACAATTAGATGTTCAGGTGTAAGAGTGGGTCTGAAATTAAAGGATGAAGTGATGAGGAATGATCAGGACTGGGAACAAGCAGGCACTGTTTTTTCCTGGGTAGTTGGTTGTGGACATCAGGGGTGAACCCCACTGAAGAGATGATGAGGACTGGAGATAAGGCTCAGTGTTTCTTCCTGCGAAGTTGGTTGTGGACATGATGGGGGTGAACCCCACTTTTTGTCCATTTGATCACAGGAACCTCACAGATGCCTCATCAGTTACATGCGTGCGCGCCACTCATGTCTTCCTCATCAGTCGCCGTTCAACAAGGATAAGATTCTCCAAACCACAACTGTATGCTCCAAGGCATCAAAAACAGAGGCTAGAAGCCACCGAAATCCATTTCGTACGTCTTTCACTATCACTGGAGTTTTGCTTCAGGGCCGCGTGCGCAATAAATGTACAAAAACTGTTATAGAAAAAAAAATGCAGACATCGGATTGAGATTTTTTTACCTCAAAAAGAATTGACTGAAAGTTTGGGTAAGAATAGGGATATTACATATGCCGCCAATAAGAATTGAACCCATCCAACTATGGAGACCAGTCATATTCCAAGATAATGCAAATGTGTCATCCTATAAAAAACTGAGAGGACTCTCTCAGTCCCCATGATGGCACCTTCCCTAGAGGATTCATTCAACTCTTTAACACAAGTGTGTACAAACAAAATTTATACTCCCTTTCCATGAAAACTACTAATACATCTAGAGATGAGAGAAACCCATATTTAAGAGAAGGGGAAGGGGGTTTGAAAGGTCAAGAGCATACTGTTGCAATTGTGACTTCATCACTAATGTGGCAAGGCATATTGCACTTATGGATGTATTCTAATAATATTATATATTTTTTTTGGTTTTTCAGGGTGAGAGGGAGACAAAGAGATAATTGTCTCCTTGTTCGTGGTTGCATTAACCTGCGGCAACACGCTAATGCTATTTTTCTTATTTCATTAATGGTAGCATTTTTCACGCTCATTTGCCTAGGTGTTGGCATCATGCAATTTGATAGTGTTTCCCATTCTCCTTTTCTTTTTGAAAAATATAACAAATGAAAATCTCTTACAGAATTAAAGTAGAATGACTTTACACATATTATGTGGTTTAAAAAGTGTCCACACTATAATGAATCATGAACCAAAGTTTTACAAAAGAAGATTAATTATTAAAGTACTCCAATAAGTTGGTGTCATTTTCTTATTTTTATTTGTATAATGCCTCTATTTTTATATAGATCTGATGATTGTATCAGTATTGACTATTTCATTGTATAAATTAACATATATAAGGATAATTGTCAAACATTCGGAAAAAATGAAGTTGCTGAAAATTGGAAATCTTAATTAGTATCCAAGGTTATATAACAAAATGAAGGTGGTTCTAAATGAGGTTGAGTGCCATAGACATCGAGGTGCTATTGCACACTATCATGTATGGTCTTGCTGCTTCCTTGGCTTCATTCTGTGTTTTAGACTTTGAGAGAAATTTATTACAAATCATGAACTTGGGGATATATACGTTCTTCGGTGGAATTCAGAGATATAAATGGTAGAAGCTCATTATATACTGTTGATGATTTATCCTCTGTCGCCTACTTCAAATTGAATAGTGGGGGTTTCTTTATTCCTGCAGAGTGTTTCTTTGTATCTGTGGGTTTATAAGCCTCAACTTTGCTCCCATTGTTAATGGTGGTTGTGACATTAATTAGTTCTCCCACTGTGTCTCCCATCCCCTAAAATATTACAAATAAATGAGATTGATTGGATTGCACCTAATTTCCTGAATGCTGTTTAATTTGCACAGCTTCGCAACATAGTCTTCTGCAATTAGGTTTCTTCAGTGGATTAGTAAAGGTTCCATTGCCTGCAGTTCATTTGGGTGAGAATAGCTTATGCTGATACGTACGTATCACTGAGTTTCTTACTCGGAGAAACCAAGCACTGAAATAGCTTATAGGAGCATTCAAAACCAGCCTAGCTCATAAATGCTTTCTTTGCTAACACAGCAACACAATAGGAAAAAGAAAACTGTGGCAGAAGCAGACGCTATGGAGCTTAGTGTGTTATTACCTCATGCCCCAACATTACTTGCAGAAACCAAGATTCTGGCAGTGCAATGACTTGAAAATGGTTTCTCCCCAGTTGAAGAAGAATTCAATAGAAACTCATGTTGGTTTCAAATCCTGAAACATGGCATCCCACCTGATCTCTTCAGCAGCACTAGACCAATACGCATCGCCATCAAATTTTTAAGCCACTGGACTTCCCCCACCACCATTGGTAGGTGCTGCAGCCTTTTGATTTCCATTTGAGAGCATCAACTTCCCCTGTTTGAGCATCATTCGCCTCTTATTCTTCTTCAACACGGCTTCTCTCCAACGCTTACTACTACTAGGCTTCTGAACAGCCATGAGAGCAGAGTCATCTACATGAACCCATCTGGGTTTTCTTGATTGCACCTATAATAAGGCTGGATACTGGATGTGGGCTTCCACCTTTCTCCTTCCTAGCAAGCTTGATTATCTCTAACCTTTGCTTGATTAATTAAAAGGTGGGTTTTTTCAATCTGAAAAAAATTCTCCTCTTCAACCCCCAGTCCTACTTCAATTTTGTGTCAATCACAATGTTGGATTCCCTTTTACAACTTCACAAATGATTTTGGAATTGGGACACCTATAACTACCACAGTGAGGAAGTAAACCTGTCTCAAAATAAACCTAACAAGCCAAGCTTGTGGACCTTTCTTGGGTGGGCATCACAACAAGCCTCAACCGGGATTCCTGGGCTTCTCTTCATTTTTTTGGGGAATCCATTACTCAACTTTTGGTTAGCTGAACCTGGTTCAACAGATCATTTCCTGCGGCCCAGAGAGGAAATAAATCATAAACTAAAGTTTCACTAAGGATATTAATCATTAAACTCTGGGGGGCCGAGTTGCTTAGTGGGTGGTGGGCCTTTGATGTATATGTTGTGCTCTTGATGCTTCTCTCACTCTGGGGCCCTGGGGCTGCAGTGGCCCACACATGTATGATGTTTATGTACCACCTTCGAATTAAAAAAAAAACCTTTGAATCTATGACATGACAGCTTATACTAAATTATGTTTCAGTTAACCATGGTTGTCACTGTGTTAAGTGGAACAAAACTACACTTTTGGTCAAAATTAAAAAGGCCAGAAAGATGAAAAGCAAGACTCATGCCACACAAAGTGGAAGCTCACAACTTAAGAAATTTTACTTTCGCTTAACAAACAAATAAATAAATCTAATTATAGAAACCCTCGCCTTCAAAACAATTGTGGAGAGAATGAGAAGGTGCCCACCATGAAAATGATAGTTTTCAGTGGCCTCTATAATGGGCTGCAAGCAAGATGATGAGAAGTTTAAGTAATTCTAAGAATACTTTTAGATTTTTTTGAGATCTCATCTAAATTTATGATGAATTAAATCATCTAACATGTGATCAAGATTTAGCAATGAAGATTTTCACAACGGAGCCCATATCCTAGTTTATGTCTCCCTTTTTCTGAGAAAATTTTCATCGGCACTAATGAAAGGAAAATTTTTAAAAAAGAATGTAAAATGTCCTAAGAATGACAAGAACATAAAGAATGTCATGAGCTGATTTGGAATCTTGCTCATCTTTGTATATTTACATGACTTTTTGAAAGAGAAAGCATGTTTGTGTCTTGTTCCTATGTCAAAGTCTAGAAGTCAATTCACCTCTTAAATATTGAATTTCTTTTTTTAAAATTTTTTTCTAGACATAATTTTTAAAAAAAATACAATTTTTTGAAAAAAATTGTTTTTATTAAATTATCAAAAGTAAAAATATTCAAAAAAAATTGAGCAAATTACTTTTTAATACATTCACAATCTTTTTATATTTTATAAGAAAAGACAACCAAAAGTTGGACTTACTTTTACTTTGGACACTTTGGTCCATTCTGTGAACAGTTTCCTAATCATCGTGTTATTCTTCTTTAATGCTTTTCAGTCCAGACATCATCTACTATGATTACAACTCGATTCCCTTTGAAGTTGCTCTTGGATGCTCAGGTTAGGATTTGTTTCATTCAACAGCCCCTGGAATTACAGAGATCAATCTAAGTAGTATTCAAACTAATAGACACAAACCCAAGTTCGCAATTTAACAGTATTCCTTCTTTAACACTAATGGTTCTCACATAACTGAAACTGTATGCTTATAAGACATAAAATGGGATGTGAATGAATTAGGTAACTTTTCTGAGATGGGAAGCAATTTGCTTAAAGAAATTTATATTTCAAATCAACCATCATTATCAAAAAATAAAAGATGTTAATGACCATCATATCAATCTTACGAGTTTACCTAAAATTTGCACCGTTCATGGCATGGCAACCACCTACCTAAGCATTGTAAACTTGACAAGTGTCTGAAATGAGCTAACAGGAACGTTTAGGCCTATCAATGGAGTCTTAACCGTCAGATCGAAATCAAAATGACACCTCTTACCATTGCTAGTTGTACAAATGACCTTCACATTCCGTCCCATATCACCATTTGCTCTGTGAAAAGCACAAGAAAGAAGCAAACAAGGAACACGGAACACGGAGTGTCTTTGTCATTTTACCCCATCTGCCTAGAAAAAAATTAAAATGGGTACCTTCCAACTCTCCCACCGAAAAAATTGTTTTATATTCTACGCATCTCTCTCTGTGTCGCTTTTGTCTTAAAAGGGAATTAAGAGGCTAGGAAGAGAGGCAAAATGAATCGTAATTCGTAAGTACCAAAGACGAGCAAGAGAGTATAGTCTGGGTGACACAGAGGGACTTGTTTCAGGAGCCACATTAGTTCTTTCTCACTCTGAGAATAACCAAAATGGTGGTTCTGAAAGCAGGGAGTAGGCCTCCATGGGTGGGTCTTGGATCCAGTGTTTGGGTTCAGGTGGCTGTTGGGAACTGTTACAATTTCCCTCTCTATTCACATTCTTTGAAATCTGTTCTGGGTTTCAACCAACAGCAGCTCACCATGCTTGGAGTTGCCAATGATATTGGTGAGAATTTTGGGATCATTCCCGGTGTCGTCTGCAATATACTTCCTCCTTGGGTTATTCTCTTCATTGGAGCTTGCTCTTGTTTCTTGGGTTATGGAGTTATTTGGCTTGCTGTAAGCCAGACAGTTCAGTCTTTGCCTTACTGGCTGGTCAGTTCATCTCCACCCTTGATCATTTAAGGATTTGTTTTTATGTTATTTTTCCCAAAGTTTAATCCTTTTTTTTCTTTCTTTATCCTCGTCCTCTAATTGGTTACTAATCAGGATAGAGGACGATTTGATCTGGTTATTGTGCATTAATGATCAATGGTTTTTCTAGCATGTTTTAATGTGTTTCTTCACTTATTTTCCTTAATGCGATCGATGGGCTACTGAAAAGCAAACCTATCTTTTGGACAACGAGTAAAAAAAATCTTGTCTGCGCTTCAGGGATTTATTAGTTTGTGGTAGTGGTAGTTGGCTTTGCAGTTTCAGCACTTGATTATGCAGTTTATTGACTTGTGTTGCGTACTTACTGATATTGATTTTATCCTAGTCATGATTCATGAATAAACCAATTTGTACTTTTTCGGTTCCGGATTAACGAGTATAATGAGATCTCCCTATGAGCATTGGATTTTCAAATAATCAGTTGGACCTTTGGATAATATAGTCATCTGTGCATGGTTAAAATAAAACAACGATCATCCTCATCCAATCGCTAGACAAATGCCAAGCATGGCCTTTGTCTTTGAGTTGAATTATTTGCTTATTTATTTTTGTTAGATAAGTGAGCTAGGATATATGCATATGTGTCTGCACTTTTGACCTAGCAGCATGATCTAGTAAACTCCTCGGCCTCTCCACCCTGAAGAAATATATTTTTCTTCTTCTTCTTCTTCTTCTTTTGTCTGGATTTGTGTGGCAAATTACAGGATCATATATGTTCTTGTGATTGTCCTTTAAGGGCTCATCAAATAATATGGTAGAAATTCTGGTGTAAAAGTTCCAGTTGGAATTTTTGGGTTCTTTAAACCCCCCCCCCTACAAAACAACTTTTTTACAATACCTTATCTGAAGATATGCCTAAGGATGGTTACTGGTTTTTAATTTGGGAGATACATTAAGCTGCTTTTTTATGCTATTTTAGCCAAAATAAGGAGCAAGATCCTCCAAGAAGTAGGGAAGATTCAATTGCTGCTTCTAGAGTACTAGAAACTGGGAGTGAAACTCACATTCTACTAAATGGGTGATGCAGTAAGCTGCAGAATTGAGTTTCAGCTATCAAATTCATTGCCTTTAGGTGGTTAAGACTTTGGTATCACTGCTATAATGAGTCAAATATTATTTCTTTTCGACTTGTTATTGATAATATTATGGTAATTGGATGTAGATGCTTTTTGGGTTTTATGCAGGATAGGAAGACCTACAACCTATAATCGACATATGATGCAATGACGGTGCATTGAAATGGAATTTGAGGATTGGGTTGGGAAAATGAAATTAATTGGGGGTTGGACCTGGTTTTATCTGATTTGCATCGAATGCGAGCAAAGTGAGTATAGTCGGGGACAGAAAAATAAACATAACCTAAGGTGAGAACTATTTTGGGAGTTTGGTTCCCCAAGAAAATAAAACGTAAGCAAAGTAGAACTAACAGACCCTACAATGTGTGGGTGGAAATAACTCTTCTTTTGGAAATTAAATTTTATAGGCAATTAAATGCACAAAACAATGACTGTCTATTGGAAAGTATTTTTGCTTACTATCCTGGGAACTGCATGACATTATAAATTTGGATGGCCAACTCATTGTCTCAAAACAATTTTAGAGTTAGGTAGTTCACTTTGGTTTCTAGTTTACAGGACAGACCAAACACCCAGCTGCTATTCTGTTTATAATTTACTTGGCTCAACATTAACGTACTTTTCACCATGCTCAAAACCAGCCCTGGTGGGAAAGTTTTGGTGTTGGATTAGAGATGTCAGAATTGGTAGAATAAGTGACAATGATTGGATTAAGGATTCTTCACTGATGATTGGGTAAAAACAAATGAATAGGTTGTAAGAATGGGGCAGGTTCCAGGTTCAGGATTTGAAGGATTATAAGCCAATTAATTTGGTTGCAGTGATTGATTATAGGGTTTTGTTTTGTCTCTGTATTTATTTGATTTCAGAATTTTGCTAATTAGCAGAACAGGATATTTAAGATACCTCTGAACTCCAGTCATGATCTATTTTGCCTAAAGAAATATTCAGTAGACATGAATACACTTGACTCTGAAGTTTGACTTAAGTAATTAAATATCAAAGCTACAAAGCTACGAAACTTGTCATATGTCGTATTCCTTCATGATGAAAGGATCAGTGCTAAACTATTATTCAGCTCCATAAATCAAACTCTTTGTGAGAGTTAGCTTCCTTACCCTTTTCTCTAGAATGAGGCTAGAGATTGTAAACTGTATGACATGGTATTTATGTTTCTCAAACCTTGACTTCAGCTTCATGGAATCCTTTTTGATAGTGTTTGTACACTGCCAGAAGGATACAATGGTATGGCTACTTTTGTTGGGAACCTGATTACAACTAAAGTCTTCAGGGCATTAAGGCCCTGCTCTAGAGAGTGGAAATTCATTTGCTAGTGTATAATAATTTGAGATTTTGTTGGGTTACGGGTAATAGTGTTGGCATGGTTAATTGGTGAAAGATCTGTGTTCCAAACAATAGGTTGCTGCTGACTGTCTTGCTTCAGTGAGTAGAACAGAGCAAGATCCTTCCCACAAATATATTATCTTGGCAAAAGTACCAATTTGTGAACTGTTTCAAAACTTTTGGGACCTTTTAGTCCTACAAACAATATAAATTCCCGAAACCCTTCAATATTTTGGTACCAAAAAGTCTTGGATATAGGAACCTCTATGTTAGACTAACATAATGTCCCATGTTGGCACCTCAAATAAACCCATTCCCCACTTCCCTCCCCGAAAATGAAGAAACCAGCCCTAAAAGAAAAGAAAAAAAGTCAAAAAAATAAATTTTGTGTAACAAATTCTTGGAGCCTCCAGCATTTTGGGTCCATTAAGTCTTCCATTTCCAATCCTGTTTAACATCTAACCATTTGATGTGAGATGACATGAGAAAATGGAGCTCTCTTCACTTCTATCATCATAAATTTTCATGTCGGTCTCCCTCTGTTACATGAGTAGGATCCCAACAAATTCCTTCTTATTTAGTAAGTAGTGTTGGGAGCAGATATGTGTAGATCCAGTCTAAAATCGGTTTAGCATCATCCAATTAGTTGATTTGTATTGGATTCCCTCAAACACAAGAGCTTTAAGCTGCACCTGCTTGATGTGGTCAACTAGTGAGGTTCACTGAGTAAAAATATCATGCTAATAAATGATCAGAAAGCTATGATAACTATCTATAGCATACCACTTTAGTCTCTTTCATGCCTCACGTCTAGGTAATTTATTGTTTGCAATTTCAACGGATTTTCTCTATTGTCTCTCCTGTTTTACTTATGCTGCCTAATATCTTACTTTCATTGTGAATATTGTTTTTGGCTGTATCTGTACGTCTATCTTACATCAGTGTCATCATTATGGCAGTTATGGCTTGCTCTTTGTGTCGCCACTAACAGTAGTGCCTGGTTCAACACGGCTGGGCTTGTAACTAACATGCGGAACTTCCCTCTCAGCAGGGGCATCGTTGCTGGCATTCTCAAAGGATATACAGGATTATCTGCTGCAGTTTATACGGAGATCTACAGTGCAGTGCTGCAGAACTCTTCTTCGAAGCTCTTGCTGTTCCTCACACTTGGTGTCCCTCTTGTATGTTTTGCAATAATGTATCTTGTTCGGCCTTGTATGCCTGCATCGGAAGATGATCCTGCAGAAGATAGTCATTTTCTTTTTGTCCAAGCTACCAGTATTGTTCTTAGCATATATCTTCTCACAGTCAACTTATTGAAAAATGTGCTCGACTTGAGTGCTCCCATTTCCTATATTTTTGTTGCTATCATGGTTGTCATTCTCATGGCTCCCTTTGCAATCCCAGTAAAGATGACGTTATATCCATCTGATCATAAGAAATCGGGTATACTTGACATGCCATTTAGCTCTTCAGAGAGTCTGACTGCAGATGGAGGCAAGTCAGACAAAACAGAGCCATTGTTGACACCATCTACATCAGCAACACAGCTTGGCCATTTAGATGAAACTGATGATGCTTCCAGCATTGCTGTTCTCCTAGCTGAAGGAGAGGGAGCAGTGAAGAGAAAGAGGCGACCAAGGAGAGGAGATGATTTTAAGTTCTTTGAAGCTATTGTGAAAGCGGATTTCTGGCTTCTGTTCTTGGTTTACTTCATTGGTGTTGGATCAGGCATTACTGTTCTCAATAATCTGGCGCAGATTGGGATTGCACAGGGTGTGAATGATACAACAATTTTGCTGTCTATCTTCAGTTTTTGCAATTTTCTTGGCAGGCTTGGTGGAGGTGCTGTTTCTGAGTACTTTGTCAGGTCAGTACTATTTTCCCCTTAGTATAATGTTCTCTGGGAACTCTTATCCCTTTTGAATAAACTACATGAAATTAAAATAGGCATTAAGCATTTAATTGTAGAATTAAATCACAGTGATTGAAAATTTCTGTTTTGATCAATTAGCCATATCTCGTGGAAAGAGAACGTAATTATTAGGGACAAGTAGGATTTGGAATTTCCTTTGTCTAACATTATAACCGTCTGATCCATACAATATAATGAGGTTAGTATGCTCTTGCTGCGGAGACCATAATTCCAAAATCATTCTGATTGGTTATTTCCTATCCTGCTATAATAACCACCTGACAGAAAGCAATTGATTGTATGATTATGATGATCTGATGAATTTGATCCTTGCACTATGATCTCATCAGTGAGGTATCTACACTCAGGGCTTGCTGTGTTGGTATAACCATACATTGCTATTGTGTAGCAAACTAGCAATGAGGCTGCATCTAGATAAGATATTACAGGCATCTTCCATATTGTTTTATGAACCTATATGAGTTTGTTCTGATGTATGAGATTCTTCTGTTTGCAGATCAAAAACAATCCCTCGAACAGTTTGGCTGTCATTCATGCAAGTAATCATGATATTTGTATACCTTTTGTTCGCTTCAGCTCTCAGTGGTACCCTCTATGCAGCAATTGCTTTACTTGGGATCTGCTATGGGGCTCACTTTTCTATAATGATTCCTACTGCCTCTGAGCTTTTCGGTTTGAAGAACTTTGGTATAATTTACAATTTCATAGGGATTGGTAATCCTCTTGGTGCATTTCTATTCTCAGGCCTTCTTGCTGGTTATATATACGATAAAGAGGCAGCAAAACAGCACGCCTTGGGTTTGCTTGAAAAAAGTGCTTCCTGCTTGGGTCCTAGTTGCTTTAGGCTTACATTTTTGGTCCTAGCCGGTTTCTGTGGTCTTGGATCTGTGCTGAGCTTAATCATCAGTATTAGAATCAAACCTGTTTATCAGATGCTATATGCCGGCGGTTCCTTCCGTCACCCAAATGCAGGTCATTGATAGGGAGTTCAATGTTCTGTTGCCCCTGAATAGTAATAAAGGTAAACTGTTTATATGGGAGTACATTCTACCTTGGCTGCCTCAGCTGTTTTTGAATCTGTGCATGTGCCCTCGAAATTTAGAGAATTTAGGGTTCTTGTTGGAGATTTTTTGCAGTATTGGGTGTGTTTTGCTGCATGGAAAGCTTTCTTCACCCATCTTGGTTATTTGATGCATCTTCATGCTTGTCAAGCAAAAGATGTTACTGGTATTGGATTTAGATATAGGTATGCTTGGTGTGCCAATTCTTTTTTTGGGGTGACTTGTGAGTGCCAATTTTTGTCTTAAAGCCTTATTTACACCTATCTTTATTGTAGAAAGTGGGTGTTTCATATACCGGTGATCCATTCAATCATGTACTATTGCGAATATAAGGGTGGTTGGTACCCATGGTGTTAAGACTGGAGGAAGATTTATTACATATTTTCTGTGTGTAAAATTTTGAACTTGGAGATACGGTCTTCAGTGGAATTCGAGGATATAAATGGTAGAAGCTCATTATTTATTTATTCCTGCAGATTTTTTTTCTTTGTATCTGTGGGTTTATAACTCTCAACTGTGCTCCCATTGTTAATGGTGGTTGTGACATTAATTGGATTGTGTTCCCCCACTCTCTCTCCCATCCCCTAAATAAATAAATGAGATTGATTGGATTGCACGTTATTTCTTGTATGCTGGTTTGCACAGCTTTGCAACTACGTGTTCTGCAATGAAGTCTCTTCAGCGGATTAGTAATAGTTTATGCTGATACGATCACTGAATTTCTTACTTAGCAGTTAAAAAGAAACCAAGCACTGAAATCGCTTACAGAAAGATTCAAAACCAAGCCTGACTCACAAATGCTCTCTTTGCTAACACAGCAACACAATAGGTAAAAAGAAATTGTGACAGAAGCAGATCCTATGGAGCTTAGTGTGTTATTACCTCATACCCCAACATTACTTGCAGAAGCGAAGATTCTGGCGGTGCAATTACTTAAAAACGGTTTCTCTCCAATGGGAAGAAGAATTCAATAGAAACTCATGTTGGTTTCAAATCCTGAAACAAAGCATCCCACCTGATCTCTTCAGCAGCACTCGAGTCGCCATCGAATTTTTGGTCCTTGTGGACTTGGTGAGCCACTGGACTTCCCCCACCACCATTAGGACCTGGATTTCCATTTGAGAGCATCAACTTCCCCTGTTTGAGCATCCTTTGCCTCTTATTCCTCTTCAACATGGCTTCTCTCCAACGCTTACCACTACTAGGCTTCTGGACAACCATGAGAGCAGAGTCATCACCATGAACCCATGTGTGGATATAACTGGAAAGACACCTCTTGGTTTTCTTGATTGCAGCTATAATAAGCCTCGACACAGGATGTGGGCTTCCACCTTTCTCCTTCTTAGCAAGCTTGATTATCTCTAACCTATGCTTGGCTATGGATATGCCGATGCTTTGGAGGAACTCATGATTAAAGTAAGCTATATCTTCTTCCCCAAGTTCGTTGCGTGCAAAAGCAAGGCTGTATTCCTGCACAAGTGAAGGCTGAATCTCAGTTTTAGATAACCAGGAGAACCAGTCCATATCTTGTGAACATAGATATCTTAATGAATTTGGGAGATATAGGTGGGTGTGTTGTCTATTCGTGTATATATAAAGCAGGGGATAATGTGCACAACAGTTTCTGGGTTCACTTCAATTGCAGAGTAGTTGAGACTGACAAATTAGCTATGGGGACCCTCGGCTGTAATTGGATCCAAATCCCCTTAACTGTTAGACATGTGATCTAATCACCCAATGTTTTGTTTTGGAATGAGAAGATTAGCATCAATCACGGCTTGGAAAGAAGAATGGTGGGGAATGTATTAAGGGTTCATGATTTCAAACTCTACTGTGAACTGTGTCTTGTTATTTATTGAGTTAGGTTAACCTAAAGCAAGCTAAGCCTTTTAACCGAATGGATTACATTTTGATTGTGGAATCTTATCTGTGATTTGTAAAAAAACGGTTTGTCTGCTACTGGCCGCAAATCTTCTTTTCTGTGGAAAAACCCTTCTGGGTGTGAGTGTGACTGTAAAAGATCTGTTGAGCTCGTATTCAAATTTCTTTTTCTTGGTGGATCCCACAGTTTCTAAGGTACGGTTATGGTCCAGCCAAATGTCCATTGTCACATGTGGTGAGGTTTGGATGAGGTGTAGGCCCACACTACATATAGTCATGAATGTGGCCCAGCCCATTCAGTTTCCCAAGTCATTTCTTTTTCAATCTTCGGGTCCATCGATTTAAAAGCCTAGAAAAGACCACACTTGGCGAGTAGAAATCAGTGTGTAGAACTGTAGATCAACTCTCCGTCTGGAGAGAGAACAATGTGCTCCTCTACACTTTTGAAGCATACAATAGAGTATTGAAATTCTATTTCTTAGGTTTTTTCTTCCAACATTTACTCGTGGGAAAGGAGCACACTTTTGAACCATAAAATAGAGTGTTGAAATTCTATTTCTTAGTTTTTTTCTTCCAATATTTACTGGTGGGACCAGACCTACCACTATTATGTGGAGAGGAAGCGTCAGGGGAGCACCCAATTTTCTCCCTTAACAGGGGATTATTTAGACTCTAGAAATCGAGCTCGCCCAGCTGGAGGATTTTTTTTTTTTTTTTTGAGATTTCTTCGTAGTGTGGGTGGTTAAAGTTGAATTTTCATGGGTGTACCATTGGTAATCCTAAGACATCAGGGGTGCTCGTGGTCTATTTCGTGATGAATTTTTTTTTTTTGGGAACTGAGGTTCATCCGGACCAGCTTGCGCGCACCACGATTTACTTTCTCAGGGGGAATTTTATATTAATGCCGCCGAGTGGGTGCAAACCCAAGACCTCCCGTAGGGAAGTTGGGTCTTTAACTGTTTTAACATACCACCTATTTCGTAATGAATTTTCCAGAAGTGAAAACATCAAGGCCTTTTTCTACCTAAAAAAAAAAGAAAAAAAAAGAAAAGAAAAAAGAAAATATCAAGGCCTTTTAAGAGGTTTAGAATTAGCATTTGAGATTGTAACAAGAAGCTAGAATGTTATTCAGCCATAGTCAAGGAATCTTCCATGGTTTGCGGTACAACATTGGGATACCTTTCTTCAGGGGAATCCACTACTCAACCTTTGGTTGGCTGATCCTGGTTCAAGTGATCTTTTTCTATGGCCCAATGATAGTCAGAACCACCTATGTATTCACATTCTCTATAGTTACAAGGGTATCAGTCATCCATCAAATCTTTAAGGAGAGTCAACCACGTGAAATATTTACCAATCCAATGGTGGAGAAAAAGTATAGTAATTCAAAGGAGTATCACCGTCTTTCCACCTTTGGATCCATCACGTTCCAAATGTAAGACTTTTCTTAAGGGGCTGGCCGATGACTGATGCCGTTGTGGTAGTGGTTGCAGAGGATGTGAATTCGAGCCACTAGCATTCCAGACCAATGGGTTTGGGTGACCCAAGCTCGGCGGGTCACACATTTGTGCCCAAAGAATATAATTAGACCGGGCGCGGGAATGGCGGATCATTCATTACAAAAAACCGTTAGAAGCAATAAATCGGTTACAGAAACTGACAAAACAGAAACTAAAAATGCCTAAAAATCCAAGCATTTCCGCCATTTCCGAATCCCAGCCTTCAAAAACTAAATATATAAACCCTCACCTGCAAATCCTTCATCTTTCTTGGTCTCTCCACGAATTAAATCACTGCTTCTTCTTTCCCCTGTGTCTCTACAAATCCATACTATGTATTCCCGAGCTTCACTCAACAAATACGAACCTTCGATCGGCCGCTTCGCAGTGATCTGCAGGCTCAACTTTCGTCCATTTTCTAATCAAGAAAGAGGTTTATCTTCATCTTCATCTCCGTCTTCCTCTCGTTCTCCTTCATCCAGCTTGTTTGTTGCGGCCAACGTCAACGGAGAAAAGTGGGAACCCTCTGCATTTGCTTCTTTCCTAAAATCCATTTCAGGGATTGCCGTCGGTTCCGGATTCGGGTTCTTGTATTGGTATTCTTCTCCTTCTACCACTTACGCCGATTGGTCAACTGCAGCGGCCAAGGAGGATCCACAACTGCATTCCACCATTGAAGATGCTGTTGCAGAAAATAACTCTCGTTTTCTTTTTGGAGGTATTTTCTTTAATTTGTTCTGTACAATGTATTTTCTTAATAAAAATCTGTCTTTGTTTTCATATTATTAGTGTTCTGTATATATTTTCCCCCTTGTATTGAACAATGTGTTTTTCATTAAAAGCTGACATTGAGGTAGTTGTTTTTATATGTTGATTGACTTATCTTTTAATGGATTTCTTCTTTTCTGCAAACCTAATATCCAGAGGAAAACTATGGGAAAATTTTGTTACTTGGAGGAAAGGTAATTAAAGTTTGTGTGGTGTGGAATTGCTTTTAAATTGCTGTGCATCTAAATTTTATCTAGTGCATGCTTGTTGCTATTAAAATCTATTTATTGTCTTATTCTGTTACATCAACTTGGATGGTTTCCTCTTTGACAAATCAATGCTAAGTGGAAAATTGCAAGAAGGCTTCTTACTGTTGAATGTACTGGGAGGAAAATATTCTATATACTAAGGTTTGTCCAGCTCATGAAATCTGAGTTACATAACTCAGAAGCCCAAAAATTGGAATTTGGCAAACTCTTCATTTACTCCTGCGTCGAAATTTATCTTATACCAGTTTATGTATGTCATCTTTCTTTCTTATTCTTGGTGTTCCTGTTGGTCCCTTCTTTTCTTATGTTTAACCCAAGATACAACTTATGAACTCGGAATAACTATCTCCGTGTTTCTGCAGATAATTTTAGGAGGAAAATTTTCTTTAACTATGAAAAGCGCATTAGGATGCAAAGTCCTCCTGAAAAGGTAAATTCAGACGGCTTTTTCTTTAGTAATACACAAATGCAATAATACTTCTATTCTTTATGTGTATGTTACTATCCACCATTTTCCATCCTTAAGTTTTACTAAGGTATTTGGTTTGTCTTACTTGTTTTCTGTTTTCACCTGCATCTACTTGAAGATCTGAATACTTAAGACTTTAAAGGTTCTTTAAGTGTCATTTGAATAGGAATTTAATCATTTATTGTTGCACACTTTTAGTGCCCCCTCTGAATTGTCAACTTGAGGTCCTTTTGAACAAGATGCTTAGAGTAACAAGAATATACTAGATAATATCTAGACACACAGCAGGAAGAGATTGCTTCAACTCATTAGACTAGTTAAGCTGCAAACTGTATGCCATATTGAACCAAGTCTCTATCACATCTGATTTTATAAAAATTGAAAATAAAGGTCCATGTCACAAAAATGATTTTTTGGACTGTACTAGGCAGTAATTGATACATCACTGGTGCAATGTCTTCAGGTTTTTGAGTATTTTGCATCTTTTCGAACACCAGAAGGGGAATCGTTTATGACACCAGCAGATTTGATGCGAGCAGTTGTTCCTGTATTTCCTCCATCTGAATCAAATCTTGTCAGAGAAGGGTATTTGAGAGGGGAGAGAAGACCTGGCGAGTTGCGATGTGATCCTTCAAACTTTTTTATGCTTTTTGATACTAATAATGATGGACTTATTTCTTTCGCAGAGTTAGTTGCCAACCTATACTCTCTATTTCTCAAAAACTTTTTCTCAAATCAGATTTTCAATCAGATTCTAAGATTCTTTCCAAAAAAATCATTTACTTGTTACTGAAACTCTGACCAATCAATTCATTTTTGTTTTTTATCAGGTATATCTTTTTTGTAACTCTCCTGAGCATTCCGGAATCTAGCTTCTCTGTGGCATTCAAAATGTTTGACCTTGATCATAATGGGTATGTTTCGTCTTCGTAACTTGCTGCCTTGTCCCTTTGAGTAGGTCACTGTTAATGGATATGGAAGTGGTTGAGGGAATAGGATGTTGGATAGTATATGGTCCT
Organism: Hakea prostrata; assembly: GCF_041222555.1. Taxonomy (NCBI): domain Eukaryota; kingdom Viridiplantae; phylum Streptophyta; class Magnoliopsida; order Proteales; family Proteaceae; genus Hakea; species Hakea prostrata. The sequence goes on along the minus strand of NC_142601.1, from coordinate 58,939,678 downwards.
TATATTCAATATGTAGGTCATCTTGCTGGCTTTAGCTTTGTGAAGCTGAGAAAAAACTTCCATGTACTTTTGAAGTATGCAGCACATTTTGACCCCCCCCCCCAAAAAAAAAAAAAAGAAGAAGAAGAAAGTATGCAGCACATATTTAGGACATGCCATCCATACAGTTGTCAGTGGAGTATCATTGTCAGTAGAAACAACAAATATGCTAGGAAATATTAACCGAAAATTGTTCAACTTCTTTTGCATATAGTGACCAGCATTGGCGTGGTAATATGGTGCTCTTGTGAAATGAGTTTAAAGTCTGGCTTGGGGTACATTAGGAAGAGAAACTAAAGCTTTTGTCAAATGCCCTCCTCAGGGTAGTTTTCAGCTTGAAGTTTGTTCTTCATGCATTAATTGGAAATATTGTTCTTTTCAGTGTTCTTGATAAATGATCTTACTGAAAAATATAACTCTATTAACTTCTGGTAACTATTTACTCGCTAGTTCACCATTTGAAATGGTTTTCCAACTTACATTGCTGGCTTTGCCACTTGTTTATTTTTGCTAGTGCTTTGTATGTGATGTTGATCAGTTATATCCGTTTACAGCGAGATAGACAAGGAGGAATTTAAGAAAGTGATGGCTTTGATGCGGGCCTATAACAGACAAGGTAATCAACATAGGGATGGACGGCGAACTGGGCTTAAAGTTGGGACTCCTGTAGAAAATGGGGGTTTACTGGAACACTTCTTTGGCAAGGATGGGAAAGGACAGCTGCAACATGACAAGTTTGTTGAGTTTTTGAGAAATTTACATGATGAGGTATGTCTTCCCCTTTCTTTTCATCCTTTTTCTTTCATTCTCTTTACTTGATTCTTGAATTACTCGACTGCCTAGGGGTAACATATTATAGGCCATTGTTGTTTTTTTTATTTTTTATAGAGATCCTACTGGTTGACTTCTAAATATGAACTTTTCTAAAACATCATATCGTTTTTCATAGCATTTTTTTTTGTGTGCTCATGCTTGTGGGAAGTATATTTTTTGAATTAGGTTCCCTTTTAAGTTTTTACTTATTCTTTCATTTATCTCCTGTTTTCTCCACTGTTGATCCCTTAAACTTAGGTATTTGTTCCTTCTACAATAATGCTGAGGCCTTCATTTTCAAGTTTGCGGTTGATCATATTACCAGTCTTGATCTTTTGCGCTGCAGTGAATTTTATGTTCCTACTCTTTATGTTGTCATTTATTTGATGATAATCATGTCTTCTTGAATTAGATTGTGCGGTTGGAGTTTGCTCATTATGATCACAAATTACGTGGAACCATATCAGCAAAGGACTTTGCTTTGTCAATGGTTGCTTCGGCTGATATGAGACACATAAACAAGTTCCTTGATCGGGTTGAAGTGCTTAATGATGAACCACGTCTCAGAGACATCCGAATTACATTCAATGAATTCAAGGATTTTGCAGAGCTTCGAAAAAAACTGCTGCCATTGTCCATGGCTATTTTCGTTGAGGGGAAAACTAATGGTTTGTTGACAAGGGCAGATTTCCAACGAGCTGCATCCCATGTATAACTCCAATTTTCAGTTCTTTCAAATGTTGTATATGTGAGTAGGTTGTCACTTTATTTCCTAATGGATTGGTCTATTTGATACAGGTATGTGGCGTCGATCTCACAGACAAGGTGGTTGATATTGTCTTCCACTTGTTTGATACAAACCGAGATGGAAAATTAAGCACAGAAGAGTTCATAAGAGTTATAGAAAGGGGGGAGAAATCAAGTTCCCAAACAATGGAGTCAGGTTTCCTGGGATTGATTTCTTGCTGGTTGAGACTCGGAAAGAATTTCTCTGTAACTTGAAAACATGTATACCACTTGAACTGTACAGTTGTTGATATTGTATATGTGTTTCTTTTACATGGAAGAATGGGGTATCCATAAATAAAAGAAAAGAGGAGAATTGCTCCTCCGTTTCATCCCATAATTTGTTTCCCAACTTATTCCTCCTCAGCTTATTATGGTCACTTGTGTCTTAAACCCCGTACCTCAATTGAATCCAATTATCTAGTTATCAATCAAGACACTGTAGATTATCCATCATGTGACGGTGATGAATCAAGTGAGGTTTGCTATGGTTTTCTGGGGGGAGTTTGCTAAGTAACTTTTGGTGTTCTTCAGAGAAGCATATCCTCTGACCTCTGAAATCTGGCAATAGTTTTTTTTTTTTGGTTGACATCTGGGAATCGTTTATTACGCGATTTTTTTGAGACGGTTCATGACTTCTTCACATTTGTCACAACAAAATTTAATCTCTGTTCCAAGAATCTGTATGAAACCATATGAAAGTTCACAATTCACGGAAAATAAATGAAGTAGCTTTTTTTCCTTCTTTCCCCTGGTCATTTTCATTTGTCTGTTTTGAATAAAACGCAAATTCTAAATAAATTAAACTTTAAAAGTTGACCAACTTTGGAGTTTTGGGCCCCCCAAAAAAAGAAAAAGAGAACCACTTTGGAGAAGAAAAAAAGGTTTGGAACTGAGGATTGCAAAGGGCAGAAGGGTCCCAAGATGTGTGTGAAGGATGGAAAGGGATGTGTGTGAGGACCGCGTGGATGGACAGAACCTCTTCATTCTTGGGATCCATTTCATGTAGATCAGTGGATCATTACCTACCTAATGGCCTGTCCATAGGCCAAGATAAGTAATAATGTCTCAATAATATCCTGTTTCTACATGTTTAAATGGATCAGTAGATCTTATCCTCAAATCTGAAAGCAAGAAGGCTTAAAACAGTACTGATAAATTTATGAAATATAGAACAGTTCTGATTAAATGACAACATTTCCTGTTGATTATTGGACAATAAGCATGCAAATACCAGTAATAAAATGAAGCATGGGATCCAACGTCTTCTTGATGATCACCATAATTGCAGTTTGTTACTTCTTCTTGGCATGCCTTTTGCAAAATGATTTCACCCTCTCTAGGCCATCTTCAAGAGAAGTTGGCTCAACAGCAAAAGTAATGCGGAGCCAATTTTTCAATCCCACAGTGACACCTGCAGCAAGTAGCGTTCAAAGTCATCAATGGCTAACATAAACACACTCTTATTTGAACTCTACTACCAATCACCCAAACAAGGGACCTGAAAGGACTCACAGCCTTCTTCAAACGATTCATTTAGATAGCTATTTTAGACCACATGATTATGCTGAACAACCATGTTGTGGTCAAATTGTAAATGTCACGCACTGCCTCTATAGGAACAAATGATGGTGAAGGTTGGTGGGTTGTGGATGCTGTTAGCTCATGGGTGCAAATTTTGAAGGGAAAGGAACATGTTTGTCAACTTTAAACATATTTGTATATACAGGTTACGAAAGAGACCAAGCAATTGCTTCTTTCAATACCTCTACTGATTTCTTGGTTCATACCCTTTAATCCCCAGTGCATACACAGCTTCTGAACACTCTGATACTTGACTTGGGCTCCCCTATTTTCTCTTTTCTTTTTCTGTTTATCTTCCTCTATTGCACTCAAATGTGGAACATGAGAGCTACAATTGCAATGTTATCGCTCCGTGCCTCAGAGCATGAAAATAAAATTCAAAGATCTTAGGTCATCTTAGCTATCCATCAGAACTGAAATCACAGAATCGAAGAAGCGTGTCAAGATGTGTTTCCGATCGACTTGGAAGAGATATATTGGGATAGAAGACCATAGACAATAGGAGTTGGGACTAGGAAAGCAGAAACCAATTTGTTGATGCTAGGCGATTCCAAGAATCATTAGGTAAGAATTCTATTTCCTATTTCGCACACATTCAGGCAGCCTATGTTGTGAGAGTAATTTGCAAGCATATGCATATAACCTGGATGGTTCAATTAGATTCGGATCATGATATCGTTCAGTATCTTAGGATACCTCCTGGAAAAAGTTTATTCATTTCTCTTAGAGCATGGACACCCTACTGTCAAAACAGTTTAGCATGTTGACTGAAGATCACCAGGTCTATAGTGGATAACCATATGTTTTTTCTCAAATGGACAAAGTTGAATTATCCATCTGAATCAAGAAGTACCGAAAGAAAGAGTGAGCAAGCAATCAGATTGCAATTTTGTTAAACAAACGAATATCTTGCAAACGTCATTACCTAGCTAAATTTCAAGGAAAAGTTTACACACAAGCAAATGATTTCATAGAAGAATTTTGTAATTAGAGGAAGCACTAAGAAGGTTCAAAGAATCCACTGTCATAATTTTCTCTAATTTTACGTTGGAATTAATTATTGGGGGTAAAGATGCAACTAATTGCATATTTTGTATCGAGTATTACTGATACTGCTGGCTGCTTCTCTCACAAATATGTAAAGTAAGATCTTTTCTTTTCTTTTTCCCTTTCTGGGTGAATATGTAATTAAGATTGACGCAGCCAAAACCCAAACCAATTGCATTGTTCATCATCCAGCTTTGAGCTCTAAAACCATATATGATTAGTAGGCAATTTACAAGAGATTTGAATAATGAATTCTGGTTTTACCAATTTCTTAGCATTGGGATCTCCACATAAATAAAATTCTCCTTGAGATTACTATGAAGCTACTGTAGAGAATCAAATCATTTTCTGAAACAGATTCATGTATACTGGAAACTGGAAAGCAATGATTTTCACTGGCTACTTGTATACTTTTAGAACATACAAAATTCAGCTTAGGAAAAAATCACCAGGAAGCTTAGCATCATGAGGTCATAAAAGAGGTAATTTTAAGAAGTCATCCATTGAAATTCAGCATCTAATAAGTAATAGTCAGGAGAAGAGTTAATAGAGACAACTATAAATCTGATAAAATGAAAAAGTGCTAAAGAAATATTAGCAATTTAACAAATAAAGGATCCAGATTTTTCAATTTCAGTGTTAATGCAAGCGAACATTTTTACTGTCAGAAAATATGGAAACCATGAAAGGGGGGGGGGGGGGGGGCATTTTATAGAAGAAGCTTTTAAAAGTACGCTGTTGCCTACTTGTGTATTTTAAACCAATTATAGAAAGGCAGAAAAGTCACCTGGTAGAAAAACCACATTTTCTTCTTTGACCAGCTTGTAGCAAAAGTCAATATCATCAATCATATTTTCCAGAACTGATAGATCTAATTTTACCTGCAGTACAAAATGTTAAGAAGAAGTATTTTTACCATTCATTTATTTCAAGTGAAAAAAACCCTAATAACTGGGTCAGTGTTCTTACCATCACAAACATAGATCCCTCTGGTTTATGTGGACAAGTTAGGCAATCAATGTCCTTTAATCCCTCATAACAAATCTCTGAAGCATGCCTTAATATATTCAGGATATTCTCAAAGAAATCTTCTTTTGTATCCTCAATAATTTTAGGAATCGCCCCCTGCATGTTATGATGAATATATAACTTGTTAGGTAACACAGCCAGCGGTGGTAAAGCTAGGTAGATGGTATCTTGTCAAGTTCAACATATTGATGTCAATTTCAAATGCCTTGGTTAAAATAATCTTTATGGTAAAGTTCTTGGAATCTTAACTACATCGTCATACTTGCAAGTTGTTAATGTCAGAAATATTACAACTATCATATATATATATATATAGGATATGTTTCCCAGAACAAGCAATGAGATAAACCTGAATGAAAGTTGCAGGATCGGAGCAGATATTGAGACAGCCATGAATGCTCTCCACAATCTATACAAGAAGAAACAAGGAAGTCAAGACACCTGTCCAGAATGAATGCCTTCTACATAGAAAATTGAAAAGACAAAACCCCCCACTAGATTTATCTTTTATATTTTAAAGAAGTGCTTTGTGTTTATAACAAAATAGATACATGAGTGTTTCATAGTTACTGCCTAGGAAAGTGATGATATGCCGTCTTATGCGGGAAAGTTGAACTTAGTGCATAACAGACGGACAGCTAAAGAAGACAATAAAGTGTTTCAACACCCAGTGATGAAAACTGGCATCCATAGGTAGGGTGTCCGGTAGGGGTGTAAGCCGACAAGATTCGGATTGGATAGTGGTAATATCATATCTGTATTCTATTATATTTGAATAGATTCGGATTATATCCTATCGGTTTTTGGATGGATTCTGTCGAATTTGGATGATAATCAGATTATTTATTTTCTTAAGTAGACTCTACTAAATAGGTATGGATACAGATTGAATACAAGTTTGCAACACCTGTTTACATCTTTACCCTTTTATTTGTGAGGGCTAGGTTTGAAATTTAAGAATTTAACAACTTTGGTAGCTATTTTAGTAGAAAAAATCTAAAAAAATAATCACATATCACAAGTAAAAAATTTATAAAAATAAGAATAATAAATCTAAATAAATAACTTAATCAGATAATTTTATTGGATGAATAATAATCAATAAGAAAGGGTATACCATATCCGCATTTTATTAGTAATCAGACAGATTCGGATACCAATAAACAGATGTGAATGCGAATTCGGTTATCCATTTACACCCCTACCCATAGGCACAAATGGTTCGGGGGTAGTGGTGTAAGTTTGGCCCTGACAGCCCTGACCCATCTTGAGCCCTATTTGGGCTTAAGATTTTGGCTTGAGGGCAGGTTAGGACCAAAATATTATTGGGCAGGGTTTAAGATTACTCTTTGGCCGCTGGCCTATCTCGACCCATCCTTGATTTTTTGCCCTGACCCTGGCCTTGATTCTGGTCTAATCCTTGCCCTAATTTTGACATTGATGTTTGATCTCAATGAATTAGGAACATGGACAAGGATATGGCCAATCAATGCCAATTAAGGCTAGGGACATGACCAATTAGGGCCAATCAGGGTTAGGGACAGGGCCAATAGAGCCAGGGACAAGGCCAATTAGTGCTGGAATGGGCTTGACTTGGCCCTATAGGGTTTAGGGTTATAAACAATAATCTTTGGCCCTGAATTAAGATCGGCGAGAATGGACTTAGATTAGAATATATAGGGCTAGGCTTGAGATTGCAAAAGCCCGGCCCTGTTGCAGTCGGGGCAGAGAGAGAGAGAGTTGTAACCTTGGTTTCTTTAAGAACGCCATAGGGATCATTAATGACGAGCCAACCCAATCTCCATCCAGGCACCACCCATCTCTTTGAAATGGACCCAAGTGTAATGACAGGAGCTATCGTTCCAAAGGTACCCATAGGCACAAATGGTTTATTCCCGAAAGCAATACGTTCGTAAACTTCATCAGAAATAACCATTATCCCAAGCCTGCTTGCAGTCTCAGCAACCTAAAGAGACAGTGTAGAAATATTAGATGATAACGATTTCAAATTCATATATTTGACAACCCAGATAGAGAAAGAAAGATATTTCTACTCTGTTTTGACCTTCTGCAAGTGTTGGTAAGAGTATACATTCCCGCAGGGGTTTCCAGGGTTGATGATAACCATGGCAACCGTGTTATCATCTGTAAGAGCTTCAACAGCATCAAGATCAACCTCCCAACCCTTTTCGGGCAGGAGGTCAAAATGTCTAAATTCGAGGTTGCTGAATGCAGCGCGAGATTCATAAGCAGGGAATCCTGGTCTTGGAAGTAAGATGTTGGCACCAGGCTGAGACAGGACTGATAGAATAACCTCGATAGCTTGCGAGCAACCACTGGTGAGATTCACATCATCGGGGGATAACTTGTACGGGAGATTACTTGATAAGTATTCAGCAATGGCCCTGTTCCAAGTTTCCAACCCAACATTAACATTTTTCTTTTTCTTTTTTCTGAAAAAGACGCAATAAGAGTGCCGGTGGGATTGTAAAAAAACAGCGGTGTGTAACCAACAAGAAGACACTAGTGTTTACCTCCTGGCAGGAAGAACTCCGACGGTGGGAGCATAGCAGTTGAACTTAGCAGAACGAACAGAATCAACGACGGCATCTTCAGCCGCCTGCGTCGTTCGAAAGCAACGAAAAACAGAAGGATCTCCATGGCCAAGGAAGATTGTGGGTCTAGTGTCGTTGGCATCTATAGCTCCATGGAGCTTGTTGAGCATCCCTCTAACGGTGACATCCGAAGCAGATGTCAGATCCTTCCTCGACTTGAAATGCCATTTTTTGGGTCCGTTCTCCATCCTTTCCTTTCCTCTCCGCTCTTGATTTGTTAAACGAAACCCAATCTTCAGCACCGATAATCAAGGAGGCTGTAAATTGTAATAGCCAATGACTTTTAAATAGGTTTTAGAAAAGCTGGCAATTTGGAGACTAGTGGAACTTGAAAGGAAACACTCACTTGATAATTTTGGACGCTTTGGTTAGCAAAAGACAAAAGCAACGGAAACTACAAAAATACGAAGCGTGTTTAGTTCTTGATGACATTGCTGCTTGTCAGCATGGAATTGTGCAAATGCAAACGTTGTCTGCTTCCACCCAGAGGAAGGGTACGTGACTGAGATATATTTCAGGTGTCGGCCGATACAGTATATGCTTTTCCGAGTTGGTAACGAAAAGCATTAAATGATGCGATTTGAGCTAACCCATTTGCTTCTTATACGGGATATTTCTTGTCTAGTGCGTCTCACGTGATGATGTGCGATCCTTGGATGCTGCCTATCCTAGTGGATTATATTAAATTTAAGGGGGGGGGGGGGGGGGGGGGGGGGGGGGGGGGGGGGGGGGGGGGGGGGGGGGGGGGGGGGGGGGGGGGGGGGGGGGGGGGGGGGGGGGGGGGGGGGGGGGGGGGTTTGGGCCCATTATTTGCACCTGATACGATTCATTTTAAAGAAAAAGTAGTTTTTTCACTTAATTATAGATGCACATTATTTATATTAAATTTTATTTGCACCTGATACGATTCATTTTAAAGAAAAAGTAATTTTTTTCACTTAATTATATATGCACATTGTGTTTTGATGGTGATAGCTTTCTATATATAATAGATTTACTTTTGACAACCTAAAACTTAGGCAAAAAGATGAATTGTTGTGATCTAGTCAGAAACGAGTTGGGCGTTGGGATTCTTTATCCATTGGATAAGGGCTTATTTAGTTACTTCAATCTAGAGATTTGAAATATCTAGATATCTCAAATTCATGAAGTCATGATTCATAAAATTAACCATTTGGTTAAATTGAATTTGTAAAATAAAATATGTGGATTCATCCTAAAAAATTGTTTGGCTACTTAAATCTGTAGAATGAATTCTCCAGATTCATCCTGAAGAAATTATTTCATTATTTGAATCCATAAATTTCAAAACATTGACTTATATCCCCATTTTTTTTATTTTTACTTTCTTACTTTTATCTTAAGACATTGGGATTTAACACGATTTGATGTTCCAAGTTTGTATGTAATGTTTCATTATTTATTCAAGGCACCCCCTATAACTAATCGTACACTTCTTCGGCTTCCAGAAAAATAGAAAGAGTCCTACTATCATACCTGTTGCTCTTGAATCTGCAGAGGTCCTGAGTTGGTCCAAAGATGGACTGAACTGGTTCTAAATTTGTTGACTCCGCAAATAAAGAACTGTTAAAGTGGGCCGCCTCTAAGAATGGGAAGCCACCTCAAATGGTAAAGTCAGATTCAAGGTAACACAAGATCTTGTGGTAAGGGATATAGGACTCAAAGATTATTCAATGCCTTGGAGTAATTGCAGGAGAGTAAATGCTATTGTTATTCTCACCTAACCTGCATTCTATCTTCCGTCCATCACCTTTGTATTGAGGAGTCACTATAATTTGTGGAGAAGAATCCCTTGCTCCCTTCGATCAACATATACTCTATAAAGAGTCCAAATTGAGTGTGGCACTTGTCTTGTTGGAGAAGCCAAGATCTTGAATCTTCCTTAAGAATCTACGAAGACATGAAATTCAATCTTCATCCATTCTTATTGGGACAACAACAACAACAACAATAAGCCTTTTCCCAACTAAATGGGGTCGGCTACATGGATTCTTGCCCTCCAATCGGTTCTGTTCAAGGCCATGCTAGATACAAGGCCTAAGCTATACATATCCTTTCTCACCACTTCTCCTAAGGTTATCTTAGGTCTACCCCTAGCTCTTCTAGTTCCTTCAATATGGATTATATCACTTCTCCGAGGAGGCTTTATAGGTCTCCGTTGACGTGGCCGTGCACCTAAACGACTTTCTCTAAGCTTATCACTTATGGGAGCAACTCCCGGACCAACTCTAATATGATCGTTTCTTATCTTATCCATCCTAGTTTTGCCACTCATCCATCTTAGCATCCTCATTTCTCCCGAGTTTATCTATATGATTCTTTTAACACCCAACACTCGACCGTACATCATAGCTGGTCGGACAATGGTCCTATAAAATTTTCCTTTAAGCTTTAATGGAATACGCCGATCACATAAGACCCCGGATGCACCTCTCCACTTCATCCACCCTATTTTAATTCTTTGGGAAACCTCATCTTCTAAATCACCTCTTTTACTTATGATTGAACCTAGGTACCTAAAACAATCACTCGAGGAATCTCTTTATCGTCAAGTATCACCACTTCATCATCTCCGATCATGACTAAAGTTACAAACTAGATATTGCGCTCTTCGATCTACTAAGTTTAAAGCATTTTGATTCCAAAGCTACTCTCCATGATTCTAATTTGGTATTAATCCCCACTTGGGTCTCATCAATCAACACAATATCATCCGCAAAAAGCATACACCAGGGGACCTCATCTTGAATGTCTTTGGTTAATTCATCCATTACCAGTGCAAATAGATATGGGCTTAAAGTTGACCCTTGATGTAGCCCAACCTGTTATCGGGAATTCATTACTTTGTCCCCCCACTATTCTAACACTAGTCACCGAACCATCATACATATCCTTAACTATATCTACATATTTACTTGCAATACTTCTTTTCTCTAGTACTTGCTAAATTAACGCTCTAGGGACTCTATCATAAGTTTTGCTGCCGGTCCCAAACCCGGGTAAAGGAGGAGGGTTGGTGTGTCAAGTCGGCAACCGAAAAAATCTAGCCAAACATTTTTTCATGGATCCATTCTTATTGGGAAAACCCATCATAATACTGGAGGGATCAACACACATATCAAGGTTGTATAACGCGTGCATGCCATGTAACGGCATGGGCCATGGGGTATGATGTGTTGAATTCCAAATAGAGCAATACACATGTCAAGGGTGTGTAACGCCGGCAGGTCATCTAACGGCATAGAGCATTGTATTGTTTTCAAATAAAATAAAATAATAATTTTATGCATTAGCATTATTGCATAATTTATTGTATTTGATTCTATTTCTTGTATTATTTCAATACATTATTTTAAACATGTTTATATCTTGTTGGATTTGATCTTGCTAAGTCTTTTGAAACTTACCAAATATTTTTCTCTAGATAGTGAATATGTAGGACATGACCTTGAGGAATTGGGTCGTGAGACAGAAGAAGCTCATATTGCGGATGAACCTTATTCATATATTATTTGTTAATGACATAAAATATATTTTTTATCTATCTTTAAATAATTATGTAATTGATAATGAAATAGTGGACCAACCCTTTATTTTGGAAATTTTAGAATAATAGAAATGTTTCGATTTATTACAATTTTAAAAAATCTCATAATATAACGTGAAATAAAAAATCTACGGAGGATGTAATGGAAAATGTAGAAAACAAAATAAATAAAACCTAAAAAAAACCATTCTCAATCAAGAATCCAAACTGGTTAAGAAGTTTTACCAAAAAACAAGAATTGGTTAGGGTTTTTTTTGCGCCCGGGAACCGTTCCATATTATCATGTAGACTATAAGGCGGAAAAGTCTCTACTACCGTACTTTCCCATTCAACCCAAAATCTGGAAAAAGAAGAGATCCAGAATCCAAAATGGTATTCTACCGAAAAAAAAAAACAAAAAAAACAAAAAAATCTAGAGTGGTATTGCCTAAACTCTCATTCTCTGGACTCCTTCTTTTGGGAGGACCTTGGATCCGCTCCATCCCTAACTCTGGCATTCCTCTTTCCTTGCATCATGGTCCTTCTACAAACAATGGCACCTGAGGTTTGGACAAGCTGTCTTCCTTTCTCCCTGCCCATTTCATAACTGAAATTCTCAAAAATACACACAATCCTTCAGATGATTCTTGTAATTCTCTCTTTGGATCCAAACGAAACCAGATTTTGGAAGCATTTGAAGGCCTTTAACGGCATCTCAAATTTAAAAATTTTCTTTGGTGTGCCATTCATAATTGTCTAGCTGTGAACGGTAAGACAACTAAATAAATTAAATCTAATGGTAGTTGTGTTTTCTGCAATTGCATAAATCAACCTCATTAGCATGCCTTTTTGTCATATAGGTTTGGGAAACATGTTCTTTTTGCCGGCCCTCTTAACTTGAGATTTGAATCTTTTTGGGCTAATTCTATTTTGCTTTTGTTTATGAATCTTTGTCTTCAGTTTCACTGGGAAAAATCTACCCTCTTCTGGGTTTTATTTGCATTATCAATTTCCGTCTCTATAATTTTTGTTCATCTTCTATGGAATCTCCTAAGGCAGAGAGAGATCCAAATAGGATCAAACGCGATGATTTCACTTTATCTATAGAGAAGAAAGGTACCTCGGGCTTTGAGTTGCTGCTCAAACACCGTTTGCAGAACCATTGCCAAAGTTCTTTGGGTGATGATTACCCTGCAATGCCTACGATACAGTATGGAGTCTAGGTAGAAATTTATACATATTTGATCTGTGGATCTTATACTCAAATCTGAGACTGAGAAAGCTTAATACGATACTGATAAATTTATGAAACACGGAACAGTTCCAATTAAATTACAACATTTCTTGTTGATCGTTGGATAATAAGCATACAATAGTAATAAGATGAAGCATGGGATTCAACGTCATGTTGACAATCACCATGAAATCTTAGTACAATACTCGTTATTGAATCCAATGTGGAAAACTTTGATAAAATGAAAACATGCGTTGATCACTGAACAAATGATCACAGATGATACTAATAATAATATGGAGCATGGGATACAACGTCTTGTTGATGATCACCATGATTGTGGCTTGTTACTGCTTCTTGGCATGCCTTTTGCAAAATGATTTCACCCTCTTTAGGCCATCTTCAAGAGAAGTTGGCTCGGCAGCAAAAGTTATGCGGATCCAATTTTTCAATCCCACAGTAACACCTGCAACAAATAGCGTTCAAAGTCATCAATGGCAACGCAAAACACACTCTTAGTTTAACTCTACCACCAATCACCCAAAACAAGGGACCTGAAAGGACTCACAGTCAAATAGCAATATTTTTAAACAAATAAATATCTTGCAAAAATAATTTACCTAGCTAACTTTCACAGAAAAGTTTAAACACAAGAAGATGATTTTATAGGAGAAGAATTTTGTAGAGGAAGCATTAGGAAGCTTCAAAGTTGAATTCATTGTCACGATCTTCTGTAATTTTTACGTGGAATCAATTATTGGGGTAAAGATGCAACTAGTTGCAGATTTTTTATTGTGCACTAGTGATCTCTGACTGCTTCTCTCACAAGTGTGTAATGGAAGATTTTTTTGGGTGCATATGTAATGTAAGGTTGATGCAGTCATAACCCAAACCAATGCAATTATAAAACCAAAAGCATTGTTTATCGTACTGCTTTAAGCTCTAAAACAGTATATGATTAATAGGCCAATTCACAAGAGTATTGAATTGTGAATGCTGGTTTACCAATTTCTTAGCACTGGGATATCCACATAAATAAAATTCACTATGAAGCTACTGTGGAGAACCAAATGATTCTCTGAAACAGATTCATGTTTACTGGAAAATGGAAAGCAATGATTTTCACTGGCTACTCCCATACTTTTAGAGAACACAATTCAGTTTAGGGAAAAATCACCAGGAAGTTTAGCATCATGAAGTCATAGTAGTAAAGAAAAGAGGTAAATTTTAAGAAGTCATCACAATGAAATTCAGCGTCTAACAAGTAATAGTCCGGAGAAGAGTTAATAGAGACGACTACAAAATGGAAATAAAAGAAAAAGTGCTAAAGAACTAGTAGCTATTTAACAAATAAAGAATGCAGATCAATTGCAGTAGTAATGGATGGGGGAGAGAAACATTTTATAAAATAAACTTTTAAAAATAAGCAGTTTCCTACTTAGTATATTTGAAAACAATTATAGAGAGGCAGAAACCTCACCTGGTAGAAGAACCACCTTTTCTTCTTTGACCAGCTTATAGCAAAAGTCAATATCATCAACTATATCTTCCAGACATGATAGATCTAATTTTACCTGCAGCACAAAATGTTAAGCAAGAAGTATTTTTACAATCCTTTTATTTCAAGCAAAAAAAAACTCATAACTTGGTCAGTATTCTTACCATCACAAACATAGATCCCTCTGGTTTATGTGGACAAGTAAGGCAATCAATATCCTTTAATCCCTCGTAACAAATCTCTGAAGCATGCCTTAATATATTGAGGATATTCTCAAAGAAATCTTCTTTTGTATTCTTAATAATTTGAGGAATCGCCCCCTGTTACGATGAATAACTTGTTAGGTAACACAACAGCAATGGTAAGGGTAGATGGTATCTTGTCAACTTCAATATACTGATGTCAATTTTAAATGTATTGGTTAAAAGTCAAATAATTCACATATCGAACAAGAAGCCACATACCCTCGAGATTCTCCAAAATGAGATTTGTAATTCATACGAAAAGAAAAGATAAAATACATGACAATTATTAATAGCTCTATTATATCACTATTGCATTTCACATTTTTTGGGGCTAACCTTATCTACAGAAGGTAACATCTAAGCACAAGTGCACACAGCCAAATATTACTATTATGTTGGTGTGGCACAATTCAGATTCATCAACTTGACTTCTTTTAGTTATACTTTTTGATTTTCTTCTCTAGCAGTAAAAGTTTGAACTCTTGAGATTCATTCATAAGTTTGGTATTTCTTTACATTCTAATTCTAGGAGCATGATTAGAAGGGCTTGAAGGTGTTAATGAACTACAAAAGGGGTTAGCATTGTGCAGTCAAAGTACTGGCAAGGACTGGTTATTCTTCTTGTTTTTTCTATATTAGGTTTGGAAGAGGGAGGGGGAAGATCAAATACATAGACCCAGCATAAAGTAATTTAGGGAGTTTCAACTCATGATCTAAAATAATTAGTACAGATACTATTTTTCCCTTAGTATCCTTATCCAGATCATGTTAAGTAATAAAATTTTAATTTTTGAAGGTTACACTAACGAATTTGGTATGGGCCAAAGTTGTAGCTTCATATTTTATTGCAATTAATACTAAAATGCTGCGAAAGTAAAAGTGTACTCATCTCTTCCTGTACTTACTCCATGCCTACTCCTATGCTTATCCAGGTAACTACATGGTCATACTTGCAAGTTGTTAATGTTGAAGGATTACAACTAGCAAATATGGATATGTTCCTCAGATCAAGCAATGAGAAAAACCTGAATGAAAGTTGCAGGCTCAGCGCAGATGTTGAGACAGCCATGAATACTCTCCACAATCTATAAAGAAGAAACAAAGGAAGTCAAGATAGCTGTCCAGATTGAATGCATTCTACATTGAAAATTGAAGAGATACAGCTCCACAAAAGATGGAAAGCTAAAGAAGACAATAAAGTACTGTCTCAACACCCTGTGAAGGTTGAAACCAGGCACCCCTGCCCTGTGGAACAGAGCTGTTTGGAGAAAGAGAGGAGGGAGAGAGTTGTTACCTTGGTCTTTTTGAGGACGCCATTGGGATCATTGGTGATGAGCCAACCCAATCTCCATCCAGGCACTGCCCATCTCTTGGAAATGGACCCAACTGTAATGACAGGAACGGTCGTTGCAAAGGTACCCATGGGCACAAATGGTTTATTCCCAAAAGCAATACGTTCGTAAACTTCATCAGCAATAACCATTATCCCAAGCCTGTTTGCAGTCTCAGCAATCTAAAGATAACAGCATAGAATCAGATGTTAATGACTTTGAAATAAATATATTTGACAACCCAGATAGAGAAAGAAAGATATTTCTACTCTGTTTTGACCTTCTGCAAGTGTTGGTAAGATAAAACATTCCCGCAGGGGTTCCCAGGGTTGATGATAAGCATGGCCACCGTGTTTTCATCTGCAAGAGCTTCCACAGCATCAAGATCAACTTCCCAACCCCTTTCTGGCAGGAGATCAAAATGTCTAAATTCGACGTTGCTGAAAGCAGCACGGGATTCATAGGCAGGATATCCTGGCTTCGGAAGTAAGATGTTGGCACCAGGCTGAGACAGGATTGATATAACAACCTCGATAGCTTGCTGGCAACCAATGGTGATATTCACATCATCGGGAGATAACTTGTACGGGAGAGTACTTGATAAGTACTCAGCAATTGCCCTGTACCAATCCAATGACAAACAATCACTTGTTTTTTTTTTTGGGTGACTTTTTTTTTTTTTCTCTGTGTGAAAAAATGCACCAGCAGGATTGGGATTTCATCCTCTCATTGGTGACTGCAACGTGTGTGCTTGTCTGGTGGGCTATCATCTATCCTGTTTTTTTTTTTTTTTTTGGCTTGTGTGAAAAAGACGCACCAGCAGGATTGGGATTTCATCCTCTCATTGGTGACTGCAAGGTGTGTTTGTCTGGTCGTCCTCTCCTGTGGTTTTTTTTTTTTTTTTTGCTTGTGTGAAAAAGATGCACCAGCAGGATTGGGATTCCATCCTCTCATTGGTGACTGCAACATGTGCGCTTGTCTGGTGGGTGGGCTATCGCCCTCTCCTTTGGTTTTTTTTTTTTTTTTGCTTGTGTGAAAAAGATGCACCAGCAGGATTAAGATTTCATCCTCTCATTGGTGACTGCAACGTGTGTGCTTGTCTGGTGGGTGGGCTGTCGCCCTCTCCTCTGGTTTTTTTTTTTTTTTTTTTTTTTTTTTTGCTTGTGTGAGAAAGATGCACCAGCAGGATTGGGATTTCATCCTCTCATTGACTGCAACATGTGTGCTTGTCTGGTGGGCTATCGCCTGCTCGTCCCTTGGTTTTTTTTTGCGAGATGCACCCGCACGATTAAGGTTTCATCCTCTCATTGGTGACTGCTAATCTATATTAGTCCCTCTGAGTTTTTTTTTGCTGTGGGAGAAAGAGGCACCGGCAGGTTGGGACACCCCTTGGGCAACAGTGTGCGGTGGAGATGATATGAATTATATCCGATATGAATTATATCCGCTACCTACTAAATCAAGAAAATCAATATTTAAGTAAAACTGATATGAATTTCTAGAGTATGAATTCTTTACTCTGCAGTTTTTTCATGTTTCTATGTCACACAAGAGGGATAGAATTTACCCATTGGGTACTGATAAAATGAATCCAATGTGGGATTTTTATTGAATCTCACATGAGTTTCACCTAGACCTGTAACGGATCGGATTCGGCTCGGATACACCAATATCCGAATCCGATTAGCGAATCACTATTCGAATTCAAATCTGAATCTAGAAAAAAATTTAGAGAAGGCATCCGAATTCAAATCCGAAACTTTATCGGATATCCGATAATAATCTGATCCAATAAACTATCCAATTATTGATTGATAATTGTCACTTTTTTATATTTTTTATTATAAGTTTCTAATTTCCGATTACCGAATACCGCTATCCGAATCCGATTATCATCCATTTTTAAAGAAAATATGTTAAATACTTTACTCTATCCGGATAATTTTTATCCGGATATTATCCGATCCGATAAGCAATTATCCGAATCCGATCCGGTTGCTTAGCGGACGGATACGGATATTTTCCGGTAAGAAAAATTCCGGATACGGATACCCTTAAATGAATACGAATGCGAATTCGGAGGCGGATTTTGGCTATCCATTTACAGGTCTAGTCACTTTCACCCCTATTGTTTGATGGAAAAGCATAAGTGGCTCATGATGGGGAGGTGATTTGTGGGATTGTGGATGGCACTGGTGTGTAACTAGGGTTGTGCTTCAGTGCTGTGAAGGGTGATGATCAATTCTGCTCGACCACCCGTATTGTTTTCACTATTCTCAGCTCAGTGCTGCCTAGCATTGAAGCCAAACGCGTGTAGCTGTGTGCGTAAACCAATAAGAAGACTAATGATTACCTCCTGGCGGGAAGAACACCAACGGTGGGAGCATAGCAGTTGAACTTAGCAGAAAGAACAGATTCAACAATGGCATCTTCAGCTGCCGGAGTGGTCCGAAAGCAAGGAAAGACAGAAGGATCCCCATGGCCAAGGGAGACTGTGGGTCTAGTGTCGTTGGGATCAATAGCAGCAAAGAGCTTGTGGACCATCCCTCTAACGGTGACATCCGAACCACCAGTAAGATCCTTCCTCGCCTTGAAATGCCATTTGTTCAGCCCGTTCTCCATTCTTACCTCTCCGCTTGATTTGTTAAGCAAAACCCAATGTCCAGAACCCAGCAAGATCAAGGAGACTGTAATAGCCAACCGCTCTTAACTAGGTTTTAACTAGCTGGGAATTTGGAGGCTATTGCAAAGAAACACCCCCTTTTATAATTTTGGTTGGCAGAAGAGAAAACCAGAAAAACCATAAAAATACACGTGCTTCTGGCAATTTAGCAAACATGCTTGCTTTCATGCTCTAAAAATTGAATAAACACTAGTCTGAAATCGCCAGTGAGGATTGGTCGGATCAAGAAAGGCATGGGGAGTTTGTTGGTCATGCGTGCTTCCACCCATGTAGATAGACAAAGTTCGTATCTGCAATGAAGTTCAGGTGTTTAGCAAGATGGTGACAGCTTTCTGTGCATAGATTTACCTCAGATAACCTACCTAAGCAGAAGACGAACTGTCGTGTTCCAGTTGGGTACTACTGGCTTGGTTCTGATGCAGACACAATCGTAACTATCGAATAATCAGGCGAAAACACTTGTCTTTCCTCCAAATTGTTTTTGTTTGAGTTTAACATTTTATTGGTAAAATGAAATATTACACATTAACGTCCTATTCATCATTCAAGAATATTATTATCTACCCAGAAAAAAGAGAATATTACTAGAGAGATTCCACGATATAATGGGGACTATGGATTCACTAGTATCTTGGATTGTCAACCATAGTGAATCATGCGTCCTTCCCTGACATGTTAACATTTTATATATTTTTTTTTTCTTTCTTTTTTTTATCAGAAAGAGACTTATACTAGGTTCTTGAGAACGATGTTCATAGAGGCAACACAAGAAATTTGTAAAAAAACGGGAGAGGGAACTGCCACCAAACACTTTGTAGAATAATGATGAATCATGCGTTTAATTTATTCCAAGTTCATTAAAAGAAATATTGCACATTAACATCTTATCGATTCATTACTAATCTGTTAAGTGCATGTACCACTTTCTGAAAAATATGTGTAATTTATTTCCAACAATTGGTCTTCTTCTTGATGTAACAACTCCTGTATTTCTAACCGGGATCCGTATTGCAGGTTCTAGAACTCGAAGATCTAGCAGGGTAAATTTGTGGAGTCCGGATAAAAGTCCATGATCCATACCCTAAATCCATGGATCTTGATTCTCTTGAAGAGCCTACCTTGCTTGGTAGTTGGACCTCTAGAAGGCAAGTGATGTCTGGAGATGTCCGGAATGAAGGTAAGACCTCTCCCATGTGTTCATTTGGGTTAGGTTGTACTTGGACTTCAACCCCCTAAACAAAGCACCCTTGTATAGCAATATACTAGGGGGCGGTTGCTAATGACGGTTGATTAAACCAAGCGACCGCCTGGTCCTGATTGTGGGGTTTTGCCCTATTTTGCCCCCAGACTTTTATAAATAGCAACCCTCGTTTATTTTACAAATATTATATTCGGGATTGTTGTTTTTTGTGGTTAGGCGGCAGTGGAGACGTGCTGAAAGGTGATCCAAAGCTTCTCCTGTATCTGGACTTCATGTAGTATATTACCATTATGACTTACATTGGATTAGAAACCTCGACATGCGCCAGTACTCATTCCAATGGTCGTGGTGAGAGAGTGTTGACTTAACCCCAGCCATGGTTTGAGAGCCAGGTGTGGACTTATCCTTTTTCCCAGGATCCCTACAGAGGTAGCCAGTCCTTGCCGAATCAAAATGACTAGACCTACCCAAAGAAGGGCTGGTGTATATTTTAAAGCATGTCAACTGTTAGTGACTTGCACAGTTAGATCTTAGCAGTATTCATACTTTCGCATTCCATACATATCATATATTTATTTATGATGGTGTTGACATATGGATGAGAAAAATTGTTGTTCTTACTCGATTTCATCATGACTCATTCCTTTATTTTTCTATGTTATATTACATGTACAGATGGAGGATTTATGTCGGAATATGGATTGGTTTCCCATGAAGAAGCCTTCTCGTATGAAGAGGATGTGGCACCGGTAGTGGGAAATGGAGATAGCCTGTGCGAGAGCTTCTTGGAGTGCATGGAATGCGCTTATAGCACCCATTGATGAGCAGAGGAGACAAGTGGCCAAGCAATTTGCCCATCGTATGGAGAAGAATTGGAAGACCCATTTTCTTTGAAAAGAAATAGAAACATTTTCTAGCTTTAGAGAAAGAAACTGGAAAGAAGATCATTTAATTCTTTTTTATTGCTTCCGCTGAACTCATTATTCTTTTGATCATTTATTTCTTTCCTTGATTGTTTTATTGGAGTATATGGACTCTTGTAATCCTTTTATTTAATTATTGAACTTATTATTATTCATGATTATCTTTACTTGCATTTATTATTATTGATGGGTAAGACCGTGGATCCTATGACGGATCACTCCCACGGGTTGTCGGACGGGTAACCGAGACCGGCGGGTGGGGTGTGACACTTTAGATAATCAGTTTTCCTATTCCTTGATGAAAGATTCTTACTAGAAGAAAATATGGAATGCCCTAACTTTCCCTAAAATTAAAATGTTAGTGTGGAAGAATTGTGCAACTAGAATTGCATTTGATGAAATTTTTTCTGAGGAAATTTACTTTAAATCCCTTTGTGCAAGGTGTGGTTGTGAACGCAAGATTGGCAGCATTTTCCTTTTAATTTTCTTTCTCCAATGTTGTATAGTTTGGATCGTCAATTTCCTTTCTCTCCTCGAGGCAAAACACTAAGTATGTGATTGGTTTAATGGTGGAATCCTATACTCAATGTTGATTAAAAAAAAGGGAAACAAGAAGTTAGTTTTCCTTGGCATCTTTTATTTTCCGGTATATTTGGAGAACAAGGACTGATTAGGTATTTAAGTAGTTTGTTCAAAAAACTGATTCATGAATCTAGGGATTTAAATCCTTGGATTCACACAACCAAACAGGCCCTAAGGTCTCCTAATAAAGTAGGAAATTCGGTTGACTCAATTGGATGAGGCATCAACTGTTTGGTGGAATATCCATCCATCATATTTTCTTTGAATGTTCTTTCTCCAATGCTGTCTAGTTTGAATCGAATCACTTTCCTTTCTTTCTTCAAGGCAAAACATTAAAAATAGGGTAAATATCACTTACCTCCCCTCTTAGCTGGACAAATAGCACTTATACCCCTTCTTACTTGGATAATATCACTTACCTCCCCTCTTACCTAGCAAATGTATCAAAATATTTTCTAAAATCCCAAACTACTCTTGGCTAAAAATATTTTTTTTTAGTTTAAACCCTAAATTATCGTAATCACCCTAGCAGTTAAAATACTAAATTACCCTCAATTAAAATTATTGTTAAAATCCAAAACAAATAGTTAAAATTTAAATTATCTTTAATTATTAACAGCCTAACGTACCCTTCTGATAATTCAGTATTGAAATTGCATTTTGAATCAAGCAGTTCTTGTTTTTTAATTGTTTGATAAAATAAAATAAAAATAAAAAATAAAAATAAAAAGATATGTTGGGGTTTTAATAATTAAAGATAATTTGGGTTTTAAATATGATATTTTGATTTTTAACAATTATTTTAATTGAGGATAATTTAGTATTTTAGCTGCTAGGGTGATTAAGGTAATTTAGGGTGTAAATTAAAAAAATATTTTCAGCCAAGGGTATTTGGGGTTTTAGAAAAATATTTAACGATAAAAATTAAATTTAACTAAGAAAGTTAACAGAGGGGAGGTGTTTGATATATTTGCTAGATAAGAGGGGAGGTAAGTGATATTATCCAAGAAAGAGGGGGTCTAAGTGATATTTGTCCAGCTAAGAGGGGTGGTAAGTGATATTTACCCTTAAAAATATGTGTGATTGGTTTAATATTAAAATCCAATACTCAATGTTGATAAAAAAGAAACAAGAAGTCGGTTTTCCTTGACATCTTATTTTCTGGTATATTTTCTCATGTTCTAAGGTCTGCTAATAAAGTAGGAAACTTCATGTCAAGAAAATCTTCATATACATCTCCATTTCAGTGTTTTACATCCAGACAGAGCTCTTGATTTTGAGAAGTTGGTTGGATCTGCTCTTGCCATGATAAACCCTTCGCTAGTTCTCATCACTGGTGACTGGTGATCTAACAGGTATTTATCTCTGTTCCTAGCATTCTCTCTCTCTCTCTCTCTCTCTCTCTCTCTTAATTTTGGTCAATTTTATTTATTTATTAAGCAGCAGCTATGTTTGCTTCTGATTGTTGGATTTGGCAATTTAGAGGCAATTTGTCTGTTCTTATAGTCACGGGGAAAATTAGCGGGTTCTGTATTTCTTATCTTCCTATATGGCAACAATTTTAAATTGTCGATCCGTCATAGTTTATATTAAAGATACAATGAGATGCTTTCTAGTTTTGTTCATAACAAGGGAAATTGGTGTTTTCTTACGGTAAATTTTCAGTATTTTGCTTTGAGTTTTCTATCACTGGGGAGTGATCTAGAGTTTTTGTCTACCTTTCCTATATAGGATATAAGAGGTTTCCTAATACTTAACTGTTGCTTATTATTGACACCCCGAAACAATCACCAATAAGCTCTTGGGTTGGTTGGCATATTTGAATTTTAGACAATGCTAACCTATATGCATGTGATTTGTGAAAGGTTGAAAGCTTGAGCTTTACTTTTTGGATCCAAGGTTCATCTGGGATAGTTTGCGCTGCACCACGACTACGGGAGCTTTTAGATAATTAATATAGGCGAGGCTTCGCCCCTGGCCGCAAGGGGATTCGAACTCTGAGCTCCTATGTGGAAAGCGTTGGTCTTTTGCCAACTGAGCCACCCCTCGGGTTAAGGTTCATGTTATTTTTTCCACCACATAATAGAAATAAATACTTGTCATTGCAAATGTCTGCATGCTTCATTCTTGACATTCATAAACTTCCTTGTTATTCGTATTCATTCATGGTATGAAGCATGCAGATTCAATGAAGTGGAGAAGAGTGCTCAATCTCCGTTTTTTCAAGATTCAATGCTCAATCTTCGTTTTTTCAAGATTTCAATGCTCAATCTGCGGTTTTACCCTTCCTATTTCTCTGACCAGATGACAAAATAAGTGAAGTGTTAACAATGAAACAAAATCAAGAGGAGTGGATTGAATACCACAAGGTTATGGACAGAGTAGTTAAAAGAAGTGGACTTGAGAAGAATGTCTTTTATGATTTGAGAGGAAACCATGATAATTTTGGTGCGCCAGTAGTTGGTGGTTCATTTGATTTCTTTTCTAGCTATAGCATCAGTGGAGAATTACGAAGAAATAGCAGAGTTAAAAGTGTCAATGTACAGGTGAGTTGATCTCTTAAAATATTTCGAATGAAATATTATCTTGTATCAGAATTTCTGTGTAGTTCATTTATAATGAGAACCTTGCAGATTAAAGTTTCTATTCATTTTTTGAAGATTAGCTTCTATCCAAGTAGAAAAATAGGAAAACATCAATTTTGTTTGGTCAAAGAATTTGTGTTAAGTTACATTGTTACTCAATTTTATGCATACCATCTTGGGAAGATGAGTGCACTGGCAGTGCTTTGGGACTACTCAAAGTTCAGTACCCTACTTGTAATTCTTAAACTATTGAAACTGGTTTGTGCTATTCACATTTGGTACATACAGGAAAAAGGTTCTTAACACAACCTAAGCTGAAAAGGGTTAGAGCTGATCTACTTAATTGGACATGGATGGAGATTCTGGTTATGGACTGTCAGTGGGCTAGCTTGTATTACCCAATTCTTAAATCAGTGGATCATTACCTACCTAATTCCTTGTCCGTTGGTCAAGATAAGTATAATGTCTCAATAATATCTTGTTTCGACATGTTTAAATGGATCAGTAAATCTTATCCTAAAATTTGAAATCAAGAAGGCTTAATACGTACAGTACCGATAAATTTATGAAATACAGAACAGTTCTGAGCATTTCCTGTTGATTATTGGACAATAAGCATGCAAATACCATTAGTAATAAAATGAAGCATGGGATCCAACGTCTTGTTGATGATCACCATAATTGCAGTTTGTTACTTCTTCTTGGCATGCCTTCTGCAAAATGATTTCACCCTCTCTAGGCCATCGTCAAGAGAAGTTGGCTCGACAGCAAAAGTTACGCGGAGCCAATTTTTCAATCCCACAGTGACACCTGCAGCAAGTAGCGTTCAAAGTCATCAATGGCTAACATAAAACACACTCTTATTTAAACTCTTAACTCACAACCTTTTTCAAACGATTCATTTAGATAGCTATTTTTATTAGGCTGTGATAATGATGATTTTTCATCTTTTCCCTAATTGTCTCTCATTTGAATTCTTTGAGATGTGTTTCTGATCTATTTGAAAGAGACCAGTATATTGGGATGTAAGATTACATACAATAGGAGTGTTTTTTTTTTTGGATTAATAAATAATAATAAATAAAATAAAATTAAAAAAACGGACGTAAATACATCAAGCCCAAAAATTTGCAAAGCTAAAGAGCAAGAATAAACCTAAATGGGACCCAATGAAAATGGGCCGAACAGAGGCCAAAAGAAACTATTTTGCAGAAATTTTCTTTTTCTTTTTATTTTTCTTCTTTCTCTTGGAGGAATTGAGATCAACTAGGAAATCATCACCGAATGGGTTGTGCCTTTTGATAGGACGATTACTCCTTCTATTCTCAACACGATCAAAATCATGCATAGGAGAGGAGAGTGGAGAGTCAGGAGCGGGCTCGATCAATTGGGGTTAATTCACAAATCAGAGGTTTGGAAATGTGTCGTCTGAAGAGACTAAGGTCTGGGCTTCAAAAGTGTGGAAAGAGGGGTTGAGAGTTGGGCTAGGGGGAGAGCCACGATCAAAGGAGGACGATGGGCCAAGCAAGAAGGAATTGGGATGAGAATAAGGAAGGGGGCCCCAAATAGAAAATGGGCCAAGAGATATGGGCTTGGGTCGAATTTATAGATGGGCAGCCATAGAGGGAAAGGGAGAGGCTTTGAGGGTGGATAAACAGGGGGATTTGGAGAGAGGGGCAATATCGCTAGGAGAAGAGGGAGAAGCGGCCGTCAAGTGTGGCAGAGAGGAGTCAGCGCGATCCAAGGCTTTGTTCGTCAACGAAGGAGGAGCTGATAGGTTAACGGAGGCGTGATCAACACGGATCAGAGCCTCTATACCATCTACAGAAGGGTCAAGCGGCTCTCGATTTCAACTAGTCAGGAGAAGAGTTAATAGAGACAACTATAAAACCGACAAAAAGAAAACGTGCTAAAGAACTAATAGCAATTTAACAAATAAAGGATCCAGACTTTTCAATTTCAGTGTTAATGCAAGCGAACATTTTTACTGTCAGAAATTATGGAAACCATGAAGGAAGGAAGGGGGGGGGGGGGGGGCATTTTATAGAAGAAGCTTTTGAAAGTACGCAGTTGCCTACTTGTGCGTTTGAAACCAATTATAGAAAGGCAGAAAACTCACCTGGTAGGAAAACCACATTTTCTTCTTTGACCAGCTTGTAGCAAAAGTCAATATCATCAGCCATATTTTCCAGAACTGATAGATCTAATTTTACCTGCAGTACAAAATGTTATGAAGAATTATTTTTACCATCCATTTATTTCCAGCCCAAAAAACCCTCATAACTTGGTCAGTGTTCTTACCATCACAAACATAGATCCCTCTGGTTTATGTGGACAAGTTAGGCAATCAATGTCCTTTAATCCCTCATAACAAATCTCTGAAGCATGCCTTAATATATTGAGGATATTCTCAAAGAAATCTTCTTTTGTATCCTCAATAATTTTAGGAATCGCCCCCTGTTATGATGAATATATAACTTGTTAGGTAACACAGCCAGTGGTCCCTACCAAAAAAAAAAAAAAAACACAGCCAGTGGTGGTAAAGCTAGGTAGATGGTATCTTGTCGAGTTCAGTATATTGATGTCAATTTCAAATGCCTTGGTTAAAATAATCTTTATGGTAAAGTTCTTGGAATCTTAAGCACATTGTCATACTTGCAAGTTGTTAATGTCAGAAATATTACAACTATCATATGTGGATATGTTCCCCTGAACAAGCAATGAGATAAACCTGAATGAAAGTTGCAGGGTCGGAACAGATATTGAGACAGCCATGAATGCTCTCCACAATCTATAAAAGAAGAAACAAGGAAGTCAAGAAATTAACCTGTCTAGAATGAATTTGTTCTACATAGAAAATTGAATAGACAAAACCCCACTAAATTTATCTTTTATATTTTGAAGAAGTGCTTTGTGTTTATAACAAAATAGATGAAACGATAGGCATGTAGAACATAAGCGTTTCATCATTCATAGTTACTGCCGAGGACAGTGATGATATGCTGTCTTATGCAGGATAGTTGAACTTAGTACATAACAAAGACGTACAGCTAAAGAAGACAATATAAACTGTTTCAACACCGGTGATGGTTGAAAACTGGCACCCATAGGCACAGATGGTTGGGGGCTGTAGGGGTGCAAGTTTGGCCCTGACACTCCCCCTAAGCTCCCCGAGCTCAAATAGGGCTTAGGCTCAAGATTTTGGTCATGAGGATTGGTTAGAATCAAAATATTCTGGTACTAACTAAGGCCAAGGGCGGGCCTGAGATTACTCTTTGGCCCGCCGGGCTTGTCTAAACCCATCTCTAATTTTTTGCCCTGACCCCAACCCTGATTCTAACCATAATCCTAACCATAATTTTGACATTGATTTTTGATCTCTATGAATTAGGAACATGGACAAGGATATAGCCAATCCAATTAGGGTCAATCAGGCTAGGGACAGGGCCAAATATATGGCCAATCAAGGCTAGAATGAACTTGGTTTGGCCCTGTCGGGCTTAGTGTTAAGGACAGTAATTCTTGGCCCTGAATTAGGGTCAGGGACTAATGAACTTATATTAGAATATATAGGGTTGGACTTGGAATTACAAAAGAGAAAGAGTTGTAACCTTGGTTTCTTTAAGAATGCCATTGGGATCATTAATGACGAGCCAACCCAATCTCCATCCAGGCACCACCCATCTCTTTGAAATGGACCCAAGTGTAATGACAGGAGCTATCGTTCCAAAGGTACCCATAGGCACAAATGGTTTATTCCCGAAAGCAATACGTTCGTAAACTTCATCAGAAATAACCATTATCCCAAGCCTGCTTGCAGTCTCAGCAACCTAAAGAGAGACAGTGTAGAAATATTAGATGATAACGATTTCAAATACATATATTTGATAACCCAGAGAGAGAAAGAAAGATATTTCTACTCTGTTTTGACCTTCTGCAAGTGTTGGTAAGAGTAGACATTCCCGCAGGGGTTTCCAGGGTTGATGATAACCACGGCAACCGTGTTATCGTCTGTAAGAGCTTCGAGAGCATCAAGATCAACCTCCCAACCCTTTTCGGGCAGGAGGTCAAAATGTCTAAATTCGAGGTTGCTGAAAGCAGCACGAGATTCATAAGCAGGGAATCCTGGCCTTGGAAGTAAGATGTTGGCACCAGGCTTGGACAGGACTGATAGAATAACCTCGATAGCTTGCGAGCAACCACTGGTGAGATTCACATCATCGGGGGATAACTTGTATGGGAGATTACTTGATAAGTATTCAGCAATGGCCCTGTTCCAAGTTCCAACCCAACATTAATGTTTGATCATTTTTTTTTTTTTCTTTTTCTTTTTCTTTTTCTCTTAAAAGATGCAATAAGAGTGCCAGTGGGCTTGTAAAAAACAGCTCTGTGTAACCAACAAGAAGACTATCGTTTACCTCCTGGCAGGAAGAACTCCGACGGTGGGAGCATAGCAGTTGAACTTAGCAGAACGAACAGAATCAACGACGGCATCTTCAGCCGCCTGTGTCGTTCGAAAGCAACGAAAAACAGAAGGATCTCCATGGCCAAGGAAGATTGTGGGTCTAGTGTCGTTGGCATCTATAGCTCCATGGAGCTTGTTGAGCATCCCTCTAACGGTGACATCCGAAGCAGAGGTCAGATCCTTCCTCGACTTGAAATGCCATTGTTTTGAGTCCGTTTTCCATCCTCTCCTCTCCTCTCCCCTCTCCGCTGTTGATTTGTTAAACCAAAACCAATCTTCAGCACCGATAATCAAGGAGGCTGTAAATTGTAATAGCCAACTGTTTTTAAATAGATTTTAGAAAAACTTGAAAATTTTAAAAGGAAAAAAATCCTCAGCAGCAGAGTACAGCACCACAATTTGACACGTGATATATACTTAAAATACGGGTCAGATTTGACGGCGGAGTTTTGAGTTAAAATGACCAATCTTATGACCCGTTTTAACAAAAAAAAAAAAAAAAAAAACCATTTTCCCAGTTCTAAATATGGTCACTAGGGATTGTGTCCATTTTTCTACTGGATTTTTTGCTTCGTCCGTGATTTTCCCCCTTGATGCCTGATACTTTTCAAACGGTGATGCATTTCTCTAATTTGGATTGTTTCGGTGATTATTAGCGTCATCTTTTAGAGTGATTGTTTTACGGCTAGATCTACCTCTGGTTTTCGTCATCGGTGGTTGACGATGAAAAAGAGATGCAGAGGATGTTTCTGTTTGTGTTTCTCGTGACCTGTAATTCATGGTTAGGTTTGATGTTGATAAGATAGAGAGTAATTTATAAATGGTTAGTAATTGTAGGTCTGATTTGGTACTTTTCAATAAATTTTGCATACAAAATCGATATCGTGAGGTGACATTTGTAGATCGGAAACCCTCTTGAGTGTTGATTAAAAGGTTGCCATATAATGGATTATAATGCTTTTAGATCCATCTTAAGGGATCCAGGTGTGGATGTCTGGACTTCGATAGATACGACAATCGTTATTGCTTCTTTAATCACATAATCGAATTGAAAGATCGAAGAGATGGAATCGTTGAGCGTCTTTACTCGTCAACTGTTCCCAGGCGTCGAAACTACAGTCACGACTCGATGATGCCAAATAACAAAGAAACTAAAGAAGGTGCAACAGCAATCGCGCACTGCGGCAACCACAGGAAAATGGAGGTTCTCCCTTGACTCCATAGTAACTTGAGGGAGATGGTCATGATGAAACGGAATGAGAGGAATGACGATGGGAGAAAAATGTAAAAAAAAAAATATCAACCATATTTGGACCGGGTACAAAAAACGGGTCATAAGATGGTTAGTTTCACTTAAAACTTTGCCTTCTAATCTGAATCGTTTATTAAGAATATGCCACATGTCAAATTGTGAGGCTGCACTGAGGATCGTTTTTCATTTTAAAGCTACACCTCACTTGATAATTTTGGACGTTTTAGTTCGCAGAAGACAAAAGCAACGGAAACGATAAAATTACCAAGTGTACATGTTCAGTTCTTGATCAATGTGCATGCACGGTGCAAACGTTGCCTGCTTCCACCTTGAGAAGAGTACGTGAATAAGATAAAGTTCACGTGTTCGCCGATACAAAAAGCTTTAAATGATGCGATTTGAACTAACCTACATGGGCTGTTTGCTTCTTAAAACGGGATCTTGCTAGGTAGTGGGTCTGACATGATGGTACCCATACATGTCACGTAAATTTTACTAAGCTTGAGTTGTCCGGCAATATGGTACGATTCAATTTAAAGAAAAATTAGTTTTTTCACTTAATTATATAAGGACATTATGTTTTGTGCCATTGGAATTTAATGAAATTCTTGTGGCATGTATGATGCATCCAACGATGGTGATAGCTTTGTTTCCCAAACAAAAAAAAAAAAAATAATGGTGATAATTTTTTATATAAAATAGATTTACTTTAGACAACCTAAAACTTCGGCTAAAAAAATGAATTGTTGTGATCTAGTTAGATATGAGTTGGACGTTGGGATCCTCTATCCGTTGGGTAAGGGCCTATTTGGTAACTCGAATCTGGAGATTTGAAATATTCAGATATCTCAAATATATGAAGTCATGAGATATAAAATATTTGATTAACTTAAATATGTAGCATAAAATCTCTGGATTTATCCTAAAAAAATATTTGGTTACTTAAATCTGTAGAATGAAATCTCCAGATTCATCCAAAAAACTATTTCATTATCTGAATCTATAAATTCCAAAATATTGACTTATATATCCCAAAAAAAAATTTGACTTTTTAATTTTTATCTTAAGACATTGGATTTTGCTGGGGTGCTGCATGGTTAATGCACATCACCTTTAGCGAAAGGTCGAGATCAAGATCTCAACCGTTCGAAGCACAATGTTGCACATTAATTGCGGAATACACTGAAGTCGAGTCCTAAGACATTGGGATTTAACACAATCTGATGTTTCAAGTTTGTATGTAATGTTTCATTATTTATTCAGACATCCCCTATAACTAATCATACAATTCTTGGACTTCCAGAAAGATAGCAAAGTCCTACTATCATACCCAAAAAACAAATTATAGATTCTTCATGAGACCATATACAAAAGAATGACACTTAAAACCTATAAATTAAGAAATTTAAGAACCGAGACAATTGCCTTTTAAATTGAGTGCCAGATATTGAATGAGAAGTCTGCCATAGGAGACTTCGATTATTTCCTTCCTTTAAAAAATAATGTTTTTTGAAAAGCCTTGTGAAATTTCATCTGCTTGCCACTTATCTCTGTTTCCCGTGTTAAATCCAAGATATCTCCAAGTCGAAATTGACATATCTCACATGGTTTGGAGTAATATTAGTTTGTGGTGAATGTTAATGTCCATTCTCAATGTTGGGCTCAGCTCACGGTGATCATAATACTCATACACGTCATGCCCTTCTTATGTCAACTTCACTCGCATCATTCATAACTCATGGCTACCATCGTCAAACACTACACATGTGAATTTTCACATGCTAACGTCCTACAAGCAAGTCCACCAACATATAACAAAAGTACATTAATTTGGAAGTGACTTCCTTCAGCAGAATTGTCATGCGAAACAATCTTAGCCGTCGGATCAAAATCTTGGTTGAGATTTTGATCTCAACCATTGATATCCAATAGTCGAGATTGAAATCTAGACCAGAATTTCGGATCCGACCGTCCGAAATTCCTCATGATGGTCCTACGCATTTAATACTTAGGACTGAAACAATTTTGGAAAGTAGGATATTAGAAATCCCACTCCCATTTCATTCCCATTCCCATGTTGTTCAATTTGGCGGTGATTAACAACTAAAAATATTTATCAACTAAGCCAATAATGTTATTTCAGTTGAGAAAAGTGTGTCAAAATTTGCTTTAAAAAATTACAAAATCAACTTCGAAGGGTTGCTTAATTGATAAAAGACCAACACTTCCATATAGGAGGTCAGAATTCGAATCCACTTAGGAGCCTAGGGCATAATTATATAAAAGCTCCCCCAGTGAGGCAGTTGAGGTGCGCATTGGCTAGCCTGAATATACCTCAAACATCCCCCAGAAAAAATGGGAAAAAAATGAAGAAGATCCCCCACATCCTTTTTCACCTTTAATTATCAAAAATATATGCCATAAATGATAGATTCCCTCCCAAATGTATGATCGAAAAGTATAAGAGCACAATCGAAAAGGGAATTTGGAAGATTGTGGGGGGATTTACCCAAGGGGGTCTTGGGTTCGCACGCCGTTAGAGGATCCAGACTCATCCGGGGGGGGGGGGGGGGGGGGGCGGGCGCCCCGGGCCCCCCCCCCCCCAAAAAATAATAATAATAATAAATAAATATTGGTTGGACACAACAACCTAATACATAATAATCAAGCAAAAAAATGTTTTCTTCTCTTAAGATTGTTTCCATTTGAGATTGTCATTTTAATACTAATAATAATAGGTTAATAATACACATTAACATCTTTATTGATCATTTGACCTCCCTCTCTCAATCAAAGCCATTATGTGTATCAATGTTCTAAATCTAACTTTGTTTTCTTCATCACCACTACATCCTCTCTATCTTCTATCCCTACTACCAATATGATGCTGCTCATCCCCCTTCATCCTCTTGACGATGTCAAAACTTATCTTGAACTAGTGGAATAATCGAGAAAAATTTGGATCAAACAAAACTTGTTCTTCACAAATCTCAAGGGTTGGTTCACTTGATAAAAAAAAACAATATCTCACTGCTAGGCTACTCAATTGGTAAAATCAACACCTTTTAGGGAAGATATCGTGAGTTCAATTATCATTGATGGTATATGTAACATCCCCATCCCCACATATATATAAAAAGCACCCTTGTACCAAAAAAAACCACGGAGGATGTAATGGAAAATGTAAAAAACAAAATAAATCAAACAAATAAAATAGGAGCCTATACAATTCCATACTACCCTACTTCTTTTTCATTCACTACTTCTTTCTCATTCAACCCCTAATCTAGAAAAAGAAAGGATCTAGAATCTAGAATATTGAATTGTCAAAACTCTCATTCTCTTAAAAGAAAACAACCTTAAAATAGTGAATAAGGGGGACTTCTCTTTCTTTTGGGAGGACCCTTGGATCCCCTCCATCCCTAAATTTGGCATTTCATGGTCCTTCATCATGGTCCTTCTACAAACAATGGCACCTGGAATTTGGATAAGCTTTCTTCCTTTCTCCCTGCCTATTTCATAACTAAAATTCTCAAAATTACACACAATCCTTCAAATGATTCTTGATCTCACCCCTTTGTGAAAAATATAATTTTTTTTCAACTAAGATAGTTGCCTCTAAACTTTCTTGTAATTCTATCTCTTTGATCCAAATGAAATTAGATTTTGGCAGCATTTGAAGCCCTTTAAACTGCATCCCAGATTTAAATTAACTTTTTTTTTTTTTTTTTTTTTCTTTCAAACAAAAAAAAAAAAAAAAAAAAAATTTTTTATTTTTTTTTATTTTTTTATATAAAATAAAAAAAAAAAAAAAAAAAAAAAAAAATATAAAAAAAAAAAAAAAAAAAATTAAATAATTTTTTTAAAATTTAAAAAAAAAAAAAAAAAAAAAAAAAAAAAAAAAAAAAAAAAAAAATTTTTAAAAAAAAAAAAAAAAAAAAAAAAAAAAAAAAAAAATATATTTTTTTTAAAAAAAATTTTTTTTTTTTTTTTTTTCCTTATAAAAAAAAAAAATTTTAAAAAAAATTTTTAAAAAAAGAAAGAATGAAATTCTCACCATAATTCATAATTGACAAAAGTCATTAGGTTTGGGAAGATTTTCTATTTAAAAAATACTGATAATAGATGCCAAACAATTTAAAATAATGAAAAAAACCTTAGAATAGAGAATGAGAATTGATACCAAAAAGAGCCTAAATAAAATAAATCTAATGTAGTTGTGTTTTCTGCAATTGCATAAATGAAACTCATTGGCATGCTTTTTGTCATATTGGTTTGCAAAAAATGTTCTTTTTGCTGGCCAGAGAACTGAATCTTTCTAATTCTATTTTGCTTTTGTTTATGAATCTTTGTCTTCAATTTCAATGGGAAAAGTCTACAATTTTCTGGGTTTTATTTGTATTTATCTTTTTCCGTCTCTATTGTTCATCTTCTATGGAATCTCCTAAGGCAGAGAGAGATCCAAATGGGATCAAACGACTTGATTTCCCTTTATCTACAGAGAAGAAAGGTACATCGGTCTTCGAATTGCTGCTCAAACACCGTTTGCAGAACCATTGCCAAAGTTCTTTGGGTGATGATAATTGATAACCCTGCAACGCCTACGATACAGTATGGAGTCTAGGTAGAAATTTATACATATTTGATCAGTGGATCTTATACTCAAATCTGAGACTGAGAAATCTTGACACAATACTGATAACTTTATGAAACACGGAACAGTTCCGATTAAATGACAACATTTTTTGTTGATCATTGGATAATTAGCATACAACGGTAATAAGATGAAGCATGGGATTCAATGTCACGTTGACGATCACCATGAAATCTTAGTACTATAATCTCTATTGAATCGAATGTGGAAAACTTTGATAAAATGAAAACATGCGTTGATCACTGGACAATGATCGCAGATGATACTAGTAATAATATGGAGCATGGGATACAACGTCTTATTGATGATCACCATGATTGTTGTTTGTTACTGCTTCTTGGCATGCCTTTTGCAAAATGATTTTACCCTCTCTAGGCCATCTTCAAGAGAAGTTGGCTCGGCAGCAAAAGTAATGCGGAGCCAATTTTTCAATCCCACAGTAACACCTGCAGCAAATAGCGTTCAAAGTCATCAATGGCAACGCAAAACACACTCTTATTTCAACTCTACCACCAATCACCCAAAACAAGGGACCTGAAAGGACTTACATTCAAATAGCAATATTGTTAATGTAAGGTTGATGCAGTCATAACCCAAACCAATTCAATTATAAAACCAAAAGCATTGTTTATTGTACTGCTTTAAGCTATAAAACAGTAATTGATTAATAGGGTAATTCACAAGAGTATTGAATTGTGAATGTTGATTTACCAATTTCTTAGCACTAGGATCTCCACATAAATAAAATTCACTATGAAGCTACTGTGGAGAATCAAATGATTCTCTGACACAGATTCATGTTTACTGGAAACTGGAAAGCAATGATTTTCACTGGCTACTCCCATACTTTTAGAGAACACAATTCAGTATAGGGAAAATCACGAGGAAGCTTCTACAGCATCATGAAGTCATAGTAGTAAAGAAAAGAGGTAAATTTTAAGTCATCCCAATGAAATTCAGCGTCTAACAAGTAATAGTCAGGAGAAGAGTTAACACAGACGACTACAAAATTTAAATAAAAAGAAAAAGTGCTAAAGAACTAGTAGCTATTTAACAAATAAAGAATGCAGATCAATTGCAGTGTTATGGAAGGGGGAGAGAAACATTTTATAAAAGAAACTTTTAAAAATAAGCAGTTTCCTACATGTATATTTGAAACCAATTATAGAGAGGCAGAAACCTGACCTGGTAGAAGAACCACCTTTTCTTCTTTGACCAGCTTATAGCAAAAGTCAATATCATCAGCTATATCTTCCAGACATGATAGATCTAATTTTACCTGCAGCACAAAATGTTAAGCAAGAAGTATTTTTACAATCCTTTTATTTCAAGCAAAAAAAAACTCATAACTTGGTCAGTATTATTACCATCACAAACATAGATCCCTCTGGTTTATGTGGACAAGTAAGGCAATCAATATCCTTTAATCCCTCATAACAAATCTCTGAAGCATGCCTTAATATATTGAGGATATTCTCAAAGAAATCTTCTTTTGTATTCTCAATAATTTTAGGAATCGCCCCCTGTTATAATGAATAACTTGTTAGGTAACACAACAGCAATGGTAAAGGTAGGTGGTATCTTGTCAACTTCAATATACTGATGTCAATTTTAAATGTATTGGTTAAAAGTCAAATAATTCACATATCAAACAAGAAGCCACATACCCTCGAGTTTCTCCAGATTGAGAATTGTAATTCATACGAAAAGAAAAGATAAAATACATAACAATTATTAATAACTCTATTATCATCACATTTGCATTTCACATTTTTTTGGGCTAACCTTATCTACAGAAGGTAAAATCTAAGCACAAGTCCACACAGCCAAATATTACTATTATGTTGGTGTGGCACAATTCAGATTCATCAACTTGAGTTCTTTTAGTTATACTTTCTGATTTTCTTCTCTAGCAGTAAAAGTTTGAACTCTTGAGATTCGTTCATAAGTTTGGCATTTCTTTACATTCTAATTCTAGGAGCATGATTAGAAGGGCTTGAAGGTGTTAATGAACAACAAAAGGTGTTAGCATTGTGCAGTCAAAGTACTGGCAAGGACTGCTTATTCTTCTTGTTTTTTATATATTAGGTTTGGAAGAGCAAGGGGGAAGATCAAATACATAGACCCAGCTCAAGTAATTTAGGGAGTTTCAACTCATGATCTAAAATAATTAGTACAGAT
The DNA here is from genome assembly GCF_041222555.1 of Hakea prostrata. NCBI lineage: Eukaryota > Viridiplantae > Streptophyta > Magnoliopsida > Proteales > Proteaceae > Hakea > Hakea prostrata. The sequence continues at coordinate 58,903,384 of NC_142601.1, read as the reverse complement.
ACTATTTTTCCCTTAGTATCCTTATCCAGATCATGTTAAGTAATAAAATTTTAATTTCTGAAGGTTAGACTAACGAATTTGGTATGGACCAAAGTTGTAGCTTCATATTATATTGCATTTAATGCTAAAATGCTGCGAAAGTATAAGTGTACTCGTCTCTTCTTGTACTTAGTACTCCATGCGTACTCCTATGCTTATTCAGGTAATGTTCTTGGAATCTAACTTCATGGTCATACTTGCAAGTTGTTAATGTCAAAGGATTACAACTAGCATACATGGATATGTTCCTCAGATCAAGCAATGAGAAAAACCTGAATGAAAGTTGCAGGCTCAGCGCAGATGTTGAGACAGCCATGAATGCTCTCCACAATCTATAAAGAAGAAACAAGGAAGTCAAGATAGCTGTCCAGATTGAATGCATTCTACATTGAAAATTGAAGAGATACAGCTCCACAAAAGATGGAAAGCTAAAGAAGACAATAAACTGTCTCAACACCCTGTGAAGGTTGAAACCTGGCACCCCTGCCCTATGGAACAGAGCTGTTTGGAGAAAGAGGGGAGGGAGAGAGTTTTAACCTTGGTTTTTTTGAGGACGCCATTGGGATCATTGGTGACGAGCCAACCCAATCTCCATCCAGGCACTGCCCATCTCTTGGAAATGGACCCAACTGTAATAACAGGAACGGTCGTTGCAAAGGTACCCATGGGCACAAATGGTTTATTCCCAAAAGCAATACGTTCGTAAACTTCATCAGCAATAACCATTATCCCAAGCCTGTTTGCAGTCTCAGCAATCTAAAGATAACAGCAGAGAATCAAATGTTAATGACTTTGAAATAAATAGATTTGACAACCCAAATAGAGAAAGATATTTCTACTCTGTTTTGACCTTCTGCAAGTGTTGGTAAGATAAGACATTCCCGCAGGGGTTCCCAGGGTTGATGATAAGCATGGCCACCGTGTTTTCATCTGCAAGAGCTTCCACAGCATCAAGATCAACTTCCCAACCGCTCTCTGGCAGGAGATCAAAATGTCTAAATTCGACGTTACTGAAAGCAGCACGGGATTCATAGGCGGGATATCCTGGCTTCGGAAGTAAGATGTTGGCACCAGGCTGAGACAGGATTGATATAACAACCTCGATAGCTTGCTGGCAACCAATGGTGATGTTCACATCATCAGGAGATAACTTGTACGGAAGACTACTTGATAAGTACTCAGCAATTGCCCTGTTCCAATCCAATGATAAAACATTCATTTTTTTTTTTTTTGGGGGGGAAAAAAGATGCAACAGCGGGATTGGAATTTCATCCTCTCATTGGTGGGTTATCCTCTCCACCAAGCCCATTCTCCTCCCATCCTCCTACACTCACATTAGGCTTAGTACAGAGTCTGTTGAATGTCAGAGGATAGAGGCACAAGTAGGTTGGGTGGAGAGGATCTAAATTCTATCCACTACCTACCAAATCAAGGAAATCAATATTTAAATAAAACTGTAAGGATTTTATGGAGTGTGGATTGTTTACTCCGTGGTGTTTTTTCATGTTTCTTAAAATATGGAGTGTGGATTGTCACCCAAGAAGGATAGCATTTACCCTTTTAAGTATTCTTAAAATGAATAGAATGTGAAATTTTTGTTGAATTTCATGTGAGTTTTACTTCTATTATATGGTGGGAAAAGTGTTAGTGGCTCCTAATGGAGAGGTGACAAGTGGGACCATGGTAGTGGTGTTATGTAACTGTGAGTAAACCAACAAAACTAATATATAATTACCTCCTGGCGGGAAGAACACCAACGGTGGGAGCATAACAATTGAACTTAGCAGAAAGAACAGATTCAACAATGGCGTCTTCAGCTGCCGGAGTGGTCCGAAAGCAAGGAAAGACAGAAGGATCCCCATGGCCAAGGGAGACTGTGGGTCTAGTGTCGTTGGGGTCAATAGCACCAAAGAGCTTGTGGACCATCCCTCTAACGGTGACATCCGAACCACCAGTCAGATCCTTCCTCGCCTTGAAATGCCATTTGTTCAGCCCGTTCTCCATTCTTTCCTCTCCGCTTGATTTGTTAAGCAAAACCCAATCTCCAGAACCCAGCAAGAACAAGGAGACTGTAATAGCCAACCACTCTTAACTAGGTTTGAACAAGCTGGGAATTTGGAGGCTAATGCAAAGAAACACCCCCATTTTATAATTGTGGTTGGCAGGAGAGAAACCCAGAAAAAGCCATAAAAATACAACGTGTTTCTGGCAATTAAGCAAACATGCTTGCGTTCATGCTCTAAAAATTGAAGAAAGGCTTGTCTGAAATCGCCAGTGAGGGTTGGTCGGATCAAGAAAGGCATGGGGAGTTTGTTGGGCATGCGTGCTTCCACCCATGTAGATAGACAAAGTTCGTATCTGCAATGAAGTCCAGGTGTATAACAAGATGGAGACAGCTTTCTGGGCATAGATTTACTTCAGACAACCTACCCAGGCAGAAGATGAACTGTTGTGTTCCAGTTGGGTACTCGCTTGGGTACTGGCTTGGTTCTGATGCAGACATCACTTGTAACAATCGAATAATCAGGCGAAAACACTTGTCTTTTCCCCAAATTGTTTTTGTTTGAGCTTAACATTTTATTGGTACCATTTTATTAAATAAATATTACACATTAACATCTTATTCATCGTTCAAGAATATTACTAGAGAAGGTCCATTGATCCAAGATATAATGGGGACTATGGATTCACTAATAACTAAATGATCATGAGTATCAAGTACAATATACTAGTTCATCTCGTCAAAAATTGTTTAGTGTTCCTTCATTTTTGTGTCATTTTGTAAAGTGTTGAACATGCCAAATATAATTCAAATCATTCACGAGTGTGGAACAAGACCATAAAAATTTGGGTCAGGTTCTAATTTGTGAATGGATAAACTTATTTATAGATCAATTTTAATTATACAAGTCAATGCCGAATTCAATCTAGCTTTAACGATTTACAGATTATGCTTCACATTTTTGCTAGGGCAAAAAATAAGGAAAGGTGATAACACAGACACTCGGAAAACTAAGTGAGATCCCCCTCCCTCATAAAAATTGAATGATCTTCTAATTGAGTTGTAGCATATTGCAAAATGGAAAGATCTAAAAACATCCAAACCTCCAACTTAAGGTATTGGAATAAGGTTTAAAATCGGAGTAAGAGTCAGGGGCTTCTTTTTGTAAATTCAAAAACTTAAAATACATAAAATATAAAAGATATTATATTTACCAACACATTATGGGCAAAATGATCATTTTAATTTTAAATTAACAGAAAAGTTAAAAGTGGGCAACTTAGAATTTTGCAAAAAGTAAACTGTGGTCATTTTGGAATTTTTCCTACTTAAGTAAGCAGTTAAAAAGTTAGGCCCAACGTCATAAAACATTACTTTAAAATGAACACAGTGAATAACATTAAAATGACCATGATCATTTTTGTCCCTTAGACCACAGTAAATTGTGGTCATTTTTGTCCCTTAGACCCATGGGCTTTCTTCCCAGATCCTCCAACTGGGTTAGAAGGAATTCTCATGGTGGATAGAGAGTCTTGTTTAAGTTAAGTTTTTTGTTTGTTCCTTTGGATTGTTTAACCCCGTCTTTGTACCTAAAAAAAGAAAAAAAAGCCAATGGTGGATTATTAAAACGATTAAAAGACCGAACATTACACATAAAGTGGGAGTGGTTAGTAGGCACATGGCGAATCCAAGACAAGAGCATTAGATTACTATGAAGAGGATCCTAAGATATGTTAAAGGAACCTCGAATGCTGCTCTATGTTATGGAGGATCTAAATTTACTGTCAGAGTATATGTTGATTCTGATTTTGCAGGTGATTTTGATAAAAGGAGATCCACTACTGGCTATGTGTATTTACAATTGCAGGAGGAACTGTGAGCTAGGTATCTAAACTACAAACATTTATAGCACTGTCTACAACAGAGTTGAGTATATGGCAGCTACACAAGCTTGGAAAGAAACAATCTAATTAAAAAAATTCATGGAAGAACTTTGGCACAAACAAGAGAAGATTTTCTTATATTGTGATAATCCTTGCACATTGCAAGAAATCCAGCTTTTCATTCCAAAACAAAACACATAGAAATACAATATCATTTTGTTCATGAAGTGGTGGAAAACGGAAGGGTATACAAAAAAATCCACATGAAAGAGAACCTAGCAGATGCATTGACAAAGGCAATCAACACTGGCAAGTTCATATGGTGCAGATCTTTGTATGGCTTGACAGAGACGTAGATAGCATGGTGGTGGCAAGATAAAAAATGGTGTATAAATTATTGAAAGTCTTAGTTCCACATCGAAAAGAAGTGGGAGTTTGTTGAGAGTTTTAATCTCACATCGAGTAGATTTGGGAGAAGGTGGGATGGAGAGAGCCTATAAAAAGATGTCTCTCCCTCCACATGTAATTTATCCCAAAGAATCTTTCCTCTTGTATAATTTTTTATCTATAGTGGAGTTTTCTCTCTTGTACGTGATTTTTAGTTTTCTCTCTTGCTCGTGATTTTTTCCCTTGAAGGATTTGTTCACGTAACCAATATGACACTAAAATCTCTCAACCAAGAACCAAAGACATTAGAAAAATACTAAATCGATGGTTGTGTAGATCCTTTACCATGCAGATCTTTCTCTATAATTTTTGTTCACTTTCACAAAATCTCTTTTGGCAAATGGGATCAAATGCCATGATTTCACCTTAATCTTCAGAGAAGGAAAGAACCTCATTTTTCAATTTTTAAAATCATAGCCGAATTTTTTTGGATGATGAGAACTCTTTTGGTGTCACCATACACTGAAGAATCAATCAGTAGTGGTGTTTATCTTATATCCTGTCTTTCACCTTAATCTTCAAAGAAGGAAAGAAACTTATTTTTTAAATTCTTACTCAAACACCATTTCCAAAATCATACCTGAATTTCTTTGGATGATGAGAACTCTTTTGGTGTCAACAAACACAGAAGATTCAATCAGTAGTGGTGTTTAGTTTTTATCTTGTCTAATTCTGACATAAAAATGGACCATTCATTTCCTTATAGATAAATGACATGTGTTTAAAGTTAGATTTAAGAGTTGAGATTAAAAAAAAAAATCTCTTCCAAATCTAACCCCAAACCCGAAGATCTAATTTTAATCACGTTCATCATAAGGATATGGATTATCCATTTCTATAGAATTTGACAGGATAAAAATCCACCACCAAAGACGTTAACATTGACCTTTTCATCATTATCCTCTCCCAATGACATGTTGTGTCCTACTCCAAGTCCAATCTAGGGTTCTTGGGTTTGCAAAATTAGGTATAGGTTAAATGGGTTTCACTCAAGGGTTTCCTCACCTAAAATTTGTGGTTGATCGATGTGCCTGTGGCGCACTGCTATGCAAAATAGAGAGATATGTACTGCAGCGAATTTAATCAGACTATTAGGAAATTGGCAGTGTAGTAGGGCTTGGCCTACGCTACGCTATGGTGATCTAGGCAGACATTTATGCATAGCTGAAGATTTTAACAAAACTCGGGGAAGAAAAAAAAACTCTTAGCATAAAGCCTTCTACGTCGATTTTAAGAGACGATTAAACATGAATAGTCGATTTTACCAAAAAAACATGAATAGTCGATGAGGTACAGTGGGAAGTCGAAAATGGGGTTTCTCCTGCTCCTGCTCCTCTGCTTCTCGGTTCCCTGTGTAATTAACTGTGATTCCGTTCATACTTATGAAAGCATTGGAGGAGGAAAACTCAATTCAAGGGCATTCATAGATGTGAAAGATGACCCAGATTCCGTAATATGGGTGGTTCAGCTCTCTGATCTCCATTTCAGTGTTTTGCATCCTGACAGAGCTCTTGATTTTGAGAAGCTGGTTGGACCTGCTCTTGCTATGATAAACCCATCGCTTGTTCTCATCACTGGTGATCTCACAGGTATTTATCTCTGTTCATAGCGTTCTCTCTCTCAGTCTCTCTCTCTTAATTTTGGTCAATTTTATTTATTTATTAAGCAGCTATGTTTGCTTCTGATTGTTGGATTTGGCAATTTAGGCAATTTGTTTGTTCTTGTAGTCACGACTCACGGATGGAAAATTTGTGGGTTCTGTATTTCTTCTCTTCCTATATGGCAACATTTTTAAATTGTCATAGTTTGGATTAAAGACATATGAGATGCTTTCTGGTTTTGTTCATAACAAGGGAAATTGGCGTTTTCTTACGGTAAATTTTCAGTATTTTGGCTTTGAGTTTTCTATCACTAGGTAGTGATCTAGAGTTTTTCTTTTGAAATTCTCAGCATAACTAAGTCTCTACGACCGAAACCCAGCAAAGTAGGATAATCTGGTATATGGTTCTTTGCAATAACTGAGGATGGTTCACTGAATTTTCAGGTCAGATTGTGCCTCTGGGTAAACGATGGATAGTTTCTCCCTGTGTTAGAAGACAGAGTACCGACTCTGGTTTGCTAATAGATTGTGTATACCTTTCCTATTTAGGATATAAGAGATTTCCTAATACTTAACTATTGCTTATTATTGACACCCCGAAACAATCACCAAAAGCTCTTGGGTTGGCATATTTAAATTTTAGACAATGCTAATGCAAGTGGTTTGTGTAACGTTGAAAGCCTGGGCTTCACTTGTCTCCTTGTACCCAACATCTTAGGTTTGCACTTCTCTTAAATCTTTATTTTCTTTTTGCAACTTGGGTTACTGCACTAGGTGGGATAATAATGGACAGCAAAGGTTCACAGTCATTTTTCCACCACAGAATAGAAATAAATACTTGTCATGCAAATGTCTGCATGCTTCATTCTTGACATTCATAAATTTCCTTGTTATTTGTATTCATTCATGGTATGAAGTTCTGAATATCCGTTTTTTCAAGATTCAATTGCTCAATCTTCATTTTTACCCTTCCTATTTCTCTGACCAGATGGCAAAAGTGAAGATCTGTTAACAATGAAACAAAATGAAGCGGAGTGGATTGAATACCACAAAATTATGGACAAAGTAGTTAAAAGAAGTGGACTTGAGAAGAATGTCTTTTATGATTTGAGAGGAAACCATGATAATTTTGGTGTGCCAGTAGTTGGTGGTTCATTTGATTTCTTTTCTAACTATAGCATCAGTGGAGAATTACAAAGAAATAGCAGAGTTAACAGTGTCACTGTACAGGTGAGTTGATCTCTTAACTTGTATCAGAATTTCTGTGTAGTTCATTTATATTGAGAACCTTGCAGATTAAAGTTTCTATTCATTTTTTGAAGATTAGCTGCTATTCAAGTAGAAAAATAGGAAAATATGAATTTTGTTTGGTCAAAGAATTTGTGTTAAGTGACGTTGTTACCCAATTTTATGCATACCATCTTGGGAAGATGAGTGCACTGGAAGTTGCCATTTGCCGCAATGCTTTGGGACTACTCGAAGTTCAGTCCCCTAATTGTAATTCTTAAACTATTGAAACTGGTTTGTTCTATTCACATTTGGTACATACAGGAAAAAGGTTCTAGCTGATCTACCTAGTGCCAATGCAGGAGCCTAATGCAGCAGTTGTTACCATTCAATAGACTGTGGTTGGTCCTGAATTAGGTTTGGGCAGATGTCAAATTTTAATTCATAGTCAATCATCTACATTCCTGTGTATAGGCATGCATCCTCTTTATAGTCCATGTATTAGTACATCTTCTTGGTAGATCCGGATTTAACACACTGTTTTGCCACCTGGCCAACTCTAATTAAGCTTAAATTTAACATGTAAAGAGGAAAGTTTAGGTTTACCTTTGCATGAATTCTGGGTCACATCTAAGGTGCCAGGTGTCAGATATTTGGGCTTTGGGGCCAAGGCTCTTATATGGTGGTTTGGAAAGTCCGTTGAAAACTTTGCTCAAGTAACTCTTCAATCTAACGAGTTTAGTCAACCATGAACAAGTTGGAGTTTTGGCTCTTTATGTCCTCAGATTTTTAGTTCTTTAATATTTGTAGAATTGTATAGTTTATTTAGCTCACCTTGTCCTGTGACATCCAGAGCGGTGGTCGGAAGCATCTTTTTGTCGGGATTGACAGTACAATGGCCATAGGTTTACGTGGGCCAACTAATCTTTTTGGCCATCCAACAGAAGAACTACTAGCCGATATAGATGTTGAACTTTCACAGTGGAATTCTCAGTCAGCAGAACAGGTAACAAAGATCTTGTTTGGACATTTTCCACTTTCATTCTCAGCATTGACAGATACTGGGAAGAGTTTGAAAGATATTTTCTTCAAGCATGCATTATCAGCCTACCTATGTGGGCACCTGCATACAAAGTTTGGTAAGAATTTGAAGCGGCATCATTTGTCAGGTCATCGTTTCTTATCGTTGGAGAAATATTTCCAACTGAATATCCATGAAGCACCTAAAGGAAGTACTGTAGGTCAGCAAAGTTGTTCTGATGAATCTCCTTCGCTCAATGAGTTCTGGGAATGGGAGATGGGTGACTGGAGGAAGAGTAGGGCCATGCGTGTTTTGGCCATTGATTCAGGTCATGTTTCATTTGTTGATATTGACTTTAAGATGGGAGATAAGAAAACTATAATATTACCTACATTTCCACTAGATTCACGCTTAATGCTAATGGCATCATCTCCCCATGATTATGGTTGTATTAGTGATCCGTCTTTTTATGAAAATGTCAGAGCTTTGATATTCTCAGTTCTGCCAACTGTATCAGTTGTGGCAAGAATCTATGACTCGAGGCCTGGACATCTTGATATGATCGTGGAGACACCAATGAGAAAGCAAGAAAATTACACTAGGGGAGATCTCTACACTGTCCCATTGAATTGGAGAGCCTTTGACGATCCATTGCCTGATAGATTCTGGCTGCAAATAGAGGCAACTGACATCCTGGGAAGATCAACACTATCTGAATTAAGACCTTTTTCAATTAACGGCCTAACTGCAAAGCTTAATTGGACATGGATGGAGTTTCTGGTTATGGGCTGTCAGTGGGCTAGCTTGTATTACCCAATTCTTTGGTCTATTCTTTTGTTCCTCTTCTCCATCCTACTTATTCCAAAAGCACTTCTCATATTTTCTGGGAAGCAGTACACATATAACAATTTCATTGTTAAGAAAAGCTTCATTGGTGGTGCATTATGGGTTCTTACAGAATTCTGCAGGGTTCCTGTGTTGTGGTTTGGCATGTTGATTTACTTGTTCTACCTGATATTCTTCCCTTGGGGTAGTGGACAAGTTTTCACTGAAGGTGGGGGTAGAGGATACATAACAACAAAGGGTTGGGCTGTGAGTGTACCCCATGAGAGGGCTGAACGAGCTTACATTGGACATCCTGATGTTATGGTGGTTGTCTTACCCCACCTTTGTTTTGTAGTCTTCCCCGCAGTCTTCGTTATGTGTGCTTTGGTTGCTGAAAGAGCAGTATATCGAATTTACTTCTTTTCATTGTCAGGGAAGAAAGAAGATGATTACATTAACAAGAGCCAGAGATCTTCAACTGGCTACCTAGGCAAGAGTCAGAGATCTTCAACTGGCTACCTGGTCAGTAAAGGATCAAAGGTTTTATGTGGTGAGCGTTTCATCAGGAAACTGTTCATATTGTTTTGCCTGAGTATTTATTGGAAACATTGGAAGGTAAATATTCAATTACCACTTCTGCTTATACCTTTTTCTTTTTAACTTTTGTGTTTGGGTTCTTTATTCATTCTTTATTATGTTATCACCCTTATTAGACTTTGGTATGCATATCAAAAATCTATAGGAAGGTGAAAATGACTCTTAGAATGTAGATATCTTCCTTCCAGATTCAAACTGGCCAGATGAGCGTATCCTGTTAGTGAGAGTTGTGAAAAGGTCATATACCCATTGCATATTTTAATACTAACACTTCAGTAGATCCTCAATTATACTTATACTGATTATAAATAACAAAATACTTATAACTAGCCTACTATGACATACTAAATGGCTGTTAACATTTTATTTTTTTTGGACATTCAATAAACTATAATTTTGTAATGTTCACTGTGCAATCCGCTGCTATTTGTATCTCTGACGATATTTACTTTTCCTCATCTTTTGTAAAATATCATGTGACATGGTAAAACCCGTGAATTTTGTTTTAGGGGCTGACCTAGTCAATTGTTTGGACTCATCTTCCAGAGCAACAACCTGGCCCTTAGCTTTAATGTGGAGGAGGTTCAACTAAGAACCACTACACAGTGAAACTTAAATTTCAACACTGACCTTCCCCCGAAAAACAAGTGACTGGATGGTTTGAAAGAAAGCGATGACCCTCATTAGCTGCCGGTAAGGACTTCCCCGCCAATCTCCTATGGTTTGCCCTCTGAGATTACCGCCCTCTACCTCCCGAAACTCTCCCTCTCCTAACCCCTCTGAATTTCCTCCATCTCCAGCCACCATTGTCAACCTTGTGTCTACCCCCTCCCCTGTATCTCCCCCACTTCCTACTACTGCAAACACCAAACCATGGAACTCTTTCTTCCCCCCCCCCTCTGTTTCTTCTGCTCCGACATTAGACCTATCTTTCTTCCCCCCAACCCTGCGAACTCTAACCCCCTTGCTCATTGCCCCTGCTTCCTCTACTGCCGCCGGAATACTACAATGGCAACATGCCATCCTTGGCCAATTCATTGGCCCCGTCTCACCCATTAGTATTCTCAAATCTTCCCTTGCCAAACAGTGGAAAGCTACTCGTATCATGGATACTCAACTCCTTGACTTTGGAACTTTCCTTTTCAATTTTGCTTCCCCGGCTTGTAAGTCTCGTGCTCTTGAAGGCTCACTATGGTTCATCGGCAAATCTCCTGAGTTTGTCAAACCTTGGACTCCCTCGTTGCCCCTCCACAAGGTTGACTTCAGTACCCTTCCCCTGTGGAAAATCTCCCTAGTCTCCCGCTTGAGTTCTGGAATAAAGACTGTCTGAGTCGAATAGGTTCAGCTATAGGAAAACCCCTCCGTTCTCATCGAAGACCATCAACATGGAACAACTTGCTTATGCAAGGATTGTTGTTCATCATCTATGGTGGGAGCGCAATCTTAGAAGATGGACCTCCAAATCCCGTTCTATTGACATGATTTGGAAGGCCATCTGTGTTGATGTTTCTGCTAGGATTTCTTCTATTCCCCATCCACTTGTTGATAACTCCCCAAGGAACAAACTTATTGTTGTTTCCTGGGTCCAATTCCTCTTTCCAGTCTCCTGTTTGAAGGTTGTTTCTTGTTGTATCTTTTCTTCGGTTTATTTAATTATTCATTCATCCAAAAAAAAAAAAAAAAAGAACCACTACACAGTAGGATTGATAACATGTTGCAATTGCACATCAGAAAAGCAACAAAATCAAAATTCATAACTTAGAGAATAGGAACCAAAACAGCCTGCAGAATGGCACCAAATTCTGAATGTGTCTAATTTGTGGGATGAAGAACATGCACTAAAATTTCAACTACTTTGGAATGCAAGCAAAAGATATTCCTAATTGAAAACCATGGTTCTGCAGGCCAAAGTACCCAGTGGGAAATGCAACCAAAATAGGACCAAATGGAAGGCTATTGATCTGAGGCTATGTAGAAAGATTAGTGAAATTTTGATGGGTTGAATGGAAGATATGAAGATGGAATGGAAATAGATGGTCTAGGTTTATAGAGTAAATCTGCTCATTGATGGGTGGAGAGGGTGGATTTAATGAAGGGAATAGATGGTTGAATGATGTGTTTCAAAACCCAGCAGGGTGTGGGATGGAAGATGGACTTCAGTGGAGCTGGTGATGAAGCAAACAATCAAGTGTCAGTCAACAGCTAGCCCTATTCAAGTGGAGAAACAGCAGCAGCCGCAACACAGTAGTTTGACAGAAGGAGATGATCAAGAACAGCCTCTGATGGGACCTTGCAGTGATCCCCAACTATGAGTGCAAGCTTAATTCAATTAGAAGAAGAAGTAAGTCGAGATAGAAAGTAAATGGATAGGTGGATTAGACTCTCTTAGTGAAGCTTCTTCAGCCCTAGAGGTTTTGGCCCTCCCCACCCTGGTTTCTCAGCCTTTATTGTCACTCAAGTTTGACAAAGAAAACGGCTCAAAAGCAATGTCATTCAACTCCATAAATTGTATGGAGGCTTTTACAGCCTATAGCAAACATTTACAGAGCTTTAGTTTTTGGTCGCCGAGTACACGAAAATAGAAACTTAACTTCGAGGATAGACTCTGAGAAATAAATTGATGCAGCATTTAGGTAGAAAAACCTATGTTTTAGAAACTAGTAACCTAATAAAAGTAGAAACTAATTAATCTCCAATATCCCCATGGATAGACAAAATCAAATCTTGTAGAAAAGTTTACTCATGATCTGGTGTGGGGCCCCACAAAATCTCCTAGTAACATTATCACCAGGGTAAAATTTGAAGCTGTGACACTGTTCATGTGAACAGTGAGATGAAACAACATTGTCATGTTCTTCGTACACCATCAACCTTCTTGCATATGCGTTTGTTTATCACTTTTGTCTTTGTTTCTTTAGACTACACAAAAGCAGTGAAGGAGTTGGGTTTATTTGTTATTTGTAAGGGCTACTTTATAGGTCCATTGAACTATTGATCTTTCCTTCTCTGCAGTACTGCATTATGTACTCTGCACACATCAACTTACTAATTTTCCACATCAATTGTTATTTCAATTAACCTTCCTCTTGAAGTTCCCTCTTTGTTGACTATCATAAATCAGAACTGGACCATTTCTCTCATTATGATCCTCTCCTTTTAAACATGGTTTATTTTTATTTTCTCATAATATCCACTACAATTTCTTGGACATAATTTTCACTTTTACTGGGTTTTTCTCTTTTGTACAGCTTTGTAGAGCTCTGGGGGTAGCATATGAAATGAACTCATTTCTTCATTTCCCTGGATATTGTCTGCCAATTCCTCTCTTATTGGCTTATGCCGTTTACAAAACGAGGGGGATTTGAATTGCACCTTTAGAAGCAAGTGTCCTCATTCATGATGATTCCTAAAATGAGTTAATGTGCTTTGATCTGAAACATAGACTTGGAAGTTTTGGGATGTACTGTCATGACAATGGAGATAAAACATACGGATGCATAATCCAGAAGAACGAAACAAGTGATGTCATCGTTATTTATTGAGGGATTAATTGTTTCATTAAATAAGCATCCTGATGGAATTACCAACAGTTTTTTTTTATGTAGGATTTATCCTTTCTTTGGCTTGAATAGCTTTGAAATTTACCTGTAGGTTGATCGCTTCTAAAACAGGGTAGAACAATGTAGGCATTGAGCAGCATTTGCATTGTTAAGAGGCATGATAGGAGAGCGGTCTTGGCTTCTCGGGATATCATTTTGTCATACAAGTAAGCTGTGGATACTAATTTGATTTTAAAACTAGTATGGCCATCTCAATGATGAGTCCAGATCCTCTACCCCCAGTACTCCTGTCCCCCTAAAATTTTCTTCTCACACATAGATAGGCCCAGGTGGTCTAGGTCAGGTTGGCTGTCAGAAGAGATTTTTGGAGGTCTGGAAGTACTGAGGGTAGAGGATCTGAATTACTCAAGGATCAATAGGTTAAAAAAATGTCAAACACCCTGCTTCGCCAAGCTTTTAGATTGAATTAGATCTTTGTTGTAAATGTACAAGTTTGGAAGTCAGAATTTGGATTAGAAGTGGCAGCAGAATGGTAAAGGTTGGTTAATGGCCATGCCTTTCCCTTCACGGTTGGCTAAGGTAAGTCCAAATACTTGGGGGATGGGTGTAAACCGTGTTGTAAAGTCTCTAAGATCCCATAAATTCAGAACTTGGATCATCTGCACGCACTAATAAGTGAAAATGTGGTTGGGTTCTCAGGCATACATTTACCTTTTGGTAAGTGTAGCTGATTTGAGACTGTCTAATTTCTATCGATTGAAGAAATGGGAAATTTAAGTTGGCCGTGTGGAGAGAATTTGTGAAAATACTGAATGCTTTCTAAAATGATAAAATGAAAGCCAATCAGATTTCTTCCCGAATGCGATTATGAGCACAATTTATTTCAAGAATGCATCCAAATACGATTTATTGCCCTTCTTTTCTCCTTTTTCTTGTAAGGTATGAAACCCTTACTTCTAGATGGATAACATAGGGGTAATAGAATTTAATGGGTATGAGCTACATCAATCTTGTTTGCATTGGTTGCAGCCATATGTTTATGACCAGTCCAAGCATTAGTTTATTGAAATCTTAATACATAAACTTTTATTGAGATGAATATAAAGTGTTTGACCAAATGACAACATTTTCTGTTGATTATTGGATAATAAGTAAACAAACAACAACAGCAATAAGCCGGGAGCATGGCATTGTCAACAGCATGTTGAGTTGACCATCACCATGAGATTGAGGAACAAACAAGATTCATTACTGTTTCTTGGCATGCCTTTGGTAAAAGGATTTTACCCTCTCTAGGGCATCTTCAAGAGAAGATGGGTCAATAGCAAAAGTTATGCGGAGCCAATTTTTCAAACCCACTGTAACGCCTGCAGCAAACAGAATTCGACAGTGATCAGTAGGGAAGGGAGAAAAAAATCACTACTGATATTTTTAAAACTTTACCACCAATCACCTAAAAGAAGGAACTTGAACGCAATCATAATCCTTTTCAAATCTAACAACTTCCTTTACAGGAACTAATGGTTGTCCATACTGTTTTTCTTGTAGATTTTGTAAGTCAAGAATGCAGACCCTTCAAATGCAATGTATGTGCAAGCCAACAGTGTTTTCTTAGGGGGGAGGGAAACTTTATGAAAGTTCCTAAGAACAAATAGTTGCTGATTTCCTCACCTGGTAGAAAAACCACATTTTCTTCTTTGGCCAACTTGTAGCAAAAGTCAATATCATCAAAAATACCTTCTAGGAGTGATAGATTTAACTTTACCTGCGTTAAGAATATAGGTGTCAAGCAAGGAGCATTTTACACCAACCATTAATCAAGCAAAGAAAGCCCCGACTTGTTCTGTGTTCTTACCATCACAAACATGGATCCCTCTGGTTTATGTGGACAAGTAAGGAAATCAATCTCCTTTAACCTCTCATAGCAAATTTCTGAAGTGTGCTTTAATATATTGAGGATATTCTCATAGAAATCCTCTGGTGTATCCTCAATGATTTTAGGAATTGCCCCCTGTTATGTTTAACAAGTTGTTAGGTATCACAGTGATGATGATGAGGAAGTAGATGGCATCCTCGTCAAGTTAAATGAAGCAAATAGGTTTACGTCTATGCAATATATGGCTAAGTTGTTTTCAGCTATGCACATATGAACCTCAAATCAAGAAAAGTGGAAAACCTGAATGAAAGTTGCAGGGTCGGAACTGATGTTGAAACAGCCACGAATGCTGTTGAGAATCTAAGAACAAAATTTAAAAGTTCAGTTAGTCTCTTGAAAATGAACATCATGAATAATCTGCTCCTATACACAATACTAAAACTCAAATCATCCATTTCAACAACATATTGCAGAGAGAGACTCAGAACCTTCGTTTCTTGAAGGACACCATTGGGGTCAGTTATGACAAGCCAACCCAATCTCCATCCAGGTACCACCCATGTCTTGGAAATGGACCCAAGTGTAATGACAGGAACAATCGATCCAAAAGTGCCCATGGCCACAAAAGGGTTACTCCCAAAAGTGATACGTTCATAAACTTCATCTGCAATAACCATTATCCCAAGCCTCCTTGCAGTCTCAGCTGTCTATGATACAACATAAAATTAGATGTTAGTGACAAAAATACATATACTCTCGAAACCCAGATAGAGGAAGATGGTTCTACTGTGTTTTGACCTCCTGCAAGTGTTGGTGAGAGTAAACAGTTCCACAGGGATTTCCAGGGTTGATGATAACCATGGCAACAGTGTTCTCATCAGCAAGAGCTTCGACAGAATCAAGATCGATCTCCCAACCCTTTTCAGGGAGAAGATCGAAATGTCGGAATTCGAGATGTTTGGCAGTGGCATGAGCTTCATAGGCAGGGAAGCCTGGTCTTGGAAACAAGATATTGGCACCGGGTTGCTCAGACAGGGCCGTGAGAACCACTTCGATCGCTTGCAAGCAACCACTGGTGAGATTTACATCATCGGGTGATAACTTGTATGGGAGATTTCTTGATAAGTATTCAGCTATTGCCCTATTCCACACAATAATAAAACAATCATCATTTAGAAAAAGGAAAAACAGGGGAAGTAGGAGGATAGGAATTTCACGACCTTGGGCTCTCAAGTAATACAGCGGGAGAAGGGAAGAACACTCAGTAGGTCTCTTATGAGCTGGAAATGAAGTGGGTTTCTCACCTTCTAGCGGGTAAAACACCATTGGAGGGAGAATAACCGTTGAACTTTGCAGAGCGAACAGCATCGAATATGGAGTCTTCAGCTACAGGAGTGGTGCGAAAGCAAGGAAAAGCAGAAGGATCGCCATGGCCGAGGAAGAGTGGGGGCCTTGTACTGGTTGGATCAGTAGCTCCATGGAGCTTGCCAAGCACGCTTCTGATGCTGGTCTCCGAAACAGAGTTCTCATCCTTCGTTCCCTTGAAACGCCATAGCTTCGACTTATTCTCCATCTCCTCCGCTCTACCTACTTTCTCAATGAAACACAGGCCGGTTGTTGTAAATAGGATTTTCAGGAGTGAAGAAAAATAAAAAAGGAAAGAGAGAGACGAGAGGGGAGGGATCCAACAACAAATCACCAAATACCGCCCATAGGAAAAACAAATATTCAAGTATTCAACGCAACGCGATTGGGTATCTGCGATTCTGTCCCGGCTAAATTACCTTCTAGTGGAAAAAGATTCTTGAAAAAAATCATCAAATACAGCAAAGTAAATATCTGTAAAGGGAGAACAATGGAACAAAAGTGGTTTCATGCAGCACGGCAGCAGGTGTCGTGTGGGATTACATGTCTTAGCCAAGTTTGTCTGAGTTCTTTTACCGAAAAATAATAACAATAATAAGGACAAAATGTGAGACAAGTGCTACGTATCAAATGTGTTGCAGATCAGAATCTTAGCAAAATTTTATTGATAGTTGAGTTACCAGACTTATAAATTAATTAATATTTTTTTATGATTTAATTAAGATTTTTTTTATGGTATAGATAAAATTTTATAAAAATTATATGGTGACTACATCCAGTACGAGACATAGTCTCATTGTAATATAGCCCTATATTATCTGAAAAGCTAAGAAGTTAGTTTTTAACAGCATTCTGTTTTAAGTTATAAATTTCTAATTTTGATGTTATTGGTATCATCATCGTCAAAATAGGGAAAATAGTGGGAGATAATTGAGTAGTTGGTTTCTTTGCCTGTGATGAGGATTTCTCCCACTATATAATCACACCTTTTTTTTTTTTTTTTTTGTAAGAGCTAACTTTATGAAAAGGAAAAACCACACTTACAACCTAAAGAACTATATAATTACACCAAATGTAGTATAGTTGGACATCCTTTTTTGGTGCTCTTTGTATCACCACCCAAGTGGTTTCTAATAATTATTTAAAAGTTGTCCTGATGTGGCCATCATTTTTGTACATCTTTGATCATTTCATCCCACAACATCCCTACATTCTATTTATCTACATTTATTTCATCAGAAATACCTGCACACATTAGCATTGGTCAGTATCCAAAGTTATTGCTTGAATGAAAGCATTTAAAACATATAGTCTGAGATGTTATTTTATTAGTTGTCCATTCAGGATTTTTGGTAACAATTTTTAAGTCCCTAAATCCATCTATTTACATTATCAATTATGTGAGAGGGATTTGGATTTTTATTATTATATATTTTTGCATTCCTTGCTAACCAAATAAAATAACATGTAATTATGAAATTAGAGAAAAATTAGACTTTAATATGTTTTTCAAAATGATATTCAATTAGAAAGGAGTTGCATAAGTTTAGAAGAGAGGTACTTCTAATGAATTCCGTTCTTAGTCTCAAAGCTCCTGTACCCAAATTCTCTTTGTCCAGTCGCACGAGATGAAAATATACCAAGTTAATTCTTCCTTGTTGAATAATTCACATATCGGATTTGTTTCTATCCATTTGGAAAGAGTCAGCTTTGTTGGTAATCATGCATTTAAGAGACACCAAAAGAATATTTTTAGCTTTGGATGTATTGGTAGCTTCCAATGAAACTTCCACCAAAGGGAGAATGTTGGCAATGAGTCATGATTATTTGTATTTGACAACACAATTTCTGCTAATTTTGCAAAAAATTCCTTTGTTTTTGATGATAGAGATAATCATGAGTCATGTGTTGGGGAGGGGTTAATTGAAAGAATTAGCTAAGATAGAGAAGAAATTAGTGGGTTAAAATTGTTCTGATTGTTCAGTTCCCTGCTTCTTTGGCTGTAGTTGTTGTGTACTTCTCACACCGTAGCTTGCCTTTGCCAAAGTAAGAAATTTTGTTCGCCTACTATATGGTCTATTGTTGTTCGTGCCCAAGGATCAAACTAAAAGTATGTGTCTCTCCCATCACCAATTTTCCTTTATACCATTGTTTATAGAGTGGGAAGGATGGTGGTAATATTTTTCCATATCCATGATCCATTTTTGTTTTTCACTCTTGGATCAAAGATAGATGAGTTGGAGAAGTATCTTGCTTTCAAAATTCCTCTTCATAGAGAGTTCGGGTTGTTGAAAAGTGTAATGCCCCGCATCTTTTCTATTGTTATTTTATTATTGTGGGGGAATGTGCCTGCGCACGGTCGGACATCGCCATGAGTCCCACAACAGAATAGCGCAACTGAAAGCGAGGAAATGATTAGCATAAATTTCCGAACCCGAAGGTATGAATATTCACACCCCAATGGGCCCCATGTAAGTAAAAGAACGGGCCCACAAGCCAATAAAGAATCCCATTAAAAAGATATATATAAATATATATTATCTATATATGTGGGACATGAGAGAGTGGTCAATTTAATGAGAGAGAGAAAGAAGTGGATGTGGCATTTTATAAAGCAACAATGTGTTGATCCATATGCATATCATGTTGTACATAATGTAATAAATGAACAAGACAAAGAGGAAAGTAGAGGGAAGAAGACAAAATAGAAAAGTGAAGAAAAGGGTTAAGAGGACCGACTTAAGAGAGATTAGAGGAGGAGGTGGCATTTAGGATAAGATTGAGAAATCAGATGCAGAAAAGGAGAGGCAGTATGCGTGGAAACAGAGGAAGGTTAGTTGAGAGAGAAGTGTGGAGTGAAGAATAACGAAGTTACAGAAGAGGAGAAAGAATTTTACCTGTACGTGGAAGGGAAGAGAAGGCAAAAAAATCAGAGGGAATAACGTAGAGAAGAGAGAGGAAGTAGAGGAGGAAAGAGCAAGGAAAGAGAAAGGAAAGTACTTGCAGTTGCGGTTGCAGAATGTATACAGGAAGGAGAGAGAAAGAATGAAGAATGAATAATAAGGCCATTAAATGAGAAAGAGGGTAGAGTTGGAAGATTAATGGGATTTGTTACTTGTCCGTGAGGTGAGTTGAGTTGAGAGAACAGAGAAGAAGAGTTAAGGAGAGAGAAAATAAGTGGAGTGTTTAAGAAATTGAAGAAGAAAGAAGCCATTAAAGAATATTAAGAAGAGAAGAGAAGAGAGAGAATGAGAAGAGAGAAAGTGGAGAAAAAGAAAAAAAAAACAAGAGAAGAGAAAGGAAAACCGTAGGGAGGAGAGAGGAAAGGAAGAGGAGAGAGAAGATGTTTGTATAAATGGACAGTGAATGTGTATATTTCTTTGAGACGGTATGTATTGATCTAGACACTGTTGAAAGGTCAAATGTAAGTATAACGGGACTTTAGACTGTGTACATATATATGTTTATGGGTCAAACTGTCAACCAGGTTGTTTGTTTTTGAGAATGTTTTGTCTAGCATTTTGTTTTATTGATTATAAAGAGGTGTTAACGAAGAGGAGCTGTCACGTGCCCTAGTGGAATGTACATGATGTGGGCCCCACTAAGCCTGTGAGAATTGGGGTCGTGACAAAAAGTCTTCATCCTTGTTTAAGTAGCAAGGCACAATTAATCTACTCCATTCTTTTGAAACCTAGTCATCCTTGTTGTTTAGGTTTACAGCACCACTCCCAAGAGATGAGTGTCAATTGTTTAGTTTTGGGTTTGCCCCAACCAAAATCGTTGATAGGTTATATCCAATGTCCTGCACACAACTTTTGGGAAAGAAAACACTGCATTAGATAAATGGATTGAGATTGTAGGACAAATTTCATGACTACTTCCTTTCCTGCATATGATAAAGACGAGGCTTTCCAAGTAACCATTTTGGGTTCCTAGTCTAGCAATGAGGAGTTCAGAGTTTTTTGTTTTGGTTCTTCCAGAGAACAGCTGAGTTCCTAGGTAGGTTGTATTCTTTTTCATTTTCTAAATGCCTAACACAGATAGAATTGCTCCTTTGTTGACCTGGTCCACATTTCTAGAGAAAAAAATACCATTTTTTTTCAAAGTTAATTTGTTGTACTGTGATATCAAAAAAAATGTCAATGGTAGCTTGAAGGGCTAGTACATCTTTCTTTGTCGCTTTGCAAAAAAGAAAGGTAATCATCTGCAAAGAATAGATGAGATACTTCCAAAGCATTTCTGGCTATTTTGTTGCTTTTGAATAGGTTGAGGTCCCTGTAATAGTGAACAACCTTGATAAGACTTCCATGATAATAAAGAAGAGATATGGGCTTAGGGGGCATCCCTGGTCTCCAAAATTCGGTGAACCAATGGTAGGGGCAGCCATTAAGTTTCATAAAGTAGGAGGCTGAAGATATTAGAGTTTTAACAAGATTACACTAATGGTTATCAAAACCCCACATTCAAAACAAATTAGTTATAACATCCCATTCAAGACCCTATAATAGGCCTTGGACATATCCAATTTTAGAACTATATATCCATTTGTTGCTCTTGTTGTGCTTATAAAATGGAGAATCTCATGTGCAATCATTATGTTGTCTGAGATTTATCTATTAAGAACGAAAGCACCTTGACATGGAGAGATGAGACTTTGCAACCAAGCTTTCAGTCTTCTAGTCATAATTTTTGTTAGGAGTTTGTAGGTAACATTGCAGAGACTAATAGGTTTGAAGTTTTGACACTTTTTTTGAGGTTTCAACGTTTGAGATGAAGCAAATCAAGGTATGATTTGTACCAAAAGGTAGTTCTAGGTTGAGGAAGAAATTATTAATAAAGGAAATAAGTCATTGTTAATAAGGTCCCAATTCTTTTGATAAAAAAAAAGCATTAAACCCATCCATCCATAGTGCTTTATAGGATCCAAAGAGAACAGGGTATCTTAATTTCCTCTATAAAGGGTGGCTGAAAAATAGCATGTGGGATCAGATTTTGGTCAAGAGGGGAAAAGAGTGCTACAACAAAATTAATTAAGATGATAACTTTTGAAAGTAACTATTTATTTTTCCTTTTTTTCTTTTGATAAAACTTTTGGATGTGATTTCATGCAACCACACCTGTGGGTCATAGCAGATGCACAACTAACTCCGGTTAGCTTAAAATCATCCAAGCTAAGTGAGTTATCCAGATATGCGGGGCACATCCTATTTGATTCCCAGGTAAGAAGCTGCATTCAAAAAATTCAATTCAACCAAACGGTCCGTGTGGAGCACTCGTTCTTGGAGCTGTGCTGTTTCATCCTCTCCTTGGTCTTTCTCCTCTCTTCTTGATCGGTTGGGTGATCAATCGATGATGGCTGTTCGGTGGTTTGTTTTTTTTATTCGAGCTTATCCTTCTTAATTCCGTGAATCTGTCGTCCGGCCATCGGGCTGCCCAGTTGCTCTTGCTTGGTCCATTCCGGGTGGGTGCTCTGTGGTTCTAGTGTTATTTCCTGGGCCGAATGTAGAGTCTCCAAACACATAATGGGCTGAGAGATTAACATTCTTGGTTTTCTGTAAAGCTTGAGTTTGAACTACAAAGAAGAAGAAGAAGAAGAAGAGAACTCAATCATCAGCATCAGCTTGATCATTTTCTCTTCTTTTCTTTTCTCTTTTTTTTAATCCTGATAGAGGGTTCTCAATCTCTCATAGCATTACCTTGTGACAGCATGGACAAAATAGAAAACATCCATAAGGTGAGATTCTCACCATTTTGTGGAAGTAGAGTTGTCATTTCACAAATTGTGTGTGTAGGCATATCCAAATCTGGTCACATTTTCTTTCCAAGTCATTTTCTGAGGATGTTAACATTGAAAAGTTCAGAAACCAAACACCTGATATTATTAAATGGTGGACTGCTGAATTATCACTAGATCAACCAATGTGGGACTAAATCGTGGCACAACACCCGCGATAATGTAAGTGATCCGACCGTATCGTTATCCCGAAAGAAGGATTAAAGAGACCAGAACCACATAGGAAGAAAAATAAGAAATGATACAAATTTGATCAGAATTCCTATTATGATTTTATACTTCAAGCCCCAATCTCACCAGGAACCCCTTAGTTGGGAGATTTTATTATGTTCCTAGACCTAATGGTCTTGGCTATATTTTACTTAATACATATTACTTTGGGCTTTACTACCCATACATATGAGTTTGAGCAATCCAACCATGGTTGGACAATTAATAAGCATACAATAAGCACAAGAAACAAAGTAGAGCATGGGATTCAACTGTCATGTTGACGATCACCATGATATTGACACAGGAACAAACGATTGTGATTCCTTACTGTTTCTTGGCATGCCTTTGGCAAAATGATTTTATTCTCACCAAGCCGTCTTCAAGAGAAGATGGCTCAACAGCAAAAGTCATGCGAAGCCAATTTTTCAATCCCACTGTGATGCCTGCAGGAAATTGCAACTAAGGTCATCAATAGCACAACATGAAACATTGCCATTAATGACTTTTAAGCTCTTATCACTACTCACATAAAAGAAGGATCTTGATAGGAAACTTGCAACACCAATCAATAGTTTGCAAACATCATTGCCGAGTCAACTTTAATGAAAAAGCTTTGAACACAATAGATTTAATGCAAGAAGAATCTGGATTTGGGAGAGGCATTAGGGCACTACTATCATGAGATTCTGTAGTTCACCAAGAAGTAGTTGCAGGGGAAGGAGCAACGAGTTACTTGTTTTCCTATGAGTACCAAGAGTACCGTTCCATTCATCTATATCTCATGGAAGATTGATACAGCCAAAGCCCAAACAAATTGAATTCCAAATTAAATTGAACTTTTGTCCACTTTGAAGTTTTAAAACAGTCTCTCCATACTATACTTCTTTAAGATTTGATTTAGCATTGTTGTTTCTCAGAACATCAAAAATGGTTGACTCAGTAAAATTTAAAGATTTCTATGGCATTCCACAATAGATTTGAGGAATGAATGATTCAACATATATTGGACACTCATTTCTAAGCATATGGATCTATTAGGATACGCAAGATATTTGAAGTATGAATGCTTCTACAAATGCTGGTTGCCAATTTCTAGGCAGTTAACATCTGCTTACAATAAAACTCTTCCCTAATAAAGCTACTTCAGAAAATCAAAGCATTTTCTGAAAGAGAGACCTATGCTGAAAGTGGAAGGAATGGTGACCACTGTCCATCACTGGCTTGTGGAAGACCAGGAAGTTTAACATCATTGTGGATCATCAAAACAAAGAAAAGAATTGGAACAGAAAAAGAAAGGTCATCAGAATGAAATTTTCCCCCTAATTGGCACAAAACTGTAAAGGAGAAATAAGGAATAGAACTTTGCCATAACAAGATTTCATTCATAGGAGGACAGTGAATACGTGTAGCAAGAGTCTCTGATAAGTTTACATTTATTAGACAGTGCTACAGATAGACATGCATTTGATTATTTGCTAAAACTGATTTATTGAAATTGTTTCCAGCAAAAATATATGATCAGAGCTGTCAGTTTCTGTTAAACCTTAATTATTTTAATTCCATTTTACTGATGAGGGTGGGGGTGGTTGTTGGGGACCTTAATTAAAGAACTTCCTCAAAATTAATAGTGGCTTACTTATGTAGTTGAAACCAATTCCAGAAAAGGCAACTACTCTACTCACCTGGTAGAACAACCACAGATTCTTCTTTGGCTAACTTGCAGCAAAAGTCAATATCATCAACTATATCTTCTAGAAGCCATAATTTTAACTTTACCTGCATTAAAAAGATAATTATCAAGAAGTTTTTTTTTCACCAACCCATTTATCTTAAGCAAAGAAAACTCAAGATGTCCTATGCTCTTACCATTAAAAACATAGATCCCTCTGGTTTATGTGGACAAGTCAGGCAATCAATGGTCTTTAATGTCTCATAGCAACTGTCCGAAGCTTGCCTTAATATATTAATGATATTCTCAAAGAAATCCTCCTTCGTATGCTCAAGAATCTTAGGAATTGACCCCTAGGACAAGTTAGGAAACACAGAAGCAATGAAGAAAAGTGGATGGCATCTTTATCAAGTCCAATATACTGCAGTGAATTTCAAATGCTCCATTTAAAATCCATACAATTTGTTCAAAATGATGTTATGATTTAAAACAGATGGTTACATGACAACATCCCCTATCAACATGTTCCTTCCTCTTTGCTTGTACTTGTTTATAAACTTTAGGGGATACGGAATTGATAATGGAAAGTCAAGAGAAAGGAAGTTTTAATAGGGCAAAAAGTACAGGGGAGATAATTTATCCTAATTTTGTTATTATCAGTTTTGCATTGGGCCTCGTTTGGTTCAGCTTATCTACAGAAGCACATCTTAGCACCAACCTTACTTGTGTTATTACAGGCCAAGCCTGGCTTTTCCTTTATGTTGTTGTTGTTGTTGTTGTTGTTTTTCTTCCTTCTTCGGGCAGGTGGTTTTAAGGGGGATAAATTCATTGAATCAAATAAATGCAGATTAGTGCACTAAAAAAATTTCATCCATTAACATAAGTTCTTTATATATATTTTCCTGATTTTACCCCTAATCTACCCTGTGAAGTTATGAAAGACTGAACCCTCAAGGTTAGGTGTGTAAGTTTACTGCTGCTCTACATTCTACCTGTAGCTACCATTTAGAAGACCTCTAATCTATGTAGTATACTCCCAAATACTGGTCCTTGATGAATACCATGGGACTGTCATGGTGTAGACTTTAAAGCACTGGCATCCTTTAATTGAAATATCTTTCCCTGCTAGAGTGTTAGTTTTTGCTGCTGAATATTTTTACCTGTGCTTAGTCTTCAGTTAAATCTTGGAACAGACTTTAAAGCATCGGCTTCCTTTACTTTAAATACTTTTCCATGCTAGAGTGTTAGTTTTTGCTGCTGAATATTTTTAGCTGTGCTTAGTCTTTAATTGAACTACAAAGTTTAAATCCTACTGCTGAATGGTGACTGATGGTAGAAAGATTAATACATCTACCAATTCCATGCATATAGGTACGTGCTTCAAACTATTATAGTAAATTAAAACCTGAATGAAAGTTGCAGGGTCGCAGCAGACATTGAGAGAGGTAGTGATGCTGTCCACAATCTAACAAAAAGAAATGGAAATTAATGTTAGACTCTAGCAAATAAAGACCCTGCATAATAGAAACACACACACACAGTTGGAATTAACCTTGGTTTCTTTAAGAATCCCACTGGGATCAGTTGTGACAAGCCAGCCCAATCTCCATCCGGGAACCATCCATCTCTTGGAAATGGACCCAAGTGTAATGACAGGAGCTATGGATCCAAATGTACCCATGGGCACAAATGGGTTGGAACCAAAAGCAATACGTCCGTAAACTTCATCCGCAATTACCATTATTCCAAGCCGTCTTGCAGTTTCAGCAACCTAAAATACAATTTGGAATTAGAGGTTAGTGGCTTCATGTACGTACAATTTTCTACAGCAAACAGCAGAGAAAGAGAGATGGTTTTACTGTGTTTTGACCTTCTGCAAGAGTTGGTAAGAGAAGACATTCCCACAGGGATTTCCAGGGTTGATGATAACCATGGCAACGGTGTTATCATCCGCAACAGCTTCGACAGCGTCAAGATCGATCTCCCAACCCCTGTCTGGAAGAAGATCATAGTGTCGGAATTCGAGATGTTTGGAAGGAGCAATAGCTTCATAGGAAGGGAAACCAGGTCGTGGAAGCAAGATATTGGCACCAGGCTTATACACCACCGATAGAATCACCTCAATGGCTTGTTTGCAACCGTTTGTGAGGTTCACATCATCTGGAGACAACTTGTATGGAAGATTACTTGACAAGTATTCAGCTACTGCCCTGTTCCACATCCAAAATGATTAACCATTCAAATAAACAAAAATTTGTTCTTTGATAAGCACATGATACTGCTTTTGATTCAATCATAAGCTCTTATTTGCCAAGTTGGAGATTCATGGAGAAATACTGGAGGGAAGTGATGGGTAACAAGGGTAAGTCAGGGTTCTTCCCAACTGTTATATAGGAGAACAGGACTTTTATCCTCCCATGGGTCATAGCTGCTGCCTGTCAGTTACTGTAGGGTGCGAGAGTGTGTAAGTCGAAAAAACAGAGGAACTACTCTATACTTATTCATGGCACCCAAATTTAGGGCATCGATTGGAGTTTCTAAGGAAAAGGAAAGAAAAAGAAAAAGAAGAAGAAGAAGAATCTCTCTGGAGTTTCTATGAAATGGGTCTGACCTTCTAGCTGGAAGAATACCGACGGCGGAAGAATAACCATTGAACTTGGAAGAACGAAGAGCATCAACAACGGCGTCTTCAGCAACTGGGGTGACACGAAAAGAAGGATAAGGAGAAGGATCGCCATGTCCGAGATGGATTGTGGGTCTCGTGTCGTTGGCATCAATAGCGTCGTTGAGCTTTATAAGCATCCCTCTTATGGTGACATCTGAAGCAGAGGCAAGATCCTTCTTGGCGAATCGCCACTGCTTAGACCCACCTTCCATGAACTACTCTGCTTCAAGGAAACAGATACTGGTTTTTGTGGTAGGAATCCCAAGACTGAGGACTTAAACGCTCTCTAGGTAGAAATAGTACTGAAATAGTACAAGAAATTACAGACAAGCGGCCTGATTTTAGTGGGTAGTGGTAGACTGGTAGTGCTAGTGGTGAGTCTGGTGGCCAAAAGATAAATAAAACAAGAAGCATTCGTGGGTTTTTGAGTTCCAAACGGCACTTACAGTTATGCATTTCACTTTCACCATTGAATTGGAAGGTGTTGTCGATGACCACTGTGCATGCAAGCATGCAATCCACAGTGAATCATGCATTTCATTCATTGATTTTTCGTTAATGCAATTTTTTAAAAAAAAAAAAAAAAAATGACCCTTTGTTTGCCAAGCAGGCACTCCATAGTTACAACTACGTTTCCTCACTGAGTTTTGTATGAATTTTTTCAATATGCCAGTCCAATCCAAATCCACCTAAGTTCCCACATCTGGGGGATAATGCCCTCTCATAATTCCAATCCAAGTCCACCTAATTCCCATATCTAATGCCCTTTTAATTTATCTTGATAATTATTAAAATGCTCCAAAAGAATCCAGGAACAAAAATTAGAGAACTGTCCTATATAAAACAACTCAAAATTTAATTTTGCAAAAACAAAAAGAGATACAATCGTGAATTGGCAGTCACTTGTAATAGAAAATTATTCACTAAGATCCACGTGTGTATAATCTTTTCCTGGGTGGACTACACTTTTGAAGTATACCAACTATAAAGATAGTCTTCAAATCTCTCATAGTTGAGCAATTTTAACTTATACCCTCAAACTTGTTAGTGCAGTATTAAATATTTAAATTGATGACAGAGGATTACATTTAGGGTTGGAATTCGTTGAATATGGGGCTCCTCTTTGTGGCTCCTCGCCAAACAACTATTTGATAGACTTTAGATACAATACATTGAAAGACACAAGTTGAGAACTGCTTTGACCATCAATCAAATGTCCAAGCAAATCTTATTCTTACAAACATAAAACTGATAAGAGCCATAGAAAAGAGAGAATGGGTTGTAAACGACATGTTTACAACAATGAGATTTATTGAGTTACAAATGTTTGAAGTTCACTACTGTTGCTTGGCATGCCTTTTGCAGAAAGATTCAATCCTCCCTAAAGCTTCTTCAAGATCAGATGGCTCAATAGCAAAAGTGATACGGAGCCAATTTTTCAGTCCCACTGAGTAGCCTGCAGCAGACAGCTAAGTTAATAATCAGAGGCATCAAAGAAACCTCCCCTCAATCCTTGCAAATCCAACCACTAAAACAAGATATGTATTTTAAACCTAATGATCAGGAAATCTTATATACTTTTCTTTACCTGGCAGAATAATCACAGATTCTTCTTTGACCAACTTCAAGCAAAAGTCAATATCGTCAATAATATCTTCCAGGAGTGATTGATTTAATTTTACCTACATTGCAAGATATTAAAATAGAATAATCTACCAACAGTTTATTTCAAGTGTACCCAAAAACCTCCATGATTAACCTACATACTTACCATTACAAACATAGATCCTTCTGGCTTAGATGGACAAGTGAGACAACCAATATCTTTTAATCTCTCATAACATATGTCTGCGGCTTCCTTTAGTATATTAGTGATGTTCTCATGGAAATCCTTCTTTGTCTTCTCAAGGATATGAGGAATTGCCCCCTGAGACATTGAACAAACTGTAAGGAAACACAAAAGCAATGAAAGAAGTAGATAGCATCTTTCTCAAGTTCATAACAAAAGTGAATCTTGGATGATTTAGTTTCAATTTAACATCTTCATCTATTAAATAAGAAGCCTACTGTGAACTACAGTTTGCAGGTTGATTCTTCTCAGAGCCAGATTAATTTAGAATACTATTTTAAAATAACACATGCTAGATCAAAAAAGAAAAATATATACTCACATCACCTTTATTATAATTACTTTGCATTAACCCAAGCTTACCCACTGAGGCCAACTGAAACCTGGATCCACTCTTTCTGTGATTTCCAAGAATCAAGACGGACTATAGATGCATTCCTTTCCTATTCTACTATAAAGAGAATTTTGAACATTGAAATTTAACTGGCAGATTTAGTACTATCTGACGTTATATCCCAACCTATATGTTAGAGGTTCTTGGCGACAATTAGTCGAGGATTTTCAAGGCTAATACAACACTATCTACCATCTACATAATAAACTTCACAGAGTGCAATTGGTTACAGGCTTACATGGATTATTATGGGGTTGACTTTCCTTTACTTGAATTTTTCTTTTCTCAACTGTTAATTGGGGTCAGCCAGGTCAGGTTGTTTTTGGATTTGAGTCCCCAGATACTGATCCAGAAGTGAAGTATGTAATTATAAACTAAGAAAAAACACCATGTGAACGCAGAAATTGGAAAGATAACAGCTATTGTTTATCTGTGCATGTGTGCTTCAAAACCAAAAATAAATAAAATGGGAACCTGAATGAAAGTTGCAGGGTCAGAGAAGATATTGAGACAGCCATTAATGCTTTCGACAATCTACAAGGAAGAAACAGTAACGTTAGCCTTAGCCCATGCCAATTAATAAGCTCCCCTATGAAGAAAACAGAGAGGGGGGAGGGAGGACTATATATCATGTACATTTATCTAAGGAGTTGTTGAAAGCACAATCGAATTAAATATTAGCATAACAAACAATTCACTTCCCTTATTACATCAGTTAGAAAATGGAGAATGAATGTATGAAAACAGAAAATTTGGGGGAGGGGGACAAAGAAAATGATTATACATGCTACTTGCTCCATGCGGATGACAAGAAAATTCTATTAAAAAGACAATCAGTTTTATTGTCTTCCAGCCATGAAAAGAAAACTTTTCTGATCTCTTGCCCCAAAACAAAATCTATTGTGTCCAAAACTACTGAAAAATTTGTAGATAGAAATTACACCTAATGAATCTTGAATCTCTTGACTGAAGGGTTTCCCTGCCCTGCATCTATGCTTTAAACAGAGAAATACAGATGGCTAGTGCAACCACTGACACCCTAAGGCTAAGTAGAGTAAAGAGACTGGCACAACAAGAAGTCATGTCCCAACTAAATGGGATCAGCTACATCGGTTCTTGTCTTCCAATTTAAGGTCATATTAATTACAAGGCCTAACCTATGCATATCTTATCTCACCACTTCTCTTAAGGTTATCTTAAGTTTGTCCCTAACTCTTCTAATTCCTTCAATTTAAATTATATCACTTCTCCGTACAGCGGCATTTATAAAGCCTTCGTTGAAGGTGGTCATGCCATCTTAAACGACTTTCTCGTAGCTTATCACCTCAAGTTTTAAAGGAATACGTTAATCACACGAGACCTAGACGCACCTTTCCACTTCATCCAATCTATTTTAATTCTTTGGAAAAACCATTATGTTCTATCACTTTTTTTTATTTATAATTGAACCAAAGTACCTAAAACAATAACTTCAAGAAATCTAATCAAGACATTATGGCATGCAATAAAGGACAAATAATTAAAAAAAAACACTAATCAAAGGATTTCTGTAAGACCAGGGAAATTTTAGTTCTTTTTTCTCCCTCTCTTCACATCAAGGGCGGGGTGGCAAGCCCATTACATTTGTGGCATATACAATGTGGATGAGGCTGACAGCCAGAGCACAGCCACAATGAGAGTTCTTGACTTATTAGACAGTTAAAGAAGTGGTACCTTTACCATGTGGCACGGCTGTAGGACTGAAACTTGACACAGAGAAACAGAATAAGAGAGGTGGATAGGGAAGAGAAAGACACCTTAGTTTCCTTAAGAATTCCATTGGGATCATTCGTAACAAGCCAACCAAGCCTCCATCCAGGAACAACCCATCTCTTGGATATGGATCCAAGTGTAAGGACTGGAACAACCTGGGCAAAAACACCCATCGGCACAAATGCGTTACTTCCAAAAGTGAGGTGTTCATAAACTTCATCTGCAATCACCATAATCCCAAGCCTTCTTGCAGTCTCAGCAACCTAATAACATAAAGAGTAGTTGTTAATGCCTTCGAAAACACATTAAGTAACCGCTAGCAAAAACAAACGGAGCTGGTTCTACTTAATTTCATGGACCTTCTGCAAGTGTTGGTAAGTGAAGACATTCCCACACGGATTTCCAGGGTTGACGATAACCATGGCTACAGTTTTTTCATCTGCAAGAGCTTCAACAGCTTCAAGATCGATCTCCCAACACCTGTCTGGTAGTAGATCAAAATGGCGGACCTCAAGATGGCTGAATGCAGCACGACCTTCATAGTAGGTGTACCCAGGTCTTGGAAGCAAGATGTTTGCCCCTGGCTGAGCAAGCACGGAGATTACAATCTCAATGGCTTGTGCACAACCATTTGTGAGGTTCACATCATCGGGAGTCAACACGTAGGGAAGATTAGTTGACAGATATTCAGCAATGGCCCTGTTCAAACTCATCAATGTTCAGCCTTCAAACTCAGGTAAGGAACAGAGTAACCAAGAAAATCATATAGGGATGGGAAATGCAAGAACATAACCAGGGAAACTGAACCCAAATTGTAGAGTTTATTAGTCAAGTTTCCGCTTCCAAGAGTAACCCAAAAGAATGGTACAAAAGGAGAACTCATGGGGTGGAATGGGTTTTTACCTTCTAGCAGGAAGAATACCAGTAGTTGGAGCATAACCATTGAACCTAGCAGAACGAACAGCATCAACAATGGCGTCTTCAGCTACCTTAGGCGTTCGAAAGCAAGGAGAATTAGAAGGGTCTCCACGGCCGAGATGGATCATGGGTCTAGAGTCTGTTACATTCAAGGCTCCCATAAGCTTGTTGAGCATCCCTCTCACTGTGATATCAGAAGCCGTGATCAACTCCTCGTTAGCCTTGAAACGCCATTGCTGCATCATCCCATTCTCCATCTATTCGACTTCGCTGACTCTTCCAAGAAATTGGCAGCCTCAATTTCTTCCTAGTTCTTAGTGTCTAATGTGGGGAAGTTAAATAAGTGGAGGCAGGTAGTACTGGGAATGAAAATTGCTGCACTAATTTTGAAAAACTTTGCAGAAGTAAAGAATCAGAGAAAAACAAGTAATAAATAGTAAAACTAGCACGTTGGATTCTGTTTCCACGTTTAGCGATGATGAATCTGTGATTTTTCCTTGGGGGGCAAGGCAAAGGTACTGTCTGATTTTTCGCCTGTTGGGTAGTGTCTGCGCTCGGCAAATGGCCTGACTCTTCTTCTGTCTTTTTCCTCTTATCGTCTGTTTTGTGGTCTTAAAGCTGTGCTGGTTGAGGATCTCTGGGTGTGTGTTTCTTCACGGGTCAAAGAATTAAAATAAACAATCCATCTTTGCTCTGCTCGTGGGATTTTTTTTCTTTTTTCTGGTTTGTTAGATGTAAGTTTTCCTTGGAGACCAAGTTTAGGAGTGAAGACAAAAGACTTTGGGGGTAACAACTCACAATTCAGCTATGGCTGCACGATGTTGATAGAAAAGGAATAAAAATAGGAGGGAAGGATGGATATTTGCAGTGGAATGGCCCTTCAATACTTAGTAAGGGGTGTGGTCTCACTTCTTCACCTGATCACACATTTCAACCTTACGAATGGATTTTCTGCTTCAGCTGCAAATTTAAGTCCAAACCATCAGGCCATTCCCATGGACGGATGGACCATGGCTCACAGAAGCATTAAAACTCACAAAAGCATTTTTAATGGACAAGCCCGTGGAGCAATCCCCTCCCCAACTCCACTGACAGCAGCAAAACTATTGAGTTGGAATACAGACTTTGGCAACCCAAGCACCAAGTGTGTCCTGAAATGAATCATTTGGTTGGAAAAACCGGATCACCTTTTCTTAATGAAAACCAAGAATACTCCAGAAAAAGTCCAGCAGTGGGGTCGATCTTTTGGCATGAATTCCTCATACCATTTTCCTCCTAGAGATACTACAGGAGGCTTCTTTTTGTTCTGGAAATCACATTTATAGGTGGACATCCTTATGAGTGACGATCATGTGAAAGATACCACAATATCTACTCAGGGTGATATGCATTTTTATGCTAGCTTTATTTATGGTGACCACATTAAATCAGAGCATCACATAGTGTAGTGGGAGCAACTTGAACACATTGGAGAATTCAAGGATTGAACATGAGTGTGTTTAGGAGATTTTAATGTTCATTTAGGGTGGAAAGAGAAAACTGGGGGTAATGCATAATATTCCCATGATTGTAGCAGATTCAAGGCCATGATGAATTGTTGTGGTCTACTTGACTTGGGCTTCAAAGGCTCAACATACACTTGGTCAAATCACCGAACTAGAAGAGACACCATTCGTATATGACTAGACAGAGCTCTGTGCAATTTACAATGGAGAATGGATTACCCCGAAGTGAATGTATTTGTCAAAATAGCCACTAGATCTGACCATACTCCAATAATCCTAGACTTCAAAGGTGGGATTACCAAAGGTACAAGGCCATTTAGATTTGAAAGAGCATTGCTCTGACATCCAGATGCAAAGCTCATTGCCCAAAAAGTATGGTGAAAAAAATTCTCAATTTCTGCAGCAACCCAAATACATCAAAAAATGCAAGAAATTCAAGGTGTTTTCAAATCATAGAACAAAAACACTTTTGGCAAAGTACAGAAGAACATTGAAAAGTTATCATCTGAACTACAAGTTTTGCAACAGCAAAATGGAGGAGAATACTCTCAAGTCAAATTGAATATTCTAGAAATTCTCCTTACGGAAGAATTAGCCGAGGAAGAACTTATATGGTTGTAGAAGTCCATATCTCTTGGTTGAGGGAAGGTGACAACAATACAACATTTTTTTCATGCTACAACACTGCAAAGAAGACAGATGAATAAGATCCTGAAGAATTCGGAATGCTAAAGGAATATGGGTAAATGATCCGAAAACAATTTCTAAGACCCTCACCCATCATTACCACTGCTTTCAAATCTGAACCAATTGACCCATCTGCCCTTGATAAGGTCCTTATTTCCATTCAGCCTATCATGACTTCGGAGATGAATACTGGATTGCTTGATATGCCTACTGAATTGCTTGAAATGCCTACACTGGAGGAGATAAAAAGTACTTTGCCTCTGAAGGCCCCTAGCCCTGATGGGGTCCCCCCCCCCCCTCTTTTTTCAAACATTATGAAACTGTATTCATGTTGATCCAACAAATTTCATTAATGAGTATTTTGTTTCAAGGTTCATTGATCCAAAATTGAATACATCTTATATCTGTTTGCTACCAAAAACTCCTCACCTAGATTCGGTAGACAAATTCCGTCCAATTAGTTTGGGTGGAGTTGCAATCAAGGTGGCTTCCAAGATCATTGTAGGTCGACTTCAAGCATTACTCCCTAATATTATCAACCTAGCTCCGTCAACCTTCATACCTTCCAAATTGATATCAGATAACATCTTAATGGCACATGAGCTCTTTCATTATGTAAAAAAGCGCAAGAAAGGCAAGAAGAAATTTCTGGGACTCAAATTAGATATGAAGAAGGCTTACAACAGTTTAGAATGTCTTATATTAAAGCCATATTATTAAATATGGATTTTGATTCTCACTGGGTCTCTATGGTTATGAGTAGCATTTCATCTATATCTTATAAACTCCTAGTCAATGGCAACATTACCAGGCCCATCATTCCCACTAGATGTCTTCGGCAAGGAGACCTACTTTCTCCAGCAATCTTTATTCTATGTGCACAAGGTCTAAGTGCCTTAAACCAACTTGAAGAGGATGCTGGCAGAATCGAAGGGATCAAGGTTAAAAATGGAGCTCCTCCAATCTCACACCTCCGATTTGCGGATGATACATTATTATTTTCGAAAGTGAAGGTGGAAGTTGTGTACAACTTCAGAGAAAGTTTGCAGACCTATTATAGAAGCAGTGGCCAAAGCATCAATCTTAATAAATCTAGTATTGTTTTTAGTCCAAACACACCAAGCAAATTCAAGAGGTGGTTTTCAAGAATGCTAAAGGTTTCTTACAAGAAAGAACCAATGAAATATCTAGGCCTACCTCCGGAAATCGACGGCTCCAAGACCAAAACCTTCTCATATTTAAAGGAACAAGTCCAATCTAAGATGGAGAGTTGGAAATTCAAATTACTATCCTCAGTAGGAATGAGACATTGCTTAAATTTGTGGCTTTAGCTTTACCTCAGTTCATGGCCTCTCATTTTAAAATCCCTTCCACTGTGCATGTAGAGATGAGGAAAAGTTCAGCATCTTCCTTCTGGGGAGAGGAAGAAGATAAATCAAAGATACATTGGGTATCTTGGGATAGATTGTGTTTATCTAAAGAGCAGGGTGGTCTTGGCTTTAGGGACTCAAAAAGACAGAATTTAGCTCTCCTAACGAAGGTGGCATACTGATTATGGCAACATCCATAAAATTTATGGGCTAAGTTTACAAAGGCAGTCTACTTTCCACATAAAAATTTCTTGAATTCTCTCTTGGACAGCAGCCTTTGTGGGCATGGAGAAGCATATGTGAAGGGGGGAAAATTATAGCGGAGCATCTAATTTGGAAGGTGGAGAATGGCAATAAAGTGCAAACATGCTCTGATAAATGGGTGCCAAGCCTCCTAGAGGGCAGAATTCAACACCCTCGGCCCAGAAAACAAAAGATGGCGAGAAGATAGGCTTACTGCTTATTTTCATCCCATGGTTGCTGAAGGAATAAGAAGTATAAACCTCAGCCTCTTTCCTAGAGAGGACACACAAATTTGAAGAGCAGCAAAGAATGGCCTATGCTCGATGAAATCAACATACCATGCTCTAACTGATGCACAACAGCAGAATTTATCGCAAGCAGTGTCTTCGTCCCAAATTCCCCAATGCCGGCTAGTAAAGAAGCAGGTTTGGAAAGGTAAATGGAGCATATGTGCTTTACCTAAAATTCGACTCTTCTTGTGGAGAGCTTGTGCTAGTGGTCCATCTATTGCGGTTGGTTTAAATAAGGGGAAGGTACCAATGGAATCTTCATGTTGTAGAGGTTGTAACAAGGATGAAGATGTTGCCCATCTGCTGGATTGCTCTTTTGCAAGGGCGGTGTGGTTCCCTAACACTTTAAACCATGTTCCTCCAACAAATCCAGCTCCTCAATTTGACAAATGGTTAGAAAATCTTCAAACTGCAGTACCTAGTGGGAAGGAAGAACAACAACGTTTCTAAGCTTATGTGCATTCATTTGTTGGTTCATATAGCTTGCCCGTACAACCAGACCTTTAGAAGTCAGAATTTGTCACCTCTTGAAGTAGCCCAAAAGGCGCAGGCAGCCCACGATGATTTCTGGAAAACCCAGAGCCCAATCAACCAAATGATAGCCCACTTGATGGAACCAATATGAACACATCCTCTCCTCTACAACATAGAAGGGACCCACTCATTTGGGAGAAACCACCTCAAGGATTCTTTAAAATCAATACTGATGCACCACACATGAAGGAAAATTCTTTAATGGGTTTGGGCCTCGTCATAAGAGACCATCAAGGGAGGATCTCACAACAGTATCTGAAAGAGCCCATCTGACACTCTTAAGTCTATAGGTGAAGCTTTAGCCATGCGCACAGCGTTGCTATGTGGATTGGGAGAAGATTTGGACAAAGTTTTTGTGGACTGCAAGGAAGTGATTGACCTTGTTTATCATCTGTCACAACCAAGACCCACAGTTCTTGAACCAATTATCCCTAATATCCTCCATTTACAATCCAAATTCTCTTTTAATAATTTCTCTTTTATTCCTAGGGATGTCAACTTTGTAGCGGACTACCTAGCCTGAAGGGCCCAGTTACTTATGGGCATTGACTGTATGGCCCATATCCACTCCCTGGTTGGCAAACCTTGTTTCACCTCCCTCGGCTTTGCCCCGTGAATAAAGTTTTAATCTTTCTAATAAAAAAAATAGATTTCTGCTTAGGAGACGTGTCAAGCTGCATTTTTCCCTTCAATTTTACAGCAAGTCTCATCTGAACCTACTCTCATTCTTATTGTTGTCTTTAAGAATGGCCATTTTTTACCCATTTCCATTCCTGGGTTAGAGTCTCTTTGTATGCTTGTTTCCTATTCCAACCCCTCAACAAAACTTTTTAAAAATAATATGAAGAAAATATAAATAAATAAATAACACATTTTCATGCAACAACTTAAGGCTTTATGTTCAATTGCATGGTATTTTCCCTATGGTTTTGAAGTATATTCCGTATTAATGGAAGACTAGAACTTCCTATTCCTTGCATCATGGAATGGGAAATTCGTTAACACAGATGGCATATGCCCAGGCTCTTATCTAGATCTGTTGCCCAATGTGAAATATTCCTGTTTTCATTTTTGTTTTCAATGGACCTTCACTTTCTATAATTTCTTAGATCTGTTGCCCAATTGCCATTGAATTCCTCTTTTCTTTTTCTTTTCCTCTTCTTTCTTTGGTAGGGATTGAATTCTTCTCTCATGACATTGGATTTTTCCTCTTCTTTCTTTGCCAAACGAGGATAGGCTGGGTATTCTAGCGAAGCAACTAAGCTTAGAGTTCAATCATCCCATCAGTATAAACCACAAATATTGGTGGGGCTCAACTAAACCTAGAGTTCAATCATCCCATCAGTATAAACCACAAATATTGGTGGGGCTCAACTAAACCTAGAGTTCCAACCACCTCCCCATCTGTATAAACCACAAATATTGGTGGGGCTCACCTGTTAATATTTAAGGAAAAAAATAAAATAAAAAATTGAGTAGATGTTATGTAAACCATACTCCTACTGGGTAGTTCAAAAGCATCATTATTATTCTGTTTTTTGGGTCAAGAAGAGCACATTATTCTCTGGAGCCGATCCAAGACTCCTAACCAGAGGTGCCTTTTCTGCCAATGATGTGCATATTTTCTTAGACCTGCTAGGCCAAGTCTGTCTTACTTGATCACTTGAGATGATCCCAACTCTTAAAGATGTATGACTCATTTTTTCTTCTTCACCCTTTGGGAGTAACATATTTTTTTCCAAGGAGATAAACTGTCATTTTCAGTAAGCGGTTCTGAGTGGATGATGATGAGACTATGTATACCCTAATTTGACTTCTGAAGGATTTGAAAACGAATTTATTAGTAGCATATGAATTAGGACAGAAGCTAATCCAACCAAAGCTGCTATTTTCACTTATTTAATTGGTCTGTTTCCCAGTTTAATTCCTGATACATGGAGAAGATATGAAATAACTCAGTTGTCCACCCAAAACATGGTGAAATAACAAACAGACCTTTAAAAGGAGTCCCTTTTTTTCGTGGACTTTGAGCAAAAATGGAGTTTCATTTCCCCTAGACTTTACACAAAGGTGGAATTCAGGTGTGCTGAGAACAGTAGCAGAATGAAGAAATCAAAACCACCCCTTCCACCACATCTCTACATGCAACAGAATTCATTCAAATTATCAACAGACAGAGAGAGAGAGAGTGAGAGCAGAAGGGGGATGAGGAGGGGGGGAATGGTAACTCAACTGCTTCTGCCAGTGCAAAATGAAACTTCATCATCTGCTCTTTGTCATCAGAATCAGGTGAGAAGCAAGCACATCTCTGATCCTCTCCCCACTCTCATTCTCATTCCCCAACCCATCAAACACAGGAAACCTTTCTTCCTTCGGCCTGTCTTCACATTCATCCGGCAGTGATTCTTTACATTTTATCAGAAAATTATGCAGCAGACAAGCAGTAACAATCACAAATGGCAAGAATTCCATGCTCTCTTCTTTCCATGTCATAGAGAGAAGCTTCCACCGTCCCTTAACCCTCCCAAATGCCTTATCGACCATTTCTACTTCCCTGCTATGAAGAGAATTAAATCCTTGTTGTGAGGAACTGAGCTCATCATCAATGTTTGATTCTGGAAAAGGTGTAAGAAGCCATGGAAGAAGAGGAAAACAGGAATCTCCCAGAATATACTGAGGTACTGACTTGCCATCACAAAACTCATGAGCAGGTCCATTCAACAACTCCTTGGATTCCTCGACTCGTTGAAAAAGCTTCGTCTTGCGGAGTATTGTATCTGGGCTCATGTAACTTGGCCAACCAGCGGAGACATCCAAGAACCTCCCTTCCGCATCCACCAAACCCTGAGCGATTAAAGCCCCATCTTTTTCCCCTAATGCTCCTCCGTCGATAGAAAATCTGCTTAAACCTAGAATGCCACAACAATTAGGGAGTGAAATCAAACTAAAATGCTCAATGATCCTCCCCAAATCCGTGGGGAAATCAAATAAATGCGACATCTGATCGTTAACTGCCTTGCAGACCGTATAGAAAGCACGGCAAGCAGAAGCGGAATCAAGCCCAAATCGTCTCCCAACGGACTTGAAGGAAACGGCATGAGCGAAGCGGAAAAGAGCAGCTCCAAGTGTGTAATCGGCAGGGCAAGTGGAGATAGAGTCTTCCAGCGAACGAGTCAGGGTTTCAAGGAGGAGAATGAAGGAGGGTTTGGACATTCCGAAGGCTTCGATCCAACGGGGATCAGAATCGTCGGAGGCAACGCAAAGAAACCGCTGGAACCAGCAGGAAGACGAGGATAAGGAAGAGAGAGGGTTAAGGTTTCTCACGGTTTCGGGAGGGACTAGGGTTTCGTAAAGAGAATTGAATTTGGTGAGAGAGACGGCAGAGGATGATATCAGGGATTCTAGGGTTAGGGTCTGGGAAGGATGAAGATGGAGATCGTTCTGGACAAGGAAATTGTGGGCGGTGGTAATTGCAGAGGCGAGAAGAGGAGTGAGTGGTGAGAGGTGTTCGTGACGGTTGTTTTGGGGGATTTTCTTAGGTTTCTTCGCTGTGGAGGTGGCGCCACCACCACCGCCACCGCCACTCTGAATAGCTGGTAAGAGGCGTTGATGGTCGTCGTTTTCGATCTTATACTTTCTGGGTCTCCCACGTTTCTTGACGGAAGAAGACGGAAATCTGTTCAGGATGAGTTTGGGAAGATGCCCCTGGTGGCCGCCTCGCTTTTTCTTGAAGGAACCGCGAGGTCTGCCTCTTCCCCTACCTGCAACCATGCTTGATCGCTTCACTGGAGATGCTTAGAGGACTTTGCCGATGATGCGCAACTGTTTCAAGTTGCTAATCGATTTCCCAAGAGAGAAAAATACCATTTCTCCTAGCACCCAATGCTACATTGATATTAATCTTACCATAAAAATAAAAATAAAAAATTTGGGAACAGAGCAGATTATAGCATCAATGAGAAACTGATTGTTATACTGAAAAGCCCAATCATCAAAAACGAACAACATATGGATGAGGACCCCTGTCAAGGACAAGCTTCCAGAGGAAAATTTTTCGTTTAAAGCAGTTTTGAGTCTTTTGACGTGCCACATATTGTAGGGTTGAAAATGGTCAGGCTTGAGTTGCTTTCCCTCCAAATTTAATCCCTAAGCAAGTGTGATAGAAAGAGTCATTTTGTATCCCATATATATAGAGAAAGAACAAACAAAGCTTTTCACGGGGTCATATGAGAAGGGTTCTTCAACCAAACATTATTTTAGGATCTTAAAGACACTAATCTGCGAATGATTAGAAAGATCTTTCTTATTCAAAGTTCTAACAACCTTGAAGAGAAACACGACCAAATACTCCGGCTCTTAGCTAGGTAATCTGCTGCAATGTTGCATTGTCTGTGCACATACATTACCAAGAAACCCAAAAAATTTCTCTCCAATTACTCTAATGTCCTAGACAATGGGTGCTAATATTAATGGAGATATAGCTGCTCCCTTGCATCATCTTCACCAACTGTTATGACTTTCCTTTCCTCATTTTCTACCCATTTCTCGAGGTTTAGTTTTACACAGCTCCCTTCACATTTGATACATAATCTTCTGCAAAAGCCTCTATACAGTCCACTTCTAACAGCCAACGCTTTTCCCTCTAGAATGGAACTAAACCATAAGGGGATTGACTTGAAGAGGGTTACCTGCTGCACCTTTCATAGCAATCCCTGCTCCTCCCTTTTGAGGTCACCTGAATTTAGTTACAACCAAATCTTCTTTGTCAAATTTCTTTATATTGATAAATCAACTACAAGCTTACAATATTGTTACTAGAGGATAAGAATATCCAAATACCTATATCGAAACCTTTCAAATAAGGAGGCATTTTGAAAACAAGAAACGTTACCTTCAGGTAACACTGGAAAAGTTGATCGCAGGGAAGAAAAATCTCTTTTCACATTAGTGGAAACTGTTATTGGGATTCATTCTCACCTACCTATCTACATTGGCTATGGAGAGAATTAGGATATAGGAATGATACAATACCACCACACAAACTTCACCCACCCTTACCCCCAAAAAGCAAAATACATTGCATGGTACCCTCTCTTGCCCATCTTAAGCTGTGT
Organism: Hakea prostrata; assembly: GCF_041222555.1. Lineage (NCBI taxonomy): Eukaryota > Viridiplantae > Streptophyta > Magnoliopsida > Proteales > Proteaceae > Hakea > Hakea prostrata. The sequence goes on along the minus strand of NC_142601.1, from coordinate 58,861,945 downwards.
TCAAAGGTTTGGACAAGAAAAAAAAATGCGTTCAAAAGATTCCCTTTCACTGCAGCTTGAAAATTTTCACTTCAAATTTTCATCTGAAATATATATATATACACCAAACATGGAAAGAGATCTTAATAACTTGTGTACCTCAAACTTTCAAATAGAACCTCTCAGAAAGAATGTGCATTGTAACAGAAGCAGCTTCATGGAAGAACAGAAGTAACTGAGAAGTTGGGGGAAATTTTTTTCCTCACACACTATAGATGTTTAACAGGAAAAGGGTTTTTTATGCAAAATTAATTAAATCCATCATGATTAATGATGATTAAAACAACGATTTTGAATTATCATTACATAAGCCAAGAATGGAAATTCAAAAGGACGTGATAAATTTATACAGATAACCTGGGGGGAAATGAAATCTACCAAAAACACCTATTTGCATTGATTTTGAGGCAAATCCTCTACGTTCCAACCAACCAACCAAATTATTCGACACTAAAGTTTCTCTTCTCTTTTTATAATGTAGAGAATAGAAAATTTGACAATAAAGTTGCATCTATCCAGGATCCGAGGTGAAGTTGAAAGCATATTCTATTTACATTAGTATGATTGCATGTTTTGACAAATCCAAAGTAGTAATAAATAGATGGAAACTCTCACTGCTTGCCCACAGAAGTCAGCAGAGCCAGGTACTCATTTATGGCTTCTCCTTCTTTTGTAGTGTCGATATCATAATCTGCTAAGGCATCTCCAGTCAATTCTTTCACCAGTGTATCTTCCATTTCCACATCTCTATCTTGCTCGTCAACGTATGATGGATTTTCAACGGCATCTTCACTGTTCAAGCTAGATGGATCATCAGCGGAATCTTCACTGTTCAAGCTAGATGAACCCACGTCATCATTTAATGGAGAAGCAGAAGCTATAACATCATTATTTGTGACACAGGGAGCTGATCCAGGTTCTTCCATTAGTTGATTCAGTGCCAACTCTTTTGTACCAAAAGCCCGCACGGCTTCAACCACTGCAAGAAGAAAACCTAGTGTGAAGCTTTTCGTAACAGAAAAATGCCTTTGAACAGGAAAGAATGTAGATTGAGTTGCCGATCAATAGATGAACTGAAACAGCTAAAATATGTATTGCGGTACCTCTTGACCTTTCAAAGCCCATAGCAACAAGTTCTTCGATAGTAGCAGCAACTCTTTGTCTCTGCCTTTTATTCTTCTTTGACTCAATATAGTGCTGCAATGAAAGGGAAAAACAATTTTTTTATGAAAAAGGATTGGAGAATTGTAGTCATTAGAATCCAAAAAGGGTCTGCAGCCGAATGATAATAAAAGAGTGCAAAAACCTCTATGATAGACTTTGTTTCTGGATTTGTCAATTCATCCAAGGCCTTGTTGAAGTCATTCTCGTTTCTTCTAAGGGCTTCAGCAGCCAAGTCCTTCATAAATCTGCCAAATACATGACTTAGTGATCACAGCAATAACAATTAATATCATGCTTTCCCTCGAATTCTTCACAGTTTCCTACCCTCCTTCCTATGCTAGATAGAAATAATTTTCCTTGATAGATGTGCTTTTAATGATCTAATCTAAATGAGGATAAGCATTTTTACCCCAGGGAGACCAATTCCTTCAACATCTGCAGATCCACGGCTTTCTTTGAAGGTGTCATTCCATACCGCTTCTGTTCCCTGTAAATCCTTCAAGTTATATTGACCAAATATATTAATTAAATACTTTTGTTTATAGCACATGTTTATGTGGCCCTACATGATTTCCTCCTGGCGCTGAATATTTTCCGTTCGCCTTTGTTCCTTTTTTGTCCTCTCCCCATCAATAAAATCAACAGCAAGCTGAATATCTTGATTAGTCATTCTCAATGCTCTTTTTGATTCACGTTCTTTAAACCCCATGCTCAATAGAAATGACAAAGCTTCATCTGGTACCTGAAGCTGAAAATAGAAGCAGGAATTGGAGTAAAGGGTGAAGGAAAAACTCAAATTAACTATTTCCCCCAAATCTATGAAAGAATTCAACATACTTATGGGGTTAGTGTAGAAAGATGGAAATAGAACTAGAAAGACCAAGGGAAGCCGATTAGGATCTCCTAAGTTCCTAACTAGTGTTAGATACAAACATGAAGAAAACACTTGCTTCACCTAGATAGAAAATCATTCCATGAAGACAATAAATACATATCTACTGACTAAACCTCACGTTTTCTAGAGATATAGATGGTTAGGATATTTAATCAGGAGGCCCCTTGGCATTCCACCTTTCCCTGGAAAGAGGGCACTGAATTACGGATTCCAAATCCACATCATGTCCATAATTGATTAATCTTCTTCTTGGAAAAACCAAAAAACAAAAGAAGAACCAAACAGTGATGAAAGCAATGAAAATGGCCACTTGCTATACATGCTCTCTCTTGACCAGATATGAACAATTTCTGAAAGTACATTTGAGACATAAATAAGGCATCTCTAGCAACTCAAACCTAATATGTAGTCAATGAAGAACAAGAAACCTGAAGGTATTTAGCTTGTGCCGATGTCAATGCCTTTCGAGATTTCTCAAACTGGTTACTGTGATAAGCAACCACACCTTCTAAGAGCTCTAGTCTTAGATACCTAAAAGAATACAAAAAATAATAATAAATAATAATAATAATTCCAAACAGCAATCACAGATGACACAAGGCTAGATGAGAAAGAAATCAGTAAGCAACCGGGGAAATACTCACAGAGCAATCTCTGGATGATAACCTTTCTGAAGATGCCTAACACGGCTGGAGTCCTTCCCATGAGCACGTTCAAGTCCTTCTTTAGCTTTTGCAAGGCGAACTCCCGCCATTGAGAGCCATGAGATGTCTCTGAGCATGAAATAACACCACACAGTATCTATTTGGAGTATTGGGACATTATCAATCATCTGAAAGCAGAACAGAAAGCAACCAATAAGACATGGTATAAGCACTGCCATTCAAGACATTTGTTAAAAGGAGGGCCATTCATCTTACCTCAATCACCTTTGGATCACAGAGTGAAAAAGCCTCCTAGAAGTGAGAAATTAAACATAATTAGATAAACCATGAGATAGTTTAGAATATTTTCACAGAAAAGGAAGTGCCTGCCAGAACTCTACAACAACTTGTTTAGGTTGAGTTTTCTGGGGTGGGAATGTTGTCATATTTTACCCAATAAATAGAATAACATGGGTTTTTTGAAAGCCTGAGGATGGAGATTAAGCAGACAAGCTCATATGAGTCAGGGTTTGTAATAATTTTTGGGACTCTAGCAGGAAAGTTCAGGGGAATTGCGCAACAGCCATAAACTCTAATTGTACTTCTCTTCTTGCTCTGGACAGACAACCCTCCTCCCATGTCTCCTCGGAGATGGTGAGCAACTTCTGGGTTACCTTCAGTAGTGTATGGAGAGACAGAGCTACCGATGGTGTTGGATTTTTACCTTCTAAAATGCCAGTAATTCAGCAACCAAACTCCAGATGCCCACCAAAACAAGCTACTTACAACACTGAGAATCCCAGAAACCATATATATCCTGTCAGAGAATCCCAATGAAGCCATCTAAGGAATGAAAGCAAAGGAGGGGGGGGGGGGGAATTGAGAATTACAAGAGGGATAATATATGGTTTCTCTTTTGGAGTGTATAAAAATATATTATGAACACCCCGAAAGGGAGAACAATAGGAAGCAGTAAGGAGAAACAGCAGGGAGAGGGGAGGCCACTCAAACAGTTCCTAAGAGGAGCTAACAAAGAAGAATCTAAACCCCAAGTAACAACAATAAGTCTGTTTCTTGGGAGTCCATCAACAGCTTGGGTATAAGAAGAGAGAGTTTGAAGCTGACATATATACATCTTTCTGCAACCTTCTTATTACCCTAATTACAAACACCATGAGATAAGGAGAAATTATGGCAAGACTTGCAGTGCATTGACTTGAACCTCACTCCATTTCCCTTGCTCATTAATAATACCTTGAATCCACAGAGAGTTTAAGGATACGATCTAATCAAGTGAGCAGTCAAGCAGAGGAAGTACAATTAAGGCCTTGCATTGAAGGCCTGACTTGAATCAAACACACCAAACTCTGCAGCACTAGTTGTTCTTCTTTAACTGCATTTGCAGTGGCGGTCTCTTCAACAGAAATCCACAGCATTGTTGAGATTTCCTGGAGATAACGGAATTATTCCTCTTCCCACACCAAACCTGCTCTCTCCTGTTGAATATCTTCTTTCCCAACCCTCTCTTCCCTCTGTCTCTTCTCACTCTTCCTCTCTCCTTGTGCTTGAACCATCCAATTGAGTTGGGATAGGAATGTCCAGTAAATATACCCGGACTACCCTAGAATCCAATCTAAACAAAGGGGCCTCAATGATTGCCAACTTTCTCAACAGAAGAAGTATCTAATTTGGTGTTGATTGTCCACCATTTCATGAGAAAATGTTAAAAGTGTTAGGGATTTCAAAATTCAAAACTCCCAGTTTGTTATATGTAACCAACCTTATCGTTGAAGAAGTGTAACCCATGCCAAACTCTATCTTACAAACCCTAACCAACTCACGAACGACTCCCAAGTTGAAATTCAAATTGTATTCACCTTATCTCTTTGTAATTGTTACGAAATCTATATAAATGAAAACATCAACCCAAGAGTTAGGGTGCGTGAGATGTCTTGAAAATAACCTATTTATCTTTAAACTTTACAAGGTATCAGTCAACCACAATGCAAAGACTCCCTAAACATGTCATCTTCTTCTGATCTTTTCTCCCCTGCTACCTCCTGCAATCTTCCATCTGTGTCTGGCCCTAGTCTCAACCAACACTTCGCACTCAAGCTAGCACCCAACAACTATCTCCTATGGAAAACGCCACTTCTCCCAAAGCTCTAAATCAAAGACCTGATGGGATTCATCAACGGCTCTAGAAACTGTCTGCCACCTAGCATCCTTCATGCAGAAATACTAAGAGAGTGTGAAGTGCAATGTCTTCTATGAGTTAATCCAACTAACAAAGTATGATCCACTAACAAGACAACAGCCCAAGTGGTGCGGAGCAATAGGGCAAAACCTACCAAATAATTAATATTTTAAGTGGACCAATGGAAAAATCACTGCAATTCAAGTTAGCCAAAAAGATTGTGTTGCAGCAAATTATGACATTATTGTCTGGATTTCAATCCCAAACTTACAAAAAAGATATCAGCAACATCCAACAAATCCCAAGCAAAAAGCAATGAGTGAACCACAACAAGTAGCAATAATGAATTACATTTGTATGCACAAAAGTCCTTGCTGCTCATTTATAGTCCAATCAATAGGGCGTCCTAGTTCCAGCGGATCTACCCACATGCTTTTTAACTAAGGACTAATTCTCGAAAGGCTGCACATCCACATGGAAGAAACATAGACTTTAAGACCCCAGTTTCATAATGAAAAAACAGGAGTAATCTACCTGTTCTTATGAAGATCATAAGAATTGGAATGATCTTGATATGCATACTACGTCAAAAGCAAATATGTAGTGAAATCATAGCATTACATATACAAGTGAAAAACAAATACAAAATTGCAGTAATTAACGTCCAACCTCTCCTATGGCAAGCACATCCAATGCATCTTTGTACTTTTGTTTTTTTATGAGTTGTTTGGCATTTGTATGAAGCATCATACCCATCATCAGTCCCCTGTCAGATGATAATTAAAAAAAATTAATAATAATAAGATAATAGATTATTGGAATTCCTCTTGATTTAAAATGCATTATTCATAATATCTATTTGCAAATCCATACCGCTGATCATTCTCAGATCCCAAATTCACTTTCTGCCCACTCTGGTCTTCTAGTTCAATGTTGAAGTCATCCAATGGTAATGAACCATCCAGATTCCTTTTGGCCAAGGAATCTGCAGCAGCCCTGTAAACTAAATGGTGAGACCCAGTAGTTATAAGAACACAACTAGAGAACATGATAGGTTTTACAATACGCTCAAACAAAATAAGTTCAGTAGGATTTTAGTTCAAGGAGCATCAAATATACATAACAAGACTTCCAAGAAATAGTTCAATAGATTGGTATAGTACAGTGTGAAGGCATTGGCCTCAACATTGGGTAGGAGATGAAGTTAGACAGCCCAGTGTCTGGCCAAATTAACCAAAAAATTTCAGAAGGACATTTGTTCTTCCAATGTGACCGAAACTCAGTACATGGATGCAATTCCCTGTTGAGATGGGTGGAGGCATGCATCCTACAAGTACAGCTATAAGGCCACCCCCACCATCTTTCCTCATACACAGACGGATTTTCTCCAACTGCCAATAGTTTGGTTGTATTCACAAAGTTGGTAATGAGGTGTTCCCTAGAGTTCCTATTATGGAACTCACTGTTCTCATGAAAAGAGACTAGATCACTGAGAAGTTCTAATTTTTCGGTAATAAGTAATTTTATTGACGAAGGAACAAATTTCCTACAGAGTGTTTACCCAGAAACTTTTTCAATCTACCCAAAACAAAGGGTTCCCACAGAGTCTACGAACAACAGAATGTAAAGGAGGAGGAGAAACACTAGAAATAAGCAACCATCAAGACTAAGCTTCAAAGTGACAAGTAAAGGAAAGATATTTAGCGAAACGAAAACCAAATTGATCAATAACTCACATGATTCGCTCAAGTCGATTAGACTTTTCCTCCTCGGCCAACAATTCTTCCTTCGCAGACTTACCACGATCACCGGAAGCCTCACCTGAGAGAGTCTTGGTGGAGAGAATCTTGGCATTGTTTTTCATGCCCAAGTCGCAGAGTTTCTCATTCCCTTCACCATCTTTCAAGACCTTACCAGCGCAAATCAATTTGATCGATTCTGGAACGCAACCCGATCGCTTGGCGACCTCTTCTCTCAACATGGGTACCGTCCACTGGTCAAGTTGGACTTCCAAAACACCCGTCCAAGCACCTGCTAACTTCAGTTTTGCCATAGTAGCATTATTGGACGAAGCCGAAGGTTCTGCCTCCATGAAAGAGTTTGAATCGCAATGATCGGAAGGTTGGAGTAAGAAGAGTGATTACGAGTTACGACTACCTCTGTTAAAAAGATTGGGTTCTGTCAGTTTTGGAAGGAAACTTGAGTGACACGAAATCTTTGTGATGGAAAGTAAAACACTAAAACCACAGTGATCAAAGGGCAACTGAAGAACCCAAGGAACCCAAATCAGAACAACGGGAAATCAGGCAAGTTAACCAACCAAACCTCAACGGACTCGAAAGTTTCAATCTCGAATGGGTTTTCTAGTTTTCTTCGAGAGATAAAAAACAGAGACTTGCTACCGACTCAACTCAACATGGCTTTAATGTCTTTCCGTGCGAGAAACAGAATAAAATAGTAAAATACCAATCCTAGTTTGATAATGTTTCTCTTCAAAAAATCATTAAAAAAAAAGTCAATAGAGGAGTAGTAGGATGGTTAGTAACCTCTTCTCGGCGGAGAGGTCTTAGGTACAACTTAAGATATGTAATATCCATATCCATATATATAAAAAGCACCTTTCTACTAAAAAAAAAATCATCAAAAATAATTTTTAATGTTTAAATACTTAGAAGGTCAAAATTTCATAAATATCCCCTATAAATTATTTCACTTAAATATTCTACCACTTAAGTTTTATAAATTTCAATTAATGTTTCAAAAATTACCTCAAACTAAACTAAACAATTTTACCAAATGATTTTCTATCTTTTTTTTTTTTTCAAATCAATAAATATTATAAATGTTATAAATAATATTGATTATAAATTACATAATTCTAAAAAAAATATGATACTAGAAGGCATAATTTCTAACTGAAATCTCAATGTGCAATTTAGACAATTCACATTTCCATCTATGCTCCTTTTATCACAAACATCAATCTATACTTCCATGCTAAGGACACATTCTTAGTTGAAAACTAACTCTTCAATCCCTATTTATCTCCCCTCTTCTCTCTCACATCTTTTCTTCCTGTTTATTCTCAACTCTTTTTAAATGTCATTTATAATTAGAAACTAACTCCTCAATTCCCTATTTATTATCTCATATCTCCTCTCTCCTCTTTTCTTTCAATTTATTATCTTCTTTTCTTTCTTCCTATTTATTATTCTCTTTTTTTATTTAATGTTTATCTTTTTCTCTTTTTTTTTTTTTTGTTATTTTTTTCTACAATATTTGTTATTTGATTTTATATTGTGAATAAAATGTCTATAGGTAACTAACTACTCTCTCACTTAAAGAAAAAAAATTTAGGGTTGAAATCATATCTATATATATTTTCCTTGTACTATGCTTTAATTTACATATATCTTGTTAAAAAAAATATCATTATCAATAATTTACCTATTATTGTTAAATATGTGTGGGCCCTACAAAATATATGTGGGCTTAATATAATAAAACAATTCATAGGTGGGACTCCAATGGGTCTTATAAGAACTCATACAATATGTGTGCAAAAAAACATTGGTGCTTTCCCAATCTAAACTTCCATTAAGTTATAATTTCGTTTGAGAGAAAATTCTTCTACACTCAGATTAGAGAGTGGGAGATGTATATTAATATTATATGAATTACAATTCAAATATTTGAGTTTGAACTACAACTTGTTTACAATCAAACTCTACAACTTGTTAATACTTTAACTATAACTCAAAACTCTTCTTGATCGGATGGATGGAGATAAGATCAATAGAAGATAGAGCAAGTTGCGATTTATTTAAATTCAAAGACTTATCCTTTACACATTATTTGGCCCCAAATATTGAAACCTGGTTCCGCTCATATACACAATATAATATATTTTTGAAAAATTACCTTCATCTTGTACTAATTTTTTCTATTATATTTCTTTTGATTATCTTTTTAGTTTTATCGTAATAAACCATTTGTTGATGAGTATCAAACAAACCCTTATATTTGTTCCTCTCATTTGATGGAATCTGTTTTAAAGAAGTCCCAACACAAAATGAAAAACATCAGCAGACACTGAAGCCCAATTCTTTTGGAAGAATATGAGAGAGCCCATGTGGGCCTGGGCTGGTGCCATTGATAACATAATCTTTTGAACCTCCTCTATAGTGGGCTCTTAACACAAATTTTCGTTTAGTTCCTCTGGGAACATAGGGTCCATTTGATTAATCACAAACTCATGAGCTGTAAGATCCATGGGCTCTGATGTAAAAGGCCCAGTAAAGTTATAGAGTTAACTTCTTGTTCAGTGGAGGTCCACTCACCTAAGTGCTTCTTCAACCTATAGATTTTTGTTTGAGGCTCAAAACCTGAACTTGTAGAGTGGAAGTAACGCTAATTCTAATCCGCATGCTTCAACCAATTAACTTTTGCCTTTTGGGCCCACAATAGTTCTTCCTCCATCAATGCCCTTTCAATATCTTAAGATATAGCATTGACACGGTCAAGGTTTAAAGTATCCCACTACATCATACGATACTAGTCGATACGTATCCATGTTTGACCCAACCGATATGATATATCTCGATATGTTTCTTCATTGAGTTACACTGAAATACATTATCCAGACCGATACAATACTCAATACAGGACGATACGTCTCTTAAAATCACTTAATCGATACAATACTCGATACCAATACTTTAATTCTTCAACACGGTCCATAGGAATAAAAAAAACCTGTTCCTTGTGGGAGGGCTTTAATTCTGGATCGAAAATTGCCTAATGTATATTTTTTCCAATGAGTGAAGATTCATGGAAAAATTATATAATTGGCTGGTTGTCAAAAATAATGATTCAATATTTCACTTAACAAAACTATCTAAAACTATATTTATATTTACTAAACTAATAAAAATAGTGATTTTTCATATCTTTTGGACATTATTTACCCTTAAAACTAACCACATCAAATGGGTAAATTACTATTTTGTCTAAAAGAGAAAAATTAATATTTTCTCATACCCTTTGGACATTTTCGTCCCTATGTTGGTGTGGTCAATTTTAGGAGTAAAATTGTCCAAAGAGATGAAAAGTCACTATTTTAGCTAGTTTTGTAATTAAAAACTAGTTTTTGTTAGTTTTATTAAGTGAAACATTGAATGGCTACTTGTATAGAGAAAAACCTAAAAACAGCTAATTACGTCATTTTACCAAGATTCATTGGCAACTTTGGTGGATTAGACACGTAATTGGGCTGCTGAATGCGACATGCCAGGCTAACGTTGAATCCAAATCATCTCCCCTTATGCTTTTCAACTACAAAATCAAGTAGGACCTACAAATAAAAAATAATTTTAAAAAAAAAGTGAGACCCACAATGATACCCTGTAGGCCCCCTTGTATTCGTGATCGTGAAGCATTCAAGGAGCACATCCCAATTAGGGCCGCTGATCCCGACTCGTTAACCATCAGGGGCGGACCCACTAAGGGGCCGGGTGGCCATGGCCCCCTGGGTTTTTCAATTTTTTTTATTAATTCCTTTAATATAGGATTTATTATACTAATTTCCTTCATTTTTCCACCTTTTTCTCTTCTCACATGTGAAATGTCATTATCTGCCCACCCCACCTCCAAATATTGAGAACAATTTTTAAATGTAAAATAATGGGTATAAAAGTCATCTCTAGTTAAAACTAACTGCTCAATTCTTAATTATTTTCCCCACTCTTCCCTCTCACGTCTTCCTATAAACATGGATTAAAGGAAATTTATGAAAAAAATATTATTAGATATTCAAAATGTCATTTATAATTTGAAAGTTACTCTTCAATCTCTATTTATTCTCTCATATCTCCTTTTTTTTTTCCTACTTATTCTCTTCTCTTTCTTTTTTCCCATTTATTCTTTCCTTTTTATAAGCGTGGCTTAAAGAAAATTTTGAGAAAAAAATCTTCCCCACAATTAGGTACTCTTTTCTTTCTCAATTTATTTATTGTTTCTCTTTGTTTCATTTTTTTTTTGTTATTCTTTATTTAATTTTATATTGTAAATAAAATGTGTATAGTTAGTAAGGTAACCAAGTACCATTGGTTTGCATCTCTTACCTTAATAAAAATAAAAATAAAAAAAATAAAAAAATGGTTTGCATTTGATTTTTTAGGGTTGAAGCCATGTGTTTTTTTTTTAACGGATGCTTTAATTTACCTATATATTGTTGAAAAAAATATCATTATCAATAATTTACCTATTTTTATCAAATATGTGTGGGCCCCACAAAATATATATGAAATAGGTCTTATAAGGACCCCGCTACGCAATGTTCGGACTTTTTATCGAGCGACCTATGCAAGCATTAGCCCTGTGCACTACCAGCGCAAGCACTAGCCCCGTCAGTCGAGCCCCACCGGAGGCCTAGTATAGTCCACAGAAGTCGGTAACACTCATGCCCAGGCCAAAGAGCATACAATTGTCCAATGCAAGAAACAGAGGAACAAAGGGGATTCGAACCTGGGACATGAGGTTTACCAAACCATTTGGGAGTGAGCTTGGGACCACTAGACCACCACCTCCGGTGGTTATGGACTTCCATTCTTCGGGCCCCCCATATTGAATTCTGGTTCCGCCCAGTTAACCATATTGCTTAAAAAAGAAAGGGCTTTAGATATGGTTGTGGTCTGAACCAACGATGGGTTTGATGAATGAAACTGCATCTTCAAAATGTGGTTCTCCTAGAGCTGTCAGCCAGGGCTTGGTACAACAGAATCTGAATCTTTGCATGGCCAACAAGCTGTTAGGGTCTTTTAATTTAATCAAGACTAAAAGATTAAAAGAGCAAATAACTTAGGGAGCTATGAGGTAGTTTTATAGAATAGTACCAAAGATTTAAAATTAAAAATAAAGTATATATACTCATTATGTGATTTTTCATTTACCATCAAACAAATTATACGATTTTCTTATTATTTTTTTGTACATGAGAGATTTTTATATATAAGAGATAGGGTTATGCTGTCAACAAGCGTCGAATTCAAGACCTCTTCACTAAGAGGAAGAGGTGTTTGTCTTACTAACCGAGCAATCCTATGTTGACATTTTAAAAAAAAAAATTTGATTTAGTTTGTAAGTTTAAATCTATCACCATCAAGCAAATTACATTATATACATTTTAGATTTGTATACTATTATGCTTATATTTCTTGGAATTTATTACACTACATGTCTTTTTGTGCCTAATATAGTTAATTTTAAAAAAATTTAAAAGCATATTTAATCTTGTTAAATTTTCTAGTAAGAGAGAAAAAAATTAAAAACACACCATGTTTGTTCTTCACACTACCATCATCTTTCTCTTTTAAGTCTTTTTTATGAAAGCCTAATGGCGCTTTAGAAACTTTGAGGGTAATGGATGGCATTTTGAAAATTTTAAAAATACATTAGATTGGAAACTCTGAAAGTTTAATAAATGATACATCATCACTTAACCTCATTACTCCAATGAGTCGAGATTTTCTAAAACACAAAATCTAAGAAAGAAGATAAAATATTCAAATCCCTACATTCTTGGAATTTTCTTAAAAATAAAATCTTTTGTTTAGATTGGATAGAGTGTCAAGCTTACATCTATATAGATTGAAAATTTTCCTCTATGTATGAGTGGAGGATTTTGAGTCTTTTGACTCAATTGAATTACAGATTTGCTCAATCTCAAAGCAATGCCTTATTCTTTTTTTTATTAAAAAAAAAAAGAGCAAATTGCAGTGGCACCCCAAAGGTGGAGGCTTTAAAGCACGACATCTCACTTTATGTTTAAAAAGCATAGGGACCCTAAAATTGAATTTTTATTGGATATATTTGTCAAATTTATCACTGAAAATAGTTAAATTATCGTTTATTTTTAAAAATATTCCTATAATAAACAGTATTTGACAATTTTTAGTGATAAATTGGACAAATGTATCTAATAAAAAAATCAATTTTTGGGTCTATGTGCTTTTTAAACATAAAGTGGGGTGTAAGTGCTTTAAGGCCTCCATTTTGGGGTGCCGATGCAATTTGCTAAAAAAATAAAACTCTTGCTTTAAGAATGGTCGTATATTCATATGTTAAGAATCAATTATGTGAGTTGAATTTTTTTTTTCATAAGTTAGTTAGCTTTACATAGGGACTATATTACTTATACCATAAGGAGCATCGAACTCACAACCTCTTCGCTAAGAGGTGCTAATCATGACTAAGTAAGCAACCCTTCGATGGTTAAGTTGAAAAATTCATCTTCATGTGGATGAAAGGATGTCATGTATAAGCATTATTATTATTTTAACGATTCATTTCACGCACCAAAATGGTTGGATGGAGGAATATGTTTTATTATTATTTTTTTTTTCGTAAACGGATGGAGAAATATGTTATCTTTTAATGTTTCTAACTTTCTACCCAACAAAAACTTTTTTGTAAAGTTTTCTAGTTTATTTGAGACAAAATATTGTAAATTTGAAAGATAAGTAAGTTTGCTATAAATTATAAAATTCTCTCCCATTTAGAAATGCAGTTTCTTGCAAACCCATTGGGGAGGGTTTGCTTGGCAAGTCTTCGACTATAGGTGTTCACTGGGATAATAAGAAACAAGTTCAATACGAGTCCGAATCACCTCCATGTTATAGAAGAATGATGTGCTCTTCTAACTCTTTCCCATCACCAAGTTTAGCACGAGTCTAATCACCTTTGTGTTAAGGAAAAACAATGTAGTTTGTGATGCTTCCCCATCTCAAAATAGTGGTAGAGTCTATTTATAAATATATTTAGTATAAGGGCGCTTATTTATAGAGGGGATAGAGACATTAGTCACACTAGACATACCATCATCGTGAGTCAAATCCATGGCCTCTTCACTAAAAAAGTGTTGATCATTCCCGATTGACCAACCCTACGATGATATCACCTATAAATATTAATAAAATAAATCATAAGCAAACAAAGGTGACTTTTACGTGACCCCCACCTCTATTGTGTTATGGGGAAAATATTAAGCGAGCATGTTGTTCTCCCCTTGGCCCTTAATAGCAAGGTAATCATCAAGGTAATATTGCATCCTCATCTTCTTCTTCTACTTGTTAGAATAAAATTTGGCATATCCCCACCCTTTAAAAAATAAAGAATTTTATTTGGAGAACTTATCATGAAAGAATTGCAGTAGGTAGCTCTCTTTTTGCCAGACAAATATCTCTTTTCTTAATTTGCATAATTTATAGTGTTTGTACATAAATAGTTTGTCATGTTTTAGTTTCTTTTTGCTCACATGCAAAAATATGTTGGGAACTTTCGTCTTTAAGGCTTGATACGGCATAATTTTGTGGCTCACATTTTTATCATTGTGTGGGATTTTATTCAAGTAAAATTTAAGGAATGTGATGACTAAATAGAATAAATCAAATTTGGAGTGCTTTATATTGGTGCATATGGTATATTATAAATAAAGCTTTATTTGGTGGTATTGATGTTTTGGTTCTTTACACCATTAACCATTTTTGCTTCTCTTTGTGCAGATATTTATAACACCACTTATAACCTCTTGAATTACATGTAATAATCTTTCACAATCTTAATATATTCGTTCCTTTGGAGGAAGGGGATTATGTTCAACTTTATGTCGATGGAGCATGGGATTGCAACACTCACAATAGAGGTCTCTGATGCATTCTTTGGGATACCTAAGAAGGTTTTATTGTTGCCCAATGCAAGAATGGTTTTGGAAGCTCTGTTATGCTTATAGTGCTTTATTAAAAATGGACTACATTTTCAACTAATCTTTGGGTTTCTCAAACATCCAAATTTATTTGGATGGTTTACCCGTGATCCTTGTTCTCTAGGGTCTTAACTTATCTCTTGAATGGACAGTCATAGTTTTGTTTTTAAAATTTATAAACTTATTAATGATTTCACTTTTGTGCACTTTAATTTTATTTTTAGATACACCATTGTTTTTACTGACTTTTTAGTCAACGAGCCCTTTCGCTTCTCTCCTTTTTAGATCACGGTGGAATGTTCCACTTCACTTTTTATTGTTAATATATGGGTAATTTTCATCTGAACCCCCTGAGGTTTGGTCCATGTCACTTTTAGTCCAGTTTAAGTTTACTTTTGCATATGGCTCCCCTGTGGTTTTAAGAAATGATTAAATAAGGACAACCTTAACAGAAACTGTTAGTTTAATAAATTTTGTGACGAAAATGCCCTTGTGTCCTTTGGATTTTTTAAAAAATTATTTTAGTTTTAATCTACTAAAATAGATACTAAATTAAATAATAAATAATCAATAAATCAAAAGCTTACGAAACTATTCCAACGCAAAAACAACAGAGTTTGAAAACAAAACAAATAGTTGCTCTGCAAGTTCACAATTGGAAGGAAGAAGACGAACAGTTGCTTCAAATCCATCACTTGAGCCGATTATTCCTCTCCGTATCTCCTTCTCCAATTTCAGTTTTTTGCACCCTGTTTTCGTCTTGCAACTAAGAATTTATGGACGGCGACACCAGCAAGGACTGAAACAATGACAGGGA
Organism: Hakea prostrata; assembly: GCF_041222555.1. Lineage (NCBI taxonomy): Eukaryota > Viridiplantae > Streptophyta > Magnoliopsida > Proteales > Proteaceae > Hakea > Hakea prostrata. The sequence continues at coordinate 58,846,429 of NC_142601.1, read as the reverse complement.
TAGCACCGAGCTTCTTGGTTCTGTGATCTGATTCTCCACTTCGCTTAGGGCTTTAAGCTTCACCTCACCACCACTCGATTTCAGGCAACTGAAGGAAGGATCAGCCCAAGCTTCCACGTTAATAAACTATGATTCTCTTCCACAGATCCACCTGAGCCGATGAAGAAAATACATAACCCTGTAAATCTCCAACACAGAGAGGTTTGCAGACACATAGAGAGATGAAGCTTCAATCTGGGTTTTTGCTCTTAGAGTTTCTCTCAGATGTAGCTGGAGAACGTCAACAGAAATTCTTGCATTTTTTGGCTCCCAATCGATTCTACGGTGGATGGAAGTAGCAGCAGCAACTCGGCTCTCGTGCCTGCTTTGACTGGTGCTGGTTTGGCTATTCTGATTATCTCATGTTTATTGGGTTTATATGTCTGGTGGCATTGGTTTGGGGTGCCTGTTGGGTGTGATGTGGGAGCTGGGAGCGAAACCAAGATTGCATCGCATAATTTCTCTGTTTGGTTAAGATCACTGATCTTGAGAAGGCACTAATTATTTTTCAGAGAGTTTGATTGGGGAAGGTGGATGTGGGTTGTGTTAGAGGGACCTTATCAGATGGTACTCCTGTTGCTGTGAAGAAAATCACAGAATCAGATTTTCAAGGGGATGCAGAGTTCTGTATGAAGTTGAGCTCATTAGTAATTTGAAGCACATGAATCTAGTCCCCTCAGAGGTTGCTGTGTAACAGAAGAGGAAGATGATTATGAAAGAGGCCGCAGAGGTACTTGGTTTATGTATTCATGCCAAATGGGAACCTTGAAGATCATCTGTTCGGTAAAATGATGAACCAACAACCTCTAGTTGGCCTCAGAGGAGGAATATAATCTTGGATGTGGCTAAGGGGCTTGCTTATCTTCACTATGGAGTGAAACCTGCAATTTATCACAGAGACATTCAGCCTACTAATATACTATTAGATGAAGCATGAGGGAAGAGTTGCAGATTTTGGGCTGGCCAGCAGCAGTGAAGGGCGTCTCACCTCACCACCAGGGTTGCTGGCACACATGGCTACTTGGCGCCGGGTTGCTCTTATGGGCAGTTGACAGAGAGAGTGATGTTTATAGCTTTGGTGTGGTTTTTTGGAGATAATGTGTGGCAGGAAAGCACTAGATTTGTCATCCTCAGACTCACCAAGGTCATTCTTGATCATAGACTGGGCATGGACACTAGTGAAATCAGGACAGATTAAAGAACATTGGATGCTTCACTACTGAAAGATGTGGATGATGCAAACAGCATCCCAAAGGAAACCATGGAAATATTTGTTATAATTGGGATTCTGTGTGCTCATGTCATGGTGGCTCTAAGGCCTAAAATCTTGGATGCATTAAGGATGTTGGAAGGAGACATCGAGGTACCTTCGATTCCGGACAGGCCATTGCCTCTTGGTCACTCATCACGTTGCATTGATGGACCTCTTGATCATGCTGAAATTTTGCAGCAGAAAAGAAATTGTGGCTCCTCTTGATCTATTTCTTAACAAATTAATGGCGGGTTAAGTCTAAAGCAATGAATCTTTAGCTCAATTGATAGAGCACTTGGAACTTAAGTATGTTTCAAGAGGATGGTGGTTTAAATCCACCAAGATTCTTCTGATTCAATTATGAATTTAGATTTTACATCACAAAGGACTGAAACAGGAACAGTGAAGGAAATAAACCAACACCTAGAGGTGCTTCATAATTTTCAAAGGGATTCTTTTCAGCTCTTGCTTCATAGGTAAACTATAAATGCTCATAATTTCAGATTTACATTATGATACTCTGTTAGGAACCCAATTACAGCAAGGTTATCTTCTCCTTAGAATCACTTACAATTAGACCTTAGATTAGATTAGTTCAGCCCAGAATAGAACAAAACAGCAAGTACAGATTATAGTGTTAACATAAACCAAGTAACACTTCCTTGAACTGGGGTATATATTTTAAATTTTATCTTTTAAAAATATCATTATACTGAAGCATTTTTTACCTCTGATTTGCAGCAGTGAACACTGATTGAAAGAAGCTTAATATTCTAACACAAGATGAGGTGAAAAACCTAACAAACAGAGAAGAAACAGATAAAACTGAAACCAACTTGAAGGTGGATAATTCTTTACTACCCTTCTCTGTTCTTCATAAAAGGACTAACAAATCATAATATTAACTCAACTTCACAAAAACTAACTTAAGATGACAAAAACTAACTTAAGATGAAAAAGTAAAGGATAAACCAACATTGAATTGATTAGCTATGTTAAACTAGTCAGGAAACTGGAATAATAAAGGAACCAAATTGAAATAGGATTTCTAAATTCATGGGAATGAACACAACAAAAGGAAGAAGTCCATCAACATTGGTTTGATGTATGATTCTCTATCAGCAACTCTCCTTGGTTTACCAACTTAATGCCTAATGCAATTCATGATATTACAAACCAACCACATTGTGCCAACACTAAAACAAAAACACTTTGGAAAAGGAAAACAATAAAAGCACAAAACAGAAGAAAAAGAAGAAGAAAAAAAAAACTTTTGAAACATTTAAATTCAGCAACTACAACACTCCTAAATTCTCCATGGCAACTCCTATATGCAAATTCATCTTCACTCCAACCACTTGTAGATGGACAACCCTTCCGGATCCAGTCCTTTAAGCTCCAAAGCAACTTTGACCCACAAATGCATAGTAGTTATAAATAACATTAGTTGATAGCTCATTGATAGAATGTAACATCTTCAAGGTTCCCATTTGGCATGAACTCATAAACCAAGTACCTCTGTCGGCTTCTTTCATAACCATCTTCCTCTTCTGTTACACAACAGCCTCTGAGGGGACTAGATTCATGTGCTTCAGATTACTGATGAGCTCAACTTCATTACAGAACTCTGCATCCCCTTGAAAATCTGATTCTGTGATTTTCTTCACAGCAATAGGAGTACCATCTGATAAGGTCCCTCTATACACAACTCCACATCCAGATTCCCCAATCAAATTCTTCTCTGAAAAATAATTAGTTGCCTTCTCAAGATCAGTGATCTTTAACCAAACAGAGAAATTATTGCGATGCAATCTTGGTTTCGCTCCCAGCTTCTCCACATCACACCCAACAGGCTTACCTTTCCTAAACCAATGCCACCAGACATATAAACCCAATAAACATGAGATAATCAGAATAGCCAAACCAGCACCAGTCAAAGCAGGCACGAGAGCCGAGTTGCTGCTGCTGCTTCCATCCACCGTAGAATCGATTGGGAGCCAAAAAATGCAAGAATTTCTGCTGACGTTCTCCAGCTGCATCTGAGAGAAACTCTAAGAGCAAAAACCCAGATTGAAGCTTCATCTCTCTATGTGTCTGCAAACATCTCTGTGTTGGGGATTTACAGGGTTATGTATTTTCTTCTTCATCGGCTTCAGGTGGATCTATGGAAGAGAATCATAGTTTATTAACGTGGAAGCTTGGGCTGATCCTTCCTTCAGTTGCCTGAAATCGAGTGGTGGTGAGGTGAAGCTTAAAGCCCTAAGCGAAGTGGAGAATCAGATCACAAAACCAAGTAGCTCGGTGCTATCCCTGCCGTTGTTTCAGTCCTTGCTGGTGTCGCCGTCCATAAATTCTTAGTTGCAAGACGAAAACAGGGTGCAAAAAACTGAAATTGGAGAAGGAGATACGGAGAGGAATAATCGGCTCAAATGATGGATTTGAAGTAGACTGTTCGTCTTCTTCCTTCCATTTTGAACTTGCAGAGCAACTATTTGTTTTGTTTTCAAACTATGTTGTTTTCGTAAGCTTTTGATTTATTATTTATTTATTATTTAATTTAGTATCTATTTTAGTAGATTAAAACTAAAATAATAATAAATAAAAAATTCAAAGGACACAAGGGTATTTTGGTCACAAAATTTATTAAACTAACGTTTTCTGTTAAGGTTGTCCTTATTTAATCATTTCTTAAAATCACAGGGGAGCCATATGCAAAAGTAAACTTAAACTGGACTAAAAGTGACATGGACCAAACCTCAGGGGTCCAGATGAAAATTACCCATAAATTGTTATTGTTGGTTCCTGGGTTAAAGTTAAACTGATATGTGAATTCAGAATCGTTCTAACACATGACATGTGAGTCATGTGACATACAAATCTCGCTGTCAGCCGGCCAGCCGTCCTCTTATTTATTTATTTATTTTGCTAATACGTTCACCGGCTTACCAACTAACCAACCGGTCCAAATCAGCGGAATGACAGATGGTGATGACGTTTCAACTACGTTTCTGTTTTCCATAAAAACCATTCAGGTTAGGGACTTTAAAATTTAAATACTTCGAAATTACGTAAACGTATCTTACTAAGTTGGTGGGCCCACGTCGTTCGTTCGTAGGCCATTTCGTAGAGAATAAAGCAACAACAAAAACTCACCTCCTCATAAAAGGTATCTGGATCCCATGATCACGATAACATTAAATCGATCACGCCCCGTTTAAAAAGAATATTCCTGACATAAGTGGGCCCACTGCCGAAGTTCCAAGATTTGGGTTTACCATTTATATGAAGCTGAGGGTAATTTTGTCATTCAAGTATGTCCACAGTTGGTATTGGGTTCCGTAACTTCCGTTACGGCAGTTAATAAGATAAGACATATGCTTACGTGGCAAAGATGAGAGAACGCTTTCAGACAAAAATCGACCCCGTGTGAGTTGGTGCGTTTAACAAGTAGCTCCAGATGTCTGGGAGTAAGTAGAAAAGGCAGAACCAGAGCAGAAACCCAAATTGAGTCTCTCTCTCTCGCCGTCTCTCGGAAGAGTACGGCGTGAGAGAGGAGCATTTTCGATCTGATCACATTTACCCCAATGGCCATTGCAGAGGTGAAAAAACAAAAAAAAAGACAATCATAAGAAGTCGTAACTGCACATCGTTACTCCTCTCTTTTTTTTTTCTCCCCTAAAAAACTTTCTGAAACGTTCCCACAAGTTACTTCGAGTTCACGGAAACGGAGGGGCCCGGCCGAGATTTTCTTACAATAAATTAAGAAATTAATTTTGAAGGACTAGATTTTGCAGCTTTGTTGGTGGCGTTTTCGCTAAGCTGAGGTTTCTGTTCTATTCCGTGAATAAAGCTGTCATTGCTGATGAGAATAACGTTTCGTGAAGGTTGTCTCACCTGGGCTTTATGCAATTCGCTTGTTGCCAAAGGAGAATTAGCCTTGAAGATAAGTTATCTGATCACGTTTTGTGCGTACTGCCAATAGAATTGAAGTATTATATTTTGTTTCGGAAGCGAAAGCACATATTTTCTTCTCGAATAGGTATTTTTGTTTTTCATTTGGAATTTGTAGTCTCTGAATTTCTTTTCTCTTCAGTGTAATTGTTGAGAATTGGGCTGGGAGAGTTACTGGGGATTTTGTGGTTCTGAAATTGGTAGTATTGTGGAGAAGCTCGGCCGCGACTCTCCATTGAGTAGTGACCGATCTTCTTTGGTTCTGTGCGGGCCTGATTGTATTACAAGGTCTTTGATTGGAAGAAAACTAGTGTTCCCATTTCCAGATTAACGATGGGGAAGGCTACAGCGGGCAAGAAGACGACACAGGCACAAGGGAAATCTGGGGCTGTAAATACAAAGACTAAACCGGGAGAACATGGCACGAAAGCCTACGACGAGGACACGCTTGTCTTCATCACCATGTCTCAGGAGCTGAAGGAGGAAGGGAGCAAGCTATTTCAGAAGAGGGATTATGAAGGAGCAATCTTAAAGTATGAGAAAGCCCTCAAATTGCTGCCCAGAAACCACATAGATGTACCCCACATCCACAGTAACATGGCCGCTTGCTACATGCAGATGGGTCTGGCTGATTACCCCAGCGCCATCAGAGAATGCAATTTGGCTCTTGAAGTGGCTCCCAAATACAGTAAAGCTCTCCTGAAGAGAGCGAGGTGCTATGAGGCTATCAATCGACTTGAATTGGCCCTGAGGGATGTTAATATGGTTCTTAGTTCAGAGCCAAAAAATCTCACGGCGTTAGAGCTTGAAGAAGGGTTGAAGAGGGCAATTGAGGAGAAGGGTGTCCAGGTGGATGATAAAGAGATCATTTTGGCTCCAGAATATTTTGAACCTCCTTTAGCTTCACCTCGATGCAAAGTAGTTAAAGAGAAGAAGAAGAAAAAGAGCCACAAAAACGAGAAGAGAACGGATGATAACACCGTGGAGAAGAGAACTGATGATAACGCTGAGGAGAAGAACACTGAAGATATAAAGAAAGCTGAAGATAAGTTGGTTGTGGAAGAAAATATTAGTACTATCAAGGAAGAAGCCACAAGAACGGTGAAATTGGTGTTCGGGGAGGATATAAGGTGGGCCCGTCTACCAGTTCAATGTAACATTATGCAGCTAAGAGAAACAATTCGAGATCGTTTCCCAAGCTCAAAGGGAGTTCTCATCAAATATAGAGATCAAGAAGGTGACTTAGTTACAATCACAAAGACTGAAGAGCTGAGATGGGCTGAAGCATCAGCTGATTCACAGGATTCTCTGAGATTGTACATTGTAGAGATTAATCCCGAGCAGGAGCCCTTATTTGAGGTAGTGGAAAATGGTAAAGAGGAGGAAAAGCCCATGAAGTACCGAAATAGAACTTCTGAGAATGGGAATGGAGAAATGGAAACTGGGTCAACTTGTATCGATGAATGGATCGTCCAATTTGCTCGTTTGTTCAAAAACCATGTTGGGTTCGATTCGGATGCATATTTAGATCTTCACGAACTTGGGATGAAGCTTTACTCAGAAGCTATGGAGGACACCATTGCGAGTGAAGAAGCTCAAGGCCTTTTTGATATTGCAGCAGAGAAGTTTCAAGAAATGGCAGCGCTTGCCCTGTTCAACTGGGGAAACGTTCACATGTCCAAGGCAAGGAAAAGGGTTTTCTTTGCTGAAGATGCTTCAAGAGAATCCATACTTGAACGGGTTACGGCAGCATATGAATGGGCACAAAAAGAATATGTGAAAGCAGGAAAGAGATATGAAGAGGCCCTACAAGTAAAACCTGACTTCTATGAAGGCCTTCTTGCCCTTGCGCAGCAGCAGTATGAGCAAGCAAAACTTTCTTGGTATTATGCTATAGGGAGAAAAGTTGATTTGGAGTCGGGGCCATCTGCAGAGGTTCTAGAGCTTTTTGACCGTGCTGAAGACAACATGGAGAAGGGAATGCAGATGTGGGAAGAAATGGAGAAGAAGCGCCTTATTGAACTTTGTGAACCAGATAAGGTTGGAGTACAGTTGCAAAAAATGGGGTTCGATGGGCTATATGCAGATGTATCAGCGGAGGAAGCTGCAGAGAAAGCTGCAAATATGAGATCTCAAATAAATATTTTATGGGGCACTATGTTGTATGAAAGGTCTATTGTGGAATTTAAATTAGACCTGCCCGTCTGGGTGGGATGTCTAGAGGTTGCTCTTGAAAAATTTGAACTTGCTGGAGCTTCTCCAACTGACATTACCATAATGATAAAGAACCATTGCTCCAATGAAACTTTGCTAGAAGGTAAATATGACTGCCAACTGATGAAAATTATTCCAGATCTGATTGTCTCTCTCTCTCTTCCTTCTATAACTGATTTGAACTGTCTGGACAATAATTGCAGGATTGGGTTTCAAAATTGATGAGATAGTGCAGGCATGGAATGAGATGTATGATGCCAAAAGGTGGCAGAGAGGTGTTCCATCATTCAGGCTGGAACCATTATTTAGAAGACGAGTTCCAAAACTTCATCATGTTTTGGAGCATGTCTGAATTCTTTATGTTAGCTGGATCAGATCTGAGCCAGCATTCTTTAGTGCAGTGTGGATTCAGTTTTGCTGCTTCATTGTCATATGGATGCAAAGTGAATGAAATAGGTAATCTCTGCACTCTAGATTGGTCAATTTCAATAAATTTATTTTTTAGTAGAAGGCTTTATGTTGTCTGAGTACCACAATCTTAAAATTTGTGACATTGTTGCTGACAACTTGTGACGATTTCAAAATTTTTATTTGTACTTGTTTTCATCTGAAGTTTGTTAGGGGAAGGATGAGGATTATGTATTCCAACAGTTTTGGTATTCAAAAGGATCAGTACAACCAGTTGGGATTTAGCTTGTGGATAACTGTAATTGGTAATGTAGATTCTGTGATCATAATCCCAATATAAAGATAAATGAAAACAATTACGTCAAAAAATATTACTGGCTAATAAAATGGATTAGAAAAGAATGCACTAAAATTTGAGGTGACTTAAACCAGCAATAACTTTTAATTTATTGGATTATCAGTACAGATCTAGTAACCTAAGGTTTCCTGTTTGAAGTATTGCTGGACATTTGGATGCATTATTCTGCCACCACAAAGAACAGTTGACATTTCTTTTTTAATAATACTGATTTTGTTTTTGTTATGCATTTTTATTTCTTTAGATTCTCTGATTTCTTACTCTTTAAATACTACAAGGTTTTAGGTGCACCACCAAGAACTCTAATGAAGCATGAAAGACAATTTCTGCAACATTACAACTTATAGATCTAATGAATACTTGCAAAATTTGGTCTCTGCATCTTTACAAGAAAAACCCAGAGACTGAACCATGGCACTGGAAGTGTTGATTCCCTGGTGCCACCTCCTTCCTACTGCTTCTGACTTTAAGCTTATCATTGGTATCTAGAAAGCACATAAAGCTTCATCTCTATGGTCACATGAATGTGCAGCCCATCTGATTTCAATCCTTTGAGGAATTTGGATGGTTGACACTTATGCTACCAATATCAAGGCACAGCATATGTGGTTCAAATCCTTTGTGGAGTATGGGTAGTCGACCTTTATTCAACCAGTACTATTAGCAGAAACAAGGACCTAACCAAAGTCCAAAGATAACCCAATTATCCAAGAACAGTTAGTGATGAATGTCTTTCCACTTGTTCTATCATAGATGGTACCTTTCTCCTTCAGCCTTCTCTCTCACCTAACTATTACGTATTAGTGATGCAACTGAAAAGTAAAATAATTTAGATTATATGTTGTAGCAGAAAGTTGTCGTCCACCCATAGATAACTGTTCAACTATATCATGAAGTTCACAAACTCCTATTAGGGTTTCAGTATCTTTCCAAAATACCCTTCTGGAACCCTCTCTGCCCATGATGAATGGGATATCATTTGCCATGGGTAAATGAAAACTCTGACCTGAATATATTTCCTATATTGGGTTCAAATTCCAGAGTCTGCAATGAAATTGGATAGTAATTGGTCAATGTATGTCTGTTATAGAGTGGATGCAGTTGAGACCCCATAACCTAAAAGTTTTTTTCTGGACCTTTTAAACATGCATTGTCAACCAGAATACCATGGTTGATTTAGTTCTGATGGATGGCACATTTGTTGTGGCCCATTCAGTTATTTGATTGATGAAATGTCTATTTGTTTACAGAACCAAAAGAGCAGAACTCAAAGTTACTAATATTCCTTAACTCCTCCAAGATAGTTAATGAAAATAGATACTAGAAACCAACTACGTTGATTAAAATGACATTTACCACTCGTCTTTCTTCTTCTTTGATTTAACACAAGTGACAGAGTCATCAAGAGCATGCCATGCTGATAGGTTTGTTTAACTCCTCCTTCTGTTTACAAGAACTGTTGGTTCCTAAAAGGATCAGTGCGTACCTTCATCTTCATTTTAATTTCTCTAGGGATATCGGTAATGTATATTGCTTTAAAACATAATATAACTGCTTTGATCAGATTTCGGTCCATATTTGATTGAGAAGATGGTAACTTTCACAGCCTCAAAATGAATGCTAAATAAGATATGTGTATCTTCTATGAATCATTTTGTAAATGCTTATTTGGCCTTGAAGTTTCTTAAACTTTCTGCTTTAGCCTAGAAATTAAGAAACTTCGTGGACGATATAATTCTTTGTCCTTTCTGTGAAGCACTAATGATGGAAATTGGTGGATCCCTCTTAATCTCTGGCCTAGTCTCCTCTCCTAGGCTTGACCCTTCCCCTCCCCTTGTGCCTTGCCTTGCCTTAGTTCCTTTTCTGCAATATCTTGGGAGCCCAGGGGCCCTTCTGACACATAGACCCCTTCCCCTCCTCTCTGGGATCACTGGAAATGCTCTTGAACAACAAAAGGTCAACCCCCTCAGATGATTTTTTTAGTCGAGCTCCTGCTCTCATGAAAAAGAAACAGAAAAAATAAAAAGAAAATAGTTTACATTCAGCCTTTGGGCCTTCGGGCTTGAGTTTAGTTTTTGTTTTCTGTAGTCCATTCTGGTGCTCTTTGCTTTTTATCATATTCTTCATTATATTAGTTTTCCAGTAATAGAAAAGTTGAAAAGAAAATATTTCTTGCAAGTAACTTACACACTCAAACATGAGAAACATGAGAGGACTGTGACAAAACCAGAGACTTAAGTAGATTCATCTTAAGAATTCTACCAAGAGTCAAAAGTACCAGTAGGATAGGGATTAAAATGCGCAGAGTAGACTAACTTAAGAACCACTACTGACTAAACTAATTCATTATACAATAGAGACAAACATCTTAAGACTTCCTTATATTTCACCCCTTTTTTTGTTTTTGTTTTTGTTTAATGATGAATTCAGTTCATACTGGAACTGATTATATCATACTTAAACTGAACAAAGTGACTGTCACCAACTCAGCATCTTTCTTACCAGAAACAATGTTCCAGCATGAGAGTCCACCTACGGTTGTCACAGGGCTGAATCTCCTTGAATAGATGTATGCAATCATCTATACATTCTGTTATTTCCATTCGTCCCAAATGTTTCAAATATATACCAACCAGGAAACTTAATGCCACATCAACCTTTCTTTCTTCCCAAGAGGGATTGACTGCCAAAGCAACGTGAACTCTTGGATTTATTGAGGAGGATTTCAGTTTAGACTGATTAGAGATACTAAGTGGGCTCAAACACCAAAGCACTGTGGAAAAAGGTGAATGTTGCTACTAGTCAAAGATGAAACATGTGGGAAGACATAGGTCCCTCTCTCAGTTGTAGTCTATCACATGTGTTCAACTTCAAGTTCATTTATTAAAATCATAGTTTTATGGAAAACAACCCTGGGATCCATTTTGTGATAATAATGAGTAGTCTATTCACGAATACCTTTTTTGTACTTTTTCTCTGTCGATCTTTTACACAGGCGGGAAAAGAATGAACTGTCTTTCTGTATTTTTCCCAACAGATATCACTATGCATTTGGTACCCAACAGTTTTTTATTAAAGCTGCAGGAATTGATTTTTTTTTTTCCTAAGAACAGTATATTCTTTTTCTGGGTGATTGTTGTCAGTGATTCTAGTTATTTTTTTTGCTGTATCTGGAGTTAACTTCAATGTTGACTTTAATCAAAGTCTGCTTCTAAGGATATGCGTTTTTGTTGTTTTCCATTCAGGTATGTTATGCTTATGCTACGTAGGTCCATTCTTGATGTGTCATTAGAAACAAGCAAGAGAAGAAGGTTGTAGTTTTTGGAATGCTTTTTTGTATTTAAGGCTTTTAAGCCCGAGAAGCCAATTATCTGTCAAATAAGTTTTAATCTGGGGAGTGAGATATTTGTCTGGCGTGGACCATATGAGGAAGCAGAAAGAAACTTCTTTTTGTTGGTTTCTGCATCTGCTCCGAGTTTCCTTTAGATTTTCACCCATTTAGGTAGAAGATTGCATTTGTAATTTATTCTTGTAACCATATACGGATCTGTGATTTATTGTAACACACCAATGTGCTCCTTTGTAATCTTTTGTGAGTTTTATATAGAGAGAGAGATTGAGACAATTTTTTTTTATGTACTTTTTAAGTTTTTGCTTATTCAATTTCAGTTTTGTAACCGATCTTTCCATTAAGTACTAATATTGTGCTCTGGTTACTATTTTACGTTTAATGTCGGAGCAACCCTTAGCGCAATGGTCAGTGGATCATTGTTGTAGTCTAAGTCAAAGGCATCAAAACAACTTCTCAACAAAATTTGTTAAGGTAAGTCTGGGTAGGAAAATTGCCCCTTAGACTCTTCTTATGTGAAAATTGCCCTTAATCCAACCGAGCCTTGAATCAAGGGTTTGTATTTTCAATTCTAACACAACTTCGGGGTTGAAAAAAAACCAGCTGGTTCGGGCCATTTTCATACTCAGAGTGACAGAGCTGGTTTGGTCGATTCACTAAACCCAAACTCACGCCCCCGAAAACGTAAGCTTACTTATTGAACCATATCTCAAGCTTGTTTAAAAAAATGAAATAAAATTTGTAATTCATGTACAAAGTTACAAACACGATTTTCCCATTATTTACATCCGTAACCAAACCAACTGTATCTTTTCAAGATACCAAAACCAATCCAAAATTCAACTCGACATTCAAATTTAACATTTTCAGCCAAGAAATCGATCCAAAACCGGTTAAACCAAATCAAAACCAACCCAGATATGAGCTCGGCGCATCTAATCAGGCGAGTGCACTAAAAATGGAATACTACCAGACACCTAGATAAAAGACTGAACGTAAAAGAACAAAATGATTGAAAGAAAGAACCCGTGGAGAATTTGATTGCCATTTCTTACCAAACACCGAGATAGAAGAAACATAAACCCATGTGTGATAACAAAGTTTACAAAACTAAAGAATGAACCCATGTGTCTAACGAATGCTCAAGCTTCTCCATTCCCATTGCAGATGAAGATCAGTAAAATTTGTTGTTCTAAAAAATGGATTATTTACAAAATAACAGTCAGTACTAGTTCTTATAGACATTACGGTCCAAATCCCTAAACTGGAACCGACCACTTGAATTGAGTCAATGGTTTGAGCTTGGTCCAAGGAAGACCTACTGATGGGTCTTTGTCATGATGCTTCTCCAAGCAGATGTCAGCCGAGAAGTCAGGAATCACACATCGCAATGGCGCATAGTATCATCATATGGCTTTTCGGTAGAATAGCGTTGACGGAAGATTTGGCGCATCCTTGCCCATATGTCCAACCCTAACATTTAATTCAGCATTGAATGCACTGAGTTTCATTAAATGCGCTTGGATAGGCCAGAAGCTTCTCATTCTCTCCAAGTCTGCCTCGAGTACTGCATACAACCGTTTTGTCCCCCCAACTGTGGGATGGGGTCACATCAAGATCAGTTTAACGTTAATCTCTTGATTTGCCCAAGAGATTTCCAGCTGTCTTGGGAACCATGCATATCATCTGATTGTGCAAGCCTTGTCAAGAGACCATCTCCGCCGTTCACTAAGGCCATCCTGATCGTAGGGCCACGATAAATCAGCCACTTTCTTAGGTACAGTCCAACTGCATGAATAACCGAAGGACACACAAGTAGAGGCCAAGATAACTTGAGTTCTCAAGCTATTACTCTCATGCATTTACTCTTGAATAACATTCTCTTCACCATTCCTTTGAACATTTAAGGTGGAGTATCTGGTTCCCCTACTTGTACTAATTTAATCATTGGAGGTGGCTTCCCATCCTCAAAGGCCGTTCACTTTCACCTTTGCTTTGGTCTCAAGAACCAAGATTGAATCAATGAACGAACCAAGGAGCCAAGAAGCACAGTTTCACCACAATATTGGTCCACTGTTCAATATGCATTGACAGAGGTTCACAAATGAATTTGTGGGAGTCATATAGGAGGAAGAGCTATAGCTTATAAATTATAAAGCAACGATTTTATTGGCCACGAATGCAACATGATGCAATGGAGTATGTAAAACAATGTCATTAATGTCAGATTCACGCTCCAACCAAAGACAGCCTGCTGATCAATTAACTTTTATTCTCAGCCCAATACCTTTTGCTATGTGGGAAATGGATATCTTTGGACTATTTATAGTAGCTTCAGGAGGGAGGAAATTTGTTGTGAGAGTAATTATTATTTTGCCAAGTGGATAGAAGCAAAGACTTTAGCGACCATAACAACTAATCATATGGAAAATTTATTTCAAAACAATGTGATAATTAGATTTGGTTTGCCTAAAGTTCTACTCACAAATCATGGCAAACCATTTGATAATGAAATATTTAAGGAATTATGCGCACATTGTCACATAAAGTACATCAACCAAATAATACATTCCAAGTAATCCTTGTAGGTGATCATTAGTTATAAGGTTCTTGGATGTATTATGAAAGCAAATAATATTTCGAACTATATAATGTAAAGTACTGAACACATGTAAATTAGGTGAACACAAAGACATGTTTGAAATTGTAATGTTTATTAAAATACAAATCATGGAGGCATTTTAAGAGTATTTCATTTCTTTTTTATTTCTTCTTGGTGATTTAGAACTATTTTGTTCATACATTATGCATGTCTTTTGTTGAAAACTTTTTAGGGATGCCCCAAGATCGTTGGCAAAAAGCGTAGATACCCCAAAGCCATTCAAATTGGCAATTACCCCCTTTTCCATCATAAATCTTAATTAGTTATAAGAAATGAAAAATATACCCTTAGTTATATTATTCTTTTTTTTTTGTAGATAGTTATATTATTCTATACCTTATAGTATAAAATTACAAATTGAGGAAGAAGATCAGGAATTCATGGAGAAAAAAATAAGATGAAATTTAATATTCAATTTTTTTAAAGACAACATTGTAAAGTTATAAGAGAATGAGAGTAATATGAAAACTATAAAATTATTTGACAATGGCTTAACGGAATTTACTAAAAAAAGTGTACTGTTGTGAAAATTTAAGTGACATTTTAGGGAGTTATGCCAATTTGATATATTTTTTGCATGTATGTAATTTTTGTCATTTGTCTTGGAACCTCTCTTAAAATTTTCCTTTTTTATTTAGCAATGCGTTATACATGATTGAAGATAATAAATAATCATACAATCGCACAGATAATTGAAATGTTTGTGGTTATTGTATCTCATTCTTCTATGCATTTAATTACATTTTAATACAATGATTTTGAGTTTAAATTTTTTTGAAGAATAAGTTTGATATACTGGAGGCAATTGAAATCAAACTAATTTTAAAAAGAAAATATTAAGTAAATTTTTATTTCTAATTTCATAGCAATATGAACTAAATTAGATTATTTATTTTTAATAACTTGAATAATTATCCAAGTCCTCCAATACAAAATTTCATATAATAATAATAATAATAATAATATTATTATTATTATTATTATTATTATTATTATTATTATTATTATTATTATTATAATATTAAAAACATGTACTCATTTTTTGTAGCAAATCTTTTTCTATCCTTCTTCCTCATTGAAATACCTTTAAATTTCTATTGTCTTAACTTTTTTTTTTTAATCTTTTTTTATTGGATATTTTTGACATTTCAGCTACTAATTCCCCTAAAAAATAAAAATAAAATCTTTTCTTAAATTCTATATTTCCGTCAACGATTTTGTTTTCTTTTTTCTCTATTAGAATATTTGAAAAATAATAGCAGTATATGAAGAAATTAATTAAAAGAATTAGAAGAAAGAGAGTAGAAGAAGAGAACAATTAGGGAAACTAATGTATCCGTCAATAATACTTTATACATTAATTTTTTTTAGCCATAAAACCATTGAAATAAATCCCCTAATCAAATCTCGGATTCATGAATCAGAATATCCGTCGTAAAAGGGATGGTGCGGTGTTTTTTTGGGGGGGGGAATCCGGAGACAATTGCACCCAAAACAGCGCAAGTTTGGGGACCATTCATCCACACCAAACATAATTAAAATTATGCCACGGCTAAGAGAAATCCCGGATTTTATGTATTTAAGATAAAATATTATTGACGGATACATTAGTTTTTTTTTTTTTTTTGTAAAGTTATTCTTTGTTTTCGGGCTATCATTTTAACAAATATAGAAGTATTAAAAGATTGTAACCGAAAAAGAAAGAAAAAAAAAAGTATTAAAAGATGGCGAAGAAGGAAATTTTGAAATAAAATTTTTTTTTGTCATCTATTTAATTTAATTTATTTATAATAAATTATATTTTGTTTAGCTAGTTTTGTCAACTTTTCATTAAATAATCTATTTGGTTGTTGTGATCATTTAGGAAAGATCCAATATTTTTGACACTTGAGAATGTAGATCTTTCTACCAAAAAAAAAAAGAGAATGTAGATCAGAAGCCTTACATTGCAATCATTAAGGTTTGCATATTTGTGTGGTTTTAGATTTCATAAATTAGATACTGTATAAAATGTTAATGTTTTGTATTTCTTATATTTATTTATTTATTTATTTATTTCTAACGAATATATGAGTATTTGGACATCTGTCATATCAAGAAAAAATGATACCTTATTTTCTATACATCATTAGATTTGCAATGTCTTGAAACTCTTTGTCTTCTTCATTGTCTTACTAGTTAAGAATTTCTTTCTTCAGGCTCAACACTAGGTTCGGGTAAGTTAATTTAAATTTTTTTGAAACAGCTGTCCACGCTTCCGTTAATCTCTATTCAAGTCAATGCAAGGTTGATATAGTGGTAAGATCCATACTTCTCAGTGAAAAGGTCATGGGTTCGATTTTTGTGAATGACAAAGCTCCCTCTAAGAGGAAACTACATTTAACACTATGTTGTTCTTGAGGCAAGTATTGTCAATGATGTAGTTATCCAGTATCCATTCGTTACAGCAATTTAATTTGATCAATCTGAAAACTAATTAATTATACAATTTGAAACTATTTAGGTCTCCAATAAAGATGCAATAAAGATGGTAAGAGAATTGGTTATGAATGAGAATGAGGGACTTACGGCAATAGTTTTGTGTTTTTATTTTTTTTCACAAAATTATGTCTCATTTGCTTGGCTCTCCTTTCATTTATAATAAGATTGAAATTTTTTTCTTTCTTCAAATGTTAATCTTCATTGCTATTCATATGTAAATGATGTAATTTTTCTAATTCATGGCGATGCTTATGGTTGCTTTTATGGGTTGAAACCAAATAGGGATTTTTATATGTAAACAATCTAATATAGTTGAATTTATTGGAGTTAGTCATATTGTTCAAATACTTTGAAAATGTAAATCAATCCAATCATGCGTTTTCTTAATAAATTATATCGATTACATGGATCTTGATTTTTTTTCCTCTATAACTCTATTTAGATATTTTATCTCTTACCAAAAATAAAAAATTAGATCGAGACAAGCCTAGCGGGTCAAAGAATAGTTCCAAACTTGCCCTTGGCCCTAGTCAGTGCCAGAATATTTTGGATCTAACCTGTCCTCAGGGCTAAAATCTTGAGTCTAAGCCCTGTTTTGGCTTAGGGCGGGCTTAGGATAGGTTAGGGCCGTCAGGGCCAAACTTGCACCCTTAGTTTTTCTCACACTCAAGCACAATATATGCACCATTTAATTTAGCGTCCGTTTGCCTTATCCCAAACTTAGGGTTTGAAAATCCCAATGCACATTCAAGCTTGTTGGTCTCTACCCAACTTAAGTCCACCTTAATTGACCTTGATCTTATCAGATTTAACTTTATTAGCTTTGAATGGTCTTGAACCCAAGAGAGGACAATGGGAGGAGGAGAAGAGAAGACCACCAGCCAAAAAGAATAATAATGCGCTTTAAAATGTTGAATAAAAGAAAAATAAAGTAAATGGAGAGAAACCTTTGTGTGTGGAAAAGAATTAAGAATAGGGGATAATTGAATAGGAACAGATCTTAACTTAATAATTCTTTTATCCTTAGCAAGTGATATTGATATCATATTTACATTTTACAGTGTCTCAGTAAAAATTATTGAGGTAAAGTGGTATAAAAATTTATTTCTTAAGCCAACCCAGCCTTGAATCAAGGGCTTGCATTTTCAATTCTAACACAACTTTGATCCTGGGTTTCTGATCCAAACATTATTAGATCAGAAGCGGCGTGGTTTTTTTGAAGAGCAGTTCATGGGAACCTCTCAACTGATCTACATGCATCTTGAACCATCCATTGGTAGGTCTCTCTCTGATCTGGATAGAGATCGTCTAATTCGGCCTTTTACAATGGATGAAAATGCTCTTCCGTTAGCTCTTTCTGCTTTTGTTCGGGATGATGCTAATGGTAAGAAATTCTTCAGAATGTAATTTTCTTTCTTTTTTTCCCTTTATTTAATCAAAGCTCCATTTCTCCAAAAAAAAAAAAAAAAGAAATTGATCCCAATCAAACAGCTCTTGTTGAGGGGAGAAATATTTCAAAGAACCTCCTCTTATGTCAATAACTAATGCATGGGTATCATCTCAATCAAGGGATGGCTAGCTTTGCTGCCAAGGTGGACATCAGGAAGGCCTATGATTTAGTCTAGTGGAGTTTTCTCTTCCAACTTCTCCTTCGACTGAACCTTTCATCTGACCTTTATTCAGAGGAACGCTCATTGTGTTTTATTAGATCTTCCTTTGTGGTCTCTATTGAAGGTGTTCATTAATTCTCTTATTTATTTTTATGCCAACCGTAGGTTGCGGCAGGGATGTCCCCTATCCCATCCTCTTCAACTTGGTGTTATGGTGCTTCACGGATACACTTTCGACTGCTGCCATGGAATGTTGGTTTGCTTATCATTCTTTCTGTGAGGAGTCCGGTATCGCTTTGGTTTCTTTTGTCAACAATCTTTCATTTTTGGGGAAGCTTCAAAAAATAATGTTATGGTCCTTAGGGACCTCTTTACTGATTTTTCTTCCCAATCAGAGCTTTTTGATAATCAGCAAAAATTCACAGTTGTTTTTACAAATACTCTCGCCATTTGATTCTCAACCGTTGGATGATATTTTGCTTACGTGGCGCGAACAGCACTGTCGGCAGCAGCCAATAGCGGCTGTAGCAAATAAAACTACGAGGGGGAGATACATTGGGACTCTCAATTGGGTCCCTTCCCCTCAAATACCTTGGTTTGCCCTTTAATTCGAAGCAGCTTAAAATCCACAGTTGTTATTGCAAATCCCCCCCTTCAAGAGTTACAAAACTTCTTAAGAGATACATTGGGATTCTTGATTGAGTCCCTTCTTCCAAGTGGTCCTCTACGGCAGACTATGCCCATCTTAGTGAAAGTGGAAAATAAAATTTTTTTTTGAGTTTTTTATATGTACCCATAATTCTTGAACTAGAGACAACCCATTATTATAATGAAAATTATATGGCATTTACTTGAAAAATTACAAGTTATTTACAGTTAAGTTTTGTTATTAAATGATTAGTAAAATTATCTAAATTTTCTTATCCTTATTTAAATAATTTATAATTTAAAATTTAAAATTACCTAAAGCAGTAAAATTATTTAAACACCTTTAGGGGGCGAGGGTATTCTTCCTTCACCTATCTTCTTCCTATCCCTCCCACAACCCTGTCCCCCTGCGAAGACATGTTTTGCACGGCCAAGGAAGAGGCCGGGCGGGCTTGGATTACATCGGCCGTAAGATTGGAATAGTACAAATACATAAGGCCGGACTAACCTTAACCCTAAACCAACCCGGTCCCAGCCATGACTCAAGGGCTTGCACTGCCAATTCTAAGTTTCTAACTCTACACAACTTTAAAGGTTTTACCAAAAAGAAAAACCCAGCCGGTCAGACCATTTTCTTACTCAGAATAGACCAGAACTGGTTTGGTCCAATAAACCCAAACTTACATCCCACTAAAACATGTGGAGCCCAAAACTCGCAATAAAAGCAAAGAGGGCCCCATTCATTCATCTCTCTGCTTTGCTTCAGTTTAGAGTTTCGAGTTCGACTCTAAAGTTGAGTTCTTGCGGGAGTTCTTCAGTTCCGTTCAGGAAATACGGGGGTGTTGTTATTCAGTGTTGCAAGTTTTTTTTTTTTTTAATCGTTGTGACCTGGTTTCTAATTGACATGGATAAAATCCGGAGAGCATCTCACGCTGGATCATGGTACACTGATGACCGTAAGTTCTTTTAATTTTGTTTTCATTCTTCTCTGTTCTTCAAATTCACTTCTTTTCTTAATCTGCTTGCAAATTTAATCTATAGTTTCGCGTTCGTTTAGATTTTGTTTCCATTGTTTGTTTAGAGTCTGATCGTAAAAACTATTGCTTGCTGTCTTCCCTTTTGTGTTTTTCTGCAAACTTTGTTTGACTTCTTGGTGGGAAAATAATATTGATATTTACTTTTGTGTATAGTTACGATTATCGGGAGGTATTTAGGAGTGGTAATTACGTTTTGACAAGGGAAGTTTTCCGAGTTGAAAATTATGGGTAGAAGTTTAGGACAAAGGTGAGAAAATTTTCGCTTTTGAGTTTTTTGAAGCTGTTTTGCTGTGGTAAGTTGAGTTTAGTTTTCAGCATTTTGCCATTTTTGAAGCTATACAATATTGGGGTTGACGATTGTCTTGGATTCTGTAACTTGGGTTTGTGCGAATTTTGGATTACATAACTGCGATCCGTGTGTTTTCTTTTATTTTCCATGTGGTGTAAATTTTCTTGAACTTTGAGGCTTTAACTGTCTAGAAGCGCAATGAAACTAAAACAAAGATACGTCAAAAACTTTCCTAATCAATATGACTAGAAATTCGAAAGAAAATTTTAGATTCTGTTTTTGGAATTACTTTTTGTAATATTATCGCGATAACTAAAGATTCCATTTTGCATTCTGAAAAAATTAATTGCACTTCCTTCTTTGCCTTTGCCTATAAATATATGGAGCCTCATTGGTTCGGAGTTTGCTAGAGTTTTTCAGCTCCGAAAATAGACTGAGTCTTATGAGATTGTTTTTGTGATGCGCACAAGAGTGCATATAAGAGGATAGAATAACTTTTGGTTATTGTCAATATTCTCTGTGTACCTCGTGGTTTCTGCCTTTGATTGACTGACCCCCTAAGATTGTGAATGCTATACTGGTATCAGAATTTAACTCAAGAGATTAGCTGTGGTGGAAACTGCTAGAAACAAGTGGGAATTGATATCATACTGTTTCATTTGCAGACCATGCCTCCATTTCTGATGGCTCTGACCATCATAATGCTTAAATAGTTAGGCCTATTTCTTGCTTACTTTTGGAGATTAGTTATTCCTCTGGCACTTGTTAAAGAGAACTAGTGTTCCAATCAAGTAACAAGATGAAGACAAGATGGAGACAAGGATTACACCATCAAATACAACTGGAAGTTGAAATTGCTAAAGTGTTTTAAGGGCATCAGTCATCCATGTTGCCCTTCCACAGGAATAGATGTATTGCATCGACATAATGGAACTAACAGAAAGATAATGTAGATGTACAGGAACCTCTCCAAATTTAGCAGTGTAGCGAATTGCTATACAAAATATCCACCAGGAACCATTTTCCGTTGCTAATACCACCCATGGTGCGGGGCTGGGATTTCAACTGGATGAATGGCATTGAGTATGTGATGCTAGATTCAATCACCAGATAGGTGAAAGGCATGGATTACTTGACACTTGGACTGGTGCCTTTTTCTTCCCCTCCCCCCCCCCCAAAAAAAAAAAAAGTGATAATGTAGAATGTCTTGATGCTAGATTTTGAGCTGAAGTACATCTTTTTCTTCTTCCCTTTTTTTTTGGAGGGGGGGGGGGCGTTTGTGAGGTGAGGGAGGTAGTGTCAATGCTTAACATGTTATAGGGATTCTCTGAAGTATACTGTTGCTTTTACTGAAGTGGTTCACATGTCTTAAAATTCTTGGGGTATTCTACATCGTATTTCAACAAGGAAGCTTTAGAATGGAGAATTCATCCAAGCAGACTAAGCAACATCCTGAAAACATATAATAATAGGAATTAAAACAACCAGGGTAAAGAATTCCATGTTCCTTGGGCTTCACTTCATTATGTGTTATTACTACTGACTCATTTTTCCTTTTGTATCAGCAATGAAACTGGGGGAAGAGCTTGATGGTTGGCTGAGAGCAACTGGTCTGACTAAATCTCCAGATGTAAGAGGTGTAATTGCCCCGTAAGTTTATGTCAACCCATTTTACACCATTAAATTTTAGAATAATTTCCATGACCAACTTCAAGTATTTTGATTGATTGCTCTTTTGGTGCCACTTTAAACAACAGCCATGCTGGCTATTCATATTCAGGTCGGGCTGCAGCCTTTGCATTTGGCAACATAGATCCATCAAACATGTACGTTTTGTTTTTCCTTTTTGAGTCTTTCAGATGCACCATACATTGACTTTGCTTTTTAAAGTTTGGTTTTTTCCCCCTTTTAACTCTTTATGTATTATATGACTTGAACTGAATGAACTCAAATGTTGTTTGAATATTTATCCTCAATCCTTTATTCCTAGATAACCTAATTTCTTGCCTCACCATTCTCTGGTCTCATTGTCACCAAGACTAGATCTTAGCAATAAGAATGCATAACAGGGCGTACTTCAGTGTATGTGGCAGGAATTCATGGGTATTTGATTGTTTTTGATGGGGTTCAGCCTATAGTTCATGGGATATTTAGACTTTGATTTTTTGAGATAATGTTGGAATTATTTTATATTTTTTTATTTGTTGACTTGGTTTCTTTGGGAGTCCTATGTTTGAGGTGCATAGCATTCTTCTCATGTGGAGACTTTCTTGTATCATGCTCTTCTAGACAAAGGAAGCTTTACCTTTTACAATTGATTGTTGCTAAGCCACATGATATCTTCTCAATTCATGGATATAGCAATTTACAATTGATTGTTGTTAAGCTGCATGATGTCTTCTCAATTGACAGATATAGCAATTTACCTGATTAAAAAATCTGGCATCATATCTTCAATTAGTGGTCTTGTATGATCACGAGGTTTTAGATAGTTTTGTGAAGACTTGGATTGTTCATATAGTTAGAACTTCACCACAATTGTGTGACTACAACAGAAACCATAAGAACAGCAGTGCGGAAGACGTGCACATAAGAAGAAGGGAAGAAGGGGTGGGGGTAGAGGAGTGCACACACATAACTAAAGTGGCAGACCTTATTCTACTATTCCATTTTATTCAATCTGTCCAAACCAACGGGGAACTACATCATATTTAAAGAGAAAGAAGGGCTTTCTAAAAATAAGATTCAGTCTCTTAACTAGGAAACTGATTAAAAAAAAAACTAGGAACCCCTAGGAAACCAGATATCCTACATAGCCAACTTCTAAAATAAGGAGAACAAAATAAACTCAAAGACATTAACTATTTCCTCAAATGGCATAAGATTTAAAAATACACTCAATCTGGACCGGTTTTTGTCCATCATAACCGAATGGTTTGGGATTGGTCCAAAGCATTGTATCTTCATCACCATTAGTCTTCACTATCACATTATAATGCGGAAAATAGTTTAAAACAAAATAAAACTCAACTTTAAACAACCAGTCGATGGACTGAGTTGGCAATCCGTTATTAACTCAAAAAACTTATCCTTTATTTTTTTCCCATCATCCTGCTGTTCTCTCTCTCTCTCTCTCTCTCTCTCTCTCTCTCTCTCTTCCTCCTTTTTTTTTTTTTGTTTTGGGGGGGGGGGGGTTGTGGGGGTAGGGGGATGGGGGTGGAACACTATTGTCACTCAACAACCGAATAACAACCTACCTCATTATGTAACCTTCTCTTTTGTGTAGACTTAAAAATGGAGACTCAAGTCGGCTCAAAATTGAATATGAAAAAGGACAGAAGTTCTAAACTAAAAGCAGACTATTGAGTTGACTTCCTCTTTGGGTGTCCTAATCTGACCATGAAATTGAATTAAGAAAACTTAGATTAAGGATGGTAGTTATGAAGTCCCAAATCCATTCCAGTCAACTATTATGACAATATATTTATAAAATAAGAGAACATAAACGGCTAAGGACTACTCCATGACCTGAACCGCTGACTGGTTCACAAGTTAGTTAAACTAATGAATTCAAACAAAACAAGTTCTGCATTACTATTTACTAGTACTCTCTTTTTACAAATATAATGAGCAAGTTGTTTTAGAATGTTAGTATATATAGTTGGAATATAAAATATTCCACAAGTCTTTGATGGCAATGGTTCTGCCCTCAATGTTTGCCCCTTCAGGACTGTCAGACAGTTGGGGTTTGATCTAGACAATCTTCAATCCTCTACACAAGGAGTGAATGAGAGAGAGGACGCAAAGCTTTAACCAATGAAGCAACCAATAAAAGTCATCAAAATAAGCAATAAATGATGGAGGACATATTTCATTTTCTTCCAATGATCTAATGGATTATTATATTCATTACTCATATTTCAGATTTTGACCCTTTTGTTATGATGTTTTTCCAATTTTGATCTCTAAAAGATATAATAAGTTGCATCATAAAAGCATACTCCTACATGTACTTTTCAAAAATTAGTAAATGGAAAGCCATATTTGGCCCAAAACTTCAAGGAAACCCTAATTGAGCATTCACTGGCATCTTTAAACCTTTGGATTTTTAAAACACCCCCCATCCCGAGTGTGTTTGTCTTCATTCTACTTTCTATAATATGGTCAAATCTGCACATGGTTTACTACTAGAACGCACGATTGTTCCACAAGAAATCATCTGATTTGGTCGAAATTTTCCACCAAATTGAAATTTTGTACAAATCTGATGGAGTTGTAGGTTCCAGAACTAGTGTGGTGGTTTCTTTCCTTTTCCTTTCTTTTCTTTTCTTTGTTTTCTTTCTTTCTTTCTTTCTTTCTTTTTTTTTTTTTTTTTTTTTTTTGAGAATCAATTGCAACTAGGATCATAGTGGCAAGTTTTGGAACCAGATCTATGAATTTTAGCAACAGCAAATCAAAGATTTAAACATGGTCAATATCTGGTTGAATGTCAATTAATTTGAGAAGAATGGTTTCCCAGAGCTTGGTGCAAAGGTGATGGATAGATATGAAGATATAGGCTAATCCTACCAAGTGGGTACGATTCTAGGAACACGGTTCCAAACATTAACCAAAACCAATATGTTCAACATATATCTACTGCAAAAACTGTGAACTGATTTGATGTTTGAATAGTGATTAGAACCTGTAGCAGCAAACAGAAATCAGATGCCCATGTAATCCAGGTTTGGTGTCAAACTTGGATCGAATGGAGCAGGGACTGTATGGTTCCAAAACAAGGAAGGACACTAAAATAGATGTTGAACTCCTAATTCTCCCTCCACAGCCAGACAGACATAATTGACCCTTCTATAAAATCTACACATGATATGCTCTTGGCTTCCAGAAGATCTTCTAGTATCATTCACACAAGGCAAAATAAGGGCTATGGCACTTTCCATGTGAATGGTTACCTGAATAAGACTTATTGTTATTTTTCTCATGTTTTGTCCTACATCAGGAATAGTTGCCTCACGTGTCCCAAATGACTGAGATTCTATCCTATCTAATTAGTTAGAGTGACTGATGTGAACCAAAATTCTGCCCGTGGCCGAAACCCTGAGGTGGACTCCATGGCCACTCCAAAATGGCGCACCTAGGGCTGGCTGAATCCTCTTGGAGGGGAATTTTGGTCAATCCAGCCCTAATTATTTGCTGTTTCTAATTTTGGAACTTTTTTTTTGAAAAATTTTCAGAAGAGTCTTGGTCAGTCAGGGGGCTAGTTTGAGTTAAAGATAAGTTCTTGAGTCTTCCGGGATTCGTCTTTAAAGATAGACTCTTAGTAGTCTTTATTTACAAGAAGAGTCCCTTTAGTATTTGAGTCTTAGGTGGAATCTATTTCCAAGGAGATTCCATTAGATCTTTAATTAATTAGTTGAATGGTTGAGATTAATTCTAAGGGGATCCTAATCTATAAAAGAAACCCAATTAGGATCAAAGTCTTTTGGTAGGCTAAAAATAGCTATTCTTTCTTTGTAATTCTTAAGTCTGGTTATTGAATGAAAATTAAATCTGAATTGAGGATTACGGTTCCTTGTCTGGTTCTTCTATCTAGCACTCATTCTTCTGGTCTCCATCATCTCCTTCAAGAACTTACAGCAGTCTCCAGGTAAGTACCCCACCCCCTTCCCTCACCTCTCAAACCCATCCCACCTCTTTCCCAGCCCCTCCCCTGCCTGGGCAACTCTAGACCCCACCCCCACCCTTGCTGCCGCACTTTGGCAGCAGCTCCCCCAAGCCCTCATGACGCCCTAATCCCTTCCCCTAGCCCTTACGACTCCCCTTAGGCCCTCCCCTACCCTTCAACATCCCCCCCCCCCCCCCAAAAAAAAAAAAAAAAACTCTCAGCCCTCTCTATGACACCCAAGTACAGCCCATAAAGAATTTATTAAGTCTCAAACCTTTTCCCCTTCAATCCCATCTAGTTTTGTTAAACCCACATCCTACCCATAACTGGTATATTTAGATCCCCATCTTGATTTTACAATATTATCCATCCCACCTAGATCTGGTAATTAATTTGCTGGTTAAAGAAGACTATCCTGTGCAAACCCTTAATTTGTGGGAATCGTCAAAGAAATCCTGACCCTAGAATTGGGTTTCCATAAGTGACTGTCTCATATGATTAAAAATTTTATCCAGTCTGAAGTGAAAGAGTTCTGTTCCTACAAGAAGACAATGAAATATTGACTTAAACAACCTGAAGTAAAATGAGACAGTAAATCCCGTGTCCCTACCTTCTACAGTTCTACCATAGTTTAGGCCAATTAAAGTTGTCTATTACAAAGAAACCAAGTTTATGCTTTATCTACATCAAAATCTTTCTTAAAACAGGCAAATTGTCAATGCATGTGCAGTAGTAGTCCCAATCCCAATGCCTTGTTCCATAAGAAACACAGGTGATATGTAAAAACAAAAATAATGAAACAAGGTTATCTGGGGTTTTTTCTCTTCCTGTTGAAATTCATGAAATGGGTGAAATGAACCATGTGAACTGGATTGCAATTTATAGCACTGTTGATGAAAACCAAATCTCATAATGTCTTGTATGCCTAGGGAGTTCACCCTTGTTTCACTTTGGAGGTTCTCAAGATTGAAAAGTTTTGCAAGATCTCAGTCAGGTCCACCAGAATTTTGAACCATGCTTAGGTCAATCCCTGTCCAATCACCTAGGCATGGCCTTAGCAACCAAGATGCTTGACAGATTTTAAATAATGAGAGTAGGCTTTGCTCATCTTGAAGGGCCTAAGAGAGGCTTGAAAGCTCTGATTGAAATCTTGCTTCTGATCTAACAGTCTCATTGATTTAAAGAGTATGCAGGTCTAATAATGAGAGCAGGCTTTGCTCATCTTGAAGGGCCTAAGAGAGGCTTGACAGCTCTGATTGAAATCTTGCTTCTGATCTAACAGTCTCATTGATTTAAATAGTATGCAGGTCCAATAGAGTGAAGCTCTATTTGTTTAACCATCTTGTGTGCTGTTCCATGATATCCGATGCATGCAACGAAGATGGAAATGCTGTTTTCTCTGTTTTTTATTGCTAATATGTTGTGAAAATCCTCCTTCAGCTCTCGGGTGTTCCTTCTTGGGCCATCTCACCATCATTACACTCCAAGATGTGCTCTTTCAAGAGCCACAGTTTACAAGACTCCTGTTGGTGACCTGCCAATTGATTTGGAAGGTATTGCAAATTTCTCTATCAATAACAACTGCCATACTGGTGTACTTGTTGCGGATCATTGGACTGTTTTCCTCTTTTACATTTCTTATGTGTTTTGGTCATCATTTTTAAATTCAATAACTGAGTTCACTACAAGTAAGGGCATAGTAATTGTCTTTTACTTCACATTTCTCCCCTTGTAGTGTAGCACAGCCCTTAAAGAGCCTTTTATGCCACTTATCTGGGGTAGCCTACATTAATATTTCACTCTGAATAAGGCGGTATCTGTTGTTTATTTTGAGGAGTTTTACCTTATAAGTTTGTCGAGAAAAGAAAGACGTATTTCATTCTTCTTTCTTACAAGTAAGAACTCTATCGAGTTGCAACATTTTGTCATTTTCTATATTTTGTAAGGAAAAGAATTTTGGTCCAAAATTGTTGAGCACAGTTGAAATACATGGGTTTTTCTGCCAGTCAAAATATACTTGTCTCCTAGAAAGATTTTCGGCTTTCCAGTGGATTTACACATACACATGCACTTCTTGTGACTAAAATTCCTTTTTTCTTTTGTCTGTTTTGTGGGTGTATGGGCTGGGGGTCGTCTCTTTGACAAAAGCGTGCTGTCAATGTAGCGTGCTTTTCATTGTGAATAATATGATGTATGCTTGCTTGCATGTGTGATGCTTGCTTGCATGTGTGAGGAGAAAGTAATCATTAGAAAAGGATAAAGTATCTGATTTGGTTTGATCTTCCATTCAGTCATTCTGTATATTCTAATTATTTTGGGTTATACCTTTTTTCTTCAGTTTCCTCTTACTGGTTCTTGAGTGAAATGAAACTAATATTTTTTATGGTTGACAGTCAACAAAGAGCTACAGGCCACGGGGAAATTTGAAATCATGAGTCTTCGTGTAGATGAAGCAGAACATAGCATGGAGATGCATTTGCCATATCTTGCCAGAGTATTTCATGGGTAATCTTATTGTAGATCAATCTTTTCTTTCCCAACTTATTCATCCCAAAGACTGACCGGATGCTTCCATGCAGGTATGATGTCAAAATTGTACCCATTTTGGTTGGGGCACTTGATTCAGAAAACGAAGCTATGTACGGACAGTTGCTAGCCAAATACATCGATGACCCAAAAAATTTCTTTTCTGTTTCCTCAGACTTTTGCCACTGGGGATCCCGGTATGCATCACAAACTGGCTCATCTTATGCTCAGTTAAATGATTTCCTTGCTGCACAGTTTTTTGTATGATGGCTTCTATGAAGTAATAAAGAATAATAAGGGGCAATTTCCAAAACAGTTCCTTTTTTGATAGGCTACCTGAGCAGCCCAAAAATATTCCCCATGGCCAGGAGAGGGGGCTTAAATTTCCTTGGCAGTTGATACTGCAAGTTCCCCTCCTGTCACATGTCAACTTTCAGCTTAGTCGTAGTTACCTCATCAGACAAACAGAGGTCTGATAATGCGGGACTTTTTAGAGGGAATGCACCATAACAGTCTTGAGTGCCATAAGCACGTGTGTGGAATATATGGGAATGAGGTCATTTTGGCTAAATTAGGTTCTCTGAAATTTGATATATGGCTAAATAATATAACCATAAACACAGATTTGGTATTGCATTGGTATGTTGACACAATTTGAGTGGAAGGTTGGGAAATTTTTTTTACTTGCATTTTTATTCCCATGCCAAATAATAGACCTTGAGTGGCTGTGAAGGTGCCCAAGCAGTTTGATTTTAATGGCTATCAGTATAATGACAGTGATGCTTAACTGCAGTTATGGTTCATAAATATTAATTAGAAGTGAATGAACAAACAGATCTTGAGAGCCCTTTCGCTATTTGATTGATGGCATGTATGATTTCTATATTAGGTAGAGTAAAGTTAATTTCAGAAATGCTATATGGAACTTGGTTTCATTCTCTGCCAGGTTCCGTTACACATATCATGACGGTAAACATGGGCCAATCTATAAGTCCATTGAAGCTCTAGACAAGATGGGGATGGACATTATTGAAACTGGAAACCCAGGTGCATTCAAACGGTATCTGTCAGAGTTCAACAACACCATTTGCGGTCGCCACCCTATTAGTGTGTTCCTTCATGTAAGTGCCCCGTTTATTCTCTTCTTCCAGCCAATTATGCTTCTCTTTTTTTGAAGTGTTTTCTTGCTCTTCTAATTCTGATTCTTACTGGTAAATCATCAGATGTTAAAGAACTGTTCAACAAAGATGAAGATAAACTTCCTGAGATATGAACAATCCAGCCAATGCAAAAACCAGGGAGACAGCAGTGTAAGTTATGCTTCTGCTGCGGCAAAAGTTGACCCACAAAATTGAGTTATTCTTAGGTACAGTTGGGGTTGCTACTTTTTTCTCCTTTTTTTTTTGTTGTTGTTGGGGGGGGGGGGGGGGGGGGGGGGTGTAAACTGCTGAGTTATTTAAGTTATTTGCTCCCACTGGAGTTGCGTCTAAAATTAGGTTCCATTGTCTATATTCACTCCAGTGAATGACTTGCTGAAAGATCTTTGTTTCCCCTTTACCCTCTGCATGTTGCAATGAAAAGTACTTGATGGTAACCATTACAAAAGTAAAACGAAACTTTTTACTAAAATATGGATCTTCTTCTTCTTCTTTTTCTTTTTTCTTGTTTTTTTGGAGGGGAAAGAGGAAGAATTCCTCCAAATTTTTTTTTTTTTTTTTTTGGGTAGAATTCCTCCAAAAGTTTATGAAAGAAGCTTGGGGTGATTTTCTGTGGAATGGGTTTTCTTTATGGAAAAGAAGAATAAAAATGATCCTATTGATACTAATGGTAAGACTATTATACATCAAATGTTTGGATTTGGTTCAGTTTACCTTCCGAATTGTTTATTCTTTACATGAAGAGTGAAGGAGGATAAGAAGAGGCTAATGGATAGTAGAATATTGCAAGACCTGAAGAGTCTTGAACGGTTCAGTAAATATATGTATTAATTATCGCATTAATATTTGTATCTGAATGTCTTATTGACAAAATGAAAAAATTTCATATATATAAAGCAAGCATTTGTTTTCCTTGATTGGCTTACTAATTGGTTTTATGTTCAATTTTTAAAAAATAAATTAGATAATTAAAAAAAAAAAGAAACTAAAAAGTTCATGAAAAATATGTAATCCCTATACAACATTATTTTTTTTGGGCAACTTTTTTCTCCCATACGGGGCCATACCATTTTTGAATTTTGAATTGCCCAACTCATCCAGACTTACCCCAAGACCTACCACTTACTCTGTGAGCCTATATGAGGTTGGGCTTGGGCCTGGGCTTGGGCTTGATGCATGTTTGTCAGCCAGATTTTACCTTTTAATTCGTCTTATGGCTGACCTGAATGGATAACCGAAATCCGCCTCCCGCCGTCGTTGCCGTCCGTTTTCTCCGGTCCGTCCGCCCCACCGGTCTTCTGCTCGGCGGATTTCCGGTTTTCCGGGGTTTTCTTTTTCTTAAATGTTATCGGTTCGTCCGTTCGGTTCGGGCGGTTAATCGGAAATTGAAATTTATAATAAAACATGTAAAAAAAGGACAATTCTCCACCAATAATCGGTTTTTTCGGTCGTTTTCGTTCCGTTTCGCGTTCGGCCTTCTCTTTTGCCGTTCGTCGTCGCTTGTTGCGTTCGTCCCCCCCCTCCTATTTGATTGAAAGTGAAATTAACCTAAAAAAAAAAAAATTAATTATCAATGACTAAATATAAACTATAATACTATGTTACTAATTTCAAAGTATTTTAATTTATTTATTATATTTTTTATTTTACTTTACGTGCAAAATTCTATAAATCTTCAAATTAAATTAAAAAATATCTACAAAAATATAAAGAAGAAAGACTGTTAAAGACTGTTGCTTGATCATTCAGTCCTCGTAGAATTAATGGAAATGCATGTCTGAAATTCTTAGTTAGGAAGCATGGTTGGTACAAAGAATTGACTTTTGAATATGACATTTGGGCACTGTTCATTACAGAGGTGAGCTTAGACTTTTGAGTATCAATTTTCTTTTCTCAAGTTGAACTTTTTGAAAGATAACTTGATTGAAGCTGGAAGACTATTTAAAAGAATATTTCCAAAGAAATTAGAAAAATCAAATTGCCATATCTCAGCCAACCTCAACATTTAAAGGTCATAACAATTGGAACAGATTTTCAAATTTTCCTTCACCCTACATTTTTTTCTTGTGCTACTGAACATATAGGGTAAAGATCAAAATGAAAACAAAACAGAGCATATAGATTCCTTTTCTCTCTCTAGTTCATGGGTAGGATCAAATTGATATGAACAGTTGAGATCATTCTAGTGCGAGAAAGGTCCAACATGCTTCACACTAAATTTATTCTCTCTTCCACACAAATACAGTAACACAGAGACAAAGACAGGGAGAGAGTATAAATAAATAATATCCATGTTTCTATTCTTTCTTTTTTTTTTTTTTCCTTAGAAAGCAAGTAAGTGGGGAAAGGCTTTCTCTTTCTTAGAGATATATCTCAAACTCCCACAAACCACACAAACTCTCCCAACACCCTGTACCTGTAAGATAACTTCTGTCCCCATCAAATTATCAATCAAACCTTATCCTTCACGATATATTCTGACTTGTTTTTGTGTGAGAATTGAGAAATTCATATCAAATCTATAATTGTGGTGGTGACGAGATTATCATGAACCATCTTTTCTCATCTCATCTGTTCTTCCACACGTCACTGAACCCAATCACATATATGGTTCTTAGATTCCTCCAATCCTTTCTCGCTTTCTAAGATATTACTATTCTAAGCATCTTAATTACGTGTCAAAATAGCAATGGAACATATTTAATGATTTTAAAAGAAAAACCCATATATTTAAAGAAGAAAAAACACAGAATGCCAATGACCCTGAAAATGATTTTTCATTCAGATTTTGAAAGAGACAGGATCTGGGCTCGTTCGTTTGGATGAAAAAGAAAAAAGAAAAAAAAAATTCTTCCTTAGATATTTCAAGTTATCAGATCATTAAAATTAGGAGATACAAGACTTCCACTTTCAATAAGAGATAGTGGGTACCTAAAATTTGTTTCTGATTCCTGAGTTCCTTGGTTTTTTTCTGATTTGAAAGAAACATGACATGTTTATCTGTATTAGACTTTTGGAACTGATATTTCTGGCTAAATCCAATTCTATCTCATTTTTAGTGGTTTTTCTTGGCTTCAATTAGTGAATTTGCCCTGTGATATGTGTCACTATGAAGACCTTAAAAAAAGTCTGAAAACGAAACTAATTAAACGTGAATCATTTTAGATGCATTTTTAGCACACGAAGAGACAATCTTTTGTTAGAGGCCTAAAGTCCTAGAAAGTCTTGGTTGATCTTTCGTTCCTTCTACACTTTCTCTCCCCCTTCTCATCTCAAAGAGCTTGTGGGACCCAGTCACGATGACTGGCATAACTTAGTCCAAAAAATTATGTAAACCATTCATATAAAAAGGGGAAAAAAATCTATGAAGTGAATCATAATGTTGTGATTGTGAATATCCAATCAAACTATCGAAGGCATAAAATCCCATCAAGGGTATCTGAAAAAAATCCTTTTGAAATGACGTGAATGCCCTTTCATGGGCTTTTTTTTTCTGAGGACATATGAGTATATGCACACGCACATGCATACGCAAAGAGAGGATGCAGTTGTCAATTTTGTCAAATACTAAAATTTGTGAGGCTTGAGGCTTCAGGAAAGAAAGAGAAAGCATCAAAGCATGAACAGTGACGTCGACCGTTGAAATGGCCTATCATGGGCTTTGCTGATGGCATCAGCCTCATAGGTGGGCCAGTAAGGTTACTTCAGTCCAAGACCAACAATTAGAGTCTAGGGCCCACAATTATTTGTCAGATTATCCAATAGTCCGTCTTCGCAACCCATCTGGTCAAAGATTGACCAGATCGTTGGATTAAGATGGAACAACTCAACGAACCGGTTCGTGATTCGCTAGAGCAAACCCGTTCGATAGTTTTATCTAAAAACAGTTTCTGGTGTTTCTTACTTCAATAAACAAAAGAATTAGTCGAAAATCTTTTGATAAAACTGTTTTGCTTCAAGTCATTTTTGATACACAGGTTGAGATTTATGAAAATTTCTACTTTCAAAAAACAGAGAAAATTACAGATTGTATGCTTTAATGGGGCTTAAACTCTTGATTACACACTTTAATGGGGCTTAAATTATAGGTTGCACGCTTTAATGCCATAAATTATAGATTGCACGTTTTAGTTATTACAAGTTGCACACTCCTAGTATTTCATCCAAGATTTTGTAACTCGTGTGCGAAATGTCCATATTATCCTTATTAAAGTCAAATGACATAAATATCATTTTTAAACTCTCTCATCCACATCCCTTTAAGGTGGGTGAATGGATTCTCTCTTCACACATCTTTTACCTACACTTTGCCATAAACTTCCCCACCTTCACTAGAAACCACCACCCCCTTCCGAAAAATTTATCTGTTCACCATCTATTATTGAAAAATCCTTCTCCAGCCAAAAAAATGTATATTTTCTAAAATTACAGATCTGAACAGGAATTAAAAATAAATAAATATAAAAGTTCACATTTGAAGATACATGATGATAGCAAAAAATTGTAGGGTTCAAAGCAAAAATTAGATGCCACTTAAATTCAAATGAAAGAGCTTATAAATGTATATTTATGGAATTTGATATTGTAAACATAAAAAATTTACTAAATACCTACAAATAATGTTTTTACTTCCAAAAATTATTTTTACTCCCAAAAAAACCAAAACTGTTGATTGTATTTTTCTAAATCAAAACACTTAGTGGATTCGGGTCACATGTCTCCAACAAATTTGGCGTAAATTATTAAATAATTAATTAATGTCAATTTTTATATTCCTTTCTTTCCATAGACTAGCGTTGGGTAACGTCTCTATCTTTTTCTTACTAAAAATAAATAAAAATGTCCCTATCTATTATAAACTTCCACATCGTCACATCTCACATGCACGTCAATTTTTATTTTTATTTTAAAAAAAAGAGAGAGACACAATCTCAATGTCTTTTTAATAAAAGCACCACCCACCCTCTTTATACCCCTAAACCCTAAGTGAGAAAGCATCTTTACTAAATCCATAATAGCAGTTTAAATTTAAATTAGAAATTTAATTTGTGGAATTGTTGAAGTTCACTATTTGAATTTTCAATGTCCACGTATTTGTAACAGGGTGATAACAGCTTCTTTATCTCATGACAAATATAAGAAGAGATGTCAAGACTTGATATCATTTTCATATGGTAAGATGCGAAGTGCATAGAAAAGTCTAAAAATTATAATATGTACGTGCGTTTGAAGTTGGAGGTGCTCATGTTTGGTAAAATGGTTCATCAAAAACAGTAAAAAACATTTTTGGTAAATCATCCTGATATTGTCAACTTTTCTCAAAACGATCAACTTCTTTATTATTATTTCATGCGAAAGATGATGATTTGATATATGCCATTTAGGTTTGCTAACATCCATAAAAACTTTATGCAGAATGTTAAAATTCAAAGGCTGTTGAAATATCTTGACAACATTAGAAAAAAAAGTCTAAAAAGATATAAACCAAATCTTTAAAGCATCAGACGAGAGTGATCATTAATTATACATGAGAATCAAATATTCTCACATAGGCCATGAAATCTAGTTTGATAGAATATTGTTTTTTTTCTTCTTTCTAGTAATAGCAAAGCACATTATTTGGCACTTGTATGTACATGATAATCTAGCATGTGACAAAAAGTATGTCCATCAAACCTACATTGGTTACATGGACCACACCCCAAACCTAACATCATTATATCTACCTTGGTAGGTGAAAATATTCACACAACCAATATAGAGTGTAGATGTTTTTATCATTATTTTT
Source organism: Hakea prostrata (assembly GCF_041222555.1). Lineage (NCBI taxonomy): Eukaryota > Viridiplantae > Streptophyta > Magnoliopsida > Proteales > Proteaceae > Hakea > Hakea prostrata. The sequence continues at coordinate 58,810,995 of NC_142601.1, read as the reverse complement.
CAGTTTTATTTGATTACATAAGTCAAGTGGATGATTTTATTTCTATATCGTCATTAGTGTGACATTAGAGATTCCCCACTTATATTAGTGTATTAAATATGTAATGGGTTGTCTATATTTGAGTAAAAGATGAAAATGGTAAAAGTCATTCCAATAAGTGAAGTAATAATAAATACTCATGATTGATTATATATACTATCAAGGGAAGAAAAAAAGAATTTAATTTGTGGACCACCTTTCCCATTTGACCCCATAACTTAATGGGGTTTCCTTCTTATATTTTCATGAATTAAAACTTAATTTTTGTTTCTAATGAACAAATGACGTCAAGATGAACAAGGATTCGGGTGGGCCCTGCTTTTAAAGTACGTGATGTGATATGGACCACTGAGGGCAGTAGGGGGAAGAGAAAGAATCAAGTATGGGATGGGCCCTAGTGAGTAATGGCATATGCTACCTGGGCTTTAATGGGTTAAAAAGTGGCCCACAAAGGACGTGGGATCCACGTTTTCGGTCCGGAACCAATCACAGGGTTGTTAGAAAAATCGAAAAGTGGTACGAGTTCTGGAAACAACCTGACCTAGCCCTAGCGTCTGTCGTACATGGTCTTTTTTTTTTCTTCTTTTTTTTGTTTTTGTTTTTGTTTTTCTAGTAGGGCCCACACCTAACTTAACGATCCTAGTACAGTAGTAACGTGGTCCAGCTCTGGAACCGGCCCAGATACTAACATTCGTACAGTCAGTACCTGGACCGGCTGGCACTGGCACTCTCGCTGGCACGGCTTACTGAACAGGACTTACTTAGGTAGACCCCACCCAGGTTACGTGATCATCCATATGTATATACCGATCCGACGATCGTGGGAAGGTGATGTACACGTAAAGTTTTGCTCGAACCGAGAAGGTAACGTCTTAAATAGCGTGTACCTTTACTTTCCCATTTAGAAAGAAAGACCATTACTCCCGAAAAGACTGTCAACTATGACAACTGACAACATTACGCCAGGAAAACATAGTCGAAAGATGCCTCGTCCACTGTGATAACTATTTCGATATATCGCATCATCTCATTCTCATCTCATATCTTCTTCTCGATATCTCGTATACATATATCAAATCATCATCGAGAAATCGTGGTTCGTTGCATCGAAATTAGTTGACTAATCTAAACCAATCAATCACAGACAGTGGACCCCGCCATTCTGTCATCTCATGTAGTGATTTTTAATTTTTTTTTTTTTGTTGATAGAAACTAGTGATTTTAAATTTTAATTTTCGAAAACGGAACAACACGCAAGGTATGAATATCTTATTATAGAAAGAAAGTTAGCAACTAGAAAGGCCAGGGTTTTTGAGTGTGAAATGACGAGATCACCCTTTGGACCAAACGGTTGACATGTTAGTTGACCGCTAGAAATAAATAATTTTGGTCGGGTCAGTTTGGGGCCGCGTGGTCCAACTAAGGCTTTATCTATTACATTGGGCTCATGGCCCACGTTTTGGATGGGCTTACATCATACCTGACAGATTAACATTCAGCGCACGTGTCTGCGTCTCAGAGACAGTCAGAAAAGCACACCCATCGAATTAGAAAGTAGCCGACAAAGTTCCAGAGGGTTACGCGTGGCAGAACCTCAGAAGATAAAAAAAACAAAAAGATTAGTATTTTTTTTTTTTTTTTTATTTTTTTGGGTAGAAAAGAGAATAGCTTTAGAAAGCAGCCATAATAGGAAAAACAAAAATGACACGCGTCGAAGATAGTTAAACGGCGTAGAAAGTTAACATACTTCTCGAAGCATCCTATCATTTCTCAGATCATGGGCAACCAAAACGTCTTTGTTCTGACTTCTGACATAGTTTTTGTTTTATAAATTTTACAATAAATGAGTGTCGAGTCGAGTCTTGATTCTTGACTGAAATGGCACATACGCACGCATGTAGATGCGGTAGATACGTGTGCAACACTAATTACTAATTAGGGTTACAGAATTCTATAATCATCATTCATTATCTATAAATAATCTCGAGTCAGCTTTCCTAAGCGCCGCACCAAATTGAGTATTAACTAATTAATTAATCAATCAAAATATTAAAGCTCAAGGGAGGAAATAATAAAGCGGTAGCCGAGAATTCGTGGATGGGAATCTATCGATCTGAGGACAAAGAGAGAATTTAGTTTTTGTTGATTGAGGAGTGAGGAGTGAGGAGTGAGGAGTGAGGAGTGAGGAGTAAAAAGGGAAGAGATGGGCTCGGGGTTCCACTTTGTTAACAGCGATGCGTTTGGTTAAAGAGCTGACAGACACTTACTTCCTGTAGTGGCGCATTATAAGAATTATGTTTCTTTTTATTATGGGCAAGGCAAAGTAACCAGGCTTGCATGGTTCTCATTGTTTCATATGAATGGTATACGGCAGTTTTGTGCCATTTTACAACAACTCCATTGGTCCGCTTGCTAACCACTGGTTGGGCCACTTGGCACCGGTTAGACCAAGTAAAAGGAATCAAGCTGAAGTCAAGTTCACCAAGCATGTAAAACTTGACTTCAGATCTTTAAAATTTTATCCATTCCATTTCTAACAAGAAAATAGACCATTCATTTCGTTGTGAATGTGTGACATGTGTTCTAACATCGCATCAAAGGGTTGATGTCCATTTACAAGTCACACATCTATAAAGAAATCGAGTTGATATCAGCCCTTTAGACCTTAGGAAACCTAGGGATTCGACCTTGGGACTATCATCGTCGAGGCGAAGAGATTGACCTCACACCTCCAAAAGAGGAGGAGAAGATCATCAAGGCAAGGGGTCCAACCCCTGGCCTCAGGGAGGATGCCTGAAGATCACAAGGGTTAGGGGGTTGACCCTAGTCCACGGGGAGATGAGTAGTCAAGGGATTTTCAATTCACATCCCAATAACTACAATACTGCACCTAATAAGAGATACATTGACCTACGACAGCATCTTTCTCGACCAGCACACCCGCCATTGTTAGTTGTGCGTATCAAGCCTTAGCATGTTAGTCGCCCATGTCATACTCGTATCATCCACTTACTAACCAAAACGGTGGTCAGATCTCCTCTGCTCCAACTAGACTATCCTACGAGCTTGCAGAGTCAATTTTCATCCTAAATACCCCTCACCTACCACAATTAACGGTAATACTCATTTGTTCCACTCTACATATTAAAATTTTCAACTCAGTCATTAAAAATCCTTCTCCATAATGGTGTTATTCTAGAAACTGACTTGATGTTCAAAGGTAACTGCTCTCGATCACTAGAATCAGTCGGCATTTACTCTTCTCTTTTGTGAATTTGTCTCTGATCAGTTTACAACCTTCAATCGTGGTTCACTCATGAAATTTGAACGCAATGGTTAGAATATATACTTTTTGCAATCCAAAACGACAAAAAGGATAATCACAACTTTACTGAAAGTCATACATTTATCAACCTTACAACTATGAATGTCCCTTTCACTATTTCTAAATGATTCATTGGTCACCTAGAGCAGTTACTCATTTGAATTTTAATCGATCACGAGTCACGACTAGCAATAAGTATTTAAAAATAAATTTCTTAATTCCTTAGATAACGATAGCATCAATTTTAGTAATTAATTATGATATTGGCCCCCCCCCCTTTTTTTTTTTTTTTTTTTTTTTAAAATTTTTTTTTTTTTTTTTCCCCCCCCCCCCCCCCCCCCCCCCCCCCCCCCCCCCCCCCCCCCCCCGGGGTGATACACCCAAGATCTAGGTTCAGTGATAAATCCATACAAAACATGATATAGCATAATTAAATGGACAAGAATAAATCAAGTTCAAGTAATAAATTATCAAAATAGAAATAATGGTTACAGTCATCCATTACTTCAAAATAAAAGGTATAACATCGAGTTTTGAAAAGAAAAGAGGTAGTTTTATTCGCGCGGAAAAATAAACTAAACTTGTTCTCTAATGGAATCCAATCCAAAAGAACGTCTTGATACTGCATGAAGCTCCATGCGCCACTTCTTCTTCGGTCACTCCTTCAAGAGACATCGTAGCATCCTCCATTTGGAAGAAGTCCTCATAACCTGCAGATAATCTATAGAAGACATATAGGAATGGTTCAACGCTCGTGAGTCAACTCAACATCATATCACACATTCATTCTCAAGATTCCACACCACACTATACATGAATATCAATAATGTAATTAATGACAATGATATGATATGTGAATGATTATGCTCCTAACTCTATCATGAGTCTCTGTGGTAGACACGCATTAAGTCATACACCAGTCTTCTTTGGGCGGTCTCATCACTCTTCCCTCACGGCCTCAGCCGTCTGTTGGGTTCTCCGCGGTTGTTGTGTAAGTCTTGTCGCCTGGTTGGGGTTAGGTCACCACTCTCTCACATCACCTTGGTATAAGATCCCGCGTGTCGCATAATCTTAGGCCCTGCAAGTCATATAGTCTCGTACTACATATGGTCCGGATATTTCCCCTCCGCCTAGTGCTCGTTGGTTCATCCTTCCCACCTTGAATGGAATCCTCAATGGGGCATCTGTTGGACCCCATTCATTACCCGTGGTCATCCACTATTGGCGGATGATCTCCTGTCCTCTCACGGGTCATTTCACCGGTCTTGAGTGTCCATGAGCCCTTATCTATTATATGCACCCTACCTCTCTATGTGTAGTGGGCCCGCTTGACATACGGACCCACCACTAACATCACGGTTCCGCTTCATACCCCCGCCGAAGGGTGTGTACTCATGAGGTCACCTAACCAAACACTTCTAGACATGCCCTAAATTGTAAATTAGTATCGGGAGAGCCGGCACCATGGATGCGTCCCATCCGCCTCCTTTGGTATCCTATGCGTGCCCAAGGGCATTCCCCATTCCCAACTACATGTGCAATCATATAATTCACTAGGGCTGGGTGCCCCACCCTAGTAGAAAATACAGGTAGAGTATAATATTTCTCCTCTCATACAATCACATTCCATTTCATAACAACAATAATTGATTTCAAAGCAAGGAGCAACATCGAGTAATAATAAACATAAATTATAGCAATTCATATTTAATAAAAGACATAAAATAACCACAAGATATACTAAAGCAATACAATATATCAATAATGAAAGTAACTGACATCATTACACATGTAATATAAAGTTAAGTATATCCTCACCTTTTACTTTATTCTTCCTCCAATGATCAATAATTCCTTCTCACAAATTAGTGACTAAAGATATATTAACCTATTCATGCAAAAGAAATAATTATCACAAATTAGAGCCAATTTGGATTTCAAAGGATATCCTAAAATCTTCCCATGAAAACCCAAATCGAAAACTTGGTTAAAAGGGTAGTTCTCAACCTCACTAGTGATGGTCACTAATTTGCCACCAACTCGAGTTTATAATGAAACAAAACTTTGGGAAAATCTAATTGGAAACAAAGGATCCTACGGGTACCTTCAATTTTATTAATTTGACCAAAATCATACCCCAAATTTGGCTCTCATAAATCCCCGTGGGTGACCTAGAGAGTCAAATTCTAAAATCTTTGCAAGGAGATAAAGCATTACTTCCAAACTCAGGGAAACATTAATATAAGAAATATAGCATCTAGGGTACCTATCATTATTCCCTTTCACGGATCCCTCAATAGAAGAGAAAGATATCACTCCCACAAACTAGGAAGGGACATTAATACAATAAAGGAAAGCAACAAAGATACCTAACGACCTTCCCTTTCAAGATTCCTCAAAAGAAAGGAGAGAATACTCACAAAATTGTGAGTAAAAGAAGCATTAAAGAAAATTAACCTTTCGTAATGATTTGCGAAGATTCGGATCACGTACACCTTCGGAAGAATGGAAATCGCTCCTCTCTCTCGTTTCTCCTTTTCTCCAAGCCTCCGTCTCTTTCTAGCCTCCAAAATGCGTTTACGGATGAGATAAACATAAATAGGGTTTTAAAATCCGAATTTCCAATTTTGCCCCTTGTAGGTGGGGGTTGGTTCACCTAACGGCTCAAACTTCGCCTGGTTGGCCTCCAACCGAACTCGATTTTGATGTTTTTGGCTCGTTGGAAGGTCTTTCGCGATCTTTGATTTGTATCTTATTTGTGTCAATCGGTTCTCCATCACTGATCTACGATATTCCAAATTACCCTTTTATCTTCGAGCTAATCTTCTCTCTTCACTTAAACTTTAGGAGAGTTTTGAGTCATTATAGGGTCATTTACCAACATTTGTTTAATTTCCAATCCTTCGGGCTCGATTGATGGTCCACAATTTCGCCGAATCAGTCCCGGGTTCTCGGTCTTAAACCACGGGTTGGGGGGGGGGGGGGGGGTTTTTTTTTTTTTTTTTGGGGTTTTGTTTTTGGGGGGTTTTTTCCCGGGGGGCCCCTGGGGGGGGGGCCTTTTTTGGGTCGATTCTTTTGGGATTAGGGGCAAGTCTTGCCTTATATTTAAATTCTATGTAAAATATCTATTGAATAGTCAATTCTATAATAGTTCTATTGTAAGAGTTTCAACTTAATTTGCTTTGGTGGCGTCTCTCTTAGCTGGCGTGGTATTTTTTCCCACTTTAGAAAATTTACAAAGGCAAAAAATGAGTGACTTTATTTATTAATCATGAAAGGCAAAACACAAACTTAGTCTACCTTCATTAAAATATATATATATATATATATATATATATATATTATTTTTTTTTTTTTTTTTTTTTTTTTTATTATATATTATATATATATATATATATATATAAAAAAAGAAGTCTAAACTCAGATTTTTTTTAATTTTTTTGGTCCAAACCAAACTCATATTTAAAAAAAATACGAAGACAACCTTTTTCTACTCATTTTTACATGTTCTTCAAAAACATATTAAACATAAAGGATGTGTGTGTATTTTTATTTTTATTATTATTATTTTTTCAAAGAGTTAAAAATGTGTTTACAATGGGAATTTTAAGTTTTTTGCAACATCCTCATAAAAGCACCCGTTCAGAAAAATCATATATTATATTTAGGTCATTTAAATTACAAGTTTTTCCTTCAAATTCTTCATTTTCTTTGTTTATTCTATTTTCTTATTCGGTCACTAACAACCATCACTCAATGGGATATCGTTGTATAATTGAAAAGAGGAGGGTGGCAATAAGAAGGAATGGAGTCAAAAGAATGCAATTCCATTCAACTTGGTCGTTTTGTTTCTTCCCTTTTTCCATATTGTGGATCATCTCAATTCTATATTTGAAGATTAATGGATAGACCAATACAATGTTAGTTTCCTAGAAGTGTCAACTCTGCATAGACACTCTAGACCGTAAGGCCTTGTTAAATGAAAGGTAGGATGGTTTGGCCATCTTCCACTCCCTACGTGAGGGAAAATTTAGACTTCCAAAACCTCGAACTCCTTATCTTGATCAATTCCTTTCTACCAAAAGAAGAAAAAAAAATCTCAATTTGTAAAAAATAATAGATATTAAAAAAATAAATCTATACATCAAATACAAGACTGCATTTTGTACTTCAAATGTAACTAAAGAATAAATACTGATGTCCAATCTAACGAATAAATTCCTTTATAGGAGGAAGAAGTAGAAGAGGAAAAAAGGCAGCAAAGATAAAGAGGTTTTATTATTATTATTATTATTATTATTAGAGCAAATTGCACTGGCACCCCAAAATGGAGGCTTTAAAGCACTGACACCCCACTTTATGTTTAAAAAACACAAACACCCCAATTCATTAACCATGTTAGTCCATTTTATTAGTGAAACCATTAACCCATTATTTATTTTTTTAATTCCAAAAATACCCTTGTCAAAATCGAGGAAAGGTGCCAATCTTTCTCTCTCCTCCTTGGCTATCTGTCGCTTCCCCTCTCCCCTTCGCTCCGTGGCGCCGCCTCCCCCTTCCCCTCGGCTTGCTTCGGCCTGGTTTCATCTAACGGTTCCTGTTGCCCGGCCCCTTCCGCGCCGGGGTCTTCCCGGGCTCTCTCGGGTTGCTTCCTCTGTTGGTGCGGTGCCTCGTTTCTCTCTCTCTCTCTCTCTCTCTCTCTCTCTCTCTCTCTCTCTCTCTCTCTCTCTCTCTCTCTCTCTCTCTCTCTCCCTTTCCCTCTCTTGTCGCCGTGTCTTGGTGTCTGTTATGGTCGAGGTGGTCGCTCGGTGGCGAAGTGGCGGGGGATGGCGGTTGTGGCGGTCTTCCGCACTTCGGTGTCCCGCCTTCCATTCTTCGTTGGCCATCTTGTTCCGTTCTTTCTCCGCACCCCCGTGGTTCGTGCTATAATCCTAGGTGTTTGACCAATATCATCCCATCTGATCATTCGGTTCCGGCTGGGCGGTGTTCGAGCATGGGCCTTTGCTTATATTGGCCGGCCCTCGCTCCGCCCGCTTTCCGTTCTGTTCCTCCCCGTTTTTTTGCGATAGAATGAATTGGAGGGTGTCGGTGACTCCATGCCATTTCGGATCTTTTATCGTCTTCACTGGCCCATGGCCCTCCACCTGTGGTGGGGTGTCGCCATATCTTGATTCCCATTCCAACCCATCGCTTCTTCTTCTTCTTCTTCTTCTTCCGTGTGAATATTTTTTGACCTTGAGGTAGGATCGTGCCGTTTGTTTGTGAGTGAAGGCAACATCATTCTCTCCATGTTCATTTCATTGCTCGATTTCCTCGGTTCTGGGTCTAACTTTCTGCCTTTGTTACCTTGCGTCGTGGGCGCGTATCGCCATGCAATCTGCTTGACGTAGTCGCCCATGGCGGTATGGTGGTGGCGGCGTTCGGGCCGGTGGGGGTGAGCGGGGCGGTGGGAGGGTAGTTTGGCTTTTTTCCCCATTTTGGTAGGGTATTTTCGGAATTGTATAATGGTTATGGTTTTCCTACGGATGGACTAACATGTTTAATGACTCGGGTGTTGTGTTTTTAACATTGGGGTGTCGGTGTTTTAAAGCCTCCATTTTGGGGTGCCAGTGCAATTTGCTCTTATTATTATTATTATTATTATTATTATTATTATATACACATATATATTTTTATTTTATTTTTTAGGGTGTCAGAAAGTAAGAAGTTCTAGTTGGTAAAAATGGTTGAAGAGGTATACGTGTAAGGAGATGGATTTATTAGGCGTGATAATTTGAATTATTTCCATATCATTTCATCCTCTCATTTGAATTATTTCCATATCATTTCATCGTCTCATTTGAATTATTTCCATTCATCACTCCTCTCATTTGAATTCCTTCCATTCATCATTCTTTACATTTGAATTCTTTCCATACCATGCCATCCTTCCATTTCATCAATATCCTAATTTGGCTTTGGCTTGATTAAGTTTCTCTATTAAATCATTTCCATACAAACATTTCCATTTATTTTATTTCTATGTTTTATATCTTTCTTTTATTGTTCATAGTTGCCTTATATCTTTCTTTGATGTTCATAGTTGCCTAACAATATATTTGAAGTTCTCTCATATGAAATCATTCAACTATTTTTCCCATTGAGATTGTTTCTTAATATAGAATCAGCTTAACATACGATTCTACATCTTCATCAGCCATGTCTTCTTCTTCATCATCTTCCATCTCTTCTTCAATGGCTACCAATACTACGTCTTTAATGGATTACTCTCATAAGGTTCACTCTTTTGCTGCAACTGTGATCCTTTCAGTTGTTGCACCATCTTTCACCACAGATCAGTACCATAAACTTCTATCTCTGTTGGAATCCGGTAACATTCCACCATTGACAAATGCTATAGGTAAAGTATCTTCTCTATGGGTTATTCATTCAGGGTGTCGTCTTCATATGGTTTCCGACCTATCTTTATTTCATTCGGATAGTCTTGTTCCCCACACCCAATCTATTCATCTTCCAAATGGTGGTTTTGCTCCCGTTACACATATTGGGAATTACAGCCCCATACCCACTTTACCTCTCACGAACATATTACATGTTCCTTCTTTTGGTTTGAATTTATTATATGTACCCAACTTACCCAACAACTTCATTGTTTCATAACTCTCTATCCTGATCATTGTGTGATACAGGACCTACGCGCGAAAGAGATGATTGGGCTAGGCAAGGTGTACGATGGACTTTATTATTTGGAGTTGGATTATCCTATCGCTGCTATTGTTTTACCCACCAAAGACATTTGGCATTCTCATTTAGGCCATCCGTCTTTAAAGGTTTCTTGTTATATTGCACATTTGGATCCTAATATTTATTTTCCTAAAGATTGTGTTTGCTCTATTTGTCCTTTAGCTAAGCAAACTCAACTTCCCATCTAGTACAATTTCTACCACCTCTTGCTTTGAATTGATACATTGTAACATATGGTGACCTTATTTCGTTTCCCTCAAATTGTGGTGCAAAATATTTTTTAACTATTGTGGAAGATTTTTCACGATGCACCTGGGTGTTTTTGTTAAATCATAAATCTGATGTTTGGTTCCGATTAAGAGAATTTTTTGCTATGATCAAAACCCAATTTGAATGCCAAATTAAACAACTTCGAACTGATAATGGTAATGAGTTTTTTAATCACTATTCAAATGCCTTTTTTACAACCCATGGTATTATTCATTAACATAGTTGTGTTGATACACCCCAACAAAATGGGGTTGTTGAACGCAAACACCGCCATCTTCTTAATGTTGCCCGTGCTCTCTCTTTTCAAGCAAGTCTACCTCATAAGTTTTGGGGTCCTTGTGTTTTGACAGCCGCTTACCTAATTAACCATTACCCACCCCGTTGTTACATGGTAAGTCACCACTTCAAATTTTATTTGGCAATATCCCTTTATATTCTCATCTTCGAACTTTTGGATGCCTTTGTTATGGTCATAACCATTCATCCATTCGTCACAAATTTTACCCATTGCAGCTTGGATTTTCTTTTTTTCACATCTTTTATCATAATATTGGTAGAAGTACATGTGTAAGGAAGATGGATTTTTTTTCTTCTTCTTCTTCTTCTTAAAAATGAATGCCACAATGTTATTGGATGGGTATGAAATGAGAGTATGTTAAATACCCTAGGCCGACTTACAAACTCACATTGTTAGAATTTTTTTTTCTTGTCAAGTAACTTGCGCTTATTTTCTGGCATAAAAAATTGTGCCGATCCAAAACACCAATATAGGTGAGGTTTTAGGCAAAAAACCAGCAATTCTAGTGTGTTTGTTAGCATCAAATTAGGGTAAACACCACATTTGGGCCTAAAATATCCCATAAATTTGGGGGGGGGCGTTCAAAATCTTGCCGAAATTTCGCACTATGGGTATATATAATAGTCTTCACCCCCCTCTTATAAAGTTACCAATTCCCCCCTCCGGCCTCCCAACCCAAGAAAAAGAGTTACTTACATCTGAGTCATTTTTGTGGGATGAAACTCATGTTGAAGAGTCTCTTTGGCATATTTTCAAAGAGATGCATGTGAAAAACACCATAACAAATAATAATATGAACTTATAAGGGGTACTTCTTATTTAATGTGTTTCGAAAGTCTAATGGAAAGTAAAAGAGTTATTTACATTTGAGTCACTTTTTGTGGGTTGAAACTCGTGTTGAATCACTTAAGTGCCCAAAATTACATTTGGATCAACAAGTGAAATTGACACCATTAAGCCTAGTTAACTTCACTAGTAAATGGTCAAAATACCCTTTGAATAAGCTAAAAGAGGCAAATGTACTAAAATACCTTTGTTTCTAATACCATACCCAACCCTTTAAGTGTCCCACTTCACCTTGCCAAAAATCGCCCAAACTGGCCCATCACAAGCTTTGGCCTCATAACAGCCATCAATGCCACACCAACACCACTCTTGGTTGTTACATAAGCATCACCCTTACCAAAAGGGCAATCAATCCCATATCAACATCAAAGACTCGCAGAATCAATTTCAAACCCATAAATTGTTCAAAATAACTAATGGCAATCTAGGATGTGGTTAAAGGTTTGCTTATATAAGAAAATCAAGGATGCTACAACAACAAGTAAGTCGAAAAACAAGGCAGTCTCATCGCCGCTAAAGGTAGATGACATTTTCTCAAGAAATTAAGAAAATATCTTAAAATTCTTAGATTCTCTATGATCTGTCGAGTTTGGAACTTGCTTCCCCCTACTCCACATTGCTTCTCTCCGTTGAGGTAGATTTAGAACTATAATCTTTCATACCACACAAACACATTTACCTCTCAAATATAATATCGGGATCCTCTCTTTCGAAAGGAAAAATAATAGAGTTATCCAAGGTGGTTCCTGGAGGGGTGAAGGATGAAAATGGGTGAATGGGGGGGGGGGGGGGATCTCTTCATGCACTAAAGGGTTGGATATGGCATGAGAAGACACAAGTAAAGGTAATTTAGTATCTTTGCCTGTTGATTTCATAGGACGGTATTACATTCATTTGATTAGTAAAGTTAATTGGGTTTAATGGTGTAATTTTAATTTAATCCTTTGCATATGCAAACGATAGAAATTGATGATATCAATTTTTTTTCATATTTTCTCAGATGGTTCATGGGATTCAACAACTTCTCACAGTGGTCGTGGAGGGCTTATCAAGATATCATTTGAGTCTTTTATAGCTACTCACATGAAAGCAGGTTGGGCTTTATCTGCACAGTAAGTGGAGTTGGAAGCAATGTATGATATCCTTCAAGTAACTTTTATTATAGGGATCAAGAATATCAAGCTTTTTTTTTGATTGTAAGGTCATGGTCTCTAGCTTACATGATCATTCTAGTGCTATAGATTGGTACTATTTGAACTTAATTCAGCTTATTAAGAACTCTTTGTTGGAGTTTGACAACTGTGTTGCATTCCATACTTCTAGGGCAGAAGATACTGTAATAAATTTTTTGGCTAGGGGGGCGTTGTTTGGATTTGTTTAAAGTTTGGTGGATACAATCACCTCGTGGACTTGATCCTTTTTACTAAGTTTCTGATGAGAGAATTTTTCTAGACTTGTTTTTTTAAATGCATTTTTTTTTCTAGACTTATTTTTTTAAATGCATTTCTTTTTTTTGTGTTCGGCCAAAAAAAAACACTTTAACATAAATAACTTAAAACAAAGAAAAACAGAGAAAAAAAGAAAATTTGTGTGAGAAACTTTCCAAACATATGAAATTCCATATGCCGATTTATAAAGTACGGTCTTGCGGGGCCCACAACAAAGAAGGTCATACTGGATTTTAATAGATTGCTTTGGATGCGATACTTAAAACATGACTACCACGAGAGAAAGAGGAAATGAGTCCACTTTTCGTGGATTACGATTTTTTCCCATTCTTTCTTTCTTTACTTTTTTTTTATTTATCGGTTAACACTAAAATTATTATTTTAAATTAATGTCCTAATAATACGAGACCACGAGTTTGTTTTCTCGTGGATGCATCGTCTCATACCGGATGTGATATATCCTCAATTTATCGAGATATTACTTTTTGATTATTGTTCATCTCTTTACGAAATCCAAAATTCCGTATCACGTGATTATTGGGACAGCAGTGGCATATCATGGTAATTATGAGGTTCTCCTTGGGCAAATAGAAAGAGAAATAAAGTTCCAGAGACCAGAGGGTTTTTTTTTTTGTCGCTTCTTTAGAGATAGAGATCTGGAAGTGTGAGAGAAGAGAAGTGCAGTCTCTCTCTTCCCTTGAATATTAGCATTAAAAAGGCCAAGACAGCTGTTTGCTCAAGATTCCGCGCCGGTAAAATCGACAAAACGTAGCTGGCCTTCTTTTCACTGTATCTATATAAGTACTCCTACTTATCATATGATAAGCACATTTTGTTATGACAATATAAGTGCTGTAACTTATGTTTCCCTCTCTGTCTCTTCTTCCTATAAATACGACTTGTTTCTGCAACTTGTAATAATATGGTTTTTTTAATAGCTAAAGCGAGAAGGAAAGAGGGGTTGTGAAGAGAGGAAGAGAGAGAACCAGCTGAAACCTAGTTTGCTCCCAGGCTTGCTTGCTTCCTTCTCTCTTTTGTTCTGTTTTATTTTCTCTGCTTCTTCCCTCCTAGATCTTGGTCTGACTCTGTGTTGAAGGTAAACTTCTGGTGGTTTTCCTCTGTTCGAATCTTTGCTTTTGAAGAAGTTGTCCTTTTTTCCCCTTTCCTTGACCTGCTTTTTTATATTTTTCTTCTTCCATTTCTCGCCTTTTATTCTGCATCTTCGATTGGAATGCGTTAAAGTTTCTTTTGTATTTCCGATCGTTGAAAGCCCTAATTTTGCATCTTACTTCTGCATTTTTAGTTTCTGCTGCCTGCTATTTCTCCGTTTCTTTGGTTTTTGGTAATGGAAAAAATTCGTCTCTTCAGGTTTTAGCTAAGATCAGTTCAAAGTTCTTGTTGTCGTCTGGCGCTTTTTCTCTTGGTAGCTTAAAGCTTGCTTTTGGTGGTGGTAATTTGGAGGATTATGTATAATGGATTTTTGTGTTTTTTTTTGTTTTTCCAGGAGATCTGGGGCTGTTTTGCTTGATTCTGAGAGCCGGGAGTCAAAGTCAGGGCCGTCCCGATGTCTTCTCTCAGTAGGGAGCTTGTGTTTTTGATTTTGCAGTTCCTCGATGAGGAGAAATTCAAGGAGACTGTTCACAAGTAGGTTCATTTTAAAATTTAATCTTTAGGAAATGCTTTTTAAAGTCAAGATTATTGCTAATTTTATTTTTCTGATGGGATTTCTGTTTTTTTTTTCTTTTCAAAGGCTTGAACAGGAGTCGGGGTTCTTCTTCAATATGAAGTACTTCGAGGAGGAGGTTCATAATGGAAATTGGGATGAGGTCGAGAGGTATCTCTCAGGCTTCACCAAAGTGGACGACAATCGGTATTCCATGAAGATTTTTTTCGAAATTAGGAAGCAGAAGTATCTCGAGGCGCTGGATAAGTAAGTTTATCTTTTTCTAATAACCTTCTCTTTTTGAGTAAATATTTTCATGCTGAGTGTTACCTTACTGACTTTATGGCTGATATTTTCGGGAAAATAAACTGATTGTTTTCGAAATTTACTAGGCATGACCGTGCTAAGGCTGTAGATATCCTTGTAAAGGATCTGAAGGTTTTTGCCTCATTTAATGAAGAGTTATTTAAGGAAATCACACAGCTCTTGACGCTAGAGAACTTCAGGTATGATCCTTCAATTTTCAAAAACTTGTAAATGATGGATATCTTCAATGGTATATCTTATTCTGATCATATGAACTTTGTAGGGAAAATGAACAACTTTCCAAATATGGAGATACGAAGTCTGCCAGATCAATAATGCTAGTTGAGCTCAAGAAACTCATTGAAGCCAATCCCCTGTTTCGTGACAAACTGCAGTTTCCTACCCTTAAAAACTCAAGGTTACGGACACTCATAAATCAAAGGTATCCGATGAGTCATTGATTTTTATGGTGGCCATCCTTTTCTAACTGAAGATTGCAATTGTATCTTTTTGACCTTAGGTTCCGTCTGATTGCAAAGTAAATGGAAGGGTGTCAATGCCAGTGTAATGAAAATGGGAATTTTGTAATTCTAATTGTCTTACTACCTTAAACTTTAACTAAATTGGGTATCATAATTTTTAAATTGGATATTTATGTCTGTGTAAAACCAAATTCAAATTTTCTTGCCCTCTCCCATATTTGGTCTAGATCTAGGCGCCACCAGCTCCTGGACATTGAATGCTGCTGGTTTGGTTCTACTTTTGGAGGTTTTTCGATTATCAACACATTGGGAAGCTACTTCTAGGGGCTTGCATCTTGCATATTTGGATGAAGCGAAACTCCTGAGGATGGACCACCAAATCTCAATCCTCCAATCAGATTTGGAAAGCCATCTGCAATGATGTGATGTCCAAGCTCTCCTTCTTGTCTCATAAGGCTTTTGTAGATTTTGCAAGGAATAGGCATATTGTTGTTTCCTGAGGACTTGTTCTTTTTTAGTTTCATCCAGGCATTCCTAGCTTGGTTCCCACCCCCCGCTCTTCCCCTTTTGTATTTCTCTTCTTCCCTTTAGGATCTTTATAGTGTATATTGTTCATAGAAAGAAAAAGAAATTCAATTGCAAAATGTAGTAAAATGTTTTGGATGAATTATAGAATGTTTGTTTTGGAGTTGCATGAAGTTTTTGGTATCATCACTGAAGTTCCTCTTTAGTATTATTGTTGCTTCCTTTATTTCTTTTGAAACCAAATAGAGCTTTCATGCTAAAAGACTTTTGCCTGTGTATATATATTATGACAATTATATATATATATATATATATATATATATATATATATATATATATATATATATATATATATATATATATATATATATATATATAAAATAAAATGACATTGGTTTTTTAAGCGTGGTTACAAAATGGCAGTCCATATCAAGTAGTTTAGATAACTCTGGCTGACATTGATGTTACTCATTGGTTACAATCTTGGATATGTTGGATAATTATTGTGGGTTGCCTGGCAGCTTGAATTGGCAGCACCAGCTCTGTAAAAATCCAAGGCCTAATCCTGACATCAAGACTCTTTTTGTTGATCATACTTGTGGGCAACCAAATGGTGCTCGTGCCCCATCTCCTGCAAACAATCCAATCCTGGGATCCATACCAAAGGCTGGAGGTTTTCCTCCAATTGGTGCACATGGGGTAGGTGGCCTATAGTTCAGTTTATTTTTCATGCTTTATTCTTGTTTATTTACTATGTTTTGAACTTTGTTTTCAGCCTTTCCAACCTACACCAGCACCAGTTCCAACACCCCTTGCTGGTTGGATGTCGAATCCATCTACTATTACTCATCCAGCAGTTTCGGGTGGACCCATTGGTCTTGGTCCTCCAGCAAATCAAGGTTTTGACTTATGCTTGTGGATTATACATTTTCATATTGTGCATTGATGTTCTTTCTGAATCTTATTTTGTTCCAATGCATTGGTAGCTGCAATTTTGAAGCATCCTCGAACTCCGCCAACTAATAACTCCATAGATTATCCATCTGGGGATTCAGATCATGCATCAAAAAGAACAAGGCCAATTAGTATTTCCGATGAGGTACATTTGAGTTGATTTCTGGTTGTTCCCTTTTTTTTTGGGGGGTGGGGGCTGCTTTTGAGATTTATTTCCCATTTCAAGCTCTTTTTATATTCCAACTTTCTTATTTTGACATCTTGCTACCGCCGTCCATTGATACTCGTTCATTTTGTGCAGGTAAATCTGCCTGTTAATATAATGCCAGGAAGTTATCCTGGTCAGAGTCACAGTCAACCTTTCAACATTCCTGATGACTTGCCGAAGACTGTTGTGCGATCCCTGAATCAAGGGTCATGTCCTATGAGCATGGATTTTCACCCTACCCAACAGACCATACTTCTAGGTCTTTGCTTTATCTTTACTTATGTTTCTAATGCTTCACTTTTTATTTCTAATCTTGTTATTTTTTAAATTGGGTTTTTGTATTTACTGTTTGTTAGTTTTGCTGGTTTGTGCTTTACAGTTAACCTGGGTAATAGCTTACAAATGATATTATTGATGTTCCAGTTGGTACCAATGTGGGGGACATAGGACTGTGGGAAGTTGGGTCTAGGGAGAGAATAGTTCTGAAGAATTTCAAGGTCTGGGATCTAGGATCATGTTCAATGCCTTTCCAAGTATGTTATCTTCTTAACTATATATATATTTGTAGGGTGTTTTGATTTTGTTTCCTCGTAATTTGTATTTTTTGAATGATCTGAATTTCAACCAACTTCAATGGACTTCAGGCGGCTTTAGTTAAAGATCCTGGTGTATCAGTTAACCGTGTGATATGGAGTCCTGATGGATCTTTGTTTGGTAATGTCACAGATTCTGCATTCCTTCAATTGTGGTCATGGTTTCTGACCCTGACTCTAACTTAGTCATTGTTCAATGTTCCATCCTGCCATTAAACAGGAGTTGCATACTCGAGGCACATTGTGCAGATATATTCTTACCATGGGAGTGATGAAGTACGGCAGCACTTGGAGGTACACATACTTGGTTTTGGCATTGTTTGGTTCTTTTATCAGCTTATATTATTGATTTGAGAATGCTGCTTGTCTTCTAACATTGTCTCAATGTCCAGATTGATGCTCATGTTGGTGGAGTAAATGATCTTGCATTTTCTCACCCCAATAAACAACTGTGTGTCATAACCTGTGGCGATGACAAGACAATCAAGGTTCGTTTATTGCAGAAGATCATTCATTGCCTAGCACACTAAAGCTCAAATTTGCTTTGTTGAAAATTTGTTTGCTCAGGTGTGGGATGCTGCTACTGGTACCAAACAGTATACTTTTGAAGGTCATGAAGCTCCTGTTTATTCTGTCTGCCCTCATTACAAGGAAAACATCCAGGTGAGGACACATGTCTCTAAATTTTCCTTCTTGAGTATTTATAAACTTGATTTGCGAAAAACTTCCCTTGCTACATTATTTTTTATTAATTTTTTTGGTTGGCAGTCAGTGGCATCCTTAACCTTCTTTATACTTCTTGTCTCAGTTTATCTTTTCAACAGCACTGGATGGAAAGATAAAAGCATGGTTATATGACAATTTGGGATCAAGGGTTGATTATGATGCTCCAGGTCACTGGTGCACAACAATGGCATATAGTGCTGATGGAACAAGGTTTTAACTGCTCCTTTTTCTCCATGCTTCAGATTTCCTGGCATAACAACTACTACCGCCATGATAGTTATTTTTGTTTATCAAAATGACCAATAAGCTAATATTTTCTCATATATTTCCATAGGCTATTCTCATGTGGGACCAGTAAAGATGGAGAATCGTATATTGTTGAATGGAATGAAAGTGAAGGGGCTGTGAAGAGGACCTATCATGGATTCCGGAAACGTTCATTGGGTGTGGTGCAGTTTGATACCACCAGGAACCGGTATTTGGCTGCTGGTGACGAATTTGCGGTCAAATTTTGGGATATGGATAATGTTAACCTTTTGACGACAATTGATGGTGATGGAGGCCTACCAGTAAGTTCTGAATGTGCTTCTTGGTAAAAAATAAAATTTTTGAAGAACATGATTAGTGATCTTACTTATTTAATTTCTTACTATCTCAAGGCAAGCCCACGTATCCGCTTCAATAAGGAGGGTACCTTATTGGCTGTTTCTGCAAATGACAATGGAATTAAAATTTTAGCCAATGCTGAAGGCCTTCGGTTGATCCGTTCATTTGATAATCGTTCTTTTGATGCCTCAAGAATGGCCTCTGAAAGTGTTACAAAGGTTAGCATAATAGTTACTCTTGTGATTCAGTGGTGTTGATTCAATGGTATTTTCCTAATGCATGCTATTTCTCTTGCAGGCTACAATAAACGCAATTACAACTGTAGCAACTGCAACTAGTGCTGGAATGGCAGACAGAGGAGCTCCTGTGGTTTCCCTAGCTGGAATGGTCTGTTTCAACTTCTTTCCATTACCTTGATAAAATCCTATGACATGCACAGTATCCATCTCTGTTTGAAAGAGTTCATTGTGCTTTTCGTTATGTATGCTCTCTAACCACTAAAGCAATATGTAAACTTGTTTAATAGAATGGGGATGCACGAAATTTGGCGGATGTAAAGCCTAGATTAACTGATGAAGCCAATGACAAATCAAAGATTTGGAAACTCACGGAAATAAATGAACAAGCCCAATGTAGAGCTGTGAGACTTCCTGAGAGCGTCAGATCAAACAAGGTACTGTTTCTTTGATTGCCAGCATTTCTTAATGGCATGTTCAACTTGATTTTAACCAAATGATTGCTCAATAAGGCTAGTGCTCCTCTTTTTTTTTTTTGGCTTTATTGATCTGGTTGTCGGTATTGTTCTTTATATTTGGACATTTGATTGATAGTTGTATATACTTTTCCAAGGAGAAAATGATTAATGACCTCACAATTGGCCATGTACACTTGCTTATATTATGTGGATGCATCTAGCAATGTCACTACCATTTGAAGATTCGTTCTTAAGCTTTGAGTAACATAGCTTTATTGATATGATTCTTTCTTATTACTGGTAATTTCACATGTCACTGATAAATCCACAAATCATGCGAGTGCAGAAAAAGAGTCTCACACCATTTTTGCCAGCAGTGTACTTACATGTCTTTTTGTCCAATATATGATATCTGTATAGTGTTTTTAGCCAATTATTCATCTATTAATTTACAGTTTTCTTCACATGCTTCAGAAGAATAATGTTGGATGGTTGGACCGTATCTGTCTTTGTTCTATTACTGTAAATAAAATTCATCTTGGATCATTTGTTGTCATTTAGCTTCTAGTACCTTAGAGTTGCATAAAACTGAAGATGAGGTGGAGAATTATGCAACGGCATTCTAGCATACTAACTTTGCGTGACCATTTTTGTGGCATAGAAGTTTTACCATGTTTCTGTTTGTTTTGGCATAACATAAAATTTATGTGCAAATTTTTACTTAAAAAAAATCAATATTAAAAAAGTTGCATGTTTAAAAATGTTTGTAATTGCTATTTTTTTTTTGGAGGGTGGGGGGGGGGGCATTGAAATTTCCATGTATGAACTCTTTATTTACAAATTGAAATTTTCCACGAGAATGGTTTTTGGGTAAATTTTTACGCCAAAGCAAACGGTGCCTTAGTGATCTTGTGTGCTTTCCCTCTGCTACCGTGGATTCCTATACTTGGGAAATAATTATGATGCAGTTTGACAACTTTGCCACATCTAGAGTGTCTGCATTAGAAACTCGGGATTAAAGTTAGAAAAATGGGGTATCTTACAGAAATTGTACAAGGTTTGGGCTGTTAGCCTGTTAGAAAAAAATGCCTGAGTTCTGTGTCTTGAGGGCAATCATTTTTTTACAAAAGCGCCAAAACTTATGACCGTCTCCAAATGCACCCTCCTAGGGCCCTGCATGTGTTGGAAGGATCATCAGCACTGGGTAACGGCCTTGTGACATGTGGTGGACCTGAGCAAACTTTGAGGTCACATGGTGTATGTAAAGGCTGGTCAATGTCCACCATAGACTGATCTGAATGAGACCTGTTGTGGTGGAGGTTCATTTCCTTGGACCAATCCAAACCCCACCCATTTGGGTATCTAGATGGAGGTGAACAGAGTCCAATTTGGTCTTTGGCTAATAGCTCAACTAGCACCACATATGATCAATAGGTAGTCCATAGTAGGCAGCATAGGCTTCTGCAATGAGAAGTGCGACTTTGCTTGTATGACTATAAAACAAGACAAGTAAGCATAAAAACTGGTTAGTTTAGCTCTACTGCCATGTAACAATAGTAGAATTAGAAATCAGCAACTACGAGTGAGTATGGAAGAGAAGAAGAATTGAGAGATTGCTAAGGTGACTAGCAACTAATTTTGTAGACTCTCCCATCATATCATCTATAGAGTTCAGATTACACAATTCCCATAGAATCCCAGAAAGTTCATCAAGAGAAAGGAGAGAACACTTAAATATTGCTACTGGTAGGACATAAATGCTATTAATCCACTATAGGAAGAGGAGGTGGTATACAATCACATCAAGGCCTAAGGTTTAAAAATTCTTGCATTAATTTCTTGAAAAATTTATCTGACCACCATTAATTACCAGTTCTTGTCTGGGAAAAATAAGACCGTCTGTACCTGATTTAAGAGCTTCAAAGAAACAAAGTGATATTTTGGGCTCTCTAGAATGTTGCCACACCATGAATAGGATTTCAAAGCTTTTCTTAGCCTTGACCAGTGATGAATCTTTGAAGCATTCAAATGGAAGGGATGATTCATGCAGTTTTCTAAGTTTTCCTTTGTTATAGTAATTGGAATGTTCAATTCCTGTTGGTTCTTAATGTTTAGTGGTATTCTAGTGATGATAAGGTACTACTCAAACATATAGACACCAACAAGGGGCAGGATTATGACCCTTTATTTTCTTTAAAAAAATAAGCCAGGGATGCATTGTACCCTAAATGGTATCCAGATCAGTATTGCTGTTTTTGCTTATTTTATGATGCCTCAAAATCTTGTGGTTTGTATTCTTCGCCTGTTGCATGTCTCTTTTTTGTCTGGATAAGTACTCAATCTACTGCTTCAATTGTGTTTCTGTACCCATTTTATTTATCCAAATATTAAAGTAATGGCAAAAGACAGGAACAAATCATATTGGAAACCTACAAAGTATTCAATTCCAAGCCAATGGAAAATAATTTTCTAGTACTACTATCTAATCCTTCTACCTAGAGACTGGTTTTTTTTTCATGGTAAATAGATTTGCAGTATCTTTGTAAATGCCTTGTGCGGGATCTTTATCCCTTGGGGGTTCTCATTAGTTATTTCTTCTTCATCTTCTTTTTTTTTTTCTTCTTTTTTTCTTTATGGCTGTTGCAGATTTCAAGGTTGATCTATACAAATTCAGGAACTGCTATTTTGGCATTAGCATCAAATGCAATTCACCTACTTTGGAAATGGCAGCGTAGTGATCGTAATTCAGCCGGCAAGGTGAGAAGGACACCCAACGAATAATCTCCTCTGTTTTCTTCTCTATGATTGTTTTTGTAATGAAAGGTTTCATTCTTTAGGCTACAGCTAGTGTTCCTCCTCAATTATGGCAACCAGCAAGCGGTATACTAATGACTAATGACATAGCTGACACCAATCCTGAAGATGCTGTTCCTTGCTTTGCTTTGTCGAAGAATGATTCATATGTTATGTCGGCGTCAGGAGGAAAGATTTCCCTCTTCAACATGATGACATTCAAGGTGTCCATTGAACAATAGTGCATTGGAGTGTGAATTCACTGTATCTTTAGTATTTAACCGGCTCTCTATGTCTGCAGACGATGACAACTTTCATGCCTCCACCACCTGCCGCAACTTTTCTTGCTTTTCATCCTCAAGATAATAACATAATTGCTATTGGCATGGATGACTCCACCATCCAGATATATAATGTCCGTGTAGATGAGGTATGTCAGTGTTTCAGAAAAAAACTACCCGAACGGTACTTGTTTGCAAAATTGTACTTAGTTGTTGTGTGTTTCCTTGTTTCATGTAGGTTAAAAGCAAGCTTAAAGGCCACTCCAAGAGAATCACTGGACTTGCCTTTTCCCATGCATTGAATGTACTAGTTTCATCTGGTGCAGATGCGCAGGTTAGTATCAAATTTATATTCCCTGTTCACCAGGAACCGCCGACTTTTTCATCTGCCTGTTCTGGATTATCCAATAGATCCAGTTCTTAGTTCTTATGGAGAAGAAATTTATTATCCTTCTTGCCACAGATTTGTGTCTGGAATTCGGAGGGTTGGGAAAAGCAAAAAAACAGATTCTTGCAGCTTCCTGCAGGCAGGGCACCAACTGCTCTGTCGGACACTCGTGTACAGTTCCACCAGGATCAAGTGCACTTCTTGGTGGTGCATGAGACTCAGCTTGCAATATATGAAACGACGAAATTAGAATGTGTCAAACAGGTAAAGATGGAGTGAACGAGTGCTTCAGAATGCTTTCGAGTCTTTTCAGTTGTCTTATTACTTGAATATGTTTCTTGTAGTGGGTCCCACGAGAATCCTCTGCACCGATATCCCATGCAACATTCTCCTGTGACAGCCATCTGGTTTATGCCTGCTTCCTGGATGCAACTGTTTGCATATTTAGTGCAGCACATCTTAGACTACGGTGCCGGATAAATTCAACCGCTTACCTTCCTGCCAATGTGAGGTATTTCTCAAATATCACTGCTCAGATGATATTAGACATTTGTGCCATCTTGGCTCCTTTCTAATCTGTACTGTTAAAGTTGGCATCCATATTTTGCTGCTTATTAAAACTACACCAGGAAGTTAATATCCTCTTTAGTCTCATCGGTATGTATGAGAGCTTAGCAGTCGAGAGCTTAGCAGTCGAAGTCCAAATAAAATACATTTTCCTGGTTCCGACGTTGTATTGGATCTGTGTGTTCTCTCGAATACCTTTTTGGGGTATAGTATTTGAGGGCTTCGCAATTTAGCAGACCCCAAAACTAAAATGAACAAATTGGAGAAGCCCTGCCTTCTGATGCTTGAAATCGACGGGTATTCCACTTTCAGGTGGTGGAAGTCTCTATGGTAGCTATCAGTTCCAGATTCTTTCTGCGAGATAGACTACTGATGAAAGAAGCTTTGCATGCATGAAAATGTGGCATTTGCTTTGTTTTTTGTAATTGGTTTTGTTATCCTACACTGACATGAATAATTACTTAATTGTTTTATTGGTTTGCAGCTCCAACGTACACCCACTTGTGGTTGCCGCCCATCCATCAGAGGCAAACCAGTTTGCTTTGGGATTAACAGATGGTGGAGTCTATGTCTTCGAGCCTTTGGAATCTGAAGGCAAATGGGGTTCGCCACCACCTGTTGAGAATGGTTCAACAAGCAGCATGTCTACAGCACCCGCAGTTGGAGCTTCTGGTTCAGAACAACCGCAGAGGTGATCGATCTATGAAAGCAGCAGTTCTTTTTTCTTTCTATGCTGCTTGACTGATTTTAGGTCCCCTGTACAACTGCATTTTGGGGTATGTTCCGCTGAAGCACTGTTCTCTTTATGTGAATATGCTTTTCTCCTGCAATGTCTATTACTTAAACACGATACTTATTCGTTTTAAACATGTCTTCTGTGCAGGTTCGAGGTTTGGGTCGTATAATTTACTCTGGAATGGGCACATAGTAGATTAGACTGAGCATATAGGACAAGAGATTTTACTTAAGCTGTATGGTAGTTGGAAGTGGTGGATCAATCTCTTAATTTTATCAGGAAATTGATTTTCTTTCCATTTTAATTTCTTATTTGTTTCAGCGTTTACCCGTTTGATGTAAAGAAGTTGTGTAGTATGTATTTTTTGTAGATTCTGTGAAGTTTACTCTTAGAGCTGCTTTTCCCCCCCTTTGGCGGTGGGTGTCTTGTTGTGTGTTCTGCTATGATGCAATTAATGGCCGTGGTCCAAAGGCATAGTTGTCAATTGGTTGGGTTCTGAAAAGCTTTAGCCCCGGAAATTGTGAAATTTGAAACTGATGGGAGAAGCACACTTGGGATGGAAAACCAATTTCATGCTTTTGCCAATGTTTTCCTTGACAGATGGTTATGGTGATGATGATGCCTTTGAAAGGTGTGGTTCCAATCAATGCTTCGTGCAAGGTCTCTGTACAAGTGTAACCGACACACCAATGGATGTTGTGGCAGATACTTCCGTTTGAGTAGAGCTGAAGTTGAAGTTGAAGTTGAAGTTAGGTTAATTCCATATTTAAAACTAGTCAATGCGACATGGATCCAATCTTCTGATCCATATCATGTCAGCTTTCAGATTGCCTTTTGAAAACGGTGTTTGGGAGAGCAGAGGTGACTCAGCTGCAGCATGATGCCGACAGACGCTGTTGACAATTCAAATCGTTCCAACTGACAGTAATGAATGAATCGAGCACGCTCCAACGCTTCTCTCGACACCTAAGTTTCTATACAGATCATGAATGTTAACACTCGTTGCATATCACACGCCCTAGCCCCTTCTTTCTTCTGAACCAATATGAGCGTCTCACTTAGCCAGGTCAGATGGTTTAATCCTGAACTTCTACTCTATCTTATCCCTTGAATATCACAACTGAAGAGACCTAAATGTTATAAATTATAATCGAATTTAAATTGGATATACTAAGCAACAGAGTTACCATATAAGAACCAAATCCAAATTTCAAACTAACCGAGATAAGGTCCGGTATTCAATCTCAACATCGATCAGGGACTTGATCCAGACTTAAATCTCTCCTCCTTCAGTGCTTGGAATGGAAATTCGAACCAAATGATCAAATCCGTGACCGGTTGACACTATTAAATAAGGGTGTCAATTCGATACAACAGCGGTATTTGGGATGGTTACTAAGATGATCCACACTTTACTCTCCTGGTGGTATAGTTGTGGGGATAAAGATGATCCACACTTTGATTTAACACCCTTATTTTTTTAAGTTTTACC
Source organism: Hakea prostrata (assembly GCF_041222555.1). Taxonomy (NCBI): domain Eukaryota; kingdom Viridiplantae; phylum Streptophyta; class Magnoliopsida; order Proteales; family Proteaceae; genus Hakea; species Hakea prostrata. Next base: position 58,785,011 of record NC_142601.1, on the reverse strand, counting down.
TAAGGACATTAAAAAATAAAACTTACAACCTCGACCTTCTTTGGCAAAAGATGTCTTGCCAACCTGGTTACCCTTCGGATTAATTTTCTGCTACCTACTACAATCTTGATATTCGATGATGACATGAGGTTGAATTTCTTTTCTTTTTGGTAGAAGACAAGGTTGAATCTTAAGAGTGCATCAAGTAATCATGAGGATTTTGTTTTTTGGCCAGAAAGTCATCCTGAGAATTGAAGTTGAAACTGAAAAGTGCACCAAGTCACCATGAGAACTAAGGTTGAAACTTAAAGAGTGCATCAACTCACCAACTACCATTTTTGCTTGTAATTGATTAAATGGTTTTCCTTTCAAACTTTGGATTTTACTGTAAAGTTATTCTGGAAGATATATAGTTCCATGTGTCTTTATCCATAAAACAACATATATTAAGTTAATAAAACTTTAGAAGAGAAATCATATTTTATTGATTTATAAACCTATGAACTAAGAAATCAAAAATGATAAGATAATCTGATCGGTTATCATATTCATGTCGACTATTTATAAAATGAATTCAGACTCTCTAAATTGAATAAGAATACAATACGAAATTGGAAGAGCTTTCCAAACTAATACGGAACTTTGTGTCTTTATGGTTCAATGAAAATAAGATGTAAAACTCACCCAAAAGAGACACTGGAAATGTACTCAAGTATTTCACTAGAAAACGGCAGATATATATTGTTTTCATAGCCCCAAAGCAGCAATATAAATCATGCCTGGGAAGCATGTATTCAATTTCTTGTGCGAATGATTCAATGATCATTTATTCATTTAGAGTGACTTGGAATCGAGATTTCCTTGTTACATTTGTCGAGGATCCATAGATGAGAAAAGGGCCCAGCTTTTCTGGCTTGGCTATGAGCAAACTGATTGAGACATGAGGGAGTTCAGATTCCTCAGAAAACTAATGTCTTCCACACTACGCCAGACTTCCAAAGGAACCAGATTCTGAATAGCTCGTATCAAGCTCAGATTGTCTGACTAAAGTATCATCTTCTCATGGATGTCACCAATTGCTTGAACGCGGCCACTTCGAATGGCGATCGCTTCACCTTGTAGCACTGTCGAGAAGCACACTGGATGACACCTGATGAGCCAGAAAGGAGGAAGCCTATTCCATTAAGTGGCTTATTCTGTGTTCCAGTGAGAGTTGCATCGCCTGACCATACTGGAATAAAACTTCACATATAGCACAGACCACACCACCTTTCTATTTCACCAAGGATCCAGTGAAATTTTTACATGCTATTCTTTTTTACACCTTAATCCAGTCTTCCATATGTACAAATTCATCAAGGTTCTAAGCATTGTTATCGTACTTGAAAACAATATCAGTCTTCAAAACTATACACATACTTGTCCGTCTTTGCAATTCATGTATATCTTAAGGTTCTGGCAACATAGGCCGGACACTGACCAGGTTAGGGAGAGCAGTGGACTGAAGCTTCTTAATTTCAATTGCTGTCACCTTGCAGGACTCCAATGTTAATGATCTCAAATTCTTTAGAGGCTTCAAATAGTGCAACCCCGCATTAGTGATACGAGAATTTGAAACATTTAGAGACACCAATGCAGTCATTCCTGTATTTGCAGAAAACATATATAAGTTAAAAATATGAAGCTACCAAAGGGACATCAACTGAAAAAATTGATAAGACTTCTATAAATCTATCCCTGGAAAGCTCGTTTTTTCGGGGTTGGCATACAGTTCCTTTTCTGGGAACTCAAATCTGGGTTCTCTTTTCAGTCAAGTAAAAATATTAAAAGAATAATATGAAGTTTATAACACCAAGATGAGTGACAAAATCACTCAAAAGTAAGAAATCAGCAAATTGAGATGCCATTGTCCTGATATTCTCTCAATTTGAGAGGTGAGATATTGATCTGCCAATCCGAAAATGATCAAGTTTTGAAAAGTATGTTGGAGTGAATGTCAGGAGCATTGAAATAGGCTTCCTGAGTGCTGCAATGGATGTTGGGAGTATCACTTAGACTATTAGTCAGGCAGCAATTGGACATCAAGCAATGAAGCAGCAAATGGGATATCAAACAATGAAGGATATAAACTTCTCAGCATAAAACGACGTATAGATACCAGAAATTGTTTCCAAGCTTTTATCTGTGAGGTTGCTGTTTTGAGACAGGTTTAATAGCATTAAGGAAGCAAGATCCTTGATATTCCTCACACCAGCATCAGTCAACCCTCCACCACATATCTCTAGACTGCGGAGATTCTTGAAGTCTGAATAAGACAAATATACACATACCAATCAATATGTTGCTGATAAATATGAAGCTGCAATTAAGCAGGGTATTCTGCTACATAATTTCAGTAACTTATTTTTGGATAAAAATATTTCAGCAAGAACCAACCATCACTAACTCTAACAAGTAATATTCAGAAGATAGGCTGGCACAGAAAACATATGATGTATACTTTAAACTTACATCGCAAACTATTTGTTCCTAGATCTGTTATATGAGCGCCAAAAAGATCAAGATGAGTCAACCCAGTAAGACCTGCAATAGCAAAGATAGGTAGGTAAAAAATACATAAAATCCTAAGCTGAAGCATAATATGTTCAAATGCCATCAACAAGTGTAAGGGTTCTCTTTCATCCTTTCCAAGGATTCTAATTACAATAATCATTCAAGTCACCAATTTCAGGCAATTACTAAACTCTGCCACGGGCTGAAGAAGCAAAATGTTGTATAATGTTTAGGCATGATGGTTTAATGACAAAGATATCAATACCTTGACAAACATCATTTCTGACAATTTTGACTTTGTTCCTACAGCTTCAAATAGATACAAGCTATGATAGTAAAACTATATGAAGAAATCATAGGCGATCCCCCTTTCCCTCTCTTCCCTTCAAAAACAAACGTAAGATCATCACAGGCAAATGTCAATGCCGTGGTAGTTTCATGGACAGTTAGATTGGTACAGGAAATCTTGGAAAAACTGTCAAATGTCCAACCAACACTCTATTTTTTACTTCCTTCATCCCTTTCACTTGTGAGAATCTTTAAGAGGATGCGTGTGTGCACCCGGGGGGGGGGTTTGCAGGGGTGCTTGGGGTAAAAGCATCTTTGATTCACAAGTGAAGCAGGAACTCCTACAATAACAGGAGCCAAACAATATTCAACCAAATGAACAACTCCTCCAACACCAACAACAAGAAACACAAAGTGCACAACTCATAAACTGGTAAGACATTACAGCTGCTTCAGTACAAAGATTTACATTTGTGAGAAGTACACTAACAAGCAATATTCCTTCAGTGTGTAAAAGTACTTACTTGTAAGAGCCGCAATCCCAGTATCAGTGATTTGGCGAGAATCCAGATTAAGTGATTTAAGCGATGTCAGTCCAGACAATTTCCTCAGGCCACTATCGGTAACCATGGTGAATGACAAATTTATACACTCCAGATTAACCAAGCCTATAATTGGAAAACCAATACAAAACCAGGATTTAATTTGGGATATATAAAACAACTAACATAATAGCCCACAAATTCAACCATCAGAATGAATAGAGTCAAGTACCAATATCCATAAAATAGACTAAACTTTAAGCCAGAAGAGAAATTGAATAAGATTTACACAGAATAAGTGAAAAAATATCACTAATAATAGAAAATGTGAGCAAGACCAGAGAGATGACGGAGCCCAGGGCTTCCAACTTCAGTATCAGACAACTCCAAACTCTTCAAGTGCCGAAGACCTGAGCTTAAGAAGGGAAACAAAAATAAACAACAAATCAGATCTCCATACACCAGCACATACCCTAAAAGAATAACCTTTTCTTCAAAAGACAGGTTTGTTGTGTAACAATAAATATGTGCAGCAAGTCATACACCCTCCATCCCTAAAAAATAGTAGATATTTTTGATGTTTGAGCCTCTCAAAATGTTTGTGAGATGCCCTCATTTTAATCATCCAAAGTTTACAGTATTCATTTGCTATAATTGTCACTTTCAATTATAATGTTTTTATTATTATTATTATTATTTTAATTTCAAAGAACAGTCTCTTATGCAATACAGCTTTGGAACAATCCAAGTCTGTTTGGAACCCCATCAAGAATCAGGTCCAAATATGGTTTTAGTATCGTAGATATTCAAGATGTTATTATTTATTTTATTGGGATAAGTATGTAAACCTATTTTTAATTTGAGTAGGCTACATAGGAATGAAGATAGTTTTGGTAAGTTTCAAATTGTTTTAAGTTCTAGTATATATATATATATATATATATTTTTTTTTGGAATGAAAAAAATTCATTAACCAAAGGGGAAGCAAGGACACGAGATAAGGGCAAAGCCCATCCAAGCCAACAGCCGAAAAACAGAGCAACACAAGGAGAAAGTACTACAGAGAACTCTAGGCAAACACCAAAAGAGAAATTAGTGTTTTTTTGTTTTCTTCTTCTTCCTGTTGGAAGGATCATACTCCACAACAAAGTCTTTGTCAAGGTTGTTTTGACCTCTAGGAGGCCAATTACTCTGCCTGCGGTACCCAAGGGGGGGGGGGGGGGTGTTTCTGAAGAGGAGATCTCAATCTCAGAGCTGTGGGAAGCAATGTCCAAGGAAGGATCAAGAGAGGGGGAGGGTGAGAGTTGGAATAATGGAAAGGTTGGGTGAGTCCTAATATAGTTGTCGTATTGAAGTCTGTTTTTCTTTTCTGTTATCTGTATGATTGTAGTCAACGTGTTATAAACATAATGAATTGAATGAAAGCGACTTTTCTGTTACTCCCCCTCCCCCCCTCTTTTTTCTTCTTTCCTTTTCAGCTTATGAGATTTCTTCTGTAATTCTGCTTCTGCTCAAACATTCATTTTCACTGTCTCTCTTCCTAGCTATTTCTGCTTCCTCCTTTGATATTTCTTCTCATTCTGTTGTTCCCATTTTCTACTGCAGTTATGACTGTACAACACCAGCCAACAGTGCCATTCTCTTTGTCTGCTGCAAGTAACAGCCCCAGCTCTCTTATTCTCTTCTTTTTTGCTTTCCTCTTTTGGTTTTGCCTCACTGCTGCTGTTCAGCTAATTCCTAGAGATCTGCAAGTTAATTCTATTCCATTCTTATGCTGATCTCTTGCAGTCATTGTTAAAGCTACAACTACTTTGATAAAAATTAAAAAATAAATAAAATCCAATGACTGCAGCTTCTTTTTTTTGTCTTCTTGTTTTACATGTTCTGTTAATGGTACATTTGGTGCTTTGTCATCTTCTCAGCCCAGTTGATAATCAAATTCAGTATTTTTATTTATTTTTAATTTCTAACCCCTGTTTTAGCCTAATTAACCTAGAGTAATCAATGCACCACAGCCTTGGACTGATCCAAGTTCATTTGGGAACACAGGTAAAGAATCAGGCCCCGATTTGGATTTTAGGCCAGCAGGTATTTGGGATTTTATTATTCATTTTACCGGGATATGCATATAGAATCTTTTTAAATTAGTGTCAGGATACATATAAATAGGAATAGTTTTAGTAAGCTTCTATTAGTTGCCCTTTTTTTATTTTTTTTTATTTAAGCATATTCTTTTATTATCCATATGCATGTAATTGAATTGAAGATTGTATGCATTTCACTCCTCTCCCATTCCCTCCCCACACCACCACCCCCCACCCCCCCAAAAAAAAAAACACAAAAGAAGAAGAAAGAAAGACGACAACAACCATCATCTTCATGTTTATAATATAACCATGGTAGGACAATTTATGGGGGTAACAAAGGGAATACCGTCAACATGCCTATTAAACAATCCAGTTGATCAATCCAAATCCCCTAATGGGTTGACTCTCTGATTACTGTTTCATGCAGTTTAGATTGTCTGATTGGGCCTCAGAAAACTTTATTTTGGCCCCTTGAGCTAGAAAAAAACAGATAACATGAGGATGTTGGAACTGCATAAAATCATTAAGTACCATATAGCATGTCCATTGCTTCCAAATTATCAGTAAAGAGAGGAAGCCTGCAAGAGTATAATATAAATCCAAATAATAGAAGCCAATGACCCTTAGATGCTTTCAAGTAAAAAGAACTACAATGAGACAGCCACTAAGTAAACATCATTTTGCCACAAATAGAGCAGACTTTAAACACTGAAAAATGTTCACACAAGAACAGCACCTATAAGGGCAGTTAGACTGCTACGTAGCTATTCTGGATACATGAGTGTCAAGTTGAGAGTAATAAAGTATTTGAAAGCATGTCTTTAAAAACTCATGGTCACATCAGGATTGCTAATGAAATGCAATACAAATGAACAGAATGAAACTGAATCAGAAGAGGAAAGGCAAGGGGAAAAAAATTAACCTGCCAAATTAACTAGACCCGCATCACCAACCTTACATGAATCCAAATTTAGGCTTTCTAAGTTGGTCAAACCTGCAAAGCAGCATTGCTGAACATACTTAGTTAATATTCTTTGGAAAATACAAATTCAATGTTTAAAATTGCTACCAGCAATCACATTAATATATAATGAAAAGAAAATTAAGTACTAAACGTGCAGTTGCTTGCTTCGATGTACCAAGAATATAACAACACAATAACCTTCATCAACCTCTATGCTCAGCTTAACAGCTAACAGAATAAGATTCAAAAAAATCCAAGTCTCAATAACCTGGGGTGGGGAATGGACACTCAACCAATAGCAATCCTGATAGATAAGGACTGAAGTTTCAACACGGGCACCTTCATGGGGGGAATTTTTTTTCTCTTTTTTTTTTTTTTTTTTTTGGGGTTGGGGGGGGGGGGGGGGGGGGGGGGGGAGAGAGAGAGAGAGAGAGAGAGAGAGAGAGAGAGAGAGAGAGAGAGAGAGCACCTTTCAGGTTTACCAAACATGCATCTGTGATATTGTTGAAACCCAAGTTCAATACTTTCAAATTCTCAAATTCTGCAAGATGTAATTGATCACAGGAACTCAATATGCAGACTGCATAGTGTCATGTGTACATGAATATCATAATTCCTTGCACCAACCAAAAAATAGTGCCAACACTCAAGCATCACTCACCAGAAAACTTCTCACATCCAGGATCAGATAGACAGCATCTATTAAGATTCAAAAATAAGAGGGCTACTCGAGCTGCACATTAAAGACAAAAATCCAAAATTCAGTGATAAGCTATCACCCTAATCTCCCCATGTGCTGGGGGAAGGGGGACAATGGAATTTTTACAAGATGCCAAAATATAAATTTTATAAATATCCGTGATAAATTTAATTTGGAAAATGCAATGATATTGTCACTAAATAAAATAGAATTTTAAAAATGTCAACATTTAGTCTCTCTTGATTTAATTTGGAAAATGTAATGATATTGCCACTAAATAAAATAAAATTTTTAAAATGTCAACATTTAGTCTCTCTTGCTTATAGAAATTCTCTAGCAATTGAATACAAGGCCTCCAATTTCTGTGAGAGAGAGAGAAGCCTGGGGGTGGGGGAGTAGTTCAAATTCTCATAAAACTGTTCCTTCAAATCCTAAAGTTGGACTTCCCACCATGGTTATCAAAGCGTCCGCCTAGGCGGCAAAGCGGTTTTTGAACCGCTTAAATTGTGACCGCTTAACTAACGAGCTGATTTCTTGCCGCTTTTTTGTTTATCCATTACCGGTTTGCCGTCTTTTGCGCCTTATTGCCGCCTAGATGCTAAAGCAGCCGCTTTTTTTTACATTTTGTAATTTGTGCATATTAGTTTTCTTTTTTTTTAATCATAATTTATCCTACAATGCCGAATATAAATTTAAATATGTGAGCCATTTTGGAATTGAGGCCCAAATTGCCTGTCGGCAACAAAATGTGAAGCATGAGCCATATTCAATGATTACTAATATAGTACATACTACTTTTCTTTCATTTTTAGTTTTCACATTGATTATTGATATAGTACATGCTACATAATTATTGTTATGAATCTATGAAGCTTGATGAGATAAAGTTATGTTTTTATTCTTTTTTTGGATAATTTTTCATAACTGTGATTCTTGAATGTTTTTTTATTTTTATTTTTATGAATGTGATTGTTGAATGTTTGTTTAGTACTTTAGATTATTATAAAAAGTATTTGTATTAAAAAGTAGTTATATTAAAAATATTGACTAAACCGCTTTGGTCGCTTTATTGCCGCCTAAGCGCGCTTAGTCGCCTAATCGCCAAGACGGAGCCCCAATCGCTTTGGTCGCTTTGCCGCTTTAATAACCATGCTTCCCACTGAATTATACAAAAATAGTAGGGATACTAAGAATCCTTAAGGGCCAGCAGTATTTGTGCTTTAACTTGAATCGTAGATAAAGGACCTCGGGATCTTTCAGTAGACAAATTTTGGGCTGCAACCAACATGGGAGATAGAAGTGCACCTAGAAAATCTTCAAAGGCAAGCCACTGAGAAAGCTGATCCATTCTAGAAAATATTTCTGGGAAAGCTCACTGTGCAGCCGTCTAAATTGTGAACCCATTTTATATATCATAGACTGGGACCTGAGATTCTGAACATCCTCAAATTAACAACAAAACCACTGGTGAATGAAGCAACATCCAAAGGAAGGAAGCAGTATAAAATCCCTAGCCATGGGTTTGTTAGATTGCCTTTATTATGTTTGTTTCTATATTTTTCTTAAATCTCTATATTCTACTCTCTCTGGGCAATCATAAATAGAAGCTCCAGTTCATGCTTTACTGCTACAGAATGAGCCAGAGTTTCTGTTTTCTGTAAAAGTTGCAAATATAAAGTAGAAAGATGCTGGGTTTGATCGGCCTAAAAACCCACATTATAGTGACGACTGTTGGTGACCAAGACTTATGTAATACAAGTTCTGCGGCATCTCATTTTCTGTGATTCACAGTAGCTTTCCGGGGTTGGTCAGCCACCTCAGGACTTCGAAGCACAAATCTTATCAGTTACCAGTCATACAAATTTTACAAAGCAGTAATGGGCTTGATTGTGGCACTATCAAGGTGTATAGTTGAGCTTATATTCAATCTAGACCAAGAAGTTTTGACAATATAACAGTACCCTTTTTTATGCAGAATTGGCAGCATATACAAAAAAGAGAAAAGCCCAATGGTCAAACCCATCAAAGCTTAAGGATATGATCCAAAACAGCCCATGGCTTGCATGGGCTAGGATTATTGTAGTGGGTTAAAGTTAGCCCACATATGTTGAACCTTATAGTCTAGACGTAAGCCCAAGTCTAGATTTTAAAAAGTCAATAAAAGGGGCTGTGGTTTGAAAATAAACGAACTCATTGTCAAAGGAGTTTTCCTTTGTCAAAGAGGTAGGTAGTAGTTGAGTTATTAATAAGTAGATGGTGTTAGCTAGTGGTTGGATGTTACCATTATGTCTCTTTAGAATGCTATATAAAGAGACTTATGTAAGAGGTGAAGACACAACTTATGAATTGGAATCAAATTGCTTGCTAGCATTCCTCCTCTTTGGAGAACCCTTGTGTTTGATCAAGGTAGGTTGGTGTTCGATCCAATCGATCCACCTTGCGGTGTGAAGCTCGGGTGTTACATGTTACATTGTTATTGTCACTTTCTTCATTATAGTTCTGCCCCTATTTGAAGATCTATTCAGCCCGTTATAATACCATTCTAGTTTCAGCCCTCTTTCCCATCTAAACTCTGTTTCACCTTAAGTCCATCAAATTTGCAATTGACTCCTGTGAAGAGGTCCTATTTGGGTATTGTTTTGATCAATCAAATTTGGTATCTACATTACTTATGCTGGCTTTTTTTCAAAACTCATTAGAGGAACTTCATTGTTTTACCCCTAAATTCTAATGTTCTTTTTGGCTAGGGAATACTGCAACTTGGTTTGTTCTCTACTTCTCTGTCTCCCTTCACCACTTTCAAGAAAATGTTGTTTCTTTTGCAGAATATTTAAAAATTTAATCATAGAAAATCATAAAAAATTAAAAAAAAATCCCATGAAAACCAACACAGAAACAAAAATAGTCAAACACCTACACAATAGACAACGATAGACCAATTCACAACCAGAAAGCAAGTTGAAGACTAAATTAATGAATAAGAATAATTCAATGTATAGCGAATTCCTTCAATTTTAACTGCCAGTTATTTTATTCTACACCTAAAAGCAACCATGATGTAAAAGGCAACTCTTTATCCAAGTTGCACCAAGTAAAGCACTGTATGTCTCAAGCTAACAAATGACTGATCACCAAAAAATAATTTATCTATACCAACAACATTGAAAATTTTAAATCAGCCCAGTAAAACATGAGACCTGAGATGGACTCCAAGCATGCTGCAGTAACAGGGCAACCTTCCATGTTCAACAGAACAAGCTTATCCAGACCTGTAACAAAAGAATTTTACGCTTCACCAACTCACCAATCAAGTGCACAAAATCTTTCAATAATGTTCTTTTCTTGTTATCTTCCTTCGGGGTTTGTAATGAATTTCTTTATCATCCAAAAAAAGAAGATGGGAGGGGAGCATGACACTGTTCATGTGAAAAGTGTTTTGGCCTCCTTTTGGTCCTTTTAAAAGATCGCCTGGGTCCAGCACTAGTTCTACTTCAGTCTTTTTAGTGTTGTTTTTGTTTCTGTTGCCAGAACCTCTTGCTCAGCTTGATCTTCTTCTTGTCAGATGATGTCATGGATAACATCAATGAAATTCACATAAGACATAAAACAGGGGTTGGATTATATTAGATGTTTATGTTTAATGGCAATAGGTTAACCTTACAAAGATTTAAGGTAACTTTAGGAAATATAAAATAAGAGACGATTAATTAACCGAAAATATAAATGGAACAGACTAGAATGTAATCTCATAACACATTTATAAGGTGTCTGTGATATTTCTGAATTCCTTTGGGATATCTGTGCTTTAAGGATAAATATTTAGGGAATGTCAGACATTATTAACCCTAAAAAAAAAAAGAAGGAAAAATGTTTGCAGTGTTCTTGTAACCAAAGACAAGTTTCTAAATTAATGAGTTGGTGTATGTATCTACATAATCATATGCACAACAGTATAAGGTAACTACTTTTAGAAAAGAACTAAGGAACCTTTAAGATAAGCAACTCCAAAATCTGAGACTCTATTGCATGAAATTTGCAATTCTTCCAAGTTTGTAAGCCCTGAAACAAAACAGAAAAAGACATTTTAAACAAAAGAATTGTTATTAGTGTATAATACGACAAGTATTCAAGAAGTGAATCAATAACTTTGATGCATGATTTGCAATTCTTTCAGGTTTGATAGCCCATATGAGGAAATATGCAATCTGCACTCCAAATTGATAAATAGAGGACTACCAATCCATGCTTCATCAAAGTGAAGCTTAGGTGATGATCATCCACAGAATAAATATTCAAATTAATAAACAAAAGTAAATGTTTGCAGACCAAATACATATGCTAAAGAAAATTAGGTAGACAATAACGCGCAGCAGAAAAGACTCAGAAAATAATTGTTTGAATGGTAACATTTTGAATCCTTTGTTTAAGCTTCAAGAAAACATCAAACTGCCTCTATTTTTGTAGCATCACAACCATTGGCATCATAACGAATACAAGACCTAACAACAAGTCATACAATTATTATGTAGCACTGCATGCAAGTGCTGCTTCTCAGTATCTGTAAAAGAGAGACAAGATAGACAATGCACTGTCCTCAGGAAAGAAAACTAAATGACAGAATGACTACCTGAGATATGCTCCATGTCTTCGTCCGTAATGCATTTACAACACCTGATATTAAGAGACTCAAGCTTTGATAAACCTGTTGAAAAGAGAAAATGATACTAGATATAAGGCAAATGGCATGTGTAATAGAACAAGATAACACAAACCAATAAATTAATTTTAGAACATGGTACATAAGAGTAAGCAGTTACGTTTGGCTCCAAATACACGAGTGCACCCAAATATTCCAGAGCAGTGAATGCATATAAGACCTTTCAGGTTTTGCAGTAGGAATCTCTATCTACTTCCCTAACAAGTTTCTGTTATAGATTTTCCAAGAGGAAAAAGAGACACATGTAGATGCCATCGGAATTTACCCCCACCCCCACCCACAGCACACACACCAGGAAAAAAATTGCTGTGCAAAAAAATATACAGGAGCAACGGAATTATGGAATCCTCAACACAATGTATCCAACCATACAAAGATGCTAACAATTTAAAATCCCCAAGAATGCTTTATTTTGTTGGAAGTAAATAAACCACGGCTTATCAGTATCATGTAACATATCAGAAGGATGATTTTAAGAGAGATTTTGAATTGTAGAGGAGAGATGCAAGACAGAGAAATGGTCAAGAAACATATGCAAATGCCCAGGATGTATGCAAACTACGGTTATAAAGCATAAAACATTAGAAGCAAGAACTATATAAAATATATCATACATAAAAAGGATAACTGAACACAACAAAATCCACTTAGAATCAGCCCTATGTCGCATTGAATCGTACAAAAAAAAATCTGATAAAAAAGAGCATTTAGTTGAATATATATACAAGATGATGTTTCTTGAATGTATTATGTATCAATACCAATTTTTCATAGATATCACATTGGTGCCTTCAGGATGTGATATGCATCAGTCAATATCCGTGGATATGAGTGGACTCTTGAAACCTCGACAAAAACCTCATATGAGAGTTGTCATGAACTATTAAGTTTAACTATTTTATTTATTAGTTTGATTATCGAATAGGAGTCAGAGAGGTATTAGGAGTTGTTTAAAAGTGGAGCGGTAATCCATTGATGCTGTGTAGTCACGTATGTAGCTATGTCACCATGTAATATCTCCTCAATATTATTATTGTAATGGAAGTGGTGGAGAATTATATCTCAAATTTATTTCCAGTGATTATCTCTTAAGAGAAGAGGATGGCAGCCCCCCCCCCCCCCCCAATTGAGCCAGACACCATTGCTTCACCCATAAAGCAAATCACACTCCTGCCACATCTCTTCTACCCAAATTCCTTTCTATTTCTCTCTTAATTTAATTTTACTTCCAGATTGTCTCATATGTAACAAGAGTTGTAAAAATAATCAAAACTTTATTTTCATAGAGCATCACTAGTTAAATTTTTCCAGTCGAAGCTAGATTACTGACTGACAAACCTTTAAGATGAATAAGTCCGCCATGAATTTCTGAACATCTCTCTAGGTCCAACTTTACAAGGTTAACTAACCCAGGAAAAGCACTCATTCCTTGAGCAGTGATGAAATTGTTCTTTTTAACACTCAAAGATGTCAAGCTTGAAAGACCTGAGAGAACAAGACAAACAATATATTATGATAGTACAAATTCCCAAACCACAAAAGAGTAAATATGAAATAAATAGATAAATAATTGCATGTAGTGACTATATCCCAAAGTAGAAGAGCACAGATCCTGAGTCATCAACAAAAAAAATCCCCTAGCAGGCTATGCATGAAATCTAGTGCATTAGAAAGAAAACAATTAAAAAAAAAAAAAAAAAAAGGATGTTTGTTCATAAAACAGAACTGGAAAATAGAACACATTATCAAATCATCAGGATACAAAAGAAGAAACGTCATCAAACAGATACAGTGTCCATTAGTTCCCAAAGTTAATGACTAACCTTTACCAGCTGAAATTTTATGACATAACACAAAGAAAGAGAGACCCATAGAGGCCGTGACATTCATAAACACATGATTTAAGTACCACTTAACTGCCACAAAGATGATCTCAAGGTCATAGGCTATAGTTTTTATGTCTCCAAAGCAGAATTTATACTCCATTGACGTAAACCAAGAAAATGGTTCTTAGCATAACTAATACATGAAAACATGTAGTTCAATCAGGAGAGTTACATACATAGCATAATAATACCAGACAATGCTAAACTTAAAACACACGCATATCATTCAAACTAAATTGTTCACCATGGTAATAATTTGAAAATTTTATGAGATTTAACCAAAGGAATGTGTGGCTCCAGAGTCCATGAGGTCATGGAATCTCACTAAAAAAGAAGGAAGGAAGGGGTGGGGGGTTGGCATACCCAATGCACAAGACTCCTGCCATTGGTCTGTGGAACGCCAAACCTATTAGCCTTATCCTGGTTTAGCAGAGGTGATGTTTCAAAACTCAAACTATGACTGTCACACTGGAGAAACCTTTAAACGTTGCACCAAGTCCCGCGCTCTAATGGGACCTCATAACAGGAATGAAAAACTAACACTTAAAATAGTTAACAGATATGACATGGGTGACAAGTGAGCTTGCATCTATCATGAAGCAAAGATAAAGAACATAAATATTGACAGTGATTGGTCAACTCAAAGCAACACGAAAATTTCAGCTCACCAAGATAAAACCCCAAACAGGAAGGTGGCCAATCACCACCCAGAATTTCTAATCTCTGTTTTATTTGATAAGATAAATATAACACAAGCATGTAATCAACTGTGTTTTGTGTTGTAACCAGTCAACATTTTCTTTTCATCAAAGTAGCAAGGCAAGAGTTATGTTGAAACATAAAAGCAATCCCCTCCTAGAAGACAAAACAGCAAAAGAAATTCACATCAAGTTGGCCCAAGGCTGTATGATATATGTAATGTTGCCACCGATGAAAGGGAATCATATCAGAAATTAGAAGCTAGATATAATTCATCCGTAGTAAGAAAAAAAATAGTAGAGTAGCCAATTCAAACAATTATAAAACAAACCAGCAGATTTCAAGTCAAACAGTGCTTCAATAATGTTAAAAGATTTCTTTGCGTTCATTTTTATTTGGAGGTAGGGGGATTGAAAGTATTCACAGTGGATCATACATGGGGAGCTGTGTCTAAACAAAACAACCACAGTGACATAGGCTGATATGGGGAAGAAGATACCACTAATGTGTTTTAGTCCACAGTCTGAAATCTGTTCACAATAATTAAGAGTCAGGTCTTGAAGGTTTGTGCAATCTCTAAGCCGAACCAGCCCGGAATCTGTTACATCAGAACCAGAAAGATCTGCTGACAATAAAGATGAACCCTGGGAAGCAATTACATACATCCAACTGTCTCTTGCTCCAGGGTATTCTCCCAGACAAATATCCTGACAAGCAGCAGCTAAAAAAATATTATTTCTCAGTAGACTGTTAGATAAACATGAAATCATTATTTTTCTTCTTCTTTTTTTTTTTTTTTTTTTCTGGGTAAAGGAACATCAAAGCAGTCAAGACCACAAAAGTATGTAGCTGACATGAATAATACCTGAAGATCACAATCTCTAAAAGCCTCAAGAGAAACATCAGTCAAACGATTGGTGTATATGAGTTCATTAAAGATTTGCTGACTTATATCCCTTGGTAGCGTCGAGAAAGCACTATACTTATCAATATCCTGATACGTAAAGCAAAGCGAAAAAAAAATTGGTCAACACCCAAAGAATCAGCACTGAGGATTCTGAGCTAAGCATGCCAAAGGAAATACATACTTCACATAGTCTCCGAATACATAGTTCCATGAGGGATGGGCATCTGCCTCTTCCCTGCTGAATATCTACACTCGACCGAGGAAGGAAAATCCCCATCCATTTTGAGCTGCCACTTTTTGAATATATTCCAGGAATCCCTCTTCGCACACTTTCTTCATTTACCTGTTGGCGCCATTTTCTCGAACAAACCCCTCCCATTGAATAACGACTTCGGAAAACAAAAACAAAAAAAAAAAATCAGAAACTGTCACGAAAATGCTGCAGAACTATACAGACCATCATAAAAAGGAAAGAATAAAAAACGCAATAATAATAATAACTCCACACGTCTGGTGGATCCTCTAAGAATGCAAATGAAGTAAAATTAGTTATGTCCGATACCCAAAATTCAACGTATAATTCAGGGGCATTTTATTTCATGCAATGTTTCTGAAACCTGCTTTCTGCAACCACGGTTGATTAACTCCGCTAAATATTTCGTAAATGAAGAACTAACAGCAAAAAGAGTAAAAGAGAAATCTTTCCTGCCAGAAAAGTGTTCCACAGAATAAACAGGGGAATTAAATTAACAGATCAGAGAAAAAGTAGGGAACTGGGAGGATCAGCGAGTACGTAACCCTAGATGGTAACAAAAAAGCCAACTCGAAAGCACTATCACATCAATCCTCAGCTCATTATACGTTCATGAAGAAAACGAATTGCTTAAATTTCTCAGGAGAGAGAATACCTAGATGAACATCAGAGCCAACGGAGAAAATCAAGAAACTTGGTCGAGTCGATCGTTAGATATAGATGAAAAAGAGAGATGAGAACTCCAAAACCCAGTTTAACCGGAGGGATGTAACTGAAGCAAGCACGAAAGGAGAAAGACGAAGAAGAAGGAAAGCAAAGGCAGTTAACAAGTCAGGACTCACTAGTGAGAGAAGAGCTTCGAAACCCGAACCGTCCTCCGAAGCGTCAAACGGAAGCCACGTGTCAAACGGAATGAGTGGGAACGAGGTCTGGCGTTGATGGTTTGGGCGTTGAGATAAGTAACGGTGTAAGTGTGGGTCCCACGCGAGCTCTCTTTGCTCTATCCGACTCTCCGAGACGTTCCAACTTTAATTATAATTAATCTCCTTTATTTAGGGTCCACGTAATCACTTACCTCATCGTTACTGAACTCATAACTCGGACGAGCTGAGAACCGTTTGAACTCGGGCGTGTTACGGTTAGAGTGATAGAGTTTGTTTCTCTTGGATTATCCAGGAACTGTAGGTTAAGCCTTATGGGTCATGTTTTTTTTAAACATACATTCAACTCAAGCAGTGACTATTGACGGGTGGGGAAATGGTTTGAAAGTCTATCTAGCTTTTATATATATAGCCTTCACTTTTATGTATAGTGTTCACTTTTTCCTTTTTTGATGAAAATATATAGCTTTCACTTAATGGCATGCAGAACACCCATTTTAATAGCATTCGTATATCTTAATATATTATTGAAGTAATTTGAAAATTTTATTCTACATACATAACAGGCATATATAGATAAGGATGACACTATCAAGGAATAATAAATCTATTTGATAAAAAATATCCCTTGCAAGTTGCATTTCAGTTTTAATGGAAAAGAAGAAAGGATAAGATTTAAGGGAAGTAGCCTTTTGATTATAAAACGAGCAGTCCTTTGACTCTAAAATTCTAATATCATATTATATTATAAAAAAATATTAAAACTAGTTGTTATAAACCAAGCTATGATGTGGATGGTACCAAAAAACCCACATAGATGAAGGGGCTGGAATATAGATATTGGCCTTTCACTTTCATTTTCGTTTCCCATCCTTTTCATTGTTTGATACTTGGATGGTGCATTGTTTCCTGGTGTGCTTTGATTGGCTTAGATTTATGCACCATTTTATGTATTGATAGACAAATCGTCCGCTGGAATTAATCTAAGTCGTTTTTGGCAAGTTTTTTCATGTCATGATATGCTCTAAAGATGTAGCTAGTTCGTTGCATAGCTTTTTAACTCATAAGTTAATCCAATGCATGGATCTAGATCCGATCTACCCAAATTGTCTGTCTTCTATCCTTTCACACTCAAATAAGGACTGACACCATGGAGAGCCGTATGTGTGAGTGTATGGGCAGAGCCAGATTGAACATTGTGAGGCCAGATAATGAGTCTGGATCACCTCTCCGTCGAAGAACGAACACTAATGTCTTTTCATCATACATATTACATGGGCCAATGCAGGACCTATTGTAGTTCCCATATTATATTATTTTATTATATTCCAAGGTGTACACAATAAAAATTTGGATAAATTAATAAAGAGACTTAAATATAGATAACACAATTATAAATAACTTATAAAAAAATATTAAAATAAAGCGTAGGGGCCAAAATTGTGGGAGAAAAACTTTAAAAAATCAAAAGAAAAAGGTGAAAAAGAAATTGTGGGAAAAATTATAGGAAAAAATGTAGATTTGAAGTATATTGACTAAATATGGGATAAACACTCAATTTATCATAAATTAATTTAAAAAAAACAATAATTATGATTATATATAATAATATTAATTGCAGAAATTTAAACATCCAATTAATAAAATTTAAATTGCTATTAGTATGAATTGAAACTTTATGAGAAAGTTTATGGATTCAAAAATAAAATTAAATGATTATGATTAGATAGAGAAAATTGATGGCTGAAATTCTAAATGAGATTCAATTTCCATTAATAGGAAATGAAGTTAAAAAAAAAAATCAATGATTATGATTTGATTGATAAAATCAATAGCTAAATTATAACGAGATTTAAATTGCTAATAGTAGAATCAAAATTCTAGGAAAAAGAAAGAATAACGAAATAATTTTTTTTTGTTAATTATGCTTTATGAAAATAATACTAGAAAAATCATGAGTGTGAGAGAGAGAATAATAATTTGAGAAACAGAGAATGAATACTTGATAACTGTGGAGAAGATTAAAAAATATGTATATTCATAATTATAAATTATTATCTCGTTAGAATTCAGCTAGTAAAAGCTAATTGTGATTTAAATATTCTAACGTCGACCACTCATTCCATCCTCACCATACGCAGTTCAATGTTATGCAATTAACGTACAACATTTAAGCTCTATCCCTAAGAGGTTACCATCCAATTCAGTCCGGGTCCCATCATCGGGAAAAAATTGTCTACTTGCACAACAGTGCAACACCAAAGTGCGATATGTGTCTTATGCTAAATAGACGGCGGAGATCAGAATGCTAGCTTTTAAGTAGAGGAGACTCATTTTTGCAACCCGTCTTGGCCAAAACCCACTCTAAACCTAGATCTAGAAATAAAAAAACCATGTTTCCCATCCCTTTCCTCCGTCTCTTGATCTCTCCCACCATCTACCTTTCCTCCATCCATTTTTCCGATGAATTTCCAAGGGACTGCGTTGGTTTCTTCAAGAATCACTTGGTATACGCTAAAATGGGCATACAATAGTAAGGGTACGTATTGTTTACCGATTTCCAAAATGAATGAGAGATTGAGAAGACAAGAAACCTTAACTTATCGAATGATTATGTTCTTATTTTCATCCACTAAGGGCCTGTTTGGTTTCATGAATCCAGAGATTTCAAATCTCTAGATTCATGAATCTGAGAATTATACCCGTTTGGTTGTAAAAATCTATAGATTCATGAAATCTAGAGATTCACCTTTTTACACTAAAAACGTGAATCTGTAGATTTATGGGTAAGGGGTGAAATCCAGAGATTTCAAAAAAGCTATACATTTACACATTAACAAAAATCACGTCGATCAAATAGTTTTTTAGGATGAATCCACAGATTTCATTCTACAACCAAACACCTAATTTTATAAATTATAACTCCATAGATTTGAAATCTATAGATTTGAAATCTATAGATTTGAAATCTCCAGACTCATGTAACCAAACAGGCCCTAAAACAATTTGGAAACCTATATTTTTGAAAAATTTAAGCACGAATTTTGAAATCTATTGATATATCATCTCTTGAAGGACTTCAAAGAACGGTTGTTGTTTGTGATAATTTTGAATTAAAGATGCTACAATGAGTGGAGGTTATTTCCTTGTTAACCTAATTGAGAATCCAAAAGAGTCAAAAGAGAATTAATTTTCTCTCAACCCTTGAATCTCAGTTTGAAAACATAAACATCGGTACAAACAATGGGCTTGTTCATCAGTTTGGTTAGTAGAAGGAAGAAAACAAATACCAAAGAAGGGAGTTTTTGGAGTTTCA
Organism: Hakea prostrata; assembly: GCF_041222555.1. Classification (NCBI taxonomy): domain Eukaryota; kingdom Viridiplantae; phylum Streptophyta; class Magnoliopsida; order Proteales; family Proteaceae; genus Hakea; species Hakea prostrata. The sequence continues at coordinate 58,765,239 of NC_142601.1, read as the reverse complement.
ATTAATCGAGTTTTGACAAATGAGAGAGAACCAGAGATGCAGGAAAGGGGTGAAAGGAAGATGGGAAAAACCGTGGATTATAGTTTTGGAACTGAGTTTTAGAAATGGGTGGTTTTTTTTTGTTTTTTTTTTTTTTTTGTACTGGTGCTTTTTTAATACTGGAAATGAAATGTCGCCAGTGCGAACCAAAGACCTCCCCATGGGAGTCTGGGCTTTTAACCGCTTTACTAACCCACCATTGACAGAAATGGGTGGGTTTTAACTAAAATGGATCATATAAATGGGTCTCCTTCGCTAAAAAACCAGCGTTCTGATCTCCACCGTCTATTTAGCATAAGACAAATGTCGCACAGCAGAGAATACGATTATTTCCCCCAACCAGGCAGGGCCACCACCATACATGGGTTGGGCCCACCTTTGCCTTTATGTATGGTGGATATCTATCCGAACCCCTAATGAGGCTCATGGCTGGTTATTAGTTATTACTCGCCTACTCGGACAATCCACCCAGTGACTCAGTCCCTGGTAGAAGATTAGGAATGCTCGACTCTTGTCATTTCTGAACATGAGAGTCGAGGCTCTGGGCTCCGGATAAAACCTCCTTCCAGTAGCAGAAGGAGAATTCTGTAACCGCAGGACCTTATCCCCATTTCTGTATCTTGAACTACCTGCCATGGCTGCGATGTCTATGGACAGAGCGACTACCTTAATTGGATTAGATAAGCGGCAGGTGAACACGCTTAGGTTTCAGACTGAAGCATTCCCTGTTTCATGGAGAACCAAGCTTCATCAATCTCCGAGCCTCCAAACATCTTTAGTCAACTTGAAAATGGTGTCCACTTTTTCAGAAACTAAGAGACGTGTTCGCTTGTTTACTGCAGCAGCTGCCACGACTGAGAATGAGAACTCGGATGTTTTAACAAATATTCCACCAGATGATCGTATTCCTGCTACAATAATCACTGGCTTCTTAGGGTCCGGGAAGGTACCCCTGCTCAACCTTTTCATTTTTAATGCCTGTATAAATCAAGAGAGCAAAGTAAATTTGATTTAAAAGAAAAAAAGAAGGAAAAAGAAGTGGTCTTTGAAGTTATTAATCCTGCATTTTGTTATCTGTTACTCTCCAATCTTAGTAGTAGAACGAATACCTTCTGTTATGTACTCAATTGGATATATTACATCTTTAACCCTCTTGAATATGGTCTTGTTTTGAGCAGACGACTTTACTAAACCATATATTGACTGCTGATCACGGCAAGCGCATCGCTGTGATTGAAAATGAGGTATGGGTTAGTGATGGATTAGTCTTTTTCCCCCTAATTGGGAGGATGGGGACGGTGTCATTTTGAAAATAAGAGATGAAAAGCTTATGTGGCTGTACTTTGAAGCTTTGTCCAAATTTAATTTGATTTTATTTCCAGTTTGGTGAAGTGGACATTGATGGTTCTTTGGTAGCTTCCAAAGCCACTGGGACTGAGGACATAATCATGCTCAATAATGGTTGTCTCTGCTGCACTGTGAGGGGTGATCTTGTTCGGATGATTGGGGAGTTGGTGGAAAAAAAGAGAGGAATTTTTGATCACATAGTGATAGAGACTACAGGTACGCATGCATTTAACTCATTGTTGTCCAGCTTATTTTTATTATAAAAAAACTGTAATAAACTAAGGCTTTTCTTTCCTAAAATCGTTTATACACACGCCTGAGATTTTGTTTCTGGAATTAGTATATGCTTCACAGATTACAACTCTTATCAGTTCCATAGTTTGAAAGCTTAGCAGCCCCCCCCACCTTTTTTTTTTTTTTTGGGGGGGGGGTATATCTTATGGATGAGAACAGTACATGTTTGGCATGGCTTCACTGCAAAAGACTGTTTTGTTCATTGTATGATAGAAAACGGAAACAGTATTATTTAATTTGTGTTTCCCAATTGTGATCAAGTTTTCTAGCTAGTTGCAAATTGTGCTAAGGAGAAACTATCCAGCACGATTGACTGTTTGATTTCCCCACAACTTTTCCCGAGACAATCCAGCTTGCTTCAAGCTCCACATCTACAAGATAGATGGTTGTTTGATCTTTTCCTATGGATTGACTGTTTGATTTCCCCAAAACTTTTTGCATATTCTTCAGGATTAGCAAATCCATCACCAATTATCCAGACATTTTATGCTGAGGATGTTGTTTTCGATTCTGTCAAACTGGATGGTGTTGTAACCCTGGTTGATGCAAAACATGCTGGCATTCACCTTGATGAGATTAAGCCCAAAGGTGTAGTCAATGAAGCAGTTGAACAGATTGCTTATGCTGATCGTATTATTGTAAACAAGGTAGGCGATGTTCTAATATCTTTGACATACTTTTCAATTTGGTTTTTGTCAGCCAAGAATTGGTCAGCATAGCCTGAGCAATCGAGTTCTTGAAAACTTGGCTACTGTACTGTTTTGAGGAAGCCATGTATGGATTTGAGTGAGAAACTGAAGAAATGGCTGACCTCAATCGACAGTGCTCTGTTTACTTTTATTACAGTCTCAAAACAATTGTAATTGTTTTGGAAATGTAAGATTGAATTCCATGATAGCGTCCTATCCCATCTCTTTTCTGGGGGACAAGGGATAGTTTTATCGAAACTGACATTGATATATTTCTCTGTTTTCTGCATTTCTTATAGACAGACCTTGTCACCGAATCAGACATTGCTTCTCTGGTCCAGCGTTTAAAGGTTATAAACCACAGTTCTATTTTAATTTCACATTTACCATGAGGCATTGCAACCTCAAGGTTTTTAATGTTCTGTTGGGATGCCACTGGTTGCAGAACATAAATGGCATGGCTCATCTAAAGCGAACTCAATTTGGCCAAGTTGAATTGGATTATGTTCTTGGTATTGGAGGCTTTGATTTGGAGAGGTTATGTCTCTTTGACTTCTACTGGTGCCGTGCTTATTTAGTGAAACTAAGATATAATGCATCCTTTTAGTATACTTGTTGATTGAAGTATATCCAAGGATATTCTAGATCAGTTACAGTATTTCAAACCTTTTGTCAAAATCCAATTTCTTTGGTGTTTCTTATTGCTGGACAGATCTTTCATCCAGATTTGGGTCCTCCTTGTTTATGTTGTGCATGTGTTGCATAGGATGCACGTGGTTTATGTTTGATGCCACGAGTGATTTAGTTACTTTCTTGAAGATTTTTTCTTCAAAAAACTTTTCTGTCGATGGTTTGAGGGATTCTGTTTCCTTAAATTTTTTTTTTGTTTCTTTAGCATAGAAGATCCCCTAGTGCAAACTTTGAATAGTGTGTTACTGGCTTCATCCAAGGCCTATTCAAGTTCCCTGCCTTTTCAGTTCATGATTTTCTTGGGTTCTCCTTCAGTCCTTCTAGCACCTTGAATGGATTTATTAAAATTAGCATTTGACCATCTGAAATGTTGGAAAAGCGAGCATTCTAACTGGTGATTTTATTTTATTGCATGATCCATTATTATTGATTTTGTATGCTTTAATGTATGGTTCTTCTTTCTTTCTCATATATCTGTTCACTATGGGTGCTGATAACTAACATTATTGGAAGCTGCCAGGATTGAGAGTGCAGTTAACACAGAGGATAAAAAGGAAGATCACAAAGACCATACGAGTCATGATCATGACCACCACCATCATGAACATGGTAAGCGCTTCCCATAAATTTCAGTATAAAATTGTCAGGTCCTCCATAATACCGAAGGATGGTAATCTTGATCCACTTCGTTGATGTGTATACAGGGTTATGTTTACTTCGGATCTGACATGATCATTATATGTTTGAGGAGTATCTTGGATTGTAAATTGCTGGAACAAACTTTTTGACAACCTAACTTTCTTTTGGTGATGGATAGATTTTCCTTCACATTGTTTTCAGCTGAATATGAGTCATTCATTGGCTTTTATTGCTCTTGAAATGTGATAGACTTTAAATCGTTCTTGGAATTAGAATAAAACTTATAACCTTTACCAGACTGCTAATTAATTTCTTGTAAGCTCTGCCAGTCTTGGTCAATTAACTTACTGTCACTAGTCATTTCAGTCTTTTGTTTTTCTTAATGGTCTTTATATTTTGTGCATAATCTTGTATCAAATTGATGATAAATTTTTCCATTGGTGTCCCTTTTTTTATCACTTGCACGTATCAAATAGGTAGGCTTAGCTGTGACTTACCCATAATTTCCTTCCTGTTACATTTGACTGTGGCTAGAGTAGATAAGAATATAGGTTCATTTTTGAGTATTGAACATGCGTTTTGCAATTTTATCTGTTTATGTCCTTATCAGTTGGTCTCAAAATGTATGACGTGACTTTGGGCTCCCAAAGATCCAGAAAAGATGACTACGCAGTAGAGATTTTCTACTGGATGCTGCATCTACATATGGTTTGTTTATGGTTTAAGGCCTAACAACATCCTGCTTTTGGGGGGTTCAAAGGAATTTTTGGCTGGTCTGTGCCTCAGCCCCTTTGCTGTCCCCCATCTCCATGGTTAAGTACAGCTCAATATGCAGATTCTTTTGTGTGAGCTACCAATGTATTGTTAGTTATGTATTTCTTAATGCTTTTAAGTTTCCAAGTGTGGATTCTGTCTTGTTTAGTTTTCGCTAGCCTTGAGCTGATATATGGTATGATGTTATGGTTTAGTGTTGTATGCTGCTTGCTGCACTGCACCTGTATGCCTATTTCACAATGTTACATCCCCATGTTTGTATGAATTTATATAGCCTATGTTATATGCAGTCTCAGTCCAGCTCTCATCAGGACAGCAGTGGAGGGATCATCTTTTGGGTGGAATTTGGTGGGGGAATATATGTTAGGGTTTGTTGCTTTTTCACATGGGTCTTTTGATTTGGCATGCTTATGCTCACCGTCATATGTTTACTAATCATACAGAGTTTCACCCTTGTTTTATCAAGGCAAAAGAGGTCCTGGCCACCTCATTAATGGTGACGCATGATGTGCAGGAAGCTTTTGTATTGGGGTTGACACTTGTGCCCCTATGATATTTGCATATATGTACCTTCATATGGGTTTATATGAACTTATGTACCCCATAGTGAATCACAAGCATGTATGTAAATGATTTCACAAATTTTATTTTAACATATGTTGTCCTTGATTTTGGTTGGTTGTTGTGTTTGGGATTCCATGTTTGTCACCGTTAGACATGGTCTCGGGGACAAAATTGAAGGTGATGGAAGGGATCTTATAGTTACTGAAGTTACCTGCAGAAAGGACAGAATTACTGGAACAGCCATTGTGAATTTGAATCCTCTTTTTGTCACTCTTAGGTTTCCTGATAATCATGTTGACTGAATAATCTCTGTTGCCTCCTTTCATCTAATTTTACCATGTAAATCATTTATCCTCAATTTGAGATCCGCTCCTTAAACTATTCACTCGTGCAGATGCACTATTTTGAATGCATTGGTGTCTTTGATGTTGTGAATGCAGAACATGTTGATCACCATCATCATACTCATGATCCTGGGGTTTCTTCTGTCAGCATAGTGTGTGAAGGGAGTTTGGATCTTGAGAAGGTAGGTTTGTGAAGTTACATATTGTTTTATTTTTCTGTATTGTTGTGCATTCCTTTGGCACTATCAATAAAACTTCTGAGCCAATCATTGCAATTGATGCTGTAGAAAAGGATTCTTGAGCTTTTTGCCTGTATGTCTACCTTGGAGGAATATTTCTTCATTTGATATTGGTGGTTGAGATAATAATACTGCTAACTGATGGCATCAGACTGCTAAATTTTCCTGAACCTATTGCAGGCCAATATGTGGTTAGGTACATTATTGTTGGAGCGTAGTGATGATATATATCGAATGAAAGGCCTCTTGTCTGTCGAGGGTATGAATGAGAGATTTGTTTTTCAAGTAAGTATATCCTGTTTGGAGATTAATTTAACTGCTATTCTTGCTGTGAAAAAAAGAAGAAAAAAAAAAGAATCTTGATGGAATTGTCATCTAGATTCTGGTTAGTGGCCCCTGACTTCAACATAAAAAACAACTTTATCTGTGAAAATTGTGATTCCTGTAATTGATTCTCATTATGCCTTGCATGTGACATGTCCAAACCAAAACCCAGTATAAAAGGAGTTTCACATTACTCATTAGATTGGCACATTGGGCTTATTTTTCACCATCTAGTCACCTATGTATATTTTCTTATTGTCAACAACAACAAAGCCTTATCCAAATTGGGGTTGGCTACATGAATCTTTGCCTTCCACTCAGCTCTAGTCAAAGTCAAAGGTCAGGTGGTGTGAGGCCTAGGCTATGGATGTCTTTCTTCAGCACCTCTTCTAGGGCTTACTTTAGGCCTACTCCTTGCTCTTTTAGCTTGTCCAACCTGAATCAAATCACTTGTCAGGACTGGAGCATCTAAAAGCTTCTGTTGAACATGACCATGCTACTTCAAAGGACATTCTTATAGCTTATCATGTGTTGGAGGCTTGGAGCTACATCGAATTCAGCTCCTGTTTGGTCATTACTTGGCCTTCTTTGATAACCCTCTTAGATAACTTTCACATGCTCCTACTAGTAGTGGAAGTACAGCTAATAAGCTATTATTAAGCCTAATCCCATACAGATACCATGTACTGACATTGCAGGCCCATTAGAAGTAGTCCACTACAAAGAAAACACATTGAAGCTCAAGACAGCCTGTAGCTTATTTCCATCAAGAAAAGTCCTTGAGGTGACTAATCTGCACCATTACCATTGTAGTTTGTAACAAGCGAACCATACAGAGAAAGGTGGCGCTGTGTGAAGACAGCGGGGAGTTCCGGCAGTGATTGGCTCTTAGGAAGTGGTGATGGTGGGGAAGAGTTCTTAGATATTGGTGGTATGACAAAGTTGAGTATGAGAAAGGATACCCCAAGTGACGTCTCTAAAATATCTGGTTGCCTGGTGTAAATCGCCCTTAATTATCCTGTTAGCATCAAATCATTATTGAGTCTCACTGTTTAAATTTGTTCATTAAAGTTATTATGCTTAATTAATTAGTTTGATTTTCTTTTATTTATGGTTATGTCCCCATGATATTATCGTACAGGGAGTTCATGACATATTTCAAGGTTCGCCAGATCGATTATGGGCTCCAGATGAACAAAGAATAAACAAGATTGTTTTCATCGGGAAGAACTTGGATTCAAAGGCTTTGGAGAAGGGATTCAAAGCTTGTTTACTGTGAGATGGTAAAGATACCAAGATGACACTAACTCTTTATTATATGCTAAGAGGGTAAAAGAATTTGTTTGGTGGCACTGTGGGCGAGGGAGAGACGGAGACTAATTTGTGGTAATCACTCATCAGACTCATCACCTCTCCCATTTTTACTTCGTACAAATGATTGCATTCAGATTTTATCCAACCATGTTCCCTCTCTCTCACAGAAAATTCTAACAGGGCAATGGATTCTGAGTTAATCTTCACATATGTGAATGGATGTGAGACATTCGGATCAATGAATGTTGTGGGATCCATGTTTGGTGGATTCTGTCTGAATGCCTAAGTTGCATTTATGTATGTAAAGAATCATTATGTTCATGTTGAGGATTATTTGGTTAATATGATAAATCCACCAAACGTATGTATTCTTTGTTTTTTTGGGGTAGGATTATTTTTGTTTATGGTTGATATGATAAATCCACCAAATGTACATATTCTTTGGTTTTTTGAGGTAAATAACGTATATATTCTTTGTGAAAGTAACCATTGATGCACCCAGAGGCGGACCCACTAAGGGGCCGGGGGCCATGGCCCCCGGATTTTTGAATTTTTTTTATTAATTCCTTTAGTTTTTCATTTTTTATAGTAATTTTCTTCAAATTTTCAGTTTTCTTCTCTTCTCACGTATGAAATGTCACTATTTGGCTCCCTCAATATTGAGAATAATTTTTAAAGATAAAATAATGGGTATAAATGTCATCCCTAGTTAAAAACTAAATCCTCAATTCCTATTTATTCTCTCCTCTTTTCTCTCTCACATATTTTCTTTCTATTTATTCTCTTCTTTTTCTGTAATTGTGGGTTAAAGGAAATTTTTGAAAAAAAAAAAATCTGATTAGATATTCAAAATGTCATTCCTAATTAGAAATTAACTCTTCAATTTTTATTTATTCTCTCGGATCTTTCATCTCTCTTCTTTTCTTCCTATTTATTCTCTTCAGTTTCTTTCTTTTTCCCTCTTTATAAGCGTGGGTTAAGGAAAATTTAGGGAAAAATCTTCCGGTATTCTTCTCTTTCTCAATTTATTTATTGTTTGTTTTTTTTCATTTTTTTTGTTATTCTTTATTTGATTTTATATTGTAAATAAAATGTTTAGAGTTAATAAAGCAACTAACTACCATTGTTTGTAGCTCTTACCTTTTAAAAAAAAATTGGATTGACTTTTTAGGGTTGAAGTCATGTATATTTTTTTTTAACTGATGCTTTAATTTACCTGTATCTTGTTGAAAAAAATATTATTATTAATAATTTAATTAATTTTGTTATATATATGTGGGCCCTACAAAATATATGAGAGCATATTCTTTAATATAATAAAATAATTTATAGGTGGGACCCCCAATGGTTCTTATTAGGACCCACACAACATGTGTTGCGAAAAAGAATTGATGCTTTTCCAATCTAGACTTTCATTCTTAGCCTCCAATATTGAATCTTGGGTCTGTCCTTAGATGCATCAAGAACCTATGATATGATAGTGTAATGTATGCTAGCATCTTGGTTTAGGCTATTTCTCCTGACAGTTTTCCCCCTGTTTTAGGAGGAGAGAGATATAGTTTTAGAAGCAACACAGCAAGTTACATCATGGGCACATGGGTATAGTTTGGGAGGGTCACACATGGCCAAATTTAAAGTTACTAATGGGCCAAGCTTAGTTTACATTCTAGAAGGTCCTATATGAGGGGAGAAGTAAAAAGAGTTTTAAGTCTTGTAAAGTGTCTAGTCTCTAGAATGTTCCTATAGAAATATTTAGATCTTAGAAAGTTTTCCACCATGGAGGACACAAGTAAATATCTTGACCGGTCCTTAAATCATTTGCTAGAGACCACAAAGCAATCATGCAATTGAGTTGTAAGCTTGTGAGAGTTTTCAACTAAAACAAGTCATTATTGTATGATAATTTATTTATTATTTATTTATTTATTATTTTTTTAATTTTTATTTATTGTTTTGGGGGGAAGACCCATTTATTGAACGAAAGGGCACAAGGCCTCACAAGCGTAGGCTTCTTGAAGCCAAGTAGTAGATAATGACTAGATAGTCGCACCTTCAATAGACCGAGCCTCACGGGGTAGGGGATTTGCCACAGAATTTGCCTCACTAAAAATAAACTAAAAAAAATAACAAACCAGGTGGAGAAAGCTTCCTAATATTCTTCGGAACAACCCCTAGTTGGGCAGAGGTATTAAACTTGCTATTTAGGGGGTCCACAACAACTTTACAATCAGACTTGACAACGAAAAATTGTAGATCCTTTTTTATCCCTTCCATTAAAGTTGTCTAGATCGCGAGACCCTCTTCCACTGTCTCCAACCCTCACTTTATGAGACACTGAGCCTAATAAAATCCTATTGGAGTCTCTAATTACAAATCCAATAACTAAATTGCCTTTCATATCCAATGAAACATTCACGTTAATCTTCACCCACGGCTGAGAGCATCTCCTTACCTTGCCCTCAAGTCCATTGCTCTATTTGCCTCATCAAATTCTTTGAAGGTTTTTTGGGCAGAGGTAATCACATCATTTGGGCTCCATTTGTTGTTATTAATCATGCCTTCATTTTTAGCTTTCCAAAGATACCGGGCTATAAAGTACATTTGTCCCCCCCGAGTTGTTAAACATCCATTCTGCAAAGGAACCATTTTCATCTTTAAGCACTCTAAGAGATAAATCACAATTAAACCATGTTGCTCCTGCAAATGGGCATCTCATAATTATGTGATCGATGGATTCCGTCTCCTTACCACACCTATGACAACTAAGGATCTAGGTTGAACTTTCTACTTGAACATGCTGCTCCAGAAGCCACTCCATCAGCACAAGCTTTATGTAGAAATGACCTAAATTTTTGAAGAGTATATGCAAACTATGTTACCTTTCATGTCTTCTTTGCTGTTGTTGTGCACTTGCGGCTTGATGATGATGGTTGGGCTTCTAAAGACTCCGAATTCTTGGTAAGCCGACTTAACCGAAAATATACCTTTCTTGTCGAATACTAAGGCTGTGAAACTATGCTCTAGAGTCTAGAGTTTGGTCAGAGAAATTAAAACAATTATATGTAAAGGAAAACAAGCTGCCACCTTTTGTATTTCTATGCCCAAACACAAGATTTATATAAAGGCATCCATGGAGATAAACCTGGGAAAACAGAAGACTGTTGTAAAATGAAAGCTGGTGGTGATTCCAAATACTCTTGACTAATATAATCTAAAAGAATCTGCCACTTAAAAAAAAAATTACTCAAATGTGTTTGAAGACCTGTTTACAAAACTGAAATGAACATATTCAAACCTAAATAAAGTTAAAAAATCTCAAAAGACTAATCTATGTGCAACCTGAGACAATCTCAAAGACTAATTCATGTGCAGCCAATCACATGTGTTAGGCAGATTATTAAGAGCCTTAATGATAGTCAAAATGAAACTGAACCAACAATTTGAAATCCTCTGAGTCTCAAACGAGTCTTAAAAGTCATGTCAGGTAATCGTCATTCTTACCCGTTCAGTTGAAACCCTCTAATTTTTTATAATGGAGATCCTCTCGACTCCTGCCCTTATATCTATTACTTTACATTTACATGAGTTTGAGATTCAGACTGCTTTATTTGATATATAAATACACTCTATAAGTATGAATCTCACTACTTCATATAAGTATGGAAGCATTGGTAAAGACTAGAAAGGCAAGCCTAGTGTAGAGGATCTCGTGATTACTAACAATGGAGGCCTTGCGTAAGAGAGAAAAAAAAATTATAGGGAGATTAAGTAAGGGATAATTACTGTTGTCCCCTTGTACTATAGCTTAGTTACTAAAAGGACTCTATTAGTATGAAATTATTGTTGGTCCCCTCAGTTTTAACAATGCTAAGAGCTCGTTACAGTCTTTACCAAAAAAAAAAAAGTTCGTTACACTTGCATCTTTAATGTCCATTTTGTCATTATAAAATTAAAAAGTCAAAACATAATACTATCCTCATTAAAAAAAAAATCATATCAAGTACTAATTTTAAAGTTGTATTCTTATTATTTTGAATTTCAAAAAAAATACTATCAAAGTTTTTTTTTAGCAAAAAAGAATTTCTTAAAATTGAAGTAGGAAACTTCTTAAAATTGATAATATCAAATTGAAAAGCAAATAACAAAAACTAAAAAATAACACAAAATTGAAAGTAAATATAAACATTTTTTTAAAATAAGGAACTATCAAATTAGTATTAATTTCTCCCTTAATTAACAGAGTTTAAATAAAAATGATCATATTATCCCTTAATTAACAGAGTTTAAGGTAACGAACAACAATAATACACCTAAAGTCAAAGGCCAGACTAGTGATTTCAAGAAGTATAAGTGATAATGTAGGAACTAAATTATAGTATGGCTGTATGAGAGGGAAAAAGTTATTATTTTATTAATTAAATATGATTTTGGCCCCAAAAAGTATTTAATTAAATAGGGTCAAAGCGCAATTAATGAGATTCACAACTCACAAGCCTCCAAAAACCCTAAATCCTATCATGAGCTGTGATATCTTTATACCAAAAAAATAAAAAGCTGTGAAATCTTAAAATAAGATTTACCAAAAAAGAATAATCAGGAGGAGATCTGTCAATAAAAGGTCCGCCAAATAAACCCTACAGAGTCAAATCGTCGAACACCAAAACCCTAACCCTCTTTTTTCTGTGTCTCTCTGTGTCTCTCTGTGTCTGTGTCGCCACGTTTACCCGAGTCCATCCAAAGAGCCCTAAACCCGAGTTTCACCCGTTTCGACTTCGGCCTAAGTGTTCGTTTTGCCACTGTCGTGTAAAATAGTCTGCAACTCCTCTGTCGGTATCTCCTCTGTTCTCTGTTAGTTATGGGCTCTCCAAGGTTTCTCTTCTTCTTCTCTTCCTAGTCAAAGTTCCTCTTTATTTTTCCTTTTTTTTTCTTTTTCTGTAAGGTTCTCCTGTCTCATATTTCTTCTTCTTCTTCTTTCGTCGCCTATTTTTCTCTCGGTTGTTTCAGTATCTCTGGTACGTACTTCGTTTCTACTGCAATGGAGGTGGAGAGGTCTTATCAGGAGTTGGTTGTTTGGGAGAGGATGTTCTCTTCTGTTTTAGAAGCTGTGGTAGTGGAGACGGCTTTAGCTACTGTTAAATCTCTGGCCTGGTTCTTCTTGGCGGTATGAGTTTCTCTATTAAGTAAAACCTCGTTTGTTTTTAGTTTATGGTAAAGATACTATTTTTTTCCCCTGTGATTTGCTTTGGTTCGTCTCCTCTCCTTTCCCCAAGATCTCTTGACACAATACGATTTATGTTGTATTGCTTCGACGGAACTTGGGTCCTCTGTTGGTTAAGTTTATCTTGTGCTTTTTGCCTTTTTCTGAAAATTTCGTTAATATGCTCTCCGGAAGGAATAGTTTTGCATTCTTAACCTTCTAGGGTTTTTTTCCCTCCCCCGTAGATAGAATTTGATTTTTGTTTGGGTTTCCTTTGAAACCGCTGTTTGTTTTTTGCCTGCTTGAATGATTGAACTCTGAAATAGGATAATGGCCGAAGTCGTACCTTTTTTACTTCAACATGTTGGGTTGTACTTTATTCTTGCTCGTGCTCTGATTCGTTTTAGATACAAAGGACCTTTTTTTTTTTTCGTGGTAAAATATATAAAGGACTTTAAGCTTTTAGGTGTCTTACCACTTGTATTTTCTTTCACTGGTCTCTTTTATTCTGCCTTTCTCTGGGTTTGTGGAGTTGGAATATGGAATTTGCTTGGATTTGGAGTGATTCTTTATTTCTCTCTTCTTCTAGAAGATTGTTCTCTACTCTGGTGCCACTTATACCGGATCTTCTCTCCAGGAATTGGAGATACAGCAGTTATTCAAACTGACAAGACATTATCCTTTTTCCCCTGTAGTTACTCCATTGTTATTTTTCTATTCTTTAGGACTCTGCTGTGGCATCCGTTGATTATGCTGTTTTCATCTGTTAGTATTCTTACATTCTTTGTGTTGCTCCAAAAGCTTGACCACTGCAATCAATCAGTGCAAAACCTGCAACACGAGGTGCCCGACCAATGGTGGTCAGGGGAATGTCTCCGATGATCAAGTCAGGGAATGCTAACAGCTTGAAGGAAGACTCTGTGAATGAGTATCTACACAATCTTGATACTAGAAGCAAGATTAATAATGCGTACCTTGTGGGGTTGGGGAACTGGGTTTATATAACTGCTAGGGTGTTACCTCAATTGTTGGATTAATCAAGAGTGCTTGATCCCTGGTCATTGGATGAAGGGTGTCCCTGCCTGTGATGCTGGTAGAGTCCCAACCAAATAGGTTAAGTGGCGCTTCATTCTGATCAATCCCTGTATGTCTGGGATTCAACCCTGACTAGTTGGGATGCTCGTCTAGGTCCAGCTCCTGTTACGGGACTGACCTCCTTTGCATAACGGTCTCAAGCCAAGTCTGACCGGTTACGATTCGCCTGACAGTTCATGTCTGGTCCAACCTTATCACTTTGCTTTCTAAATGGTTGCATTCTTGTATGTTAATGTTGCCATTACATGTCATTTTTTAAGATAGGTTTGAGGTAGCTTGGTTGCAGTTAATGACATACTATTATTGCAAGCTGCTGAATCAATTGATTCTGTTTTACATGCAATCTTCTTGTTTCCAAATCTGGTGTTGAGTTTCCTGTTGTTTTTTTCCCCCAATAATGTGCGCTCCTTATACTGAAGAGATATTGTTCTCGGGTGATGTGGTTAACTTTCTTGAATTTTTTTGTAGCTATCATGGTGCCAGTGAAAAAGTCGGTTAAAAGTTTTTTATGCATTGCTTATGTAAATGGGTAGCATTAGACCAACAAATGCTTAATTTGGCTTCAATGATTCTTGTTTTGGGATGTAGCTCTCATGCTTCTAGGGTCCTTGTTTTGGCCATACTGGTGCTAACAAAAAAGTTGGGTATACAAGTAATGGATTCTGCTCTGATATAAAGTTTTCAATGAGATGATTTTGATGCCTTGTTCAGGAGGTGCCAGGTAGGTTTCTGAAGTGGATATGGACTTCTTTATTTTGTTTTTTTTCCCTTGTGTTTTATACTTAAAGAATGTGATACGAATATTCACTTTTCTAAATGGGTTGTGTTAAACCAATGAAAGCTTAATATGGCTACTGGCCTCATACCAATTTAGGGATGGGCTCATGTAGGGATAGTTACAAAACCTTTGTAATGCACATGTTGGCTAGCATTCCCCAGGAGGAAAGGGTGGCCTATTTTTCAAAATTCACACTGGTTGGTAGTTGATTCCATTTTTTTGTGTGTCCATCTTATAGTAGTTAGGTAGTTCTATGAAGTTGTGTAGTGTGTTTTCCTTTCTTCACATTGCCTGAATTGGTCAGTTCAAATTGGGGAAGGCCAGATGGTCTCATGCTGGCCACCTTAACTATAACAATATGCCTCTGTCTCTCCCATTACATGAAGTTTCAGGTGGATCCTAGAAGCTAGAAGCTGTAATGTATTACTGTTTGCTTTGCACATACTTCCGGTTCCAAGAAGCTAGAAGCTGTAATGTGTTACTGGTTGCTTTGCACATACTTCCCATTCCTAGAAGGTAGAAGCTGTAATATATTACTGTTTGCTCTGCAATTACTTTCAGTTCCTCAGTTATCATACATGTCTCCTCTAATTACTGCGTAAGAGCATTCCCTACGTTATATATTATAATTGTTCAGTATTGCACATGTGATGCCTAATAATGAATTGGAAACTATTTGTTTGAGCTATAATTTATCTTTCTAACCTACTGTAAAATCCTGTTTCAGGTAGGGTCTATTTCGATCAATATGTCTATGGCTCCGAATGTTCCAAGTACAGACAAGAGGTAGAAGGAGCTAGTTGATTGTCTTGACAGTATTCTGCATTGTGGACTACCATAGTGTCACTGAAGGTTTTAATTTTGCAGGTTTCCAATGGAGGAGCTTCACAGAATGAAACATCCTGACCCAGATAACAAGGATGCTAGTGATACTGAGGACGATGACGACGATGACGACGACGATGACAATGGTGAAGGTGTTGATGAAGAGGAGGATGGTGGAGATGAAGTTTCAGGTGATGAGCCTAATAATGATGATGATGGTGGGGACCCTGAAGATGATGCCCAGGCAAATGGTGACGGAGGAGGTGATGAGGAGGATGATGATGATGAAGAGGAAGATGAGGAGGATGATGATGAAGAAGAAGATGACGAGGAGGTAGAAGAAGAGGATGAGGAGGAGGACGAAGGAGAGGATTTTCAGCAACCACCTGCAAAGAAGAGAAAGTGAGATTTAAGGCTAGTTTCCTCTGTTTTAGTCCTCGTAGTGGATGATCATTGGTGTAGTGGGGGGAGGTTCCGGTGTTGTCCATCTTCATAGGGTAGGAAAATTTGCCAACCTGTTGTGAATGAACTTGTTTTTGGCTATTTATCATGTTACTATTTCCATGATCTTACTTATTTGCCTCCTCATTATATAGTATTAAGTATTATGGGATGTGAGGATGTCTTACCTATTTTACTCGTTATTGGTCACTATTACATTCTCTGGATTTGTAGGGTAAATTTGAGGTTTACCAGACAGCATAACCTCTGTACAAACCAAGCCTTTGGGAAAAGCCAAGAGGGATCGCTCTTACTCTTAATCCTCAAAACGCCCCTTGGACTATTTACTAAAGAAGATGGTTTTTCATCGGCTAATCTGAAGAAACAGTCTTAGAAAATCATCTCCATCATAATGATCCAAATATTCTTGTCTTCCTTCTTGCCCAGGATTGCTTCTTTCTGAAAAATAGATGGAGGTGAACTACAACGGGCTGGAGGAGTTGGCCCTTTGGGTTACTGATTAAACTATCAAAGCAAGAGAATGGTAAACAAGGGAAGAAAAGAGAAGCTCAACAACTCACAAGTGGGAGTTTGACCACTTGGAACAAATACTAAGTGTGGTTTGGTCGTGGTCAAACTGAGAATGACAAGGAATGGGGGGGCTCGATATCAATGTTGTAAAGTAGGACTTGAATTCTTGAAAGAACCTGGACAGGTTATTCCACTTCGTTATCTGGAGAAGTGAATAGAAAGGCTGTGTTTGCTGGTGAAGATCAAGGTATCCTCGGTAGATACCCCTGGACTCTCCCATATCTACCTTGATCTGAACAAACCAAGAACTAAGCCCGTCTCGTTCCTCCGTGCCAGCGATTGCATGATTGCATCCGTCAGTTTATTGATTAAAAAAAGCATATCAAAGCAGGGAATGAACAAAGTTGTGTAAGATGTTCATGATATCACATTGAGTGGTAAGCACCGATAAATTGGTTTATGCAAAATAGAAATTTTGGATTCCCTGATGATTTCCTGTGTAGTATGGTGCCTAAATGTCCACAGTTTTTTAGTTGGTGGTGAGCCCTGGTGAGGGAAAACCATACAGTTTCCAGGAACCCAGATTTCTCCGTATCAATAAGTCGATTATCATATATGAGCTTTGATCTTAAATGCCAGCAAAATAAGAACAAAAACTGTTGAGTCTTGGGTCTTGGATCTATTCTAAGGGTATCAACTTTGAAGAAAACGACAAACCGAACTCAAACCTGGAGATGAAAGCCTCCTAATTATTCAAATGCAAAGCTGGAAGAGAATCCAGCATCCCCCACTTGTCAATGTTTGATTTTCAGATCCACTGAACATTACTATATTGATGTGATGCTCCGGAAATTGTTTGGAGGAACTTATTTAGCTCTGATTTGCTTTCCCCTGCTTTAAAAGCAATGGAATTAAAAAGTAAAAAACCCAGAAAAGCGTACGGTTGACATTATTGCTGAGATTACATAGTATTTCGAAAATTTCGATTTTCAGTGCCACATGATGGCTTAATTGTGGCCCAAATTTGATCAGATTATCCACATCAATACATAATTGTGATTAAATGTGGCATATTGTATTTTTGTTTTTAAGTTGACATCAACCATTTTTTTGAAAATCAGTGGATTCTCTAGGGGTCATGATAAGTATGGAAAATTTTGTACATATTATGTACCATTCAGCTGAGATAAACTATTAAAGTTGACAATTATCATTAAAGATAGATTAAAAAAAAAAAGAAAAACGAAATGTTATTTGATAATGTGGAGTGATTTGGTTCTTGTATTTGGCAACAGTTTCTTCAATCCCATTAAAATTAAAGAACCCATTGTCCAAATATCATTGACTTATCATTGCGATAAAAGTTTTACATGCCAAGTTAAGTATTCTCTTATCTGAAAAAAATAATAGCACTTAAATGTTTTAGCAAAAATTTAAATATTAATATGGTGGGAACGTTTCCTCTTCATTTACCATAATCTCTTATGACTAAAGAGTAAATTGGATGTACTTTTGTCCCAAGCAAAAGGTCAAATGGTGAGAAGCATGCATAGATGACTCATGGTAGAAAGAAGAAGACTAAATGATCGATCAAATCCGGGACATGACATGATCTAATCACACGTAGACAAGTGTAAAACTAATGAATCTATTTGATTATTGATGATACGAACATAACTAAAAAGTAACTTATTCGACGAAGTTGTATTTTAGTACATGTAGTGTTCTTCTATGAAAAGAATTATAAGTCTAATCTTATGATGAAGAATTATTCAAATTATTTGAAAATGATTTACAACCTTATTTTCAAATTTATCATTGTTTTGTACATCTCCAAGCAAGTCATGCATATTAGGTTTTGTGGATCAATCATCTCTTAAAAAAAGAAGATATGAGTGGGTATATTATTACCTGAGGAGAGTCACATGGAAAAATATTTTTCGGTCTTGTTTCTTCAAAGAAGAATATAAAGGTGTTTATTAACTCCAAGACATAAAATGTCAATGATGTAGTTGAATTGCAAATAACCTAGTTCATACAAATATCAATTCTAAGAACTTAAAAAGGATAACATGTGAAAATATGAGATTGGAGTGGTTGATCATTAGCAATGGTAGGTCACCTTAGAGTGGGCAAGTCAACCACTGTAAGGAATTGTTAACTAATTAAATGGAACTTTTATGTATTATTCTCTCATCCGTAACATGATTTGGTTGGCAAAACAAAGGCATTTTGGCATTAATCATGCACACTTAATTGAAAGAAAGTTTCTAGTCACATTTTTCACAATAAAAATTCACTTTTTTTTCTTCAAATTGTCCCTATATTTAGCAATTAGCAATATATTGAATTTTATAGGCTAATTCTATGTAATATGATAATATCCTTTGCGAGCTGATCAATGCATGCTAAAATTGAATGGAAAATCAATGTATCTTTTTTATTTCCATGCATATACTTCTGTAGATGTCCATCTACTCATTTATAGTCCCTTGGAATTTGCAGATAATTTGAAAATTTGTTGCATGAAGTAGGGAGGATGATTCATCATCATAGAACAGCAAATAGCCATTCTATACTTAACTACATCTTCAGTATGAGATGATTCCGATCCATCACAGTTTGGGTTTTTAATTTTATTTCAGATTTCAATGTTATGCAAAGACCAATAACCCTTCCAAGTGCCCAAATATGAGTGACAAATCAACCTTTCCTTCTGGCATAAGAAAAAAGACACCAGTAGGTGACTGGCCCACTCTGTCTCCATCACAAGGTGTTTGGTGCAAAGTCAAGCCCAAGTTTCTGTCCAAAGAGCCAAACCTGCCCTCTTTAGATTACCCATTAAAGGGTTGGATTTGGTGGTGTCTGGTGTGGGTGCTACCAGTTCCAACTTCCAACCTCAAATTGTAGCGTAAGAGGTGAAAGAAACAAGACTTAGAATATCAGGCATTTTCAGACAACAGGGTCATGCAAATGAAAAAATCTGCTCTGACTGGGGAAGTCTTTTTCTGTACTCAAAAGAAAAGCCAAAATGGAATATTAGTGTCCCATCAAACGAAAACCCAATTATCAAATCCATTACTAAGCCATACACTTTACAGTTTACACTGAAAAGAAACATAAGAAAATGACCTTTCCTCTGACAAAACGGAAATAAGATTTTAATTTTACATTAAATGATTGTACCATATATTTTAATGAATTTATATAATTCCCGTGCTGTGTAAAGAATTACCTGTGCTGTGTCTTACCCAAAAAAAAAACCTGTGCTGTGTAAATCAATACTGTTTCACTCCTCGAGACGATACAGATTCTTATGGTTTCTTGATTGAATATGGTAAAAACTTTAATGAGGCTCACCGCGTCCCCAGCTGAGCTCTGGGTTGTCTGCTTTCTTATTTAACGCTATCGATATACTCCAATGGGTGGTCGTGATTCTTTGGCCTGTTTTGATGCTTTGTCGTTCAGGCAGATTGAGTTCAAGCTAATTTTTTGAAACTCGAAATGGGCTCTTCAGTTCATCTTCTGGGTTTTGTCTTTTCAGTGATTTTCATCTTTCAGAACTCCAAAACTGCGTTTTCTCAGAAGTCAGTTGGAGGCGGAACTGTTCAAGGAACTATTTTGATAAATGGAACCGCAGCCATTGGAAGGACTGATGAAGATTTCATCTGTGCTACACTGGACTGGTGGCCACCTGAAAAATGTGACTATGGAACCTGTAGCTGGGGCCTTGCTTCCATGCTCAATCTGGTTACTTTACTCTCTCTCTCTCTCTCTCTCTCTCTCTCTCTCTCCCCCCCCATTAGTTTAGATTCACTTCTGTTGTAATTTCATCTATGAAGAATGAGATCTTGAACATGTGTTTTCTTTTCCTCTTTCTCCTAATGCATCTCATTCCATCAACAAATTTCTGTACTTGCTATAGTGTTTTTCATCATCTTGCATAATGATCTCAATCCCTTGTTTGTATAAATTCTTCAGTTTCTTTGAGCCCAGAGAACGAAGTGATGCAAAAAGGAATCACGCTCTGGTGACTTTAGATTCTGAGTTTGGAGATAAATAATTTTGGAGAACTCCTGTATCTACAAAAGTTTCTCTCTCTCCTATCACAGAAAGTGGATCTTAAACATAAGAGAAAACACAAGGATGTTTTGTCCCTCTGTTTCGCTGGTATTCAATTTTCATTTTAACCAACCCCACGTCTCTCCCTTCTTCTGGTACACAAATTTTCAATTTCTGTGGATTGGTATTGTAACTTCATGCTTCTGTGGTGCTGACCTGTGATCTCTTTGGTGGATTGTGTTCTGCTTTGAATAATTTCAAATTACAAATGCATTGGGTTTGAAGTCATGCAAACAATTGATTCGTGTTTAACTTATGAAACTCGTATGTTTATGCTTTGTCTTCTCTTTTCTCTTGCAGGATCTTAATAACAAAATCTTATTAAATGCTGTCAAAGGTACAGCACCTCTTTCTTTTCCTTCTTCTTCTTCTTCTTCTTTCTTTTTTTTTTTTTTTCTTGTTTGTCCTCTTGAATTCTTCAGGTTGTGCTCTCTGCTTTTACTACTTCAAAGATATAATTCCCTGCCTGGAAAATTTTGCAGCTTTTAAGCCCTTGAAACTCAGATTGGGTGGAACGCTGCAAGATAAGGTTATATATAAGACTAATCATACAAAGGAACCCTGTCACCAATTTGTTAAGAACAGCTCTGAGATGTTTGGATTCTCTGAAGGCTGTCTACCAATGTCTAGATGGGATGAACTTAACACTTTCTTCAAGAAGGCTGGGTAAAAACTAATTTCTCATCATTTGTCTTCATTTTTGAAAATGCAGTCATTGTAATATTCAATGATATGAACTGGGCTGAAGCATTTGTTGTTCTAAGTCTATTTTCTTCTACAGTTCTCTCATTGTTTGCCTTATTCAGGGCTGTGGTTATCTTTGGATTAAATGCACTCAATGGAAGAACTATGGCATCTGATGGCTCTGCAGTGGGACCCTGGAATTCTTCAAATGCAGAATCCTTTATACGCTATACTGTCAAGAAGAAATATAGCATTGGTGGTTGGGAGCTCGGTAAGAATTCATATATTGTCAGCTCAAATGTTTTAAGTATCACGATGATTGTTTTTTGAGTTAGAAGAGGCTGTGGTTCTGCCTCATGGAGAGTCTGATATTGTAGATCGAAATTTTCCAAATAAAACAGATCATATGAAACAGTTAGATATATAGGCACTTTTAATATCAGCCTTTGGACTCTCATTGTGTTACACTGCTCATGATTTGAATCAGTTTACAAGTTTCCCTATGAGTTTATTGTCCCAACTACTACCACCACGCACAAAATCCTGCTCTGCCCTGGTTATGTAGAGCAAGTAGCATCATTCAAAGTGTCTGCATGTTTCATAATTTTCTCCTCACTCAGTATATTGTTGAAATCCTAATAGTATCCCCTTGACATTTCAGGAAATGAATTGAGTGGGAATGGGGTTGGTACACGCGTTGCAGCCGACCAGTATGCGGCTGATGTGATTTCTCTAAAACAGATAGTGAATGATATCTACAGCGGTTCTCGTGTAAAGCCATTAATCATAACACCAGGGGGATTCTTTGATGTAAACTGGTTCACAGAACTAGTAAATAAGACACCCAAATCTCTGGATGTTGTCACACATCACATATATAACCTTGGCCCAGGTATCACACTCAGAATGTTAACAAATTTCACTAAATATCCATGCCTTCAAAATTGTGTTACCTTTAAACATTTCCTTTTCTGGAGTATAGGTGTTGATAACCATCTAATTGGAAAGATCCTTGATTCATCATATCTTGATGGTGAGGCACAGACCTTCAGCAGCCTCCAGGGTTTGCTCAAAAATTCTGCAAGTTCAGCAACCGCTTGGGTTGGTGAAGCAGGAGGAGCATATAACAGTGGCCATAACCTAGTCACCAATGCTTTTGTGTTTAGTTTCTGGTAAATTTCTTATGAATTAAACTCTGAAAGTTGTCACCTTTTTAGATATATTTCTTTCCAGGATTAACTTGTTTCTGACCACCAAAATAGGTACTTGGATCAGCTAGGCATGGCATCATCATATGATACTAAAACATACTGCAGACAAACATTGATTGGAGGAAACTATGGCTTACTCAACACCACCAGCTTTGCTCCAAATCCTGATTACTACAGGTAATTCCTGAACTATGAAATTCTTAGCTTACTACTGCTGGTGGTCGGAGCAAGTTTTTATGACCAAATTCAGTGAAATAATGTCTTTCAGGATCTCAGAAAACTATTACTTTCACAAGATTAGATACTTCACCCATAGAAAAGACTTACCTGTACAAGTTTTTTTTGTCTAGTTTGAAGACTGCTCCTTTCAGTTCATCAAACAAGACTTACCTGTACAAGGATTTTTGTCTAGTTTGAAGACTGCTCCTTTTAGTTCATCAAACAAGACTAGTCTCAGACAGTTAGAAAATACCTCATAATGAACCAGCTCATTGATGTTGTAGTTACTGTGCAGTGCTCTGCTTTGGCACCGGTTAATGGGGCAAACTGTCCTAGCGACGAACTTCATAGGAACAAAGAACATAAGGGCATATTCACATTGTGCAAACCAATCTGTAAGTTTAACTGAGTTACATAAATGAATCATCTTAATATCCTCTTTCCAGAATCATTGATTTGAATGCAACCTTGCAGAAAGGAATCACATTGCTACTGATCAACCTCGACAGCAACACCACAGTCGATGTTAGTGTTGCAACCGAAGATGCTGTCCTTAGTAGCACTTGGACTCCAGAACATAATGGAATCACAAGGGAAGAGTATCACCTAACACCCAAGGATGGAGACTTGCAAAGCCAAACGATGCTTCTAAATGGGAAAATATTGACTGTAAATTCAGCAGGGGATATACCTGAATTGTTACCTTTAAGTGTTAATTCATCAGGACCAATAACAGTTGCCCCTTACTCAATTGTATTTGCTCATATTCCTAATATTGCTGTTCCAGCTTGTAAGTAACTGGACCAAATGAACCGACGTGGTTCATTTGGTTTTCTATGTTTAGTTTTTTTTTTTTTTTTTTTTTTTTTTTTTTTAAGAAAGGAAAGAAAAGAAGTAATTTTTAAGTGTTTATTTTTATCTTATTTTCTCCACTTAGGATTCATTTGTTTTTGAAGGTTACTCTGTATACCATCTCATTAATGTAAAGACGAAGTGCAGATTTGGTAAAAAACAGGGTTAAGACTCAAAACTACATCAACCTCATCCTATGTAAAGATGAAGTGTAATTACATATACAACTTGGTAGCCTAGTTTATCTTTCCTTTGTTTCCTCTTCCCCCACCTGCCTTCGTTCCTCAAATGAATTAAGATTCTCTACCCATGGTCGGATTTAACATTTTATTTTTCTGGGGTAGAATTGGATATAAGTATTTAACAATCAAGCATGTGATTTTGAATTTCCTGCCATCAAAAACCAATGTGTACCCCTTTTTTTAGGGCAACCAATATGTAACCAATAAAAGTTATAAAAGACTGGACTTGGTAGACAAGTTCCTTTTCTTCTTTGGGGGGGGGGGGTTTGAAAAAAAAACAAAAAACACACCCCCCGGGGGGGCGGGTTCCCCCCCGGGGGGGGGCGGCCCTTCATACCTCACACTCGGAGGTCTAGTCTTCTTCTACCTTTGTAGCACTTAAGTCATGGAGTGATTTCTATAAAATAAAAATAAAAAGGAGAAAATTGTTGCCTTCTATATTATACTTTAATTACTATATTATTCTTCATATTTTTTAAACTATTAATCCAACCTTAAACTTTATTTGTAATTACTAATGTCTCTTTCCATTAAGTTTCTTTAGTTGAGTGATAACATAGCATTTTTTATTTATTTAAAAATTAAAATTTTTTTTTAATATTTTATATTACTTATCTACATTTTATATTAAATTATTATCCTTACAAGTAGGGAACTAATTAACCCTAATCATACGATCTTCTTCACTAATCAAAATACAGAGAAGAAAAGAAAAAAAAAACTCTACATCTTCTCTAACCCTAATTAAAAAAATTAAAAAAAAAAAAAAAAAAGAAAGAAGAATTTCTTCGTCTTCCTGTCAACTTTAAGAAGATAGACCTTTCAATTTGCATGTAATGACAAGGCAACTTGGATGATCATGAAAGAGGATCTTATCTAGTCTCTCACAGGTGACTTTTGTTTGCAGTCACTGGTGGAAACCCCTCTGTTGCTTGGGAAAAGGGGAACCTAAGCCCCCATCAATATGAGAAGCAATCCCAGATGGTTTCATTCCAGTAAAAGACTTTAATGGTAGTTCACCCTATTGTCCCATCTTAGAAACCTTGATGGGGACGTCCTAGAAGTCTTCAGTTGTTTTCATATAAATCTTTACATGTAAAATTTCTACTACTTGTATATTAGTCACTCTGTTTCCATCACAAGCAAATTTTTGTCAAAAACCAAACCTGTCCTCTTTAGATCATCCATTAAAGGGTTGGGTTAGGTAGTTTCTTGTAGGCAGTGACACCATATCCAATCTCAAATTGCAGAGAGACCAAGAAAACTATGTTTTTGAGGTGCAGAGTGCAGTGGTCAAGCTTCTGCAAGATGAACTGGGCTTAGATGTCATCCTGGAACGACCAAGAAATCCATTTACTATAAATGATCTTGGAGGCCCTTGCAACCTAGACATGAATGAGAAGCTGCCTATTGACTTGGAACCCTTGGCCAGAAGACCTGAAGTTTTACAAAGGCTGAAGGTGACCAGGAAGTCATTGTATCAATGGTTATAGAGATTAGAGAAGAGGTAGGTGTGACTGAATTTTAAGTATCACACGGCTTCCATAACCAGTTTTGCCAGTAAATTTGTGCTTTTGTTGCTTTACAATTTGTATTTAATCAAACAGTTTCTACAGCAGAATGAGCCCACCGTATTGTAACATGTACAGATGCTATGAGTCATTGCTTGTTGTGCTATTCATAACTTCATCCGCGATGAGCAAATTGCGGACAAAAAGTTTGAAGAATTTGGAAACCCGCATTGGATATCTGAAGAAGTAATATTGGATCCTGATATTCCCCCTGATAACACCCAATCGGAGCAAGACAAATGGAAGAAAAAAAGAAGAAAATTGCAAATGAATTGGCAGCAACAGCGAGACTCCCATTAATCACTTGAAAACATCAATTATAATCTCACTTGATTTTATGTAAGCACCTATGTATGAATTGAACATGCATGTTTAGTTATTTTTAATGTCTTTCATATTTATCTTTTTAAATATTTTATTAAAAAAATGTACCTATTTTGGCACAGAAGTTGTACATACCATACAAGATTCTGTGCCAAGATGGGCCAAAGAAACGTGCCCATCTATAGGTTACCATACAAGATTATGGCAATGATTCTGTGCCAAATTTGCCTACTTCAGGATAGAAGCATAAAAAATGGGTTCTGTGCTGAAGTGGGAATTTTGGCATAGAATGATTACCATACAACCCCTAAAATCTCTGACATTTCATACAACAGGGTCAAGCAAAATGAAAAATCTGCTCTGACCGGCAAAGTCTTCTTCTGTGCTCAACATAAAACCCAAATAGAATTATATTGTCCCAACTCCCAACAAACGAAAACCCAATTGTCAGATGACTCATTTACTCTGAAAAGAAACATAAATAATGACCTTTTCTCTGACGAAACGGATAAAAGATTTTAATCTTCAACAAAACAGATAAAAGATTTTAATCTTGCATTGAATGATTCTATTTCAAGCCTCCACTCTTCAAATTACATTTATTGAGTTGTAGAAAATTTCTGTGCTGTGTAAATCAATGATTCAATATACTTAAGTTTTCTTTCTTTCCTCTCCTATACGGCTATACAGATTCCGTCCCATATATTTTACTCTGGAAAGAGACATAAATGATGATCTTTTCTCATACGAAACGGATAAAACATTTTAACCTTCACCAAAAAAGATAAAAGATGACTTGTTATAAATCAAAATCACAAAATAGAGAATGGAATGGCAAGCCCATAGAGTCTTTTGTGATGCAGCTCTTGCTCTTGAGGTTGGGGGTGCTTTGCTATCCTAAATCAGTGGGGGGCAGATGCATCAGGCGGTCTCTGAACCAGTTGATTTCAGGGAGGCTCTCGTTGGTGAAGCTCAAGCAATCCGAGTTGCTTTGGTTGAGTACCATCGCCAGGGTCTTCATGAGATTGAAGCGATTTCTGATAATCAAGCCTTGATCAAGAGGCTAATGGAGCAAAACCTCCATCCACCCACAAACAAATTGAAGGGATCCTTTTTGACATTGGCCTCCTGTTACAGGAATTTTGAAAGTTGTAATTTTTCATTTGCTTTTTTAGGTAGATAAGAAACGGGAGGACTGGGTAGGTTCCAGCCCGTCTTCTACTTTTTCTAGCACCTGAAGTCAAGTCATGGAGAGATGAACGAAAGAAAAAAAAGAGTCTTGCAAGGTCTAGCAGTGGATTGAAAACTCTTGCAGTATAAGTGGTATTACCTCTGTAATCTTCCATTTTGTATCAGATTGCATTGCAGTTTGCAGTTGAGATGGGATCGAACAAGCTTGATGTATTGGATCTTCTTTGCAGCTTCATTGGGTTAGCCTTTTTCTTCCATACTTCCCAGGCTCAAAACTCTCCACAGGATTTCCTCGCAGCACACAATGCCGCCCGTGCAGAGGTTGGCGTCGCCCCATTGACATGGGACGACATATTAGCTTCCTATGCTGAAAACTACGTTCAAGAAATCGCCAAAAATTGCAGTCTCGTCCACTCCACCGCCCTACCCGCCTCTGGTGAGAACCTTTGTTGGAGTTCCGGTGACATGTCGGGCTCCGAAGCTGTTAATTTGTGGGTCTCTGAGAAAGAATACTATGACTACAATAACAATTCTTGTAGCGAGGGCATATTTTGCAGACACTACCTCCAGGTGGTTTGGAGCAAATCCCTTCGCCTTGGTTGTGCCAGAGCTCGGTGCGACAATGGAGGGACTTTCATCTCATGCAATTATTATCCTCATGGAAACCTTGTTGGCGAACGTCCTTACACAAGAGAAGTCTTCAGTTGTTTCCATATAAATCTTTACGTGTAAAATTTCAAGTACCCGTATTAGTTGGAACTTTTTCTCCGCAATAGAACCAAGAGACAGTATTTAGATTTTTTAGGGCAAAATTTTGCTTGCCCACTGTTATGAATCCTTAACAAGCAAAAGTTATCGTCTTTTAGATTTCGAAAAAATCGTATTGGTATTACTAATTTGAGGAAATTTCTTCTGTGCTGAGAAGAAGATTCGCATGGAAATTGGAATAAGAGGATGCGGTAAAACCCAATTACCAAATCCGGTGTGATATTCCAGACAGATCTTCATGAGAAACCCAAAAAACATTTCTCCGGCGATCGTTAATCGAGTTCCGGAGGTCTCTGATTACCTTCTACGATTTCCCATTTCACTGGTAACCCTACTATTCTGGCGTTGGCGCAAGGACCCAGCAACCTGAGGATACTTTTCATGCTCATAATTGCTCTCAAGAACTCAGATATTTTGTATTAATTCAAAAACAAATAGACAAAAATGACCAACATAAGATTGCAGGGGATTGATTTACAATGCATAGAAATTTACATAATAAGAAGAATATAATTTCTGTTAAGACATTGATTACGAGGATAAGATGGAATAGCTAAAATATGTTTCAGAGACATGAGTAAGACAAATAGATAGATAACTGGATGGATTAAATACGGAAGATTTTTTCCCAATCTTAATTCCCTGAGATACATGAATAGCTTGTCATTATTGTTCAGCGGAAGAGGGGAAAATGAAAGAAAGATGCGATTATAGACAGTTGATTCTTCTGCTCGACTTCAAGCCATGCTACTAGGGTGCCACTGAGACTCCTCTCTAAGTTAACTCATCATGAATAAAAATGAAACAGAGCTTCTTCTGAGTTTACTAATTTGACAGGAACTTCAACCTCTATCTTCAGTCCAGAATAGTCAAGAATCTAACAAAATGGTATAAACATCATTGGTGACTACGATAAAAAACAGTGTAGAACATAAACTAAATATGCAATCAATCCAGTTAGAGCTCGGCCTAACGTTTACATGTTTATAGTGAGAATGAACATTAACAGAAAGCTGGAAAACCCAACAAGCCAGATAAGAATTTTGAAGTACTTGACCAATGAATTCTTTAGATGGTTAGGAAATCAATATGGTGGACCATCCACACAAAGTTGAGAAAGAGAAGACAGAAAATGCAGCTAGAACCTAGATGGTTGGGATCATTAAGATAACTACAACTCGATATGTAGAGTGCAGTGTGAACATTATATGCATGTCAAATGACAAGCCTCAGTTCCCTTTTTATTCACATGACCCTCTCAAGAAAATGACAGAAAAACTTGAGGGTAAAGAACTGTCTAATATTATTGGGAGCTAATAAAGAAGAAGTCCTCTTGTAACCAGCTTCCTCCAATAAGTGGGTTATTACTTCCTGAAATAAACAGAAACATTAAAGAAGGAATAAGACTTCATATAGATTGTAACAACATATGCAAGCACAAATCAACATTAATCTAACAAACAAGCTTGAATCTTTATAACTGCATCCTACAGAGGAAATAAGTTGTCACATAAATTGCCATATCTTTTTATCTACCTTTCCTCCAACCAATCTTCTTATTGGGCAGAAGAGTGGTACATATTGCTGCAATGGGAGCTAAAAACCAAGTTCACTGTCTATTGAAGCAGAATTACAAGGAAAAGACACAAAATTACCTCTCTTTGCTGCTCAGACATATACGAACCCGTCAAATCCTGCAAGACATCTAATATGTCATCGAAAGTCACCTTGCTGTTACCATCTACATGATATACTTTGAAGATAACTGAAGAAACTTTTACTTATAGACTGAAGCTCTAGGAGCAGGAAAACAAAATTGTTTAAAATCATAAAATGCAATATAGAAATGCCAAAAATAAAAATCCTACAGCAGAGAAAAGCATCCTGCATTCAATTTTCTGCTTAATGCTTGCCTTTGAGCTGAAGGCTGACAAGAAGGCGATGTAGTCCTTGAAATTTAAACCATCCACAATCTTAAGCAGTCTCTGCAATTTTATGAACAAAATAAGTCACTATAAACAAGGGCACCCGCTGCAAAGGCATATAGTCGAACTAATTAAATGCTTAGCAACCTAATAATCAAAGGAGAAATAAATGACTCTTAGACATATAAAGCATACAAGTTGAAATATAGAGAAAACAAGTTGAAAACCAGTACAAGATGTTACCTGAGAAAGAGGATTAACTATCATTACAATTGATTTTTGAGTTAGAAGAGGCTGGGGTGCCTCATGGAGAGGCAGATTTTGTAGATTCAAATTCTCCAGATAACACAAATTATATGAACCAGTTAAATATAATGGCAACTCTAATATCAGCCTTTGGACTCTCACTGTATTACACTAATCAGTTTACAAGTTTATTTGAGTTTAATGTCCCAACCACCACCACCGCACACACAGAAACACACACAATCCTGCTCTGTCCTGGTCATGTAGAGCTAGCAGCACCATTTGAGGTGTCTGTATATGTCGCAGTTCTCCTCACTCGTCTATTCTTGAAAACCTAACAAAATCCCCATACATTTCAGGAAATGAATTGAGTGGTAACGGAGTCGGCACACGCATTACAGCTGACCAGTATGCAGCTGATGTGATTTCTCTAAAACAGATGGTGCATGATATCTATAGGGGTTCTCGTTTGAAGCTGTTAATCATAACGCCAGGGGGATCTTTGATGAAGATTGGTTCACAGAACTAGTGAATAAAACACCCAGATCTCTGGCTGTTGTCACACATCACATATACAATCTTGGCCCAGGTATCTCACTCAGAATGTAGACAAATTTCACTAAATACCCATGCCAAATGTGTTACCTTTAACTGTTTCCTTTTCTGGAGTTTAGGTGTTGATAACCATCTAATTGGAAAGATCCTCGATCCGTCCTATCTTGATGGTGTGGGAGATACGTTCAACAGCCTCCAGAATGCTCAAAGATTCTGCAAGTTCAGCAACTGCTTGGGTTGGTGAAGCAGGAGGAGCATATAACAGGGGCCAAAACCTAGTCACCAACACATTTCTGTTTAGTTTCTGGCAAGTTTCTTACGACTTACTCTGAAGGTTCTCACCCTTTCAGATATTTCTTTCAAGAACTAACTTGTTTCTGACCACCAAAATAGGTACTTGAATCAGCTAGGCATGGCATCATCATATGATACTAAAACATACTGCAGACAAACATTGACTGGAGGAAACTATGACACCACCACCTTTGTTTCAAATCCTGACTAGTACAGGTTATTTTTGAACTTTGAAATTCTTAGCTTCATAACTGTTGTTCCGGCTTGTAGGTTACTGGGCCAAATGACCAATTGGTTTATTCGGTGATCTACATTTAATAAAAAGAAAAGAAAAGAAGTAATATTTTTAAGTGTTTCTTTTTCTTTTTTCTCCACTTGTAAATTGTAATTCATTTGTTGAGAAGGTCACTCTAGATTACCATCTGATCATGTAAAGATGAAGTGCAAATTTGATAAAAAGACGAGTAAAGACTCACAATTACATCCACCTCATCTTACTGTAAAGATGAAGTGAATGCACATACAATTCGGTAGCCTATGTTCTCTTTCCTTTAAAGAACGCAGGACGTGTGTCTCCCCTTCTCCCAAGCGTCTGATTTTGAATTTCCTGTTATCAGAGACCAATGTGTACCCTTTTTTGGGGACAACCAATAAGTACCCACTAAAACTTATCATTTGCTTTTAGGTAAGTGACAAACTACAGGACTTGGTAGGAAAGTTCCCTGTGTCTTTGCAGTTCTACTTTTGCTAACACTTGTGAAGTCATGGAGTGTGAAGAGGCAAGAGAAGTCTTGCAAAGTCTAGCAGTGAATTGAAAACTCTTGCAGTACTAATAGCATTACCCTGTATCTTACATTTTGTATCAGATTGCATTGCAATTGCAGTTTACAGTCGAGATGGGGTTGAACAAGCTTGATGTGTTAGATCTTCTTTGCAGCTTCATTGGGTTAGCCTTTCTCTTCCATGTCTGTCCGGCTCAAAACTCTCCAGAGAATTTCCTAGCAGCCCACAATGCCGCCCGTGCAGAGGTTGGCATCGCCCCAATGACATGGGACGACATATTAGTTTCCCTTGC
Source organism: Hakea prostrata (assembly GCF_041222555.1). Classification (NCBI taxonomy): domain Eukaryota; kingdom Viridiplantae; phylum Streptophyta; class Magnoliopsida; order Proteales; family Proteaceae; genus Hakea; species Hakea prostrata. The sequence continues at coordinate 58,733,836 of NC_142601.1, read as the reverse complement.
TGAAAACGACATTCAAGAAAGCACCATAAATTGCAGTCTCGAGCACTCCACCCTCCAACCCACCCTACCCGGCGTCTCTAGTGAGAACATTGCTTGGAGTTCCCCTGACCTGTCGGCCGCCGAAGCTGTTAATTTGTGGGTTGCTGAGAAAGAATACTATGACTACAATAACAATTCTTGTATCGAGGGTGTAGTGTGCGGACACTACCTCCAGGTGGTTTGGAGCAAATCCCTTCGCCTGGGTGCGACAATGGAGGGACTTTCGTCTCGTGCTACTATTATCCTTCTGGAGACATTCCTGGGGAACGCCCTTACGAAAGAAAAGTCTTCAGTTGTTTCCATATAAATCTTTACATGTCAAATTTCTAGTACTTGAAATAGAAACAAGAAGAGACGGTTCAGATTTTTATGGCAAAATTCTCTTGCCCATTGTTAGGAATCCTTAACAAGCAAAAGTTATCCTCTTTATGATCTCAAAAAAATCGTATCTGTCCTTATGCGAGGAAATTTCTTCCATGCTCACATGAAGACTCAGATGTAAATTGGAATAAGAGGATGTGGCAAGACCCCATTAACAAATCCGGCGAGATATTGCAGACAGATCTTCATGAGAAACCCAAAAAACATTTCTCCAGCGATCGTTAGTCGAGTTCTGGAGGTTTCTGATTACGTGATACGATTCCCATTTCCCTGGCAACCCTAGCCATGAAATGCCTTATTCTTCTGGCGATGGTTTTTGTCTTTTCGTAAAAGCATGTGGATTGTCATCATAGAAATTTGAAACAAGGTTCTTCACACATACCCACGCGGTATGCACGGGTGAACCAGAAAAATATGATTTTTCAGGAGCAATTGAAATCAGGGAAAAGGGCACAAGCTACTTCGTCCTGTAAAGTTAAAATGAATATTATTCTACTGGTTCAAGCACTTCTCCAAAATATTTTTGAACTTCACATATGTAGGTATTGTTACAATTAATTGAATTCTTTTGCTGGAAGAGACTTTTACCATTGAAGAGAGAAAATTTTGTCTCTGAGATAAAGTACTTTTCTTAGAAAGCAGATGGAGGTCATACACCCGTAGCAATACAGCACCTGGACTATATAGCTTTTATAATAAAACGTGTTAATCACTGAACCTGTTGAGAACTGTTTAAAGGAGAAGATGAGGCTGAAATTGCAACTGTTTAATTGTTTTTAAGTTTTGCTATGACTGTGGAAGATGAAGATACTTTTCAAGCTCATAATTGCTCTCAAGAAGTCGAAAATTTTATACTCCAATTCGAAAGCAAATAACAAATAACCAACATAAGATTTGAGGGGATTGATTTACAATGCACAGAAGTTACATAACAAGAAGAATATAACTTCTATTAAGACATTGATTACAAGGATAAGATGGAATAGCTAAAATATGTTTCAGAGACACAAGAGTAAGACAAATGGACAAATTACTGGATGGATTAAATATGGAAATTTTACCCCAAAAATAAAAAATCTGAATCTTTAATTCCCTGAGATAGATGAATAGCTTGTTAATACTGTTCAGGGGAAGAGGGGAAAATGAAAGAAAGATGCGATTATAGACAGTTGATTCTTCTGCTCGACTTCAAGCCATGCTACTAGGGTGCCACTGAGACTCCTCTCTAGGTTAACTCATCCTCAATTAAGAATGAACAGAGCTTCTTCTGAGTTTACTTATTCGACAGGAACTTCAACCTCCATCTTCAGTCCAGGATAGTCAAGAATCTGGTGAAAGGGTACAAAACAACATTAATGACTATAATGTAAAAAAAAATGTAGAATATAACTAAATATGCAGTCAATCCAATTAGAGCAGGGCCTAACTTGCCTAACTTGTTTTACCAAAAAAAAAAAACTTGCCTAACTTCTACATGTTTTATGTTTGAAAGAAAACATATTTCCCAAGACAGAATGAACATCAACAGAAAGCTGGAATACCTAACCAGCCGGATAGCAATTTTGAAGGACTTGATCAATGAATTCTTTAGATGGTTAGGAATCAATATGGTGGACAATCGACACAAAATTGAGAAAGAGAAGAGAGAGAATGCAGCTAGAACCTAGATAGTTGGGATCATTAGGATAATTGCAAATCGGTATATCGTGCGCAGTGTGAACATTATATGCACATCAAAGGACAAACCTCAGCTGCCCTGTTATTCAATGACCCTCTAAAGAAAATGACAGAAAAACTTGAGGATAAAGAACTGTCTGATATTATTGGGAGCTACTTGCGTTTGCAGCATTTACCAAGTGGTTGGTCTGAATGAATATCACTTCCAAGACATAGAATTTTAGTTCCTGCCTTGCTCCTGACTCATTTCTAAAGGGAAAAGGGGTTTGAAGAAAAATGGTGACCAACAGGTAATAAATTCAATCCTAGTGTTTATTGAGCCTTTCAACTATAAAATTAGAAGGGCCCAATAAGCACAACCAATTCAATGAAAGCTCGGAAGAGAACTCCAAAATATAAGGAGTGTACCTTAATGAAGTCGCCCATTAATAAAGAAGAAGTCCTTTGGTAACCAGCTTCCTCCAATAAGTGGGTCATTACTTCCTGAAAACATAAAAAGAATAAGACTTAATATAACAACAAATGCAAGTACAAGTCAACATTAATCTAACAAATGCAAGCACAAGCCAGCTTGAATCTTTATTACTGCATCCTACAGAGATAGTAACTTATAACATAAAAATTGCCATCTCTTTTTATGTACCCTTCTTCCAACCAATCTTCTTATTGGGCAGAAGAGTGGTACATATTCCAGCAATGGGAGCTAAAAACCAAGTGGACTGTCCATTGAAGCAGGATTACAAGGACAACAAAATTACCTCTCTTTGCTTCTCAGACATATATGAACCTGTCAAATCCCGCAAGACCTCTAATATGTCATTGAAAGTCACCTTGCCGTTACCATTTACATCATATACTTTGAAGATAACTGAAACACATGAACAGTGAAAATATTGAAACAATCAATGTCTGGAGTTTAGCACTAGCACTGAAAGAAACTTTTACATATAGACTGAAGCTCTAGGAGCAGTAAAAATGAAATATAGCAGCAGAGAAAAGCCGTACATTCAATTTTCTGTTTCATGTTTGCTTTAGAACTAAAGGCTGACAAGAAGGCGACGAAGTCCTTGAAATTCAAACCGTCCACCATCTTAAGCAATCTCTGCAATTTTATGAACAAAATATACATCACTATAAACAAGGGCACTTCTGCAAAGGCATATAGTCGAACGAATTAAATGCACTGAAACCTAATAATCGAAGGAGAATTAAATGAATCCTAATACACAAAGCAATACAAGTTGAAAACCAGTATAAGATGTTACCTGAGAAAGAGGATTCATGGAGAACTCAGGCACGGATAAGAATTCATCCGCAGAGATAAAACCCTTGGAATTGCGATCGAGCTGACAGAATCTCTCATACAGAGAAACTATTTCTTGCTGCGAGACTGAATTTGGCATAAAATAGAGAGACACAAATGAGTTCCCACAAATAACAAATAGATTAGTTAAGAACCCAATTGACACAAGTCCAGAAAACGGAAAAGTTGAAGAGGTTTACATAAATAGTCGCAGTATTCCTGAACTTCTTCGATATCGTACTGAGTAAGCGTCGAATATGCACCACCCATCTCTTCTATCTTCCTCTGTGAGCAGATATGAATTGCTGAATTAAGCGATAAAAGGTGGGGTTTTGCAACCGCTTCAAAAACTTGGAACAACAAAGGTAAAAAATTCTTCAACAGCAATAAGCAAGACACCTTGTGAGAAAGATGGGTAGGATTTATATAAGGATAGAAGTCCAGAGTGACGGCTTTGTGATCATCGAAGAACCCAGAGACCAGAATCGAAAGAACACAATTTTAAGTGAATTAAAAAACAAGCCAGCAGCAATGTTTGGATTTTCAAAGGAAAAACGAGAACCTGCAGACCGTGGACTTGGTGAGTTGCGTCAAGGAGTCTCTTTTAACACAAAAAGACAATCTTCTGTGCTTCCAATGTGTCATCGATCTCAAGATTCATCCTAGTCGTCCACTCGTACACCATTGGCCCATCTTGTGAGATGATCATTGAGTCATTGAGAAAGTTTCAGTTTTTCTTAATTCTTAACGCGTGGAGGGAATTCCAAGGATTGTCAAGAATAAAGATGCCTCGAGCTTCAAGTTTGATCTTTTTACTTTTTCACAAGTCAGAATAGGATTTTGATCAGGTTCACAAAAAAAAAAAGGGTTTTTCATTTTCTTTTGAACGAAGTACAAACGTTGATCCGTGACATCCAAAGGTTTAAATTTAATTAAAATAAAATAATTATATATTATATATTTTAGATTAACTTTTGGATATAGCTGATGAACATGTGTCCTTCATCCAGAAAGAAATGAATGCAAAAAATAGACCTGATAAAATTTCAATCTCAATAAGACCTAGGTTTATAACCAAAGAATAGAATAAGACTTGGGTTGGCCTAGAAGATGAATTAAGGACCTGTTTGATTTGATTATCTGAATTTAGAGATTTTAAATCATTGAATTCATGAATTGAAAATTTATACCTATTTGGTTGTAAAACATCCCTATATACCTACAAACGTGAACTAAACTATTTTTGGGTATTCGATGAAATCCATGGATTCTACTATAAATATAAAATTGGTGAAGCAGATTCATGAATTCTATGAACTTTAATAGATTTAAGGTTACCCAAACAGTTAATTTTTCGAACCATGAGTCTGTAGATTTGAAATCTCATTTCATTTCAAATCCCTGAATTCATGTAATCAAACAGGTCCTAAAAAATTTCTAACTTTGTGATAAGGTTGGGTTTGAGCTGAACCTAGCTTCTTTCTCTTCTTTGGCCCTTGGATCTTCCAATCAAGGTCAATCAAGTCTCATATTGATGATGGGTTAAGATTACATAAATTATTCAGATGTTGAGCTAGAGTCAAGCTGAGTCAGGGTTGAATTAGGGTTTCAATATATAAACCTAGCCCCAACCCAACCCAACCCAGCACTGTTGTAATCCTAAAGAAAGAAAGACTTTTCAAAGTCTCAACAGTTTAGTGTTGACCAGGCCTCTTGCCAATTGCATTAAAATTAGAACTATTCTAATGTTTGCTGATTCCAGGAATTGCAGGAAGGAGAGTGGTGAGTGGAGCTTACTTGCTTGGATGCACAAAGCTTGCGTAGGGTATTTTTAATTCTCAAAGAAGTTTAAGTGTTGACTGTTGGATTATTGGGTATTATTTTTGAAATATTCTGAGCAAACCATTCTTGAAAGAAGTTTACAACATTCCAATTGGTACTTAGAAAATTTCCCTGAGATTTTGTTTTGCATTTTTCAATTCACAGGAATCTTACTTCGTGTGAATGCAGTTTGATTCATTTTCTAACATACCAAACTGCAAACCCACGTTTTTTCCCTTGCCCATTTCATTCTAAAAAAAAATAATAGGAATGATTTCCTTGCTGTACTAATCTAAAATATTATTAAGAACTATTTCTTGGATAGCAAGTGAACACCCCCACATTGTCATCTTCGCTGGCATTATTTTTCCTTTGCTTAAAATTTAATGAAAAGATTCAAGATCATCTTCAAGTTGCATGGTTTTAATATGTGAATGACCAAAGAGGGTTTACACCTATCTGGCGGCACATATATTAGTAATATTCCCCCCTCCATAATATCAACTCGCCAGCTCCAAAAAACAAAAAAATGTTTACAAGTGTTATTAATTAATAAATGCATAATATGTTTTTTTATTTTTCATGTTAGAGGGATGGGATGGTCATTCTGATTAAGATTTTCATATTTATGTTTACTCTCCCATCATTCTTAAAATTTGTGTTTCACATAAACCAGGTAGAATGGGCAGATTTAAGTAATTTTGACAAATGGGTTTCGAATAAATTCAGCTTATATAAAAGACTAATATCTCATAGTACGAAGTTAAGAATTAAAATCTGGTTGAAATCAGGATAACAATTCTATCATATATTTAAATTATATAAAAAAAAAACTATTCTGAAGATGTAAACGAAGTACATGTAAATTTGGCCTGAATGAACCTCGTATTATTACAAATAAAATAATAAAACAGCTTATGCAAATTGACATTGATTAAAACATGATTATAAACACATAACTAGCCCTGTTTTTGAATTTCTGTTACATATTCTATATCTAATTTGTTTTTAATTTTTTTAGATGGGGTCAACTATGTATTAGTCAACATTTGTGTGAGAACGACAAAACATAATGTTCTCATTTAATTTAGGCAGTTTTTGGCCTCTCTCTCTGTTTTGTTTATCTTTATTATTAAAGATGTAAAAATGATGACAATATTCTTTCATTGTTATTTGAACTAGCCAAACAATTTTTAAGTAAGACTTCATGCACAATTAGATTTATTGGTAAATGATGTCAATTATTATGGAACCAAGGAACTATTTTAATATTTCTTAATGTTAGGTTTTAGCTTTCCTAACTACAAACATAAATTAATTGTTTTAGATTTCAAAATCCGAAATATGATACCCAAAGTGCATTGAAAGAGTCACCAACTTACCCCTACTCCTGCTCATTAAAATCATCTTTGATCATTGCTATTAAAAAAAACCCTTTTGTTAAACTTTTGAAATATTTGATTTATATTTTATCACAACTGATTTATATTTTATCACAACTTCAAGTCGCACATGGAGTAACTGTTCCAATGGTCCTCAAAGAATTGGGTCAAAGTCAGATCGAGTTCTCATTAATCTTACATGGATTAATTCTTTTCCCTATGTCAGCTCTCTTCATTCATCCTAAGTTCTCCGACCACTCTCCAATGGCAGTATACCTAGGAGTAATGCCCACAACAAGAGGTAAATACTTTTCATTTTATAACCATTGAGTCTCTAATCCTAGTTTTCTCCCAATTGTAGCTGAGCTTCTAGCAAGCCACAACCGGGGAATCTGGATTTGCAACCCTGTCGGGGAGCACTTGGCTTTTCCACCCCAAAATACAGGGGGGCCCAAGGGTGGGTGATGGGAGTTTTAGCCTTTGGTCCTTTCATTGAAGATGACTTTCAAACGAAAGAGGGGAAACAGAAAAATTGAGAAGCCAAATGTTTGCAAGGGAATCTGAATACAAGCAAAAATCTTGGATCCACTGGCTTTTCGAAGGTGATGGTAATTCAAAGAACATCGTCATAGTAATCGTATCTCTTTCATCTTAGATTCCACTGGCAACATTCTAATAAATCCGGACCTGGTTTGTATTGAAGCTAGGCAATTCTTTAAAAATTTATATTCAAGTAAAGCTCCATTGTCATGTGAAGATATAATTTTTTTCTTGAAATTTTGCAAAACATCCAAACCCTAAACCCAATGTTTGGTCACTTGCCACTAAATTAGAAAATCATATCTATAAACTACTTACACAGTGATAGCAACTTGACAATCACAAATTAAGAAAACCAAACTAACATTACTATGACTAGCTATGCGCGTTAGACTTTTGGAAGCAATCGGAGAAGGTAATGAACATGTGGAGGTACACTCTGACTATAAGGATCCAATCAATTTGGTTTTGAATGAGTTCATCCCTCTCCCATGTATTCTCCCTATAGTTCAGGATGTGGGATTTTTAGCCTCTAAATTCTTGGATTTTAGAACAAGGCACATTTCTAGGAAGTCCAATGTTATTGGATATCCTATCTAGGAAGACAATCAACCTTACAAATGAGGTTGAGTGGCCTATTTCCGACCAATGGCTTTTAGAACTTTGCTCGACCACTTCTCAGGTGTCTTATAAATAAATATATATTTACAAAAAACAAAACACGAGTTAGAACCTAATCTACAAAGCATGAAGAATATGACTTCTTTTTTTTTTTTTTGGGCTTTTCTCAATAAATATGTATCCAACATTGATAAAGATTATAAAGTAAAGAAAATTCATTTGTAAACATTTGATAGTCAAAAGACCTATTTCACCTCAACTTAATTAAAACAGATGATTTGCATACAAGATCTCTTCAAGCAAAACCAATTCTGAGAAGAAGCATATATTAAAACCCATAAAGCTAAAAAAAAAACCAAAATGTGAAAATTTGATGTTAATAATCATGAAGCTTAGTCCAAACTCCAGCATTGTGCATGCTTTAGTTAGACAGATTGTCATTTTCCCAGAGGAAAAAAAAAGTTGGAAAACTTTTCACCCAACAAATAGTTTAAGACAATTTGTTGAAGCAATCAGACATAAACCGAATTGGCTTAACAACTACAATCTTCTAGGAATATTACTAGTTGAATTAGATTTCAAAAATTATGTCTTGAGATAATGGTGGATTCATGCAATTTAAAAAATTAAGTAAACCTGCTTCAACTTGACATTCCTTTTCTGAAATTACAACTTCTTTAGTAGGTATGCTCATGTAAGCAATCCTTTTTAAATAATATCAACTTGGTTTTTACCAATATTTATGATTGTTGGGTCTACAAAATATTGTGTAACAGTTTTTTTTTTTCATGTCTCATTTAAATTATTATGGTCAATTTAAATTTTATTACTCTTTTATGGAGTTGATGATTAAAAAATATATAATTTCTAATTATTAAAATAAAAATAAATAAATAAAAACTTCAAAAGGAAAGAAATGGGAGAGTTCCCACTTTTCAAAGGTACAATCTCACTATATGTAGTGTGAAACCATCTCTCTCATGAGCTTGTCAATGTCAACTACAATTTTGATAGTTTTAATTTATCAAGAAGGAAGAGAAAAAAAAAATCTCAATAGATTTGATTAATTAAAAATTGATTTATCGTGCAAACTTATAATAAAGTTATTAGCTATAATCTAGTGAAATAAGATAATGAATAACAGAATAAATTTTAAAATAGATTTTCATGTAAATCAGGTGATTTTTTATCATTTAAAAAATTGTTAAAGTACTTTCCTTGGACAAAGCATTTTTTTTCTTCTTTTAATCATTTAAAACTTCTACTCTCAAATTCATCTGAGAGAAAAACACGCTTACTAACCGAATTATAAATTTATTGTATAGATTTGTATATCGTGATGAATGGATTTGAAGTTGAAATTTAGAGAACATCAAGAAAGATGCAGGAGCTCAGTTTCCAGGCCTTCGTTGAGATTATCACTTCTTACACATTTCCCATTACTGTACTTAAATTTTCAACAGAAACTGAAATCCAGAAACAAGTTAGACTCACTCTGTTAATCAGCCTTGCTAGTAACAACTGCTCCAAATGATGAAATCGAAGTTCAAACTTCAAACTTCAAATGAAAACCATGACTTTATATATAATATCTGATACCAACCCCTAATTTATATAACACATTAAGTATTCCAACATGAAAGAAGAGATGGTGACGCGCAACTCCCGGGCCTCAAGTAAGTCACCACACATTTTAAATGTAAAATTTTGACCAAGCCCAGCAACATGCAGAGCGTGTACAGCACAGAAGACTGTTCCTTCCATTACCATTATCCAGGAGTACATTTATTGTATTTTCCAAGAACTAAGACTTTGGAGTTCTGGGTTGAACCCTTAAACTGGAAAGAGAGGCAGGGAAGAAGAATTAAGGGTTTATGATCAAAGACCTTGCTTTAGTCATGCGCAGGACCGTCATGCGATACATCTCGGTTTGTCGGATTGAAATCTCGACTATTGAGATTCATCATGCAAAGTGAAGGAATTTCGTTATGACCAGAGCTTGGTCAGTTTCTCACTAACTACAAGGGATCTCACACCTCACACTGCTTCTGACGGCTGAGTGATGGTAAGCCAACGCACTCTTCTTTCATAAAATTATTCTGAATTGTGTAGCTCATGGCCTTTACTGATCACCAAACATTTGACTAAAGCACCTACCAAATCTTTACCTGATTGTTATAATGAAGCCCCTCCTTTTTGACAAGGAAGCCTTCCCTCAAGAGTATATTATCATTTATTGGCAACTAACACTCTTCACGATCTGTTACAGACTAGTTTTAAACTTAGGGCAGGCCAAAAATTGGCCTTAGGGTTGGACCCATCTTGCTCCATGAATACCAGGCCTGTGGTGTTTCAACCTAAATAATTTTTGTTATATACATGGCACAAAGAGGACATAAAATGAATAGACTTTAAATATAAAAAGAATGAGACATATCATCAATTCTCTGTCGATAAATTTAAAAATGTGCAACTATTGGGTTTGTGCATCTCTTATCTCCTTTCCCTCCCACTTGAACAATCCCTCCCCCCACCAAAAAAAAAAGGATTTACAAATATAGATTAGAAATAAACATTCAAGAAATGACCCGCTGATGTTCTTGCAATGCAATAGGTACTGTTGGTCTCCATACTGTACCATTAGGGTTGTCCATCAGCGCAATACCCACAGCAGCTAAGTCTTTTCTGATTGCATCTGATTTCTCAAATTCCTTATTTTTCCTTGCTGAAGTTCTTTCAACAATTTTCTGCAAAACTTGGTCTTCCGTCAACCCTGCCCGTTTCAACGCCTTCTCTCTCAACTGCTGCAAAACCTGCAGAAAAAAAATGGAACCTAATGAACAAACATAGAAAAGAAAACCATTTGACACACCAAACTTTAACTTCAATACCTCAGAACAACTTGTCGGCATCAATCCAAGAACGGTTAAGACTCCTCTAATTTCTTTTTCGAGAGCATGCAGTGAATTGATACGGAACTCCTGCTTCTTCCCCTGCATTGAGTTATAATATTAGAATGCAGAACGAGTATGGACACATGGGAAATAGGAGAGAGATACCACACCTTCCGAGTATGTAGGAGATCATTGATAGTTTTCAATGGGTCAGAGAGTGCAGCAAAAACAACAGGAGTATGAAGGTCATCTGACATAGACGTCACAAAATCATCGTGGAACTTATTGATGCAATTCACTGTCTCGGATGGAACAGGATCCTTCATGTTTGCTCCATCATGTTGCAACAAAATTTCTTGACAATCATGAAGTGTCTGCAAACATTGCAACATCATGAAATTGCTCCATTACTTAACAGGCATCTCCAATTAATTAATTGCAGATTTGATGAATCTCCTCATCATGCTTATAAATGCTAATTTTGTTTTTGAAAGTAACTTTGTATACCACTAGTTAATCTAAACAAAAACAGATCCCTACTTCATTAAATGTAGTGACTCTCCCATGGGCTCATAGCATCTTATTGAGGCTAAACTTCATGGACATATAAACATCACAATGACTTAAGTATTCTTGTAGCCAAAAACCATTTTGTCATGAAGGTATCAAAAGCTTTTAAAAGTGGTTGAAAATCAACAGACTTTAATCAAACAGCTGCAAAAATACCAGCAGAAAATGAAATGTAGGGTGAACAAAGTCAAATGGGATATTATATGAAGAGCTGGATTCTTCATCCTTCCAACAGTTGAACTGTCCCTGCAAAAGGTCCACATGGCTCAATCTGCAGAGCCACTTAATGAACGCAATATCTTCAAATTAAAGGAGCACAATAGTCGTCCCCCCTCCCCTTTTTTCCATCTCTCTCTTTTTCTATTTTCTTCTTATCTGTGGAAGGGATAAGAGAAGAAGAAGGTCGGAGGGGTTTTGAGAGAGAGAGAGAGAAACTGAACCTATTCCAAGATATTCTCGAAGAACTTGAGCAAAAATGCTAATAACAGAAGGTTGCATCACCTGATAGATGTAGAAGAGCCGGTCTGAAGCACTTTCAAGCTGAGAGTCAGAATAATTTATTGGAGACCGATAGTGGGTCCCCATCAAGAAAAGCCGCAAAGCCAATGGATGATATAGGTCTATTACCTGAGAAGGACCCCACATTTTCAAATAAAACAAAATGCTTAAGTCATGAGTTAAGGCAAAATTACAAACCAAGATTTCAATGTAACCTAGGGCCAATCAAACAGTCATCACTTGAAGACACACGAGAAATTCTTCAGGGAACAAATTCAATTACCTGCCTAATTGTGAAGAAGTTACCTAAGGACTTGGACATTTTCTCTGAGTCAATAGTGACAAAACCATTATGTATCCAAAAGCTTACATTGCTCTGGTTACAAGCTGCACAACTCTGAGCAATTTCATTTTCATGATGAGGGAATACAAGGTCCATTCCCCCACCATGGATATCAAAAGAGTAACCAAGATAAGCAGCACTCATTGCACTGCATTCAATATGCCAGCCTGGCCTACCAGGCCCCCATGGACTCTCCCAGGATGGCTCTCCTTCCTTTGCAGACTGCAACAAACAGAAGACAAGTTATCACCAATTTCAAATATATCTTTATGCATGGCCACATACACGGATTCAAAAATAGAAGACAGGAGCTTCATTACTTACTTTCCATAACGCAAAATCAGCAGGATTCTGTTTCCTGGAGTCCACTGCTACCCTTTCACCTGCTCGATTATCTTCCAATTTTCTGCCAGATAATCGTCCATATCCAGGGAATTTGTCTACAGAAAAGTATACATCTCCATCAACTCTGTAGGCACAACCATTATCAAGAATCTGTGAAGAAATATAGTCAACCAAAGTCAATGTTTAAACATTTATTAACTTCAACAAGAAAAAACTGACTCCTCATTCCGAATAAAACTTCAGTAGAAATGTATTGAGCATTAGCTTCACAACAGACTCTCAACCTGATAACTACAAGCTCACAAGAAACACCTAGACGAGTGGAACTTCAGTTTTTTCTTCCAAAATTCCTGTTACCGGATATCCCAACACTAAACTCTTCCTCTTCTAAAATTTTCCAGCCAAAAAAGGCTCTCACAAGAATGCATACAACAGGAACTTATCTCTGTGCAGAATTTCTTTTTGGTGAATAAATAATAAATAAATATATCAAACAAAACAAAGAGAGCTACCTACAAGGTTAGGGAACCAAGAGAAACTAGGAAAGGAAGGGGGGGGGTGTGAAGGAGGCATTAGTGTAGGAAATAGAAGAGTCTAAACCCCAGGGAGAAACAATGAGCCTGTTCCTTGGAGTGTCTAACAGAACCATGGGGCTAGCATTGTAGAGATGGCCAAGTATGGATGACGAGATTTGGCAGTCCATCTGCGAAGGTAGTGCTCCAACCAAATATGGGGATAGTATCCATGAAGACCAGTATAATGACATCATCAATTGGCGATCCACTCAAAGCAGTAGCTAACCACCGACACTCTGAGGTGAAAGGTTGAGGGCGTCTACTTCTGGGCCAGATGGAGGCAAGGGCAAGAAGCCAAATGAAGTGGGAGAAGGGGCAGGAAAAAAAGCAAGGGCTGGTGTCCTCTTCTCAGTTGCTACAAAGGATGCAAATGTGGAGGGATATGTCCACTAAGGAGGAAGGTATGGGTGGGGAGGAAAAGAAATATCTGCACTCTGTGCAGATTACTCTACTGTAAGACGTGGCTGTTAAACACCCTCAGCGACTCACATGACCTGAGCCCACCCCATGCTTTTATGGTTTGAACACTCCTTAGTTGATTTATTGTTTTGGAACTTGTGTGGTGAACTGGTGACAATGTCTGACAAAGCTGTTGTGTTTCTTATGCAATTACGTAGCCTCTTCCTATTTAGGTTCTGGATCAACCCAAAACCCTGGACTGACTGACATTTGTTAACTATTACTTAGTTCTTACACAGGCTTCAACTTGTAGAGTTCTCTGTTACTCTGCATCACACAGAACGTGATGTAACTAAGAACATAATCAATCAAGCACAGAATCTGCCTTGCATCATGTAAAATGAGATTTGGGATCAACAGAGAACTGCCACTACAGTGAATATTACTCAACTCATCATCTTTACCTTTCTATCATGATAAAGAATTGATACTAAGTCACCTCATTGAAATGTTCTCGTCTGGTGGAATATCATGCTTCACTGAGTTAATCAAGGACCCATAGATGGAACCAAGGAGATGAGAGTTCCACCTAAACCATATAGCTCACCATTAATTAGGATTTTTTCCTCATAAGAAATCGAACTACATTCTCATCAAGATTAAATGAAAAGTAGGGTTTTGCTGCAACCTCGCATAATTTCTTTTAGTACAGTATAAACAGTCCTACATTGTACCAGCCCTTGACTTGCTGATTCTGTCACAGTAAAATTCAAACGTCTTGACACCCAGATAACAATAATATTGAGCTAACTAAAGAGCTGCAGAATGGATCATATAAGCCAAAAATGGTGCCAACATGCTGAGTAACAATCTGAATTTGTCAATAACTTCTATAATATCAGAATAACAATCTTCAAATAGCATGGCATTCCCTCCTCCCACAGGCGCAATAATGCAAGTGATGTCACTGAAGGATATCACCAGTAGGAAGTGGCTGATGTCCCTTACTGTTTTGCTTCTGTCATCTGAGGTGCAGCTCCCATCAACAGGGTAACAATTTGACTTCTATTGTTTAGGAAGCAAAGATTTCATCGAGAAGGTAAACCAACATATACTTCAACAAGTATAAACAGAGGAAAAACTTCTCCTTCTTCCACTAGACAGAACAATGGTTTTACATCTCTGACTCTTGATTCTTTAGATCCAGAATGTCAAATGGAGTCATGGAGAGGGCAACCCTTGGTACAACAGTAAGGTCACTGCATTTTGACCAGGTGATCAGAGGTTCAAGTCTGCAAACAACCTCTCTGTGAAAGCAGGGCTAAGGCAGCATATGTTATGATCCCCAGGACCCAGACTTCACACTGGGTGGGTTCACCCTTTTTGTTCTTCATTCTTCTATTCCCCACCCTGCAGAGGTTGTAAGTCGTCTGAAAAATGATTAATAGGTCAGAATGCTCCAATAAGCAATTAGAGCATGTCCTAATTATAGCTTCTAAATTTTCAACAATTGGCCTTTGGCAACAGAAATCGGTTGGACTGAATTAAAAGTAAAGCTTTCATCATTCATAATCTTGTTTGCTTGAGGTTCAGTCCATCAAAATCTAAAGAATGTGCATATACACAGTGAAAATAGAGAACGGATATTGTAGATGGATCAACCAAACTTGACATATTTTGGCCAACTTTGGAAGTGTGATTTGCACCACATACTGCCAATCTGCCATCATAGGCACAGTATGGAGAACCAACATTTGTCCCTACATGGCTACACCATCCCACTTTGACATCAAATAAAGGATTACAACTTAATGGTTACCACCAAGGGGATCACTTCTGCTTATGACGAAGCAGAATCACTGTGATGGTGCATGGGATGATGTGCCCATAGTGGTAGTGTCGTATGTTCCAAGTCCAATTTTTTGTATGAATCTTACATCTTATTCATCATAAATGGAGATCTGATCTCAGTGCAGTGATAATATAGTTCCATTGCAACCTAGTAATAGCAGATTCAAGTTGGGGGACAACCTACTCCAAAGGATAGAAACAAGAAACCATCAAGTTGGGACAAAATACACTCTGGATGACAAAGTTTTTTGTTCTTGTGCAATAATACAAATAGAATAAGAAGCTCAAGAGAACAATCCTGACATCACAACAACCAGAGAGAGAAGAGTAACTTTGTTGATCATGAAGGATTTATAACCAGCATGACTTAAGTGCTTTATCTCTGTACACCTGTTTCCAAGCATAAATAACCAGTACGCACATTTGATTGATTGATTGATTTAATACCTGTTTAATCATATCAATGATTTGAGGCATGTGATCTGAAACACATGGTTCCACAGTAGGATGAAGACAGTAAAGATATTCCATGTCATGACGAAACTCTTCACAGAAACGTCGGCTTAAACTTAATGGATCCTCCCCCAGTTCATTAGCTCTAGTTATAATCTACAAAATTCAAGATTTTTTTCAGTTTGTATTCAAATCCTGCAGCATAAGAACAGTTTAGCAATACTACAAGGATCTGAAAACATTCACAAGCTCATGAAACTAACATACTACAAATGAAACAAAAGTTCAAGGGAAACGAGAAAAAATGGATAAAACACAATACGATCAGCAACATGACAATCAAAGAATAATATAAGCTGCTGCAACTACAACTACCAAACAAAACATAAACTTACAGACAATAAGACAGTTGTTACAACAGAAGATGATCCGCAACATGACAACCACAGGATAAATGTGCATAAGCACGCATGGATGACTAAAGCACAACAAGTTTGAAAGTTTCAGATAGTCCCAAAGAAGATCTCAAATCAGGGTATGAAACACACTTGTAATATGCTCAGATTGTGTAGGAAGGCTGATATGATGAGGTGCAAAACAGAGTGGGAGAAGTCAGGTTTAAACAATGGTTTAGGACTGGGACATGAGAAAAGTATACAAAGGATTAGGTCCAAAACAAGGCAGAAGATAAGAACAGAAGTTTAACATAGCCTGCAGGTACTCACCTCCCTGCCAATATCACAAAGTGTGTTTGAATCCAACTAGAAAGAATAGGGGAGCCGCATAACAGGTGACCAGCAGGTCAAAATGGCCTGCAAGTTGGATCAAGGCCCTCTCTTGGTGGGTATAAAATTAGAAATTAACCAGAGGACTAATCTGAAACTTCCAGCAGTGAATTCCAAAGGTTGTAGAACAGTGGTGTGATAAGGAACCAAGATAGCAGCCCCCTGGCTTCACACTGCAAGGAATTGACTGGATTGAACAATAGCCCCTTCCACCTTATATACAACACTAAGGGAACTCCATAGGAGCAAGCATGCAAGTAACATCAAAATAGCTGACAAAAAACAATAAGTGCTTCAGCCCCTTGAGACTTGAGTTGCTTTATGTAATACTAGAAAAGAGCAGCAGAGTCTGCATTAGGAAGTTTCTAACTGATCCTCCAAAGTCCAAGGGAGTTGCTTGAGGTGGTATGGTTATGTTCAATGGATAACAGAGGGAAAGGGATGCCTGACTGATATGCTCCCAATGGAAAAAGCTAAAGAGCTACTTGAATAGAAAAGATTTTCTACCAAGACCGACCTCAAATAGAGCCTATTGCAGTACAAGGATCCATAAAGCAAACCCCATTTAGCAGAGTTATTTTGACTTACGGGCTCCTTTAGTCTAGACTTCAAATGACTACCCTTGTTTTGTTTGGATCCATGTAGGTGACCACATTGGGATGGAATAAGACTGTGTTAGTTGTTATTCATTGGACTAGCTTCTACACTGATGTGAACTAGTTGTTGACAATGACTAAATGAAAATAGAGAGTACCCAGCATCAAATAGACCAATTTGACTACTACTTCAATTGAACCAACCAGTTTAATTTAACTAATACTAATTAACTGAAAAATAAAATAGGTAGAGAAATAAACTAACCCACCCTTACCCCACAGGCAAACCTTATGAAAGTGGCCTATTACATCGAACACCCATGGAATCAAAGCCTCAAGATATATAAAACCCAACTTAAACTTATCTCTAAGAAACAAGCCCATTTTGGTGATGAACCTGCATCAATGATAGACCATACCTGCGCATATACAGTTGGGATGTACAGAACAGAAATTCTGATGCATCAATAAGTAATGAGCTTCATAAAAGCTTTATTGTAGGAGTTACAAAAAACTGTTAAGGCTGAAATATTTTACACCCAAGGCATCGATTTCCTTGTTTCAAATCTTCAAAATGGAAAGGTCAAAGCTTCTAGACCTCCCAAAATTAAATCTACAGTCTTCATGGAACACTGATGTGGTATATCTTGATTAGTAATATGAATGATTATTTTATCAATAAGAAGAAAAAAGGATTTCCTAATGTAATATTTTCAAGACTCCAGCATGCTCTTGCTCCATCTCCTTCCCTCTATCGGCTGGTTTTGCTTCTAGAAACAAACCAAGCATGGACAGCCACATTATATCTTAAGGCACTCTTAATGTATATTGCTATATTGATGTTCTTAGAATGTGGGCCTTGGTACAATAGTAAGGTTGATCCATAGCAACCAAGTTCTTGGCACGTTAGGGGGGCTACCTTCTATGTACTTCCTTTCCCTCTAATTCAAAGCTCACCTATTGAGAAAAGAAAAGTCCCTGGTACGTTATGACCCTCCCCAGAATCCAGACCATGCAGTGGCAGGAGAGCCTTGTGCACTGCGTACACCCTTTTAATTGACATAGTAATGTCTTTAGAGGAATGCTGATCACTACCTTAAATCCAGAAGGACACAAAGGAAGATATTTAATCATCTGCTACCAGCATAATTATTAAGTCATACAAAATTAACACACAACAGCAACCAGCAGAAAACATAAATAAGAGCAAGGAAAATAATGTGGTCTCGGAGACAAACAGCATACCTTGTCATCGACATCGGTGAAGTTGCGCACGTAACAGACTTCGTATCCCAAATACTTCAGATATCTGCCTAATTTTCAAACAGAAATACAGAGAGAACACACTTATTCAAAGAGAGTGGAGAGGAGGCGGAAATATCAACCAAGTAATGAAGCAGAAAAGAAAATCTTGACAGTCAAAAACATATCTTTGCAAAGAAGCATCCATGGAGTTACAATGTACTCACAAGAGGTTCAGAAAAATGAACATTTAGATGAAGACGAAGAAAAGGTACAAAGCAGACATTTTGATGGAGCAGTCACAATTTATTTTCCGTTGGGGGAGGGGGGAAAACGAAACTCTAGCAAATATCTGGTTGGCTAATCTCAATAGAGATTTCGAATAAAACCAGTTCGAATTAGGGATTCTAGATTGAAGGGAACCGACCTGTAAAGAACATCGAAGGTGACGTAAACGCGAGCATGGCCAATATGACTCAGGTCGTAGGCGGTGACGCCGCAAACGTACATGCCAATTTTACCAGGATTCTTAGGCTTGAAAAGCTCTTTCTGTCTGCTCATTGTGTTGTGTAGCCAAAGCTCCGAAATAGGATTCCGGGATTTCTCTCCATTGTGGTTGTGATGGTTGCTATCAACAGAAGGCAGAGATGCTAGGGAACTAAAGCAGTAGACTTTGTGATTGGTGTTATAGTTGGTGATGTTGCTGGGGGAGAAGAAACCATTGAAGTGTAGTCTCTTAAGGTGGTTACAATGGTGGTTTACGAGCAGAATTCTCCTCTTAGAAAGAGAAAGTCGAAAGAGATTGTGGGAGAGGAAGGTCCGAGAACAATTTAGCAGCGTTCCCATGTAGCCCTTCCCTTCTGAAACTCAAATCACTCGGCCTTCGAAGACTAACTATTCATCCGATCCTCTGGTGAGCTGCAGCTGTGAGCGCAAGAGCCACGCGACCAGGCAGCTTTTTCATTTTTCTTCTTCAATTTGCCTATTACAAGAGTTTTACCTAATAAGGTTTTAACTTTTAAGTATCGTAACATGGTAAATAACAAAATATCGGTATCAAGTATTGTGATTTTTTGAGACTTAGGTTCGTCAGCATCCTTTTAAACAAGAAATATTTATCAAGCTAAGGGCCCACAGACCCAATGAATAGATTAGAGGGGGAGGAAGATATGGTGGGACGGCCAATGGCGTTGGACTTCAGCAGCACTAAACTGCCTACTGTCCAGATGTAAAGTGGTAGTCGAGATTCACCCGTTTTATTTTTTTTTTTTTTTTATTTTGTTTCAATGACTTAATTAAAAAAAAATAAAAAATAAGAAAAACCAGCCAAAACAGGTGGTTGATCACCATAATTAATCTGGGCCATAGGCAACTCAGTGTTGTGCATTAATTGCATAACACTAAAACTTAACCCCGGCCTAATGTGGGGTTGGTTGGTTGGTAAAACCCACACTTTGAGCATATAGTTGTGGCCGAGAAGATGTTGGGTCCAACTTATTATTACTGTAATAAGTACCATTTCCACCAAGTTTCACTGGAAGCTAAAAATTTCATAGATGAGGCATAGACTTTTATTATTTCTGCTGAATGTCAAGGTTTTTTCTTTTTTTTTGGGTAGAATGCTCAATGTCAAGTTGATCTCAATTGGAAATGGTAACTCTATTGAATAACGCATTGTAAATTCAATAAAGAATCTTTTTGGAACTACAATGGAAGCATGGACATGGCTTCATAAAATAGTTTAAACATGCTTTTGGGCTCTGAAAACTTTCTGTTGGACCGTGAGCTTCCAAGGAAGAACTGAAAAGAGCTGGTGGGCTATCAAACTGAGGTTAGTTCGGCCATCCACTCAGCCCATGGGTTCTCTACTTTTACTTTGTTTGATAAAGGTCCAGGCCCAGCGTGATTAGGGTCTTAGTTTTTTATTATTGTTATTTAGAGATTTACGTGTAGTCCCTTTAGTAGACCATAGTGTTAGTTCTCTTAAATGCAGTATATTATGTCTGAATCCCAACCAGAATAACACCATTAGCCACTATTAAGCATATTCAAATTTCAAATGTAAATAAAATATCCCTTAAATTATTTAATATACTGTATTAATATATAGTTTTAAAAAGAAATAGTTAGTCATTAAGTGTTAATTATATGGTTAAAAAATGTAAAAAGAAAAATAAAAAAAAAATTTATATAATAACACAATTTATTAAATAATCTGAGAGACATTTTGGTCCCTCCACGTTTTAAATTTGAATATACTAAATGACAACTAACAATTAACGGTGTTAACCTGATTAGGACCCATACGTAACATATACTGTGCTAAGGAGACTCAATATTAATTTGTGATCACTAAAAAGACTCACACATAAAAAACTCTATTAAATTTTTTTCCGCATACAATGAGTTTAGGTGCATGTGGTGGAGCTTCGCGATCATGATGAGCATCATGAAAGGAAAAAGGAAGATTACGATGTTTTTAACGTAAACCGAAATGGTTGATAGAATTCTTAACGTTATATCGTCACCATCCATGACAATGACAAATGGTAACAAAACAACCGAGTAGCACCAAGAAGTTTCTATATTATATTCCATCTTATCCACCCATGAAACAGAGAGCCGCAGCCTGATTTTCAGAACTTGGATTGAAATTACTCGAATCTAGATCCTTCAAGCTTAACCCTTGAGGTTGTTAACTTGATAACATTAAAAATTATTAGACTTTTACTGTTAGGGGCAACCATATGAATTCTTCCATTAATCAAAGCAAGAAACTTGTTTGACCCAAATAACCAAGGTATACTCAACCTCCATGCTACGTTATTTCATGACAATATGAGTGGTTTTTTTTTTCTCACAATCATACCTCTCGACAACATAGAATGCAAGTTCATTTGTGGAAAGAGGAGGATCCGTGCCTTAATAAAACAGTAAGGGAAGGTTGACAATTGAACTTAAGACATATGACATCATCTGAATGTAGAAAAGGGGCTGAACAAGTAACTTGATGTGAAAGAAATCATTAATTTGATTTTGGTTGACCCAGAAAGGAGATCATCAGTAGTAAATAGGAAACCTCAAGGGTAGTTTACTTCTCCTCCGTTGGGAAGTTGAGTACAGTAGGCAGAACTCAGAAGACAATCTTTGTTAAGAGCCAATAGTTATCTTAGGGGAACGGCACTGCACGGCAGCATGCCTATTGCTAAGCAAGATGACGATGGGGTTCAATTCTTTGGTGTCTCCGCCCAAACGCCCCCAAACAATTGGTAGCTACGCTATTACAGGTGAAAGTGTGCATAACAAATAAATTCACAAAGCATGGTGGCCATCATAAATGATAATAGTGTCAGCATGTGCCATCGGCAAAATATCTAGGAGCAGGACAAAATCAAAATCATGGGAGAGATTCTTTTTCTTACACCGAGGTAGTAGAGGCCCACCACATCAAACTTGCCCAAATGGTTGGGCAGTAACCACAGATTCATTGAACAAGCAAACACAACATTGAAGCCTTTGTAGGCTTGTAGCAAAAGCACAAAAAGCAAGAAAGCAGCTTTCGAAAATGTTCTCTATTTTCACACTTATGAGGTTACATACGAATTTGGTACCTGATAATCCAAGGAAAAGTAAGTGAACTGAACTACTCTTCGTTTTGAAAAAAGACCATCATCATCACTCAAAAACAGGGGAATGCCTCCCCCCAGACTCAACGCTTAGATGGTACTGTGCTTTAAGAATAATGTACTCACTAAAAATTACAGAAATCAAGAAAAAGAGTTCCTACTAGAAAGAGAAAAAAGTTGGGGAAGATTGAGCGAAGCAAAGTAGAGGGAAATGAAAAATAGGGCTGCAACTCAACAGATGAATAGGTGGTGGTGATTCAAGCCACCTACTTTGACGTTACTGATATCATCCCCTTAAAAGATCTTGAAGATAAGGCCACCGTGTGTAGCGAAGAATGGAGCAAACACAAGCGACTCCACAGCCATGAGCTTGATGAGGATGTTTAGTGACGGGCCAGATGTGTCCTTTAGTGGATCTCCAATGGTGTCACCGATAACAGCTGCCTTATGTGGATCAGATCCCTTGGGACCAAGGCTCCTAGCATGCTCTGAAGCACCAGCCTGTTCCAGAAGAACCAAGCATAAGACACAAAATTTAGTAATTTAGTATGAAATTACAATTACTAACAAATATAAACTAGATGGTGAGACATCCAGGCAGGCACAGAACGGATCAACCAGAACAAGTCGTACCTCAATGTATTTCTTGGCATTGTCCCAAGCACCTCCAGTGTTGGATGCAGAGATGGCAATCTGAACATCAGGAAGAAAAAGTTATTGGCAATCTAAACATCAGGAAGAAAAAGTCAAGGAAAAAACACTAGTCCAAGGGACCACTGAATGAGGAGCAGACAGGGGCAGTAAGCAAGTTCCTCCAAATTTACCTGCACACCAGAAACAAGAGCACCAGCCAGAACACCTGACAAAGTCTCCACACCAAAGACTATGCCAACAATGAGGGGTGTCAACATGACCAAGGCACCGGGAGGGATCATTTCCTTGATGGAGGCATCTGTAGAGATCTTCACACAAGTAGCATAATCAGGCTTAGTGGTGCCTTCCATCAGACCTGGAATGGTATTGAACTGTCTGCGGACCTCCTCAACCATCTTCAAAGCTGCTTTTCCAACACTCTTCATGGTCATGGCTGAGAACCAATATGGAAGCATAGCTCCAACAATCAAGCCAACGAAGACCTTTGGGGAGAGCACATCAACAGTTGTGATAGCTGCACGGCTAACAAAGGCACCAAAGAGTGCGAGCGACACCAGGGCAGCTGACCCGATAGCAAAACCCTACAGAAAGTGATTGGAAAAGAAATCAGCATCCAATAAATAATATACAAAGGAAAAAGACAAATTAATGGATAGAAGCAGAATGGATGTGTTCAACCTTCCCTATAGCAGCAGTGGTGTTTCCTGCAGCATCAAGAGCATCAGTCCTCTCCCTGATCCTGTGGCTCATGCCAGCCATCTCAGCAATGCCTCCAGCATTGTCACTGATGGGACCATAAGCATCGATAGCCAATCCAGTAGCAATGGTTCCCAGCATTCCTAGAGCAGCAATTGCAATACCATACATGGCAGCAAAACTGAAGCCTACATATATACAGATTGCAATGGCAAAGATGGGAATGATAACAGATTTGTATCCCAAAGCAAGCCCAAAAATGACATTAGTAGCAGCTCCAGTTCTGCAGGCATCCGCCACATCTTGCACAGGGCTGTGAAAACATGATTAGACATTAGCATTGTATAAAAAACTACCTAAAAGCAAACAGAGTAGAGAACACAACACAAACAAGAAGACACCTGTATGCATTACTGGTGTAATACTCGGTGACGAAACCAATAGCAAGTCCAGCCCATAGACCAACAGCAACACAAAGGAACAAGTGCCTGAAAACCAAACTCAATGTCAATAAATTTATAAAATTTTAGGGGGGGGGACCCTCCAATTAGTATTACGAAAATCTCAGTCGTTCATTAAACCACCATGAAAGCAGTACAATTGATGTGGCTTACCAGTTCTTCACATCCTTTTGAATTCCAAAATTGAAAATTGTGAAGGACGATGGTAGTGCAACCCAACTAATGATTGCAACTCCGAAAGTCATCAAAACAGTTGAAATAATAAGTTGCTTCTTCAATGCAGGCTCAATTTCCTTGACGGCTTTGATTTCAAAGAAATCAGTTGCAAAGAGGGTTGTGAGCAAGCATACAAGAATACCAACGGAGCTAACAAGCAATGGATAACACATTGCAGTAAAATCATGGTCGATCCCAAAGGAGGAAATGGAAGCAATAACAAGTGCAGCACAGGAAGCCTCAGCATATGAGCCAAAAAGATCAGATCCCATTCCAGCAATATCCCCAACATTATCACCAACATTGTCAGCGATGACCTGAAAGCAAACAAGAATAACAATATGAGAACTGAGAAAAGAAACAGTGCATCAAGCAGACAGTAGAACAAAAAAACTGGGTGAGATTTCTTACAGCTGGGTTTCTTGGGTCATCCTCAGGAATGTTCCTCTCTACTTTGCCAACAAGATCAGCACCAACATCAGCTGCCTTGGTGTAGATGCCTCCACCAACTCTACCAAAAAGGGCCATGGATGATCCACCAAGACCATAGCCCGTGATAGCCTCAAAAAGCCCTTCCCAGTCATCACCATAGTACAGCTTGAAGAGGTTGATTGCAATGTAAAGGACCAAAAGACCGTTGGCACTGAGGAGGAAACCCATGACTGCACCTGATCGGAATGCAACGATGAAAGCCTTCCCGACACCCTTCCTTGCTTCTAGGGTTGTTCTTGCATTTGCATAGGTAGCAATTTTCATTCCAAGGAAGCCAGACACCACTGAGGTGATAGCACCAAGGATGAAGGATACGGTACTGAAAGCAGCAGTGGCAAGAGCAGGTTTGCAGAGCTTTCCAGCATCATACGTGCAAGGCTGGCTTTCAGTGCTGAATCCCTCCACCGAGCCAAGGAAGACGAAGATAAGAATTGCGAAGGCAACCATGAATACACCAACATACTGATATTCAGTGAATAGGAAAGAAGTTGCTCCTGTCACATTCATGAACATGTTTTACTTCAGAGAAATTTCAAGGTTCAGCATCAGTCTAGGATTATTTTAAGAAAAGATTAATACACCAA
Source organism: Hakea prostrata (assembly GCF_041222555.1). Lineage (NCBI taxonomy): Eukaryota > Viridiplantae > Streptophyta > Magnoliopsida > Proteales > Proteaceae > Hakea > Hakea prostrata. The sequence continues at coordinate 58,708,792 of NC_142601.1, read as the reverse complement.
CCCAGCACAAATTAACGTAGTAACTGCAAAATGATTCAGAAGTCAACACCAAAATCATGAGCTGAAATCCCCAAATTAAATCAACTAATGCATAGAAAATATTAATGAAAATCAGTTATAAATTTTCAGTTTTCATCTACAAAATTCTCAGGCATGGACCTTCAAAACCAGTCAGAGGACGATCCCACAAATTAGTACCAAAAAAAAGCAGATTGAAATATCAGAGGTAACACTATGTTTGGCTGTGCATGGAAACTTACCTCTTACCTCGTAAACCCTCAGATAAATCATGTCCAGCACAGATTATCTACATCTAAACCAGAAAATTATTCAGGATGGATCAATTTAACCTAAACAGGAAAGCAAAAAAAAAAAAACTGAAAAATGAGCACCTGACATCTATGAGTCACAAACTGATATAACTTGCCTATAGTAACGATATCAACAACTAATGGAAGTAGTAATAAATTATACAAGAAAATCAAGATTCATAAGAGATAAAACTGCATATATTTGTTTTCACGTCCCAAGAAAACGTTCGGGCTTTACATGATCCCAGAGAATCACCTTTCTTCAGATAAGTTCACCAAATTCTCAAATCATCAAAGCAAACACCATTTCGCAGATAAATTCTTGATAAATCTTCAGCAGCAATACCATTTGTTCCCGCAATAAAATTCTAACAGTTGAATCCCGTATAAAACCCTACTTCCCTAGACCCCTTAAACTGTTCATTCCAGAAAATAATAAGCACCTACAGGAAACTACACTCTCAAACAATAAGAAAACAGAGTAAAAGAGCTGACGAGAATATTGACGTTTTCAAAAGCCAGGAAGATAGCCAAGAAGAAGCAGATACATACACAAAAATATAAGCTTAAAGCGAGTGGTCTAATGAAACCGATAACTTTAACACAGTAAAATACCCAAAAAAAAGCTGCTAGACTAATGCAAACAGGTAATAAAAGGAACGCCACGAGTAGATCCATAAGAAGCACCATAAGAAAGTTAAGATCTAAGGCTAAAAACTTCACCTTCCGAAATGGCAGTCTGTATCTCAGCGCATTTAAGGACGACGTTGTGATCGTTAATACCTTCCTCCTCTTCGATAAGGTAGTCGTTGTAACCATTCTTACTGTTTTTTGAACCCTGTGTCTCAGGGGTGAGCTTTACACGAGAGACGATATACCATTGAACCAAGGAAAATACAATTCCGATGATCGAACACACAGGAATCAAAATCTCCGTCGCGAGATCTGAAATAATCGCCATTTTACACCGAAATGTCACCTATAAACAGCAAATAGCGATTTAGAAGCCTGCCGGCGAGAAGGAAGACGAAAGACTCACAAGAAATATAGGAAACCCTGCGGACGAGGGTTAGCGTCTAAATGGTATTCTCTCCTTCTCACCTCGGTCTTATATATATATATACGACCAACGACCACTCAGAGAGAGATCCAGCCGGCATCGGAGGGGAAAAATTAATAATTAAAAATAAAAAATCATTATGTGAGTAAAATTGGGTAAATTTTCCAGCAGAGGCATATTCGGATCATTTTTGGCGCACATCGTGTCAGACGACTCCGAAACGGCTTTTCTTTTCCTTTCTCTGGAAATTTTCCAGCTCATCCTTTTTTTCTTTTGGAGATATTAACCTAAGACACACATACGAATCTCCACCGTTAATGTAATCAACGAACAACAAGACATAGGCCTACCTTTAAAGCAAAACTGATCGGACGGTCGAGATGGTCAGATCGAGCTCGGGGTGCATTATCTTCTGTGGGTCTTGAAGTAGGGTATGTTTGTTCAGTTGCAGATATGGTGGAGAATTTGAATGGCTTGGCGTTGCTGGCGTGTATTGAATGGCGTGCAATACCCCTTAACGGATAATTGTTTTATTATTGGAAAAGTGAAAACTAGAAAATTTTTTGTTTGGGTCGTCTCTGTAATTTTGCTAATTCTGGTTTTTGTCACCTTTGTCTTGAAGTTCCGTTGGATGGGTCGAAAGTTGAAACTCGGCTCTCATGAGCTGGTCCACACACCGTTGGTACTGGACTTGCTAACGAACACCGACGGAAGAAGGACACCCAACCCTAATCAACATTACATTACGATTCCTATATTTCTCAGATCCCATTTTCTCCTTTACTGATAAATTGAGATTTATTAGGCACGTGTGACTAAAGTAAAGTGACATGCTGACACGTGTTACCAATTATTGTTAGTTATGTGTTAAAGTACGCAAAACCCGCATTAGTATTTGGTTCAGCCGTTAAAATCGTCGGACAGAGAGATTCTACTCTAAATATCATACGAGGGAGGTGGTTACTGGTTACCGTGTATAATGACAACAAAGCCCTTATGTGCTGACAAATGCCAGAATTTCCAATTTTGATCTTATCTGATGCTACTGACTCAGATTTCTGGTTTTCACTGCTGGAAATCCTCAGTTGCCAACGAGAACGACTCCATAGATTCCTGAGAAATTCCATACCTTATTTGACCCAAACGAGAAAAAAACGCCAAATCTCATTTGAACCGTTTTTACTGGTCGAACCAATAACCTAATAACAATCCGCGACAAGTTAAGGAGGGTTGTGCTCTTCCCTGCCTTTTCAAGCGGGTCCACCTCTGAGTATTAATAATGTGGAGTACCGGTAGTTCTTCCTCTTAAATATGTGCTGGTAGAATGTGAGGGGAGTAAACTCCACTACCCATCCAAGTTGAAGATCCTGACTCCAAACACAGAGCAAGCTTTAAGCCTAATTCTGGTTTTATTTACATAACCCACTCTAAAGATTTTTTCCTTTTTCTTTCTAATAATGCCAGTTCTGTAAAGATGTTGGATAATTAGTTTACAATCTAATCCTATGAGATACATGTGTTTCTAGGGTTTAAATGCACAGCACTCTGATGCCGACGGTTAAAATCAAATCTCGACTGTTCATTTCAGTTTTTACCACCTTTGAAATAGATCTCGACAGTTGCCAGTAAATGTTATTCATTATATGCACGGCATTCAAGTTCACTCCGTATTTCTAAGATAGTAGTACAACTTCCTATGTACATGTAGTGTCCATTCCTTTGTATTATTCCGCTGCATTGGAAAAAAAAATTGAAAGAATTAATAATTGAGTATCTTAAAATAAAAATTCTACTTTGAGTGTACAACATGTTGCTTAAAGTAGTTGCTGTGAGAGAGTAGTTTATAGGATGTGAGCTTGAACGGAGTAAAATAAGTGTAATATTATAAATAGCCTAGGATTCATTGCCAACCTGTAGTAGATTTGAAGATCCAATCTGGGTTGTTGCATAAATGCTAACAAACAAAACTCGCCAACTAATGTGATTATGAATGAACTTCCAAACTAGAAATTATGATATTTAGAAGACTATAAAAAAATAAAAAAACTTTGATTATTTTACTACAAATATCGAACAACCAAATCTGACATCTATATGGTCTCTACATGATTTCCACATATATATATATCCTTGGTGTCTACATTCAAGATAGTATCCATCACAGTCTCTATGTATACAAGAAAATAAAAGCATGAAAATTTACCCATTATGACCGATGAGGAATGAATATACTAAACAACGGATCAAACTTGAGATGATAAAAATTCCTACGTGAACACATATGGTTACTATAAATCGCATTGACATAACATACAACGACAAACGTTTACAAAAATAATATGTAATACCTTGGCTTGGGACCTACATGTTCACACCTTTTTTTAAGTCCAACAAGTTTTCTTTGTTATTCACATTGTTGATCTTTATTGTGTTCATGCGGTCTTTTGGTTTCTTTTCAATGGCATATTGAAGAATGATGCTTTTATTGATGATTGATCATAGTGGATGCTTCTTCAGTTAAAAATGTGTTCATGACAAAGCATTATGAAATGTCAAAAGTCAAAATGAGAAAATCATTTACTCTCTCTCTCACTCATATATATTTTTCCTTGAATTCTCATTTTAGCTTATGCATTAAGATGGGCCTTAGGTTATTAATAATGTCATATTATATATAAGGTATACTTTTACAATAGTATCAACACTTTATTAACTTTTTTGTTTATGAGGATGGAAATTTTCCTTCTTAGGTAAGAAAAACAATGACTTTATCAAATGTTAGTTGTGAGGCGTTGCACCTACTAGGTATTGATGTTCTTTTTTTAATCTCTTCACACTGTATGACTAAGGGATTGAATCATTTTTTTGTTTGTTTTGAGTTGGAGAGTAAATTTATTTGAGAAAGGCAATGGTTTTTAAAAAATACATAAAAATTTCAGTTTTTTTTTTAAAACCAAACATACATAAAATAAAAAAATTACAAAAAATATGTCTTTTCTTCCTTCCACTCAAAATTTGAAATTGCTCATCAACCTTAAGGAGCATTCACGAAGATGACAATATATAACAAACTCGTTGTTTTTATTTTGTGCACTCAAGCATTTGGCAAATGTGAAGATTAATGATAGTAACATATATGTGAGTCTCCAAGACTCCAACATTGCTAGTTGTATCTTTTGTTTTCTTGCAAATGATTATATTCTTTCTCACAAGCTTTAAAATGTAACTTGGTTTATCAATAGAATTTGTTTTTCGTTTATTTATCAATAAAGAAAAACTTCAATAATATTAATTTTATTTATTATTATTATTATTCTTTTAACATGGATTTGGGTCAAAGACCCAAAACAACAAAGAAACGAAGCAAAACTAGGCTGGCTCAGCCAACAAATTAGCCTGAAGGGGCATCTCCAACTCCTGAGATGTCGAGATGATTCCTGTGTCTTCACAAACCATCTTTGAACACCAATCAGCTGCCTTATTTTCTTTCCTAGCAATGTGAGCAAATTAGACATTGCTCCATTCCAGTCGAATTAATGTGGTAATGAATGAACTTCCAAACTATAAATTATGATATTCAAAAGAAAAAAAATATTGTTTAACAAAATCTTTGTTATTTTATTAAAAATATAAAACAATCAAATCTAACATCGATATCGTCCCCACGGTTTCCACATATATATCCTATGCATCACACACTCATGTAACGTTATCTCAATAGTTAATTATAAATAAAATAAATATTTGTATTCGAGATTTCAAACATGAATTTGTCCATTATGATTATGACCCACAAGGGATGGATGTTCTAGACGATGCATTGAACCTGAGATGATAAAATTTTCTACATGAACACATATGGTTAATGTGATTTGCATTATCAAAACATACAAAGACAATGTAACACCTTGACTTGGGACCTACATGTTTTCATACCTATTTTTAGGTCTAACAAACTTTCCTTGTTTTTCAGTTTTTTATTTTTTATATTTTTTAGTAAACACTATTCACTTAGTTCATCTCCACTGTATTCATGCAATCTTTTGGTTTCTTTTTACCATATAGTGATCATGGTAGATGCTTCTTCAATTAAACTATCTTCATACATCAAAACATTATGAAACATCAAAAGTCAAAAGAAAGAAGATCATCTCTCTCTTATATTCTCTGGGTCTATCTTGAATTGTTATTCTTTGAGATTATGCATTAAGTCTTTACCAAAAGGAGGAAAAAAAAAACAAACTTATGCATTAAGCTAGGCTTTAGGTCATTAATATTATTATGTTATATGTAACTTATATAATTGTATTAACACTTTAGCTACAATTAATTAACTTTATGTTTTTCTATCTAAAATATATATATATATAGTTTTCTGTTTATGATAAACAGGTGAATTTTTTTTCTTCTTAGGAAATATAAGTTTATTTAATTTTATAATCATCAACTGTGGAGTAATTTTGTGAAGCTACTTGTATTTGGTAGGTATGGCATCCAAGGATGCTAAATTTGTGAAGAAACACATAAAAAATATTTAAAAAATTTGTTGGGTAAGAAAAAATGACTTGATCAATGTTAGATTGTTAGCCGTTGTACCTACTAGGTATCAACGTTCTTTTTATGAATCTCTTCATCAAGTAATGAATAATTTTCTTTTTACAAATGATCCGTATTTTTTTCTTCCATTCAAAAATTGAAAATTTCTTATCAACCTTCAAGTCGCATTCGTCAAGATAACAATATATCATAAGTTCATTGTTTTCATCTTGTGCACTCAAGCATTGAGTTATAGTAGCAAATGTGAAGATTACTCATGCCTCATGGTGACATATATGTGACTTTTCAACATTCTTAGTTATATTTATTATTATTATTATTATTAATTTTTGTGGCAAAGGACAAGTATGTTGTATTCTTTTTTTGAGAGTATCAATCGGTACGGTTTTGATACAGTACCAATTTTGAATACAAAAATCTAGAACTGAATTGTACCGAATTTACATGGTATGTTATAGTTTCGGTATTTGCAAAATCGGTTTGGTACAGTTCCAGTATGAAATTCGGTGCAGGAAAAATGTTTAAACACGGTATCGAGTGAGGTACAATTTTGGTAAAAATGAACCCATGTCACTTTTGTTATTAGTTCATTAAGATCTTAATGAAATTGCGATCAAATAATTGATAAAATTTGATATTAACAGAGAAAAAAATCTAATTAATAGAGACAAAGCAAGTAAATCTAAGAAGATGAGTAAATGGTGAAATGTAAAATTGAAACAAAAAAATTAGGGATAGGATAAAGGTAAAGTGTTTTAATTGTAAAATTACATTTATATCCTTTAATTTGATACAATACCAAATTGGTACATATTGACTGTATGAGTACTTGAAATTGGAACAGTATCGAAAAAACTTAATTATCGAAACCGAATTTTGAACGGTTCGATACAGTGTGGTTTTAGACGGTGCGGTTCGGAGGTTAATCGGTTTCGATACGCAGTTGACACTTGACACCCTTAATTATTTCTTCACAGGTTTTAAAAGCGCTTGGGTTTATCTATAGAATTTATTATTATTATATTACTATTATATTATTTATCTATGAAATTTTAATCTAATATTAAGTTTTTTTTTATCAAACAAGAAAAACGTCAATAATATTATTTTAAATTTAATTTAAATCTTAGTTCCTAGTTGGGAACAACTTCCCGTTACTTAATATTTTTTCATGTACATTTAAATTAACTATCTCAATTTTCAAGACCATACGTTTTGAGATAGAGATTCTTTTTTCTCACATTGGATCGTGATTAACCTATTTTAATCTTAAGATTTAAAAATATAAATATTTATAAAATTATTATCATTCATATTAGTTAGAAGTGTCAAGATTTAGAATTAGATTTCATGATGTTTATGGTTTAAGAAAAACATAACTATCCAATATATTCATATTGAAATATATATATATTTTTTTTTAAAGAACCAAGCAGGTTTGTGATTTATCAATCTAAAAAAATGAACCTAACAATCAAGTCCATATCAGTGACAGTCACGAGTTTGTTACATGTATCAAATTATTAATAGATTTTTTTAGTAGGTAACCCGTAGTAATCAATCACACGTTAAAACATGTCAGTCACTCCTCTACTCAACGATCATCAAATTCCAAATCTAAATATTTTGATCCCTTACATTGATGATCAACCCTAGTTACTTTAATTCTTAATTTCATTTTATAATTTTCATTAATAAACCTTTTTCTTTGTTTATCTTATATAATTAATTAAGTGAGAAATTGTTACTGTATCTATACAAGGAGGGGACCAGTAAGAAAGTGTGGAGATATCAATATGGATGATTATTTTATTTCTTGATAGGGTATGATAGTGATGTTGCATATTCAAGGAATAAGATCACATGAAACAAAATATTATTTTTTTCCCTCCAAAATTTAATTAAATAGATTCCTATTTTGAGAAAGGATATTCCTAGAATAGATGATTATAAACTATAATACTTCCAAATTTACATTCATTGGCCATGTAATACCTGTTTCATGAATGTAGAGGCCAATGGGAGCAAACGTAAGGATGTCAATTAACGAGTTTTCCATTTTGTAAGAGGGATTGTATAAAACGATCACAGATGGTATCATGGTCACACGATGACAATTGTAAAATCTTTTACCGATTCTCTTTAACTTTTATAGAAGTGGGGAAAGTACTTGAAAATTAAGGATAAACACGACGTCTAATCATAGTGTCACATCATTGTGGATGAAGAATTTTACTCTTTCTCCGATTGTTAATTGACTTCATATAATTTGTCAGGACACACAAAGGACAGTCAAGATCACCTTGGTATGGCATACGACACTTAAAAAAAAAAGTTATGATAGATTTTGAGTGTATGATCAATGCAAGGAATCCTAAAAACAACTCTAATCATCTTGAAAAATATTCCTTTGAAGGTTAGTTTTGAAAGATTGGTTGATGTCAATTCTTTGATGAAGAATCAGGTCCTTGACTCAGATAGACAGAGTCCCTTCTTTCTTTGGAAAATCATTCCAAAAGTTCCGAACTACCATTCTTTGCTATCTTCAAGGCTTTAGAGACTAGACACATTAGCTCCTCTGGTGGAGGATATTAGGGAGTTATGCTCATCTTTCCTCTCGTGCTCATTCTGTTTTGTTCCAAGAGCGATAAACGCAGTTGCGGATGCTCTTGCAAGGAGGGCCCCCGATCCCGTGTCGCGGTTGGCCTTTTCCGTTCCTTGGCTTGCTTGCCAGGCTGTTTCGGGTTGCATTTCTTTCGTTAATGGAAATTTATTACCAAAAAAAAAAAAAAAAGAGACTAGACACATTGAAAAAGCTATTGCCTTTGGAATTTTTGTTGTTTGGGACCAAATAGAACAGATCACACCCTTCATTTTCATAGATTGCATGCGTTATTATGACTTTGGAAAATCGAAAGTTCGGATTCTCTATCCATCAGGCTAGAGGTTTACACGTATCTCATGTCTCTTCATCGTATATTAGGAGAGGAGTCCATGTTGGGCCCAGTGGGGTCTCATCTCAAAGGTGACAAACCACTATCCGTCATGATAGAAGATCCAAATTTGAAAGATGCTTCTGGGCTGGGCCTTGTCGTGGGCCCAAGCAATAGTGTTCTTCCAATTTGGAACATATTTTTTTTGGTTAGGATTCCATTTATTGTTTTTGGGGTAAAGTGAAAGCAAAGACCACTTTGAAACATCCTTCACGGGTCGCAGCATGATTGCATGCATTACCTTGTGGACTTTGGAAAAGCGAAAGTCTAGATTCTCTAGTGCTTCCCTCATATCTTTTTATTATACACATAGGAGATGATCTACGTGGGGCTTAACGGAAGTCTCTATTTCTGATTCATTTTGTTAGAACTCAGAGATGAGCCCGTTTTAATATATGGTGGAGAAGTATGAGAGGAACACTAATTTCAACCCTAACGGGTATAGAATCCAAACTTGAGAAACGCCTCTGGGCTGGGCCTCGTCATGGGCCTAGACGGTAGTGTTCTTCCTTCTTGTCTAGAACATGCTTCGCGGGCCGCAGCATTATTTGAAAGCGATGACGAGACGAACGTTAAAAAGGCCTCTCTCTCTTTCTCTCTCTAACTCGCGTGGCCAAAGCTGAACTGCGGAAGAGAGAATTCTTTCGACCTTGGTCGGTTCTTTGGGTGCTTACAACACTTTTGATAATGGCCGTACATATAAGGAGAGGGAGTCCGTTCTCCACTGCTTTAACGCTGCGTGGCCGCTCAGAGTTTCTCTCTAAGGTAATAGAAGTTTTAGAAATGGCGGGCTTCTAGCCGTTGAGTTTAAAGAGCGAAGAAAAGGGTGGTGGTGGTCCCATTAACCATTGCTATTCTTCTTAAAAGTCATTATGGGGAGGAGGAAGCGAAGAGATGACCACAACAAACCTTCCGTTTCTTCTTTACCTTCTGGTACGCCTTCTTCCTCATTTGGGTCCTTTCTGCATCTTTTTCCAGTTCACGGCTTTGCTATTGGGTAATCTCTCCTTAAATTTTATGGGTTTGCGCCAACATTGTAATTCTTTTTCTGGGTTACTTCCTGTTCTGAATATTGTAACTTTTTCGATTTTCTCTCCTTTTATTATTTATTTATTTATTTATTTTTTATGGTGCGCTCTTGCTCATCTTGATTGATGTTTAATTAACAGTGGAATTCTTTTCTTTTCTTTCAGATTCAGTAAAAGACTCTAAATGCATTAGTGTTAGGCATGGCGAAGAAATCTTAGATTGTTTCTTTATTGGTTTTGATGGTTCTAACTTCTTGAATATAAATTGGTTTCTTGAACTAGGGGGTATGAGTTTGGATTGATAACAGGTATCGGCTAGTTTATGTTCTCTCGGTACAGATAATGAATCAATTTGGTTTGGGATGACGTCTTCTTGAGGTATTTCAACACATATATGGTTAACTAAACAACAAGTCGACACAAACCCAGCCACATTGTGAACTCGGTGATTGAATCACATGCATTTATGCAATATATGAATATATACATAGAAAACGAAGCATGGTGAACCGCTGATGACTACAACTTCAGAATATAAAGGGGAATTCAACTTCTTTTTGCGACTTACACGTCTGCAGCTTATTTGCCTTCTTGCCCTCAAAGAGGGAGAATTCAATGAAGATTGAGCTTTCTCTAATTTTTCTATGGCTCAGTTCCACATTTTATTTGAAAATTGTTATATACTTAAATGGATAGCTTGATACACTATGTGGGAGGTAGGTCTAAGCAAACCAACAAAGGAGGGTAATCTAGAAAGAGATTATATCATCCTTAATGCCATGGACTCTGGGCTTGTCTCAAATCCACAATTCAATAAAGAACATGTTTGAGTAATTATGGGAAAGGTAAAATATCAAATCTTTTGTATCTCCCTAAAGATAACCGTATCATAAAAGTCAAACTGTATTATCCTCGTAACAGCAGACAGAATCTAATGTTTTGTATTTTGAGGTAGTTATTCTAAATCCTCTAATATTTTATTGTTATACAAAATTAGAATTGGGAGGGTTCAACTTCAAATTCTACAACAAATTTTGAATCTTATAGGGATAAACACTAATCTACTTAACATACGACAGGGTTGAAGGCTCAACCAGTCCCAAAAATTAGGATCTGGAAATGGGGAAAGGGTTCAGCTCAATAGAATAGGACAGGGTTGGTTCCGTAGATTAGGGATTGGGCTTATTAAGAAGGGACAGGTCTGGAATGATGAAACAATGTCAAGGGAATAAACTTAAGCAGGTCTATAGCAGATATATATTCTTCCAAGTTCCATTCTTAGGCCTATAATAGGATATAAGTGGGGTGCTGAAAGAATTTGTGTATTGGTCAATCTGATGGGTGGAATGGGTTATAAAAAGGATTGAGAGGACGCTTTAGGATGAGGAAGTTATGCTCAAATACAAGAGAAGCTGATGGCTTGATTGGGTTGGAAGAGAAGTTAATAAAATTAGAAAGGCTGTTCAAAATTTTGAAACTAATAAATTATAGTGAAGGCCACAGCCCGGTGTTTCAGTTTCCGGGATGAGTCTCATAATGGCTGTAGAGTTTGAATAGAACAAAAAATATTAATAGAGAAGAACCTTGTGGGCTTCTCACCTCAAAGGCTTCTGCAGGATCCAACACCAAGCCCTTGTCCAAGGATCAAACACCAAGGGAATATTTGAGTAGAAGCAGCAGCTTAACACCCAGAGTAAATAACAAACTCATGGCCTGTTCTGGCCTCCCTAGGTTGTATACATGGATTACAATGAAAGAAATAGCAGGGGATCAAAACTAGAATGTCTCAAAATAGAAGCTTCCAACCTTAACCCTCACTAGGGTTACAATATCAATTTCTGAAACTGATGCAGATTACTAGTTCTTGTCACCTACCAATTATATAAATAGAAATTAGCTACTTGTAATTCAGATAGAGAGTAAATATCCTAGACTACTAACTTAGTCCAGATGGCTGACCATATGTTAAACTGGACTCATCGAACCACCTGTTCATTGGTCTTCTGATTGACTCAAAAGTTAAAAACATAACAATCCAGTGAAGTTGCAGCAGCAGCCTGCTCAAAGTTGTGGTTTGTTACTTATTCTTCTTCCTTGGATATTTCTTCAGATCTGCATCACTACTAGGACTGAGGTTTTTATCCATAAGTTCCCACAAGTGCAAAGATCATGGTTTGCATTTATTAGTGATGGTCATCACGTGTCTCATACTTTTATGGCACATGTTAGTGACTAAGCCTGACTGTCGTTTAAAGCTCAAAGATTAAGCCTCAAATGCCTTTTAGGAGGCTAATCCAATGTGTTCAATCTGATTTTGCCTGATCAACTAAGGTGTAGATCTCAAAGAGTGGAGCACGCCTTTATTTTACTTGTTTGGCTTATTGTAGGATCAGTCTCACTTCATGCCTATTTTGATGGCCTAATTATGTTAAATGAACATGGTTGTCAAGGCAACAAGGTGAGGCGAGGCGACAGAGGGCAATGAAAACCAAGGTGACACCAAGCAAGGGGACACTAGGTTGCCTTGACCAAAAAATGGGCCTAGGTGCCTAGGCAGGCGCCTAGGCGGACGCTTTGACAACCGTGTAAATGAATCAATACTGCCGTCTACTCCTTGAGGACCAGATTTCCTTTCAAGTCTGAAACCTTTTAATTACTCACTCCCCCTTTTCATGCAGTCAGCATTACCATAGTTTTTGATGTTGGATGGATGAAAAACAGCAACAAGACAGGTTGCTATTGCTACCTGCTTTGAATTGGTGGGGGTGGCATGAACTTCTTTCTGGCAACTTTTTTACTAACAAAATGAGCAGAAGTTAGTGAGCTAAATGATTGGAATGGTGTCTCTTACTACCACATGAAATAGGAACAGCGGATCTGCCACTTAAAAGCTACGAACAACTCTTTACCCCTGCTAATGTTAATGCTGGTACTCTCTAGTGTGAGCTCATATCGCTATCTTTGAATTGAATTTTGACTTGAAACAGCTCTATTCCTACTTATTCATTTTGACATCACGGCTTGTACTACTCTTGGGTAATCATTCTACTACTTCATCGGTCACATCTACCACACCATTCACATTCCTATTTCATTCATGGTGGTGGATATTGCTGTCTACAAGGCAGTTTGTTTATGCTTGATATTCTTAATTCCAGGGGTTTCATATTTTCTGAAATTTCTATCTACATGTTATACCTGGGATGTTGCATAAGAATTTCCGATTCAGCACCCAATTTCTGACCATGTTGATGGTTCAAACTTTTGATTTTTGAAAGTATAAAGCTTCATAGGTGTATGAATAACATGATACAAAATTGTATGTGGCTATGCGCCTTCACTATGATATCAGGGTGATGCATTTCTTGTTTTACTGCAGATATCATGCCATGTTCCACTGGAATGGATTTGTTTTCAGAAGTGGTTAGTTACTTGATTAACCTCTTTCTTGCAATAAACATCCCTGTTGTCATTGTTATTGTTCTTAATATTAATTGAAAGTGGACCAACTCTTACATTTTTCTCCTGTGTAAACTGTTTTCTACCTGCAGAAGTCTTCCTCTTGTGTTTCTTCAGATTCTGCTGTTGTACATCCCCTCTCATCTGTAATTGATATGACAGATAGTTCCGCTAAGCTGCAAAATTTACACTCTTCACCTGCGCATCACCATTACAATGTTAGTCGTGCAATGTTCTTAAGACGTTCACGTCATAACTACAGCAATCACTTCTCTCAACGAAACTCAGGTGTCCATGCTGATACTTACCGCTCACTTTGCAAAGGAGCTTCTCCGATCAGTGATGAGAAGCCCTCTTTCAAGTTGGCTAGTCGGTGCAGCTCAGAGTCTGGATATCATGGAGGTAACTTAAATGTTCATCTACGCTTTTCTATTCTTTTTTATTTTGCTTGTGTTAACTTCCCTTTTCCTTTCTTTCTTTCCCAGAGAGAAGGCTGTTCCATGGGCCAGACAGAATAAGGTGCAGTCCCTTGATAAGTGATGCAACATCACCTGATGCAGCTAAGATGGTGTGTGGCATATGTATGAAGCTGTTAAGACGTAAAGCATATGCTTTGGGAAATACATTACCATCTAGTGAACTGGCTGTTGTTGCAATTTTAGTTTGTGGCCATGTTTATCATGCTGACTGCTTGGAGAAAAGAACATCTGAGGCAGACAAACGGGATCCCCCATGTCCATCATGTGTTGAATGGTCATCGAAGGTTGATGCCAGAGGAGGACAAGAGTGAAATGTACAGATGACTTACATTATTCAGGTCAGATTCAGAATAATGTGAAAAGTTTCTTACATTTCAAGCAGAGGGTTTACAGGCTAATTCTTTTGTGGGAATCGCATTCTGTTGCCAGGTTTCTGTTGCTTAGATTGTTACAGGGCCATCTCAGTTTACTTGGTGAAGATGTTTTCAAATGTTCTATAGTAACTTAAATTGTTGTGCTGGCAGTACCTTAATATGATTGAAGGCTGGTTTTTTCAGGTAACTTTCTTGGTTGATCCTTTAAAATCTTTGTGCACCAAAATAATCACACAACACACACACACATGTACGTTCTGCATAGACCTCTATCGTTTTCAACATAGATTTCCATTTTTTATTGTTCAAGATCATGACAGGAAGACATCTTTTCAGCTTTGTTATAGGATAAAAAATCTCAGCTTCTTTATGGTAAAATGATCTAAAATTGTGATTATCATGAAAAAATTTTAGGCAAAAATCCAATTGGATGTAAAACATAACCATCCAATCACAACTTTAATAGAGGAACAAAAAACATACATTTGCATGCAATAATCATGAAAGATGCATTAGCTTTTCTGAAAATAGATGCTTATGGTGCTAAAGCTGCTACATTTTATTGTGCAAAATAATGCAGAGCCTGAGAAGGCATGCTGAGGTGTGCTGCACTGCATTAGGAGAATAGGAAAGAGGAGACTGGAAAGTCATATTCATAACTCACACTGGACCTTCTCTACTAAAATTCTTCATTAATCATCCTTGATTGAGGGAGCGATTCCACCATCAAGGAGGAAAATCTCAATTTTGTAGGGCTGTTTTTGTTACTAAATTCGCGTCAAGGTTTACTTCTCATTAATGATGGTTGATCTTCCACTGGACTAACATCAGAAAAGGTCAAAGAACCAACCATCTTTGATGCACAAACCAGGGGGAAATTTCTTTTGAAATCAGAATTGAAACTGCTACTAAATCCCACTCGACTCACAGATTAGAAAATCCCAGCAGCTTCTGCAGGTTTGAGCCTCAAGACTAATGCTAGGAACTCCACATAATTGGTTTTAATGCCCATAAATTTCGGAACAAGAAATGTATGTTGCCATTATGATCATGAAAGGCGCTGTCTGCGCCCGATAAACACCAGACACAACTGCAAAGCATAGCAAAAACAACTAGCTCCCACCTTCTGGAATGCCATCAATGGAGGAGGATACTTTCGCTAATGGAGGGAAAGAACAACTAAGTAACCCATATACAGTCTTTGATGGGCATCAGCAAGTAATTCATCCTTAATTGTTGGAGGGGAATCCACCATCAAGGAGTAAGCTCTCAATTTGCCGCTATTTCTGCTAATAAGTTAGCAGTAGGGTTTACTTCTCTGTAATAATTGTTGATCTTCCACTGGATTGACATCAGAAAGGTCAAAGAGCCAACCATCTTTGAACTAAAAACCAGCAGAAATTCCTTTTGAATTCAGAATTAAAACTGCCGCTGAATCACACTCAGAGATCAATGTCAGGAACTCCACCTCAAAATTGGTTTTATTTCCTAGAAGTTTTGGAACAAGAAAAGTATATTGACAATATGATCATGAAAGGCCCACCTGCCTGAGCTCGAGCAGGATTTTCCAGAGGACATCCATCTACATTAGGCTTCAGCCAAAGGGTGGGAGGCAGAGCCCTGAATACCTCGAATTAGCACTAGGGTTTGTGAAAAAACTGAGCCTGAAGCCTCATGCTTCTTGCTAGCATCAAATCATTTAAGGAGGAAATCCTGTGGGGAAAAGCTTTAGACATAATAATGGACAAAGGAGGACCATACTGATCAAGCAAAGTCTTTGACTCCTAAAATAGGTAATGCAAAGTCTCCACCTAGTTAAAAAATAAAACACAGATCACATCTAGAAGGGAGGGACTTCTCCAACATTTACTTTTTCGACTGATTGAATCCTGCACAAGAGCCTCCAAGCAAAAACTGAGGCACCAATGAAATGCAGGCAATTGTTAAGCCCTCTAGTTTTGCTTTGCATCTGCTTAAATCTTGTCATCTGGAATTTGATTGATGCCTAGTCTAATTTCCTCCTGTTAATTGTATCTATGATTTTAAGTTCTAGCACTGAGAAAACTGATTTGGATTGTTATCATTGTGATCAAAGAATATATGATGAATTGCATGTCTGCCCATTGATCTAGTCTGCTTTTTATATGTAAATTTGGGGGAACTTATATGGTGGTTCTTACTCTCCCCTGCAGGTATAGAGACAGGATTCAAGAGGATTCTCTTCAGTGAATCAAATGCTTTATACCTATATGTAATTAGTAATTGTAGAAAAGGTTTAATAACTTGATGCTGCAATTTCCCCCTTCCATTTTCTACCTTTCCAATTCAATTCTGCTAATCTTTATGCAGAAATATGGTATCAATGTAGTAAGTCATGGTGGTGATGAATAAAGTGCATTTGGGAGCACCCCACCCAGACTTTTGATTATTGTTGTAGCTACCTTGCAATGAATGTGGAAAATAAAGGAATTTACTTGTAGATGCTGCCGCTATTTTCCAGTGATTGTTTTTCTTCCCAAGTCAACTTTTGATTTAAATTCTTTTGTTATTGTACTTTTTAATCAAACAGAACTACTTAAGAATGCTTGGTCATGGCTTCAAATCCTGGAAACAGCCTCCTTCAAAACAGGGGAAATTATGATCTTTGCAAGTAGTTTGAGGAAACCCTTGAGGCTGGTCATTTGACACTGTTTATCAAGGACACCGTTTTCGACCTTTAACCATCAATGGATGATATCTTACATGATGATCTGAATTTGGTTTTAGGGCTGGATCCTATATATTAAAATGCAGTGTTGGCATTACTTATCAGGCATGATGTAATTAAAAGACTAAAAACCTAGGCTGGACCATGGGTGGCAAGTTTTGACCTCCACCAACCATCCTACTATAACTCTTGAGATATTTTTTTTTCTTTCTTTCTGGTAACCAACTATTACTCAAGTTCAGTTCCCTTGAACTTCATGGGGTTCCAACTTTTTATTGTCTCCCTTCTCATCTGCAGATTAGGTGTGATTGTGTAAAGGTTAGCTGATTGGTGATTGATGCACCCTCTATTGAATTTGTGTTTGTCAAAATGGTAACATGTAGGGATAATGGATGCACAACCACGAAGAAGAACACAAGCAAAGCACACAAGGGGAATTTAACGTAGTTCGGCAAAACCATGCCTACGTCCACCAGAGAGAAAAAGAGTTCCACTATTTCCAATAAACTTCACACCACTCTCACACTTACAAAGTGCTACCCTTTGTTTGCCCCCATCCTTCTCCTTAGGATGAGTTTTCTAATCCCCTAAAGAGATTGATTCCCCATTCCCCAATCTCCTACAGAGATTGATGCCTATAGGTTATTTCAGAGAATATTTATAGGAAACTTAAAACCCTAATCCCAATGTAATTATAATTTTATCCCGGTATTAGTAATTGACTCAAATTCTGTTTCAATTACAAATACAATCTAGAACCATAATTACATAGACCCATAGAATACAACACACCCAAACCCAACAGTCACATGTGTGAAATGTTTTAACATGATTTGATTCTATCTTGGGCGTTTTGTGCTAAATCTATATTTCAGTTTTAAACTATTTTATGAAAGTAAGGTAGATCATAATTGCTTATGAGGTTTTTTCAACATCTTAAGCACAACGAAGGACGAAGGAATCTCAACGGTCAAAAGTCTATTAGAGCAATATTAAGATTTTTAAAAATGTTTTTTTTTAATAATAATTATTATTTTTTGAATCTTTGAAAATAAGTCTAAAGCTGTATGCTCTCATGCATATAACATTGCACTGGGTCACCTCCGAGCAATTCTTAAGATTTTTAGAATTTCGTCTATAATATATATATTTTAATTATTATTATTATTATCCCTGAATTTTCTAAAATTTATTCTAATCTGTCCAAGTGAGAATAAAAAGAATATCCAGGCCAGTTAAGGTGTAGAGAAAGATGAACTTCGCTTATAAGCATTAAATTGGTTTGTCTAATTAGTAAATTTTGCACGTTTTTTTCTCCGTTAATGATATATGAATATTTTGTGGAACTATCCAAGAATCTACTTTTGGGCATTCAATTTTAAATTTGTTAGGAAAGCAAATTAACTTTAAGAGGAGTAAAGACATGTTTAACTAACGATTAAAATCTTGTCTCATTTTGGTGTCTCTGACAAGGTCGAGAGACTTAGATATCGGATAATTTTTTTTTTTTTTTGATTTTTATTTAATGTTTTTTTTTTTATAAATAAATAAAAGCCCCCAAAAACAAGATTTTTTTTTTTTTGGGATCCATCGTCGTTATCATCCAAAGGCTAAAAAATGAGGAACAAGCTTCGCACCTCGTAGGGGATCGAAGGGATTTTGATTATTTCAAATTGGTATTCTAATTACATTCAATGCAAATGTTGCACACACAACTTGCGTAAAAATTTCTGCCAAATTATTAATTAAACGAAGAAAAGGAAAATGATGGAAGGTGACTTCATTGTGCCTTCATAAATTTAATCAATCCTAACTTACATAATAAATATTAATTTGAGTATTATCCATTGGTATAGAAATATTTTGCAATTACATACTCAATATTGTTCTAAACATTTTTCCAATATGTGGGTTATTATTCAAAAAAAAATTTAAAAAAAATAATAATAAGACCTGTTCAAGTTTTTCAAGTATAGCTTCGGGTCCACATAAACTATTGTCAAAGCAAAGAAAGAACAAAGTCATATTAAAGCATTAATGAGAGATGAGGGTGGGGGAAAGCATGGATCCACCTTTAGCCACTGAAGTAGGTTTTCTTAGGTCTTGTTTGGTTTCATGAATCCAAGGATCTGAAATGACATGAGATTTCAAATCTATAGATGCATGGTTAAAAAAAATTAACTATTTGGTTAACCACAAACCTATCAAAATTCGTAGAGTTCCATTGGGTTACTCCATGTGAATCTGCAAATTTCATCCATATTATATTTAGGAATCATGGATTTCACTCAATATCCAAGAATCACTTAATCTATGTTTTTAGGCAAAAAAGTGAAATCCCTAGATTTTATGAATCTAGAGATGTTTTACAACCTACTATGCATAAATCTCTCATTCATGAATCTAGGGATTTGAAATCCCTGGATTTAACTAATCAAACATGCCCTTAATAAATGTGAGCATAAGAGAATATCTATCGTTATTGAGGTCTGTACCTTTCTCACGTTTCTCCATCACATAATAGAGGTCAATATCTGTTAAGATGATTGTGTGTAGGATTATTTTCCAAAGATCTCCAACAGTCATATTATGACTAATAATACTCGATAAAAGATTTATCATGACGAATAAAAGATCTAAACTTTATCCAGAGGATTCGGATTCCACTCCTCCCCTTCTCCCTTGCAGTTTAAAAATTCACCCTAATCCATTTCCCAATTCGTTTATATTGACAAAGAGTTCATCGAAAATCATCATCTAAACATGACCCATCAAGCCTAGGAGTTGTAGAAAGGGGCAGTTATTTATTTATTATTATTTTTATTGGTTAACAGAAGTCAGTTCTTGATTGTGTGGGCCTCAGTTATTCAACATATCTAAACTTTATTTATAAGCCTCCCTTTTCGTTTCGTTATTAACTAACTTTATTATGTGATCAAAGGTTGTTGTCTTGTTGATGCAGGGGAAATGTTAAAAAATCCTCACCAAAAGAAGAAACGAAAAGGAAATTTACTCATGTGGCAGTTAAGGAACCGTTGGATGCTGCATGGAATCCAGATTAAGCGAACAAACAAGATATTCGGTGAGTTATTATCCAATCTGACAAATTTGAGAAACCCAAATCTTCTCTCTTTAGTCTCCCAATGCAAATTATCTAAATTTGAGAAACCCAAATCTTCCATAAACAAGTGACGTGATTTCCGTGAATTTGGATAAACATTGTCCACAATCCAACGTAATACCTTCCACATTACTTGGATCGGATTCACATAAGTCGATCAACCTCCCTTAACTTCTTCGTCATCTATCCATTTCTTTCACTTCTTCTTTCTTTCTCTGTGTTTTTTTCTTCTTCTTCATTTCTTGTTGGGTTTTGCTTGAAAATACGTACTTTGGTGGAGTTTTAAGAACTTGAAAAGATGTCTAAGGAAGAAGTTTATGTTGCGTCGATCGATCAAGGGACGACCAGTACGAGATTTCTAATCTATGATCGATCTCATAAGATTATTAGTTCTCACCAGACTGAGTTCACCCAGATATTTCCTCAGCCAGGGTAATTACATACGAGCTTCATTCATACTATTTTCGCTTGGCTCCCGTTTTTTCCTTTTAGTTTTCATTTTTAAAGTAATTTTTGGTTGTTGGGTTAGATGGGTAGAACACAGTCCTATGGAGATTCTAGAGAGCGTGCGGCTTTGTATGGCGAAGGCTATTGATAAGGCCACAGCAGATGGGCATAACGTTGATAGTGGATTAAAAGCGCTTGGAGTTACAAACCAGAGAGAGACATCAGTTGTGTGGAGTAAATCCACTGGTTTGCCTCTTTATAATGCTATTGTTTGGATGGATGTCCGAACTAGTTCTATCTGCAGGTTTGCCTTAATTTTCTGGCTTTTGGGTTCTTCTCCAAGAATTTAGATACGTTTGTTTGTTCATTCTCTTATGTTGCTCTTGCTGCTTTGGGATTTTAAGTGAAATTCATGTCCTCCATTTCACGATTGAAATCTGGGTTTCGCTACTCTGGATTTAAGAAAACACCATGTCTTCACTTTTTTCGATTGAAATTGGAATTTTGGAAATTTTGATAGGAACCCAATTCTTTTTTCATTTTACAGGAGATTAGAGGAACAATTTTCAGGGGGGAGAAACCATTTTGTGGGGACATGTGGTTTGCCTCTCAGTACTTATTTTAGTGCAGCCAAATTTCTGTGGCTGTTAGAAAATGTTGATGCTGTTAAGAAAGGTGTGGACTCTGGGGATGCTTTGTTTGGGACGATTGATTCTTGGTTGATTTGGAACCTCACTGGAGGTTCTGGTGCTGGTGCTGTAGATTCATCCAAGAAACCTGTGACTGGTTTGCACGTCACTGATATCTCAAACGCATCTCGGACGATGCTCATGAACCTCCAGACTCTTGAGTGGGATAAACCCACATTAGAGGCATTTGGGATACCCATTGGAGTCCTTCCCAAGATTGTCAGCAATTCCGAAGTTATTGGAAATGTTTCAAAAGGATGGCCAACCTCTGGTGTTCCAATTGCAGGCTGCCTTGGTGACCAACATGCAGCAATGCTGGGTCAGGCATGCCGGAAAGGGGAGGCAAAGAGCACCTACGGCACTGGTGCCTTCATACTTATTAATACTGGTGAGCAGGTTATTAATTCAAAGCATGGTCTCCTGAGCACTGTTGCATTCAAACTTGGTCCTAAAGCACCAACTAATTATGCATTGGAGGGCTCCATTGCGATTGCTGGAGCAGCAGTTCAGTGGCTAAGAGACACCCTTGGAATTATTAAGGATGCCGCAGAGATTGAAGATTTGGCCAAGAAAGTTGATAGTTGTGGTGGGACGTATTTTGTGCCGGCATTCAATGGGTTGTTTGCTCCATGGTGGAAAGATGATGCAAGAGGTGTACTGGTTGGAATCACAAGGTTCACAAACAAGTCACATATTGCTCGAGCTGTGCTGGAGTGTATATGTTTTCAGGCAAATGATGTGTTGGAATCAATGCACAAGGATTCAAAGGCTAAGGATGGGGAGTTTCTGCTCAGGGTTGATGGTGGTGCATCTGCCAACAACCTCCTAATGCAGATCCAGGTATTGGGTTTGTTGAAATTTGTCTGGTTTTCTGAAAATTTCTGTTTAACTTTCCATTGTAGCTTTTGCTGGTTCATCTATGTGTGAATTCCTTTGTAGTGATTCTGCTATATCTCTTTACTGTGACTTAACTGCCTTGGTTTAATTTCACGAAACCAGACGGTGGACATTACTCATTGTCAACTATTTATTTCATGTGACCCCTCTAAGTTGTAGTGGTCTCAATGAGAGAGTGGTTTCCAACACCCTCGCCTCATTACAACCACAATAAACTTAAGCTGGATACTAAGGACGGAAGGGTCCTTGAATTTATCTGTTGGTATCAGCCTTTGGCTACTGGATGGTTTGTCTTGAAGCATCCATGTTCGCAGGGGAGAATAATGATCAAATGTACCTTAATTCTACTCATTTTCTTGCTAAATGGTCATGGTTATGAGGAAGAGCTCTCAGAGCAACCATCTGAAACTGTTCTCTGGGCAGTCAAGTGCAACTTTTGTACTATTAATGTGAATCTAAATGTTAATTGTTATTTTGTAACTGTTTGGCAGGCGGATTTGTTGGGGAGTCCTGTGGTAAGACCAAGTGATATAGAGACAACTGCTCTGGGGGCAGCCTTGGCAGCTGGCTTAGCTGTTGGTATTTGGAAAGAAGATGCAATTTTCTCCTCAGAAAGGCGGCTAGCCAATGCAACCACTTTCCGCCCCAAAATCTCAGGGGAGGAGAGGAAGAAGAAGGCTGAGTGTTGGAACAAGGCTGTCACCAGAAGTTTTGATTTGGCAAGCCTTACCCTTTAGCTCCTAGTATTACCTGTTTTCTTATTTTTTTTCACCATCTTGGTGATTTATGCTGAATAATGTTCTCAGTTCTTATGTAGATCTTTGTAAGAAGTCAATGCTTAATCTTATTTAATTTCAGTTTCAATAATAATACTGAATTCAGAAACTGGTATACTCTTTCAGGTGTGCTACATCTGGGTGAGAGGCTTCACATAGAAAAACAAAAGATTAAAAAAAAAGGAAAAAAAAAAAAAAATCCTCTGTAACACACACTTTGATCTTTTTTCTGTCATCCTAATTGGAACATAATAGTGCATCCATGGTATGTGCTTAAAATAACACTAGCTGCTTTGCTGCTTTCAATCTGCTTAGTCAATGATACAAAGTGGTAGGTATTGGATAAAGGGATTTTCATGAAAGGGGAATGGTAGCCATACTGGCATTCTCAGTTGGACCTATTTGGGTTATTGTGTTTGGTGGTTGAAGTGTGCTTTTAAACACTTGTGGCATGCTTTGCTAGCATTTTTTCTTCTTCAAATTAAATCCTAAAATAGTGAACAAAATTTCATTCTAGAACACCCATTTCATTGAAGTGCCATCCGGTGTACTCAAGCAACAGGGAAGATTTCTTCCCTGTCGATAAAGAATGAAGGCTACTGCTGAATAAATGGGGTCAACAAAATACTTTCATTCTGTTCAACTACTAAAATAAAGCCATTCGATCATGTTCTTCTCTTATAATTAAAGTTCTGTCCTGGTTGTGTTTGAAACTGCTGAAGACTATGACTTTGGAAGTTAAAAAGGGATTGAGTCATGCTGTCGAAGAGTTGGACACTGATAATTCATTCAGAATAGACTTGCTTGCATTTTGAATTTTAGATCATTGTTGTAACTGTTCCATTTTTTCTCTCTTCTTCTGCCTTTTTATTAGGTATAAGTACAAGTGGAGCTCTAGTATTGTATTTCCATTTATATGCAACAGGTTTATGCTTTAAAGCGAGCAAGCCATTTGAGCATATTCTGAACTCTAATTTGGGTACTAAGAGGATGCGGAAAGAGAATGGTAGTGAGATCTCCCCTATTTGATTATTACTGGGGTTTCGTATACAGTTGGTTTCTATTTATTAATACTGAAGAAAGAAAGTGTTCTGTACTTGCTTGTAGTATCATACATTGAGAGATTATATTACGTTAATGAAATTCGTTAGATTTAATATCCAATTTAGAGTCTTTGGAAGAATTATCAGTTCTTCCAAAGTAGGGTTTACTATCATCTACAAGGAAAATGAACCACAGGAACCTGCTGTTGCTGCTAGTTTGGCCATCAGAAAGCGCTTTAAAATTTGCCAGATCATCCTCTGTATGAGTTTCTGCTTACTTTAACCCGACTATGTTTTTCAATTTTTTTCTCTTGGAATTCAATGTTTAGTACAAATAGGGGAAGAGTGTAACCATATTATGAATCACGGTCATCATGAGCAAAGGAAGAAAGAAAATAAGGGTGAAGAACGTAAGCATTGTGTAGGAAAAGAAAAGTTATTAGGTTTGTAAAGGAAATAGATATGAATCTATCTGGGAACAGAGTATTTACAATCCATGATAAACATGGAAACCCAATACATGCTCAATAAATAAAATAGAAGTCTAGTGAGTCAATCGGCATGTTCTAAAAGTCTTTCTGGGGAAAATTTTGAAAGGAGAAAACAAGGAAAGGGCAAAGCAAGGAGTTTAAGCAGAGCAGGAAGGGGAAGACCCTCCATTTCTGGATACCCATTGAAGTCATGTAGATTGAACTCGTAACTACTATATTGATCAGTAATCTCATCATTCCAACTGAGACACTCCACAATAGGGCAAACAAAGCAATAACCCCAAGAAAACAAAGATATTTTGCCCTTGTGCAATAGCTTCCTGGAATTAGTTGGGAATTGGAGTAGATTACAACTCACAAGCCAGGGTTAAAGGAACTGAATACAAACTACACAGACAAGAGGAAAGGCCATCCTTAAATTTATTATCTATCTTCCAAGTAGAGAATTAGATACTGAATTCCAGACATCCAATCTGTAGGTTACTATTTCATGTGATTCTCTCAATCTTGCTCAAAGTGAAGATTGTGCAAAGAAAATAGGGAAGAGGAAACCAGTCTAGGTACGTGCAGGATGTTTAAATTGTACTAGGTATCATAGACAAATTCACGACATGAGTGGATACATTGGTCAATGAAATAAATTCTCCACCAATAGGGATTGATGTAAAAAACTGCAGTGATTCCCAAGAAGAACATGAGATACGAGCCAGCAAAACTTGCAAAGAAAACGCCCATGTTGACACCATCATCTACATTCGGTGTCGTTGCTGCTGTGTTTGTTGATTTTTGATTGGATGAACAGTGGTGTAAAGGTGGACCACAAAAGAATTTGTTGCCTTCATAACTTGTGCTTGTGAATGTCCCAAACTGTGCTTTCATCTCAGGTGTCTTTCCAGATAAGTTGTATGCCACGGTGAAGACCGCCAATGAGTATAGAATGGATAATTCTAAAAAGATTTCCTCACTGAGTTTATTGTAGGAAAGGTCCAAACTCTCTATGTGGGTTAGGTTTGACATGGTTCTTGGCATGGATCTTGTCAGCTGATTGTGAGACAAGTTCAATGCAAAAATGCTGTTTAGATATCTTATTTCAAATGGGATGTCATTGCTCAAATTGTTGCGGGATAGATCAAACCCTGACAAAATATTAAGGATGTCACCCTTGTAGGAACAAGAAATACTCTTCATAACAAAATGAACTTTTGATTTACCAAGTGCTCATTATCGTACTAGCCAAAAAGCAGGTTTGAATCTTCATTAGAATTGAAGGAGAACGCAAATAAATTAACTGTTTTTACAAATGCAAGATCTGTGCCTACTGTCCTCCCGAAAGATATGTTATTCAAACACCATGGTATTGATCCAGAAAGGGCATCATGGAAAGATCCATTATGTTTACTAATGCCAATTGGCAGAAGCAGTTTGATATTGGACTGGTGAAATAATTTTGTTTCAAGAGAACTCTCAAAGGAAAGGGAACCAATCCAGTCCGGGATGATACCATTAAATTCATTGTCCTTGATGTCCAGCATAAAGAGAGACAAATGATTGACAGATGAAGGTGGTGGAAACGTCCTTGTGAACCTATTCTTTTGTAGATGCAGATACTATAAACTTGTTGAGTTCAATATTGATGGTATTGAACCCAAAAGCAATTTGTTGGACAGGTCAAGGAAGTGGATTTGCTAAAGATTACAAAACTCAATTGGGATGTTTCCTTGTAAAAAATTACCCTCCAAAATGAGTACACTCGGGTGTGTGAAGTTACCAATCCAATTAGGTATTCTTCCTTATCTAGTTGTTTCCAATAGCATGTGGCCAATCCAGTCAAGATATTTCTAGAGAAGGGATTGTTGTCCAAATGTAATGAAGTTAATTGTGTTCAGTTAGAATATGAAGGCAGCATTTGACCATGTAATCTATTATGAGAAAGTTTTAAAACTTTCAGGTTATTGCAAGCATTTGCCATCTCTAATGAAATTTCTCCTGAGATGTTATTACTGGACAGATCCAAATAAAGCAAAAATTTCATGTCAGCTATACAGGAAGGAATACAACTCTCAAAGAAATTTCGGGATAGAGTGAGATACATCACATTAGGTAACATCTCACCGATGTTTGGTTGTAACAGTCCACCGAAGGCATTGTCTGAGATGTCAATCACCAATGCAGCCTCATGGATAGAGGATGGTAGGACAAAATGACTACTCAAAGAACTATTTCTCAGGTTTAGAACTTCTAAAAACTTATTGTTCTCTAGCAACCAATTGGTGAACATTCCCTTCAAGTTGTTACTAGAGAGATCTAGGTGTCTCAAGTTATATTGGTTTCTGAGAAAACTTGGCAAAGCATTAGTGTGTTGGCTAAGAATCTTGTTTGATAACAAGAGAACCTTCAATTGAAAAGGAGGAACCCAGGAAGAATGGTCAGTTTCCACCTTCAATCTGTCTCCAGCAAAAAGAAGGTCAATCACTTCCAAATTAGAATTATTGGCAAAGGAGATGAAGGGGAATGCACCATCAAAATCATTATAGCTCAAAGAAATGATGTCGAGGGATGAAAGGCTGGATATGAGAGATAAGGAGATATTTCCTTTAAATTGGTTATGTGATAGATCTAACTTCCTAAGGGCTGTTAAATTATTGAGGCATGGAGGAAGATTATTATTACTAAGATTTAATTCCTCAAGGCTCTTCAATTTACCCAAATCTGCATAAGAGAATTAAGTCAATAAATATTTCAATATATAAAATCCTAGGTTTAAGCTTGGATAACCAATACTTAAGAACAGTCAAGATGTAGCTAACGTGTGGAAATATCTGGTTCCTACCAACATTTCTATAGCTAGACCCTCTTAGTTAGTTAAACCTCTATTGATTTTGATAAGTATGTCTTTAATCACTATTTACTTGAAAAAGAAAAAAAAAAGCATGGGTAGTAAAAGTACTGGAAGTAACATACCTTTAAAATGTAAAGATCCTTGAAGATTATTGGAACAAAACGACAATTTCTTAAGGGATTTAAGAGTAAAACCAAAGACAGAAGAATGCTGCTATTGAAGTCGTTCCCATCTAATACTAGGACTCCCAGACTTTCTTGATTTTACTGTGATCGATCTTGAGGAGTATCAAAGTAATCTGGGTCTAGGGCTCTCTGCAAACAGCCTATTTGGAATCATGGGTAGGGCGGTTTACAGTTCAGCCTCCTGAGGTCCTGCTAAACATAATGCCTTTTCCCTTTTAACTTTTTATGTTGCACTCGGTTCTTCTTTTATTGATAAAATTTCCTCTGTTTCTCTTTGGTTTGATGCAACTACGCAGGTAGTGACTGACTAGTTTCTAGGGACTAAGTACCATCCATAGCAATATCATATAACAGAGAAACAGAAAAATATTCCAAACCAATCAGTTATCATATAACAGAGAAACAGAAAAATATTCCAAACCAATCAGTTAACGTATATGTATGTGCAGTAATTGTTACCTTGGATTGTTTGCAAGGATGCTTCTATTGAATTGTAACTCAAATCCAACGCAAACTAGCTAGTTCTACATCAAATAAGAAAAGGGAAGCACTTGAGTGTAACAAATTACAATATAATACTACTGCTATCGATCAATAACAAAGACAGGACACTTGCAAAATGGAATGAGGATGGCTCATCCAATTGATTTGAAGTAAGGGATATAGTCCTAAGAGATGTGATAGCACCCACAGATGATGAACGGTGGTGTTTAAAGAATTCCAACTAAGGTCAAGGAGCTCCCAACTTCCTCAATCCAGCCAATCTTTCAAACCCTAAAAGATCAGAGAGATGTATAGAAGTGATTAAATAGTGGTTACTTAGGCATTTTTAACTTAATTTGATTTCATAGTAGAGGGGAAAAAGAAAGGCTGCAATTAGGAATGAAGCAAGTTCGTATTGAAAAGTACCTTAATTTTCTTTGCAACCACCAAACAAGTTACTAGATAAGTCGAGGTGTTGCAGTTCTTTAAACGCAGAAAACAAGGTGAACATTTAGGTAACTACCTTTCTTGTTTCCATCGGTACTCATACTAGTGAGGGAAAGTTGAATGACTCCCTGTGGTTGCATTACAAGTGACTGGCTCCCAATGACAACAATCACTCTCACTAGTATAAGCTGCACCACCTTCAACAGTCCAATCTAGAAAAGCCTGGATTTCTAAGAGAGCAATCTTCTCCTCTTCTAAGCACCCCAAACACCCATGAATTCCAAATAGAAATAAAAGCAAAACAGCTTCACCAATAACCATTCCATGAACAGAAACCAGGCCTAGAACACTTCTAATTAGAGTTATTTTCTCCCCAAATAGCAGGTGTATATAAAAGGAATTGGTTGCATCATTTTCAATTCTCACCTGCTATTATACGGGCCTTCCGTTGACCATTCAAATTGTATCTCTATATATTGCTTTGATCCAATGATGGATTTCTACCGTAATGGGTAGGAAATATCTCAAATCTCCTCTAATTTCTTCATCATGATTGAAGAGAAACTGTTCCTGTGGAAAATAATCTTCCTCTGCTCTCTTCTTGAGTTCAACTCTTCAATATGTCGGAATTTAATGGGAGTAAGAACCGGGCAAGGACTAAATATTCAATGTGGGAATTTCATTGAAGTAAGGATCAAGCAAGGACTTCCTATCCCATTTCACTATCGTGAACCATCAGATTTTCTGAATAATTTCCTCCAAAAGACTAAAAGAGAAAAGAAAAAAAAAATCAATCAGGACAGGATTTGAAAAACCCCCGTGTCATAGCATCTTCAAGTCACCATCTTGTGTGCCGAATCCAGGCAAAGAAAATCAAAAGGTGCAATAACACAATTATTGGCTCGTCAGGAGCCCTACACAGCGGGTGCTAGTTTGGCCTTTAAATTTGCCAGATCACCATCTGTTCCGCTTGATGCGTTTCTGCCTACTTCAACCCTAATTTTTCTTTCTTGAATTTCGGGAATTCATTGTCCTCGTAGGCTTCCAATTTGATCAGTAATTTCATCGTTGCAATTGAAACTCCTTGCGATTGGCAAAACAAAGCAGCAAAGGTCTTGATTTTCTGAATCAAGTGCTTCTGATCCGAATGTATAAGCTGTTGCTCAAAAAACTTGTTAAGCAGCGTAAGTGGCAAAACACGTGCTCGATCGGATTGGTTGACGAGCGTCTCCAACAATCAAGTTAGTAAAAAGCACACGACCTTAAAAGGAAAATAAAATTGATAAAATGATGAGGATTCCAAAGGAAAAAATGTATACACTTGAATCTACCTCCTCGTTTCCAGTTTTTTGTTGACAAACTTAATTTTGGATTCGCTATTTGGAAATCTAGTTGTTTTAAGTTTTGCAGGACGGAGAATTCTAATTTATTCTTTGTTCTCATCTTTACCCTCTATATATATATGGTGTGTTATGACCTACCAAAACAGGTCTGTTCTAACTTTGATTCCAGTGCAAACGTTTTTGAAATGGATCTACTGGTAAATCTCATGCCCTCCATTTAATTAGATGGATGAAACATGCTTGCCTAGACTGCTAGATAGTTTAGAATTTAGGAAAACTGGGGTTCAAAATAAAGCTTCTCATGAAAACTGTCTGGAGACTTCTTTTTGAATAGGTATCTCTATGGATTAGGGTGTCAAAAATATTTTCCAAATTCATCTTCTTTAATCTAAAGACTGGACCCGAAAAAGGATTTCGCATTGAAAGCCATAATGGCGCCCCCCCCCCTCAGCGTCTCTTATGTCCTGGGAAATGGGTTAATCACTTCTATCTGGTTTGAGGGAACCGGGTATCCTGATTTAAAGTTTAAACCATCCTATTCTCCCTTTTTCCATTCTCCATCAAGAATGGGTCTTAGACTACACAGTTAGGAACAATTGGAAGAAGAAGCAGAATAAACTAGGAGAAAACAAATCCACTAAACCCTCTATTAGTGAAATGATTTGAGTCAAGACTGATCGAAACGAGGGGCTTCGCCTTCTAGCTCTGTTTCTTCGTTAATTCTCTCTGGTTGCATCTTTGAGGTGTTTCCTCTTCGAAATCCTTACATCGTCGCCATCCTTGGTTAGTTACCGCGCGCTACTAGAAAAAATCATTTCACAGAGAAGATATAATATTAGATGGAGGCTCTACAACAACATCATAGGTTCATGAGAGCACCGCCGCTAGCACCACACATCAAACACCTTAAATGGCCGATCATCAGAGGATCCATCACCTCCTCAAGGAACTTGGTTTTCGTCCCAGTTCTCCAGTAACTTCCAAGTTCCATGGTCGATTAACTGCTGGTTGCCACTAGTTGAAGGGGAAAAGAGGTAGGGTTTCAGTGTTTGGGTTTCCACAAGCTTGAAGGACTAAAGAGCATTTTGGAACTTCGATTGAGGAATTTAGGGTTGGGGTGGCATGTGATTGTCTAATTTGTAGGGAAGAACGGAATTCGTTTGGTTTTCCCAAGCTTGAAGAACGTTGGTGGCTGGATGAGTGTTTTGGTAATTTTTTTTTTATTTTTATTTTTATAATAAAACAAAAGTTTATAAGCAAATCATCAGTCCTTGGTAATACATAATGCAGTTGGATTGGCACTAATATTTAAGTTCTATCTAGCTTTAGAGGCTATAGTATACATGCTATGTTAATAAAGTGGTTTAAGAGGGTGGGGAATTTGAAATTACAAAATAGTGCCTGTTGGCCTTTAGTTAGAGTGTCCACCAAAGATGTAGTTAAGTGTAGTGGCTATGCTACTTTTTTAAGTTTTAGTAGTAGGTTGAGAACTTCAGGGATGTTGTATTAGATTTTTTTTGATTGGTATCTTTGTTGTTGTTGTATACTTCAGCCCTTCTTGGATTGTCATTATTGCTGCTTCCATCTTGTTGAGGTTTTGATCCATTCCTACTTTTATGTTGTTTATTCTTCCTGGTTCAACTATCCCCACACTCCACCCTAGAGTATCAAGCTAGCATCAGATACGACATGGATATGAGTTTGTAAATATTTATCAATTAATAAATCGTGTTTTTGAGTTTCAGATATGTTTTCCTTATTTTTCTCCACGATGGGGTTGTTTTCCTTATTTTTGTTTGTTACCTGTAGCCAGAATTGGACATTGTCAAGGAGTTTGTGGGGGGTTTGGTTTGTGATTTTTAAAGATTATACCGTTTCTTTCTTTCCACATAAAATAACAGGTGTATGGTGGAGAAAATCCATTGCTTTGCTTTTATGTTCATCCGGAGGTTAAGGAGAAAGTCATTACACATATGGAGTATAGATTCCTTTGCAATTTGCTCTCTTCTTAATCCTATTGGTTCTGTCGCCCAGATTCTCTTAGTCCATTTGCATGAAATAAAGACGTCCCATAATGTCTCCGTCTTGTCTCCATAAAGTTCACAACAAGTTTGCATTTCTTTCCATTGGGACAGAGTAGACTTAACTAGTAACCCTGCATTCACAAGACGCCAAAAGAAAGCTTTAAATTTGGGGTGCAAGGGTAGTTTCTAAAAAAAAATTCCACCACTGCTGGTAAGCAGTAGGAAGGGTGGGGAGTTTTTTTTTTTTTTTTTTCCAATGCTTGTCTTGCTAGATTGGCAGTAAATTCACCATTAGGGGAAATAAGAGAGACCCAAGAGTCATCAGAGTGTGAGAGGGAGGGTGTGGATGGAGGAGGATTAGAGATATTGAAGTGTGTGAGATACTCCCTGTTTAGAAATAGTAGTTGTGACATTTCAACCACCGAGATGCCTGGATTCCATCTATGTGCTTTTGGGAATTCTTTGTAGATAGTGCTTCCATGTAAGTACCATGGGTTAAACCACAATGACGTATGCTTTCCATTACCCACTTTTTGACGAACCATACTCTCCAAGGTAGGGATAATAATATATATGCTCCTCCATGTTATTGACCCATTTTTCCCCGTACTTTTGGGTTTAGAAGTTTTGGTAATTCTATTTGGGGATTTACTATTAGGGTTGTGAGTTAATTGGTTAAAATATTATGAATTTACTGATTTGGCCCTGGAGTTCAACATTAAGGTTAACCGGTTTAGGCGTGTCATATTTTATACATTTAAAAAAATCATATTATTCTATTCGGGTAAAATCTTATCCATATATTATACGATCCGATTAGCAGTTATCCGAATCCGTATCCGATTACTTATCGGATGGATATAGATATTTTCTCGTAAGAAAATTCTTAGATTTGGAGACCTTTAAACAAATACGAATGCGAATTTAGAGTTGAATTTCGGTTGTCCATTTATAGGTCTAATGCAGGACAGCCCAACAATTGGCATCCTTGGCCTCTTCGTCCTTGGATCTCAGCTAATTTAGGAACAATTTACTTTAGGAAGCATCCTGATTTTGTTTAGTACTATACCACATGTTGCTCTAGATACGCCTATTGATCATACTTTAATTTCCTCCTTGTAACTTTTTTGGTTTTCTATCATCAATAGAAGGTGAAAAGAAAAAGAATGAAAAAAAAAAAAAATGAGAAAAAAAGAAAAAGGAAAGAGTTGAGCAGTATGGGAATAAAAATTCATTGAGTCAACAACATGCTGCAATTACTTATAGCTTCTAAAATAGTTTCAGAAAATAAAATACAAGGAAGAGCAGAGTAGCATGGGAAGGCACTCTTCCTTTTCTGTTTTTCACCTCCCCTCCCCCCCCCCCCCTTTTGGTAACCTCTTCATTTTATGTGAACTAACAAAAGTCACGTAGATTGAACTCATAGACACCATATAGATCATATTCAAACATCCCATATGCGTAATGTCATCATGGTAATTGAGACTCTCCATGATAGACCAAACAAAATGGCAAAAACCCTCAAAGAAAACAAAAGGTATTTGGCTCCAGTGCAATAGCTCCTTAGCTCCTTGGAGTTACCTGGCAATTGAGGCTTTATTCAACTCACAAGCCAAGGCTAAAGGATTTGAAGACAAACTATACTAACTAAGAGGAAAATCCGTCCTTTATTTTTTTTGTCTTTGATGTAGAAAATTAGATAGTAAATCCTAGACATCCATTCCCCCAACTTATTTTCAAATGTGATCCTCTCACTCTAACTCAAAGTTGAGATAGTGCAAGAGGAAATGTGGGGAGCAGGAAGTCAATTAAGGACATGCACAAGTAACTAACTTGTACCAGGGTATCGAGACAAATTCACAAGTTGAATTGATACATTGATCAATGAAATGAAACCACATTCTTCGCCAATAAGGATTGATGTAGAGAACTGCTGCAAATCCCAAGAGGAATATGAGATATGATCCAGCAAAACATGCGATGAAAGCTCCCATGTCGATATCGTCATCTTCGTTATTATCAGCAATTGAAGATGGTGTTCTTGCTGATGTGTTTGTTGAGCCTTTAGAACCAAATGAACAATCTCTTGGTAAAGGTGGACCACAAAGGAATGGGTTGCCTTCATAACTTGTGCTTGTGAATGTCCCGAATTGTGCTGTCATCTCAGGTGTCTTTCCAGATAAGTTGTTGTGTGCCACAGTAAAGACCGCCAATGAGTATAGAATTGGTATATCTGAAGGGATTTCTCCATTGAGTTTGTTGTATGAAAGGTCCAAACTCTCTATTTGGGATAGGTTTGAAATGGTTCTTGGAATGGGTCCTGCTAATTGATTGTGAGACAAGTTCAATGCAAAAATGCTGTTCAGATCACCTAATTCAAATGGGATGACATTGCTCAAGTTGTTGCAAGATAAATCCAACCCGGACACAAAATTAAGGACCTCACCCTTGTAGGAATAAGAAATAGTTTTTGTAACAAAATCAACTTCTTCTGATTTACCAAGTTCCTCCATATCGTACTTGCTAAAAAGTAGGTTTACATCATCATAAAAACGGGGGGAGATGGCAAAGGAATTAACAATTTTTACAAATGTAAGATTTGTGTCTATTTTCCTCCCAAAAGATATGTTATTCAAACACCTTGGTATTGATCCAGAAAGGGCATTATGGGAAAGATCCATTATGTTTACTAATGCTAATTGGCAGAAGCAATTCGGTATTGGACCAATGAAATGATTTTGTTTCAAGAGAAGAACTCTCAAATTAAAAAGGGAACCAATCCAATTGGGGATGATACCATTAAATTCATTGTCCTTGATGTCGAATGTCAAAAGAGATGAATGATTGAAAGATGAAGGTGGTGGCAGAGTTCCAATGAACCTATTCCTTTGCAGATGTAGATACTGTAAACTTGTTGAGTTCAATATTGATGGTATTGAACCTGAAAGAAAATTGTTGGATAGGTCAAGGAAGTAGATTTGCTGAAGATTACAAAACTCAACTGGGATGTTTCCTTGTAAAAAATTACCCTCAAAAATGAGTACACTCAGGTCTGTGAAGTTACCAATCCAATTAGGTATTCTTCCAGTTATCCGATTGTTTCCAATATCCAAAACTTGTAAGCTAAAGCATGTGGACAATCCAGTCAAGATATCTCCGGAGAAGGAATTGTTGTCCAAACGTAATGAAATTAATTTTGTCCAGTTAGAATGTGGAGGAAGCATTTGACCATGTAGTCTATTATTAGAAAGTCTTAAAACTTGTAGTTCATTGCAAGCATTTGCCATCTCTAATGGAATTTCTCCTGAGAAGTTATTACTGGACAGATCTAAATAAAACAAAAATGGCATGCTAGCTATAGAGGAAGGAATATGACCCTCAAAGAAATTTTGAGATAGATTGAGATACATTGCATTTGGGAACATTTGACCGATGTTTGGTTGAAGCAGTCCACCGAGGGCATTGTTTGAGATATCAATCACTGATGGAAACCCACTGATACGGGAAGGTAGGACAAGATGACCACTAAAAGAATTATTTCTCAGGTTTAGAAATTCTAAATAGTTATTGTTCTCTAGCAACCAACTGGGGAACGTCCCCTTCAAGTTGTTATTGGAGAGATCAAGGTGTTTCAAGTTATATTGGTTTCTGAGAAAACCTGGGAAAGCATTGGTGTGTTGGGTAAGAATTTTGTTTGATAACACGAGCATCTTCAATTGAAAAGGAGGAACCCAGGAAGGATAGTCAGTGTCCACCTTCAACTTGTCTCCAGCAAAGTGAAGGTCAATCACTTCCAAATTAGAATTGTTGGCAAAGGAGATGAAAGGGAATGTGCCATCAAAATCATTATGGCTCAAAGAAATGACAGCGAGGGATGTAAGGCTGGATATGAGAGATGAGGAGATATTTCCTTTAAATTGGTTGTTTGATAGTTCTAACTTCCTGAGAGCTGTCAAATTATTGAGACATGGAGGAAGAATCGCTTCAAGACGATTATTACTAAGATCTAACTCCTCAAGGCTCTTCAATTTACACAAATCTGCATTAGAGAAGTAAGTTAATAAACATCTTGATACATAAAATCCTACGTCTGAGCTAGAATAAACTAAAATTAAAGCACACTCAAGATGCAGTTAACGTCTGAAAATATCTGGTTCCTACCAACATATCTATAGCTTGCCTCTTAGTTACTTAAAACCTCTATTGATTTTGATAAATATGTCTTTAACTGCTATTTACATGAAAAAGAAGAAAAATTGCATGGATATATAGCTGAAGTACCAGAAGTAACATACCTTCAAAATGTAAAGATCCTTTGAGATTATTGAAAGAAAGCGACAATTTCTTAAGGGATTTAAGAGTACCCACAGACTGAAGAATGCTGTTATTGAAGCCGTTGAAATCTAAAACTAGGACTTCCAGACTTTGTAGCTTGCCAAAGCTTTTGAAAACTGTTAGATACAGAGAAATGGTCAATGTAATGTTTGTCTATTCGAAGATAAGAAAATTAATTTTTATCTCCTTCCTTTCTAAACATATGCTTTTCGAATTTGTAACTTTTTATGTTGCACTTGTTTCTTCGAAATTGCTTGGTTCATGCCGATGACCATCAAGCCGAGATTTCAGCTCGGACCGTCAGATCTCAGTTGATATTGAGCCTCGACTGTTGAATTTCAAGGGTCGAGACCAAAATTTCGATCAAACGGCCCATAGTATTTGCCTTAATGCACAGGACCCAAGCAAAGTTCTTGTTTCTTGTTTTATTGATAAAAATTTCCTTTTTGCTGTTGAGGCGGGTAGCGATTGACTATTATCTTAGGACTAAGTACTATCCACTATCCATCATAGTATTATGATGAAATAGAGAAACAGAAAAATATTCCAAACCAATCATTGATGTGTGCATGTTCATTAGTTGTTACCTTGCATTGTTTGCGACGATGCTTCAATTGAATTGTAACTTAAATCCAATGATTGTAAGTTGCGCAAATTAGCTAATCCTGCAACAATTAGGAAAGGGAAGCACATGAGTGTAACTAATTACATGCAACATAATACTAATCCTACCGCTAGCTATTGGTTTATTAATTACGAAGACATGAGCTCGACACACCTGCAAAATGTGATGAGGATGATTCACCCAATTGATTGTAAGCAAGAGATAGAGTCTTAAGAGATGTGATAGCACCCACTGATGAAAGGATGGTGCTGTTGAAAGCATTGCTACGTAAGTCAAGGGATTCCAGCTTCTTCAATCCGGCCAATCTTTCAAACCCTGAAAGATTATAGAGATACGTGAAGTAATGCAGTACTGTTTAGCTTAATTTGATTTCATAGTAGGGGACAGATAGATCTAGGGGGAAAAAAATGCAGCTAGGAATGAAACAAGTTCATAACAGTTGAGTTGCTGTAAAGGAAAAGAGATTGAAAGTCACCTTCATTTGCTGTCCAATCAGTAAGCAAGTTTTCAGATAAGTCGAAGTATTCCAGTTCTCTAAAGGCAGAAAAAATGGTATAATTTATCTTCCTGTTTCCTTCCCTATTGATCCTACCACCGAGGGAAAGTTGAGCGACTCTTCCTGTTGGATTACAACTGATGACTCCTGGCACCCAATTACAACAATTACCATCTTTAGCATAACCTACGACACCTGGAGGTGCCATAGCACAACAAAAACCATATTTAACACGATCTACATCGCCTGCAGGCTCCCAATTTACAAAAGGCTTCGTTTCTAAGAGAGCAATCTTCTCCTCTTCTACGCAACCCAAACACCCATGAATTCCAAATACAAATAACACCATAGGAATCCAAAACCACTTCACCAATAACCATTCCATAACCAGAAATCCGGCCTAAAACACTTGTAATTTGAGTCGATCGATCTTCTCCCCAAATAGCACAAGGTTTAAATAAAGGAAATTGGTTGGAAAACAAATTTCTCAAGTCACTTTCAATATGTCGAAATTTCATGGGAGTAAGGACAATTTCATAGGAGTAAGGACCAAGCAACGACTTAATCTTCAATATGTTGAAATTTCACGGGAGTAAGGACCGGGCAAGGACTCTTTATAAGTCTTTGGAATTGATATGGAGAGTTTATGATCAGACCGGGTTCATACCTGGTCCGACCCTCGACCCTGGTCGAGACGGAGAAAACCGAATCGCTCCCGAGCAAACCGGATCCGGAAGATGGCTTGCTGAAGAAGAAAGCTTATTCGGCTGCAAGCGTGCCCTAATCTTACTTATGGATTAGGGTAATCACCCTAATGAGGGCAGACTCAAACTGACGGCTGCGGATAATCATTATCGAAGGGATAACCATCGCATAACCTAAAGGTTATCTCAGGAGTCCTCGACTAGCCCAAACTAGTAGAAGTCTATCGCTTAACGGATCTCACTGATGAGATCCAACGACTACCCGAAGAAGGCTCAAGTGCATCCAACGAAGGAGATTCGAAGGTACACTCTATATAAACCTCACTACCATACAAGGTGAGGGACGGATCAATCGATCAAAAAGAATGCTATCTGAGACTCAGGTTCAGATACATACTGATAGACCTAAACTATCCGCGATCTGCTATCTAGATCACCTTTCCCAGTTCTTCATTCCTTAGCTCTGTGCTTCTAGCAGAGCCGTTTGTGATTAAGTTCATCAACTGACTTAGCCTTCGGAGGTGGACTCCCGACCCCAGCGGTCGGGCCACATCTGACGCTTTCGTTTTGCAGGACATCACGTGGAGATCCAAGGGCTGAGTAGATTTTGGACGCATCTGGAATCGAAGTTTCTCGGAAATAGGTTATCTGAATAAATTTTTTTTTTTTTTTTTTTGGGTCAACATCTAATTGAGCAATTTTCTGGGAATTTTTGGCGCCACCCAGACGTTCCCCTAAAATTATTGCTACCCATAAGGTATCCAATTTATCAGTTGGTCAGACCTTCTAATACTAAGTTATCCCGTAAAATTAAATAAAAACTGAAACTAACTGTGTTAGTATTCGGACATCTAACTGATAAATTGGATATCTTTGAAAGTGGCATTAATATTAAGAGGTATCTTCCAGAGTGGCATTAATATTAAGGTAAAACTATAATTCCTTTGAATTGGTCCAGTTAGCTGCAAATGGAAACATTATAGATTATTAGCCGGTTTTCATTTTCTGAATGAAGTGCTTAAGTCGGATGTTAAAGCAATGTAAGCGTAGGAAAAGAAAATTGATCATTATGAGGATTCCAAAGGAAATATACATACATGAATCTACATGGGTAACGGAATTTTCAGTGTCCGTGCAAAACATTGAAATCCAATATATGCTCTGTAAATGAAATAAAAGTCCAATTGAGTCAACAATCAACATGCCAAAATTTCTAATAGCCTTCTAGAAAAAATCAGAAAGTAGAATACAAGGAAGAGCAGAGCAGCTAGGGAACACATGGAATTCAGTAGATTGGACTCGTAGACTAGCATATTGATCAGATTCAACCACACCATGCCTAATGTCATCAATAGACCAAACAAAACTGTAAAAACCCCAAACAAAACAAAGGCATCTAGCACCTTGGAGTTACTTGCCAATTGAGGCTGAATACAACTCAAAAGCAAGGGCTAAAGGATTTGAAGACAAAATTTACAAAAAATATGAAAGCCATCCTTTATTTTCTATATTAATGTAGAGAATTAGATAGTGAATCCCAGACATGAGACGTCCATTCCTCCGAAAATAAGCACGCTCCTCCAATTCCAGTTAATATATGGACCATAAGATTATCTCAATAATTTCTCCCAAAAGAGAAAATAAATCCGTCAGAATGATTGGATTTGAAAAACCCTTGTGTTAATTATTGTACCTGTTCAACCAAAAAAAAAATTTGTGTACCTGTTCACCGGAGGGCTTTGGGTGTCATACAAAAGGACATATTCATTGGGATTGAAGTTGAAAAACCCTTGTGTCAAGTCAACATCTTTTTCTGGTAACAAAGGAAGAAATTAAAGAAGAATAGCACAAGCATGTTGGCCGTCGATCGAGTACAGGCAAGGAATATCAAAA
The DNA here is from genome assembly GCF_041222555.1 of Hakea prostrata. Lineage (NCBI taxonomy): Eukaryota > Viridiplantae > Streptophyta > Magnoliopsida > Proteales > Proteaceae > Hakea > Hakea prostrata. Next base: position 58,668,986 of record NC_142601.1, on the reverse strand, counting down.
AGCACAATTGCACAATCATTGTCTCCTCCTATAATCGTTGTGCCTGCGTGCAAAACCCATGAAACGTTTCATGAAAACATCAAGGGGTTGAAACTTTTTTTGGACAGAATTAAAAGTATAGAAATGTGAATTCTTCCAACACAAAGGTGATACGACTGGTTGCTTAAGATGACAGAGAAGGGGGAAATGAATTAGCAGAGAATACGTCAAGGCAGCTGGGGAATTTTTCAGAAGAAATTAGAGAATGTAATAGAGGAAGACGAGAGGGAAGGATGGAATTCACTTCTTCATGCCTTTAATTGATCAAGAAAGCAGCTTATTTAGACACAGCCCTAATCATAAAGGATGATACACCCTTATTACAATTATATTTCCAGCCAATCCCCTTCCCATTACGTTCTGCAATTTCAGCAATTTGTAGGAAAACCGTTAGAGCTCGTAATCTGGAGATTCTGAAAAGCCTGGTTTCCTCAAATCTTGCTAGGCTAGTGCCTTGGTGATGCTTATGATGCCAGGAGTTGGATGCATGTCACGTAGAGTCCATTAAATCCTAGTTGCAGCAAACATGGATCAGTTTGTTTCAAAGAAAAATCCTTTTCTTTTCCCCCTCACTTAAGTTGATTATACATGCAAATGGTGTATTGAGTAACTGAGATTAAATAGAATTCACATGGAGTTCATCCAATGTTGGGCACCACGTGTACCACCACTTAGCTCTCCTAGGCGAGCAACGTGGCTCTGTATTGGTTTCCATATCGATATCCTCATCAGCTTGCCTTCCATCTCACCATGTGATGTGGCTAGAGTCTTACAAAGAGGTTACTTTCATATAGAATTTGCCAAATCATCCTCTGTTCCACTTGTGAGTTTATCATTATATCTTTATTCTTTCTCTTTTTTTGGAATTTGGCATTCAGCCCTAATCGGAGAAAACAGAACAATAGATCCTTTAAATTCGGCCTGCAGTGCTGGCCACAAATGGAAATAACTCTACCAGAGAGTCCTAACTTTCTGAATGAAGTGCTTTTGATCGGATGTATAAGCATTGTACTTGTAAGATAAGAAAATTGATAATGATAAGGATTCCAAAGGAAACAGTGATAATGATAAGGATTATGAAGGAAACATTAATACATGAATTTACCTGGGAACCTTATGTTCAGTCTCCATGCAAAACATTGAAATTGAATACATGCTCGATACATGAAATAAAAGTCTAATGAGTCAATCAACATGTTAGGGTTTCTGAAAATTTTCAGAAAACAGAATACAAGAAGAACATAGCAGAAAGGCGAAGGTCCTGGTCCTCTTCTGCGATCTCAAGAAAGTCATGTAGATTGAACTCGTAGACTACCATATTGATCAAATTCAAAGATCCCATGCATAATATCATCATGGCAATTGAGACTATCCATGATAGACCAAACAAAACAGTGAAACCCCTCAAAGAAAACAAAGGTATTTGGCTCCTGTGCAATAGCTCCATAGAGTTACTTGGCAATTGAGAAGGCACTATTCAATTCACGAGCCAGGGCTGAAGGATTTGAAGAAAAACGATACAGACTAGAGGAAAACCCGTCCTTTATTTTTTGTCTTTCATGTAGAGAATTAGAGAGTGAATCCAAGAAATCCATTCCCCTAGCTTATTCTCAAATGTCCTCTTACTCTTAACTCAAAGTTGAGATAGTGCAGATGAAATGTGGGGAGCAGGAAGCCAATTAAGTACATGCACGGGTAACTAACTTGTACCAGGAATCAGAAACAAATTCACGAGTTGAGTTGATACATTGATCAATGAAATGAAACCACATTCTTCGCCAATAAGGATTGATGTAGAGAACTGCTGCAATTCCCAAGAGGAATATGAGATATGATCCAGCAAAACTTGCGATGAAAGCACCCATGTCAATACCGTCATCTTCATTCTTACCAGCAATTGAAGATGGTATTCTTTCTGATGTGTTTGTTGATCCTTCAGAAACAGATGAACAACTTCTTGGTAAAGGTGGACCACAGAGGAATGGGTTGCCTTCATAACTTGTGCTTGTGAATGTCCCAAATTGTGCCTTCATCTCAGGTGTCTTTCCAGATAAATTGTTGTGTGCCACGGTGAAGACCTCCAATGTGTAAAGAATGGATAATTCTGAAGGAATTTCTCCATTGAGTTTGTTGAAAGAAAGATCTAGACTCTCTATGTGGGATAGATTTGACATTGTTCTTGGAATGGGACCTGTTAACTGATTGTGAGACAAGTTCAATGCAAAAATGCTATTCAGAGATCCTATTTCAGATGGGATGTCATTGCTTAAGTTGTTGCAGGATAAATCCAACCCAGACACAAGACTAAGGATGTCACCCTTGTAGGAATAAGAAATACTCTTGGTAACAAAATCAACTACTTCTGATGTACCAAGTTCATCACCATTAAATTCATCATAAGAAATACTCTTCGCAAAAAAACCAACTTTTTCTGATATAACAGATTCAATAACACCATTTTCATCAATAAAACGTGGTTCTAGAAAACCATACAAATGGGATATGAATGTCGTTAAAGAAAAAGTTGGTATAGATGAAAGATTCATGTTTACTCTCCTCCCAAAAGAGATGTTATTCAAACACCATGGTATCGATCCAGAGAGGGCATTATGAGAAAGATCCATTATGTTTATCAATGCCATTTGGCAGAAGCAATTTGGTATTGGACCAATGAAATGATTTTGTTTCAAGAGAAGAACTTCCAAATTAGAAAGGGAACAAATCCAGTTTGGGATGATACCATTAAATTCATTGTCCTTGATGTCTAGTGTCAAAAGAGATGTCTGATTGAAAGGTGAAGGATGTGAAGTCCTTGTGAACCTATTCCTTTGCAGATGTAGAAAATATAAACTTGTTGAGTTCAATATTGATGGTATTGAACCGGAAAGCAAATTGTTGGACAGGTCAAGGAAGTAGACTTCTGAAGATTACAAAACTCAACTGGGATGTTTCCTTGTAAGAAATTACCCTCCAAAATGAGTACTCTCAATTGTGTGAAGTTACCAATCCAATTAGGTATTCTTCCAGTTATCTTGTTGTTTCCAATATCCAGAATTTGTAACCTAGAGCATGTGGACAATCCAGTCAAGATATTTCCAGAGAAGGAATTGTTGTCCAAACGTAATGAAATTAATTGTGTCCAGTTAGAATGTGGAGGAAGCATTTGACCATGTAATCTATTATTAGAGAGTCTTAAAACTTCTAGGCTATTGCAACCTTTGGCCATCCGTAATGGAATTGCTCTTGAGAAATTATTATTGGACAGATCTAAGATGATCAACTTTCCCATGTCAGCTATGGATGAAGGAATTTGACCTTGAAAGAGATTTTGAGATAGATTGAAATATTCTACATTTGGGAACATCTTACCGAGGTTTGCATCAAGCAATCCACCAACACCATTGCTTGAAATGTCAATCTGAACTACAACCTCATGAATATAGGATGGTGGGACAAAATGGCCGCTCAAAGAATTGTTTCTTAGTATTAAAACTTCTAACAACTTATTGTTTTCTAGCAACCAATTAGGAAACATTCCCTTCAAGTTGTTACTGGAGAGATCAAGGAATCTCAAGTTGTGTTGGTTATTGAGAAAACCTGGAAAAGCGTTGGTGTGTTGGCTAAGATTTATGTTTGATAACAAGAGCACCTTCAATTGAAAAGGAGGTTGCCAGGAAAGATAGTCAATTTCCACCTTCAATTTGTCTCCAGCAAAACGAAGGTCAATCACTTCCAGATTAGAGTTGTTGGCAAAGGAGATGAAAGGGAACATGCCATCAAAATTGTTATAGCTCAAAGAAATGTTGATGAGGGATTTGAGGCTGGACATGAGAGATGCGATGTTCCCTTTAAATTGGTTATGTGATAGATCTAAGCTAGTGAGAGCTGTTAAATTATTGAGACATGGAGGAAGAATCCCTTCAAATTTATTCCGACTAAGATCTAGCTCATGAAGGCTCTTCAATTTACACAAATCTGCATAAGAAAATGAAGTCAACAAATCTCAGTATGTTAATCTTTGAGGTCCTGATCAAATCCTATTTCTAATCTAGGATAACCCATACTAGAGAAAACTCAAACATGCAATTAATGTGTGGAAATATATGGCCATACCAACATTTCTATGGTAAGACCCTGTTATTTACTAAACCTCCTATGATTTTAATAAGTTTGTCTATAACAACTATGTACTTGTAAAAGAAGAAGAAAAAAATACATGGATAATAGAAGTATCAAAGCAGCATACCTGTTAAATGTGAAGATCCTTCGAAATGTTAAAAGAAAGTGTCAATTTGCTTAGGGATTTAAGAGTACCCAAGGACTGAAGAATGCTATTATTGAAGCATTTTTTGTGCAGAAGGAGGACTTCCAAACTTTGTAGTTCACCAAAGCTTTTGAAACCTGGTAGATACAGAAAAAATGGTCCATGGAACGATTGTTTGTGTGGATTATTTGATAGGGTAAGAGAAACCATTTGTTTTGTCTTCACAAAATCATGGTCGAGCATCAATTTTGGATGAATTCACGATTTCACTCCACAACCAAACACTTAATTTTATAAATTATAACTCCATAGCTTTGAGTCTAGCTTTGTCCCTGTTTTCTCTCCTCTCTCACCCAAACAGCCCTTAGGTGTTCACTTAACAGTACCCATTAGGCTCACTTAGAAGCTTGCCATTGGTCGCTTGCCTACTGATCAGAACTAGGACTCTTGAAATTGTTGCAGTTCCCCAAAGCTTTTGAAACCTGGAAAAAGACAAAATGGGGCCGTCAATGATTTTAGGTTATTTGAAAGCTTGTTGAGGACTCTTTCAACGAAATATCTAGCAACATTAATCTAAATACAAGAATGTAAAACTGTATAACCATCTGATGCTGGTTTGCGTCTTCAACTTGACCAAGGGAGTTAATCCTTAGCATTATCCATTGAATTATCTCTGACCTTGTGATTGGCAGTGCCATCAGAAGTAATCAGCCTGGCAGCCTAGGGTTCAGTCTCTAGAAACAATCTTATTCAATGGAAAAATGGGAAAGGCTGCACTATGATTTAGCTTTCTTCACACCTTGTTGGTGTCTTTCAACGAAACATCGGAGCCTATGTAAAATGGATATGTACACTATGACTTTTAAATGTTATTTATCCCTTCAATTGTAATTTAAATTGTTTTCTATGTTGCACTCATCACCTCTTCTTTCATTAATAAAATTTCCTTTCTCTTGTTTCCTCTGTTTCTCTTTGGGTTTGATGCAATAGGGTAGGTTGGGACTGAGTATAGTTGCTAAGGACTGAGAGTATCCATAGAAGTGTCTTAGGACAAAGAAATAGAAGAATATTCCAAATCAGTCATATAACCTTTATGTGCATTATTAACTGTTACCTTGGATTGTTTGCATGGATGCTTCCAGTGCATTGTAACTCAAATCCAATGACTGCAAATTATGCAAATTGGCCAGTCCTGCATCAAATGAAAGATAGCACATGAGTGTAACAACACATACATAGTTTCTATAATATTACTACTACCATCGATCAATTACAAAGTCAACTCACCTGCCCAATGGGATGAGGGTGAGGCTGATCCATCAAGCTATTCCAATGCAAGAGATAGAGTCCTAAGGGACGTGATAGCCCCTAAAGATGGAAGGATGCTAGTGTCGAAGAAATTACCACTTAGGTCAAGGAACTCCAGCTTCCTCAATCCAGCCAATCTTTCAAACCCTGAAAGTCATAGAGATATATGTGAAGTGATTAAGGAGTGGTTGATTAGGCATTCTTTAGCTTAGTTTCACTTCATAGTAGAGGAAAGAAAGAAAATGAAAAGCTGCAGCTATGTATGAATTGAAGTTACCTTCATTTTCTATCCAACCACCAAACAAGTTATAAGATAAGTCGAGGTGTTGCAGTTCTTTGAAGGCAGAGAAGATGGTGACATTCAGGTAAGTGCTATTGTTATCCATAAAATTGATACTTCACTGAGGGAAAGTTGAACGACTCGTCCTATGGTTGCACTGCACTTGATGACTGCTGGCTCCCAATCACAACAATCACTCTCTTTAGCATAATCTACAGAACCTGCAACAGTCCAATCTAGAAACGCCTTAATTTCCAAAAGAGCGACCCTCTCCTCTTCGAAGCAGCCCAAGCACCCATGGATTCCAAAAAGAAATAACACCAAAGAAACACACAACCGCTTCTCCAATAACCACTCCATGACCAGAAATAGAAATAGGAGGCGTTAAACACTTTGTAATTAGAGTGATCTTCTCCCCAAATAGCAGAAGCTTTAAATAGAGGAAATTGGTTGGAAAATATATTTCTCTGTCACTTTCAATTCCCACCTACTATATATTATATGTATACAGGACCATTCATATGGGAACAGATTCCTATGTCATTCATGATTGAAGAGAAACTGGGTCCCATGGAAATGTCATGAGAGTAGTCTTCCTCTGCTCTGTTAATAGACTTCAACTCCCCAATATGTGGAAGTTTCATATGGGTAAACCTCATTCATTTGTTAAACTGAAAAATTAATTAGATATTTTAAGTCTTGGGCATCGAAGTTTCGCGGAAATAAGCTTGATCCTCCCATTTCACTATAGTTGACCATAGATTGTCTCAATAGTTTCCTCCAAAAGAGAAAAAATAAATAAATCAATCCGGATAGGCTCTGATCAAGTCACCACCATTTTTTCAAAGAAGATTAGCACAAGCATCTTGACTGCAACTGCAGTCACGTCACCAGCTTGACTGCCGATCGAGTGCTGGCAAAGAAAGCAATGTGAATTCTTCGGAAATAGAGGTAATACGACTGGTTGATTAAGATGACAGAAGTGACCTGGAAATGAATTAGCAGAGGAATACGTCAAATAGGCTAAAATGTGCTTGGAACAAATCATAGACATCATGTCCAGTGGAATTTCAAGAGGATCATCATGGAATGCACAATTAGATGATGGATAAACCTTGAACTGCTAAGATGTGGTTTTTACTTCGTTGTCAGTGAGGGCTTGATATCGACTTAAACCTCAAATTAGGTCCTTGGCTAGAAACTAAAGGTTCTGAAGATCCTATGGTAGCGTCGTCAATGGAACTAATGCTAGTGTTAAGGTTTGCATAAGTAATTTAATTTTTCTGCATGCTTCGACCTTGTAAGTGTTTGGAAATTTTTTTGGCATAACTCCCTAAGTTACCCTGTAAAATTAATGACACCCTATGAGTTATCAAATTTATCGATTAGACTTCTTATAGGATTAAAATATATCAATGACATCTCTTACTCTTAAGAAACTACAATTAAGTGCTATGCAGGCAAATTAAAATTTTCAAAAAGACAAAAAATAATCTTGAACATAAAATTCCATGCTTGACTTGTTTTCTGTTTTTCTCTACCATCCATGACTTCTTCATCTTCCAATCATAAATTCTCACAAAATTTTAGAGATCGATATAGTTTACGGATAGTGTTTTTAAAGTTAGGATGTGGAGTAATACTGGAAATGAATAAATAAAGCACTTTTGATCGGAATGTATAAACATGCCAAGTGTAGGAAAATAATGATGAGGATTTCAAAGGAAATATCTACACATGAATCTACTTCGTTTCCAGTTTTTCATTCACAACGTTGATTCCAGATTGCCAATGATGGATTAGTAGAGCGGTTAAACGCCCAACCTCCCACGGGAAGGTCTTGGGTTCGCATCCATCTCCGGCGGCACCTATATTAGTAATATTCCCTCATCCCCTATATATAAACTCTTCGGATTCCAAAAAAAAAAAAAAAAAAAAAAGAGAGTTGATTCCAGTTTTGTGTCTTCCGTAAAAAAGAAAAAGAAAAAAAGAAGAGGAGTCCATGTGGCATTTGTGGTATCATGTGACTAGATTAAATATATTTGGAAGCTCGGCCTTTTGGCCTTCATACCGAATCTCTTCACGGCCCTTCCTTTGAAGACTTTTTTTCTAAAATTTCTTCAAATTGGAACGAGAATTTTAATAAACTTGAATGGGTGTTTAATGTAATTATGGTCTCTTACTATTATATTTGGCATATGAGAAATTCAATTATTCTTAAGCATGCTAAATTTGACCAGAGCAAAGCAGCAAGGGTAAGACACTCTTCCTTTCTGTAAACTTGTGAAAATCATGTAGATTGAACTCATACATTGCCATATCGATCAGATTCAAAAATTCCATGAGTAATGTCATCATGGCAATTGAGACTCCCCCCGATAGAACAAACAAAACGGTAAAACCCCAAAGAAAACAAAGGTATTTAACTCTTGTGCCCTAGCTCCCTGGAGATAGTTGGCAGTTGAAGAGGCTTTATTCAACTCACAAGGCAAGGCTGAAGGATTTGAAGACAAACTATACAGACTAGAGGAAAACCCATCCTTTATTTATTTTTGTCTTTCATGTAGAGAATTAGAGAGTGAATCCCAGACATCCATTCCCCCAACTTATTCTCAAATGTGATCCTCTCACTCTAACACAAAGTTGAGATAGTGCAGAGGAAATGTGCAGAGGAAATGTGCAGAGCAGGAAGCCAATTAAGTACATGCAAGGGTAACTAACTTGTACCAGGTATCAGAGACAAATTCACGAGTTGAGTTGATACACTGATCAATGAAACGAAACCACATTCTTCGCCAATAAGGATTGATGTAGAGAATTGCTGCAATTCCCAAGACGAATACAAGATATGATCCAACAAAACTTGCGATGAAAGTGCCCATGTCGATACCATCATCTTCATTCTTATGAGCAATTGAAGATGGTATTCTTGCTGATGTGTTTGTTGATCCTTTAGAACGAGATGAACAGTTTCTTGGTAAAGGTGGACCACAAAGGAATGGGTTGCCTTCATAACTTGTGCTTGTGAATGTCCCAAACTGTGCCTTCATCTCAGGTGTCTTTCCAGATAAGTTATTGTGTGCCACGGTGAAGACCGCCAAATAGCATAGAATGGGTAATTTTGAAGGAATTTCTCCACTGAGTTTGTTGTAGGAAAGGTCCAAACTCTCTATTTGGGATAGGTTTGACATGGTTTTTGGAATAAGTCTAATTAACTGATTGTGAGACAAGTTCAATGCAAAAAGGCTATTCAAAGATCCTATTTCAGATGGGATGTCATTGCTTAAGTTGTTGCAGGATAAATCCAACCCAGACACAAGACTAAGGATTTCACCCTTGTAGGAATAAGAAATACTCTTCGTAACAAAATCAACTTCTTCTGATGTACCAAGTTCATCACCATTAAATTCATCATAATAAATTCTCTTCGCAATAAAATCAACTTTTTCTGGTATAACAAATGGGATCTGAATGTCGTGAAAGTAAAAGTTCGCATAAATGAAAGATCCATGTTTAGTCTCCTCCCAAAAGAGATGTTATTCAAACACCATGGTATCGATCCAGAGAGTGCATTATGAGAAAGATCCATTATGTTTATCAATGTCATTTGGCATAAGCAATTTGGTATTGGACCAATGAAATGATTTTGTTTCAAGAGAAGAATTTCCAATTCATAAAGGGAACAAATCAAATTCGGGATGATACCATTAAATTCGTTGTCCTCGATGTCTAGTGTCAAAAGAAGTGTCTGAATGAAAGGTGAAGGTGGTTGTGAAGTCCTTGTGAACCTATTCCTTTGCAGATGTAGAAATTGTAAACTTGTTGAGTTTAATATTGATGGTATTGAACCAGAAAGCAAATTGTTGGACAGGTCAAAGAAGTAGACTTTCTGAAGATTACAAAACTCAACTGGGATGTTTCCTTATAAAAAGTTACCCTCCAAAATGAGTACACTCAATTGTGTGAAGTTACCAATCCAATTAGGTATTCTTCCAGCTATCTTGTTGTTTCCAATATCCAGAATTTGTAATCCATAGCATGTGGACAATCCAGTCAGGATATTTCTAGAGAAGGAATTGTTGTCCAAACGTAATGAAGTTAATTGTGTCCAGCTAGAATGTGGAGGAAATATTTGACCATGTAATCTATTATTAGAGAGTCTTAAAACTTCTAGGCTATTGCAACCTTTGGCCATCCGTAATGGAATAGCTCTTGAGAAATTATTATTGGACAAATCTAAGATGATCAACTTTCCCATGTCAGCTATGGATGAAGGAATTTGACCCTGAAAGAGATTTTGAGATAGATCGAAATATTCTACATTTGGGAACATCTTACCGAGGTTTGCATCTAGCAATCCACCAACACCATTGCTTGAAATGTCAATCTGAACTACAACCTCATGAATATAGGATGGTGGGACAAAATGGCCGCTCAAAGAATTGTTTCTTAGTATTAGAACTTCTAACAACTTATTGTTTTCTAGTAACCAATTAGGAAACATTCCCTTCAAGTTGTTACTGGAGAGATCAAGGAATCTCAAATTGTGTTGGTTACTGAGAAAACCTGGAAAAGCATTGTTGTGCTGGCTAACACTTCCGTTTGATAACAAGAGCATCTTCAATTGAAAGGGAGGATCCTGAATGTATTGGGTCGAAAATATCTCAAATCTCCTTCATGCTCTTCAACATGATTGAAGAGAAATTGGGAGATGTCATCAAAGACTTCCAATGCTCTCTTCTTAGACTTCCAGCTCTTCCTATGTGGAAATTTCATGGGAGTAAACATATTAATGAGAGCATAAGGACTGGGCAACGACTTTGAAGTCTTCCCCAACAAAGTTCTCAGAAATAAGCAGCTCCTTCCATTTCTCTATCACATATGGACCATAGATTATCTCAATAATTTCTTCCAAAGATTAAAAAATAAATTCGTTGGAATTGGATTTGAAAAAACCCTCATGATAAGCCTCCATCTTTTTGTAGTTACAACTTACAGTGAAGAATGTTATTTAAAGAAGAGCAAATTACATGAAACTCATTATATTTGGGGTGAAACTAGTGACCACTTATTATTGTTTCATAAATTACATGGCACTTACATGCATATTACAAGTTATCCACATTTAAGTTTACTGATAAAATGAGTTATGAAATTATCCAAATCCTTTTATTTTTATTTAAAATATTTTAAATTTCGAATTTCAAATTACCTAAATGGCATCACTAAAATGAAACTAAAGGGTATTAGTGTCATTTGGTAAGTCAATGAAGACATTATAGTCACCTACAACCCATTTCTCCATCTCCGATCACCCCTCCGCTCCCAGGGCACCCTTTCAGGTCTAACTCCTTCCCCGAATTTTAAAATTTAAATCTTTATAACGGATGCCCCCAAAGTAAGGACATTTAGATAATTTCATAACCTATTTTAATAACAAAGTACCGTGTAATTTGCTCTTTAAAAAACAGTAACACAAACATCTTAACTGCCAACAACAAGAAAAAGAAAATTAAAAAGCCCAATAACGTTTAATTGGAGGATGGGGAGGGAATTGTCGAAAGAGAAAGGAAATCCCAATTTCCGACTAGGTGCTTTGATTCCAGGATGAAGTACTCGGTGGAAAATATCTCAAATCTCCTACTACTCTTTTGTCTTTTCATCGTGATTGAAGAGAAACCGGCTCCAGTGGGAAGTAATCTTCTTCTTCTACTCTCTTCTAGACTTCAACTCTTCACTATGTTTTAACCAAAAAAAACCTCTTCAATATGTGGAAATTTCATGGGAGTAAGGACCGGGCGAGGACTCTCTACTCTTGGGCATCAAAATTTCTTGAAAGTACACATGTATTCTCATTTCACTATTGTCGACCATAGATCTGAACAATTCCTCAAAAGAAGAAAAATAAATCAATCAACACTGGATGTGAAAAACCCTGGTGTCAAGTCACCATCTTTTCCTGGTAACGTTAAAGAAAATTAAAGAACAATAGTACAAGAATCTTCGCGTCACCATCTTGACTGTTGAGTACACGCAAAAGAAAATAACAGAGCCTCAAAATTGGCCAGATCATCCTCATGTTCTACTTGATGAGTTTTTACAATAGCCTTGATGAATTCTATGTTTAGCACTAATAGAAAGAGTTTTAACTATGAATTCTATGCTAACGGTGACCTCACAATGATTAATATGGGGCAGACCTTGACGGTGGAGAGGTGATGTTACAAAATTGATGTAATAGATCCTTTGAATCTCTTTCCTGTTAGGTGCAAATAAAAACATCTGCTCTTGTTTTGATAAGGAATATAAAGGAAAAATATAGACATGAATCTATCTGGGAACATGTTCTAAAAGTCTAGTGACTCAATCAATCAACATGTTCTAATGTCTTTCTGGGAAAAATTCACAAAACATAAAACAAGAGCTAAGGAAGGAGTTGATTGATTGTGCAACTGAGACTCTCCACGAAGTCATCTGGATTGAACTTGTAGACTACCATTTTGATCTGTAATTTCACCATTGCAACTGAGACTCTTCACGATAGGCCAAACAAAGCAGCGCATACCCAAGAAAAAAAATGGTATTTTGCTCTTGTGCAATAGATCCCTGGAATTAGGTAGGAATTTAAGCAGACCACAACTCACAAGCCAGGGTTAAAGGAATTGACGACAAACTACATAGACAAGAGGGAAACGCGATCCTTCAATTTATTTTGTATCTTCCAAGTAGAGAATTACGTGTTGAATCACATACATCTATTTACATCTATTTCGCAGGCTACGATTACATCAAATCCTCTCCTATGTAAAGAAAGCATTCTTTACTTTCATTACCATGTGAATTCATGGAATTAATGTTGATCAAGAAGACAGCTTAATTGTATTGATGCAGCCCTAATCTAATCACATATACTATACACTCTGATTACATGAACATTTCAGCCAATCCCCTTCCCATTACATTCTGCAATTTCAGCAATTTGCAGGAAAAGCGTTACAGAGTTCATAACCTTCTCTGGAAAGATTGCTTTCTTCCCTCACCTAGTTGAGCAACTTTTGATGTCGACAACTTTTCCATGGAAGGTGTATCACATCCTTAATGATGTCCATGACAAAATGGCTGTGTTTGAAGGAATTTGTTTCTCCCACATTCATAGGGAGGCAAATTTTCCTGCAGATACAATAGTCAAGCAAGCGGCTTTAACGCAAGACTACTTTCTATCCTTCTCCATCCCAACTTGTTTGGTTTGCCCTCTCGTATTAGATTTCTTAGGTTGTAATATCCCTAAGGGCATTGTTCCCATTCTAATCAATGAAGTTTGCTTTCATCAAAAAAAAAAAAAAAAGGTCGCCGGTATTAATTTCCACGTGGACATCCTTGTCAGCCAGCTATTCCATCTCACCAGCTGATGTGGCTCGAATCGCATGAAGAGGTTATTTATTTATTTATTTATTTATTTGGTAGAAAGGCTACTCTTATTCTTATATAGAAGGAAAAGCCTTAGTTTCTGAGAGAGCAATTTTCTCCTCTTCTAAGCACACTCCAAATACCATGAATTTGAAATAGAAATAACACCAATAGAATTCACAGTCGTTTCACCAAAAATAACCATGTCATGCCCAGAAAGCAGGTGTAGAATATTTGTAATTAGAGTGATTTTCTTCCCTAAATAGCACAAGGTTTGAATAAAAAGGAAATTGGTTGAAAAATAGATCTCAATGTCTTTAAATTCCCATCTACTATCACACAGGCTTTCCAGTGGTCATTTAAATGGATTCCAGAGGGATTTAATGTACTGGGTCGAAAATATCTCAAATCTGCTTCCATGCTCTTCAACATAAATGAAGAGAAACTAGGAAATGTCATGAAAGTCCTATGCTCTCTTCTTAGACTTCTAGCTCTTCCTAACGTGGAAATTTCACGGGAATTAACATATTAATGAGAGCATAAAGGAGCGGGCAACTACTTTGAAGTCTTCGCCGACGAAGTTCTGAGAAATAAGCAGCTCCTCCCATTTCATTATCACATATGGACCATATATTATCTCAATAATTTCTTTCAAAGTGTTGAAAAATAAATTCGTCGGGATTGTATTTGAAAAAACCCTCGCGTCAAGTCACCAGATGGTGCTGATCGTGCCATGTAAACAAAATTTGATCGAACGATTGAGAATCAAATAGTAGGGATATACTTGTAATACTAATTTTTATTTTATACATTTTAAGGATTAAAATGTTACTAATTTACAAAATGAGGTCCCTCATATACCCATTCCGCGATATATGGGGTCTCATTTTGTAAATTTTTAAACTTTAAATCCTTAAAATATAAAAATTAAAATCTCAAGTCTCCATCTTTTAGGATTTTTATTTGCAATAGCTGTTGCTGGCTGTTGCCAACGGTGCTGATCGTGCCAAATAAGCAAAATTTGATCAAATGGTAAGGTATATAAAAAGTTAAAATCCAAATTTCTAAACCTCATTCATTTGTTTTTTCCTTTTTTTTTTGGTAAGAAAATTTTATTATTCAAGAGAAGAAGTCGAGAAAGGTAAGCATAAGTTTACCAGCTAAGGAGTGGATGTAGGCCAAACAGTCAATGTCCTAAATTGACTGGGCCTTCCGGGCTAGGAAGTTTGCAACAGAGTTGGCATTCCTAGAAATAAAAAGAAAAATACATTGTAAATAGGATACTTGAAAATGGATAATATCCTCAATAATGTGCTCGATCTGCGTAGATTTAGGGCGGTCAGGTGAAAAAGTAAGTGTACTAGTTCCTTGCAATTGAGTTCCACAAAAATATTATGAAGATCTTCCCTATTCTAAGAAGCATGCCTGATTATTCATTAATTTGCAAACCTCATTCATTTGTAAAACTGAAAAATCAATGAGATCTTTTAAAGTCTTGTCTTGGGCATCCAAGTTTCCTCGGTAACAAGCATGTTCCCCTCATTTCATGATCAGTAGATTATTTCAATGATTTCCTCCGAAAGGATTTGAAAAACCTTCGCCTGAAGTCACCGTCTTTTCCTTGGTTATGACTTGTGAGTTGTGAGCAAAGAAAATTAAAGAACAACAACACAAGCAACTTGACTGCAACTGCAATCACGTCACCATTTTGACCGGCGATGGAGTACGGGCAGAGAAAATCAAATGGGGGCATGGGGGGGGGGGGGGGGGGGGGGGGGGGGGGGGGGAAATTGGGGGGGGGGGGGGGGGGGCGGGGGGGGGGGCCCGGGGGGGGGGTTACATTGTCTCCTCCTATATTTGTTGTCTTTGTTTTCTTTGGTAGAATTTGTTGTGTCTTGTTGGAATTCACTCTTCGTGCCTTTAATTGAACAAGAAGACAGGGCTTGATTTTCTTAATCGAGAATGTAGGATTGAATTAGCAATGTTGAACGCATGTTGGATCATTTTTTCCTATTAGCCGCAAATGGAAAAATCTCTAGCAGAAAGGTCTTGATTTTCTTAATCGGAATGTAGGAAGCAGGCATTTTATTAAAAAAAAATTTTTTTTTTTTTATTTTTCCGGATTTGGTTCGATCCTCTCTACTAGCTCACCAAAAAAAAAAAAAATCGTCTCTACTAGCTGTACCTTCCACCCAAATCTTTTGTTTTATAGCCCGTCTAATGTTAAGTGGGTCCACAATGTCCACATCAGATGGGTATGAGATAAGATATAAAGTTGGATAGAGAGTGGGAGATGGGTGGAGGGAATCCAAATCCAAAATATATACTCACGAATCTACCTTGTTTTCAGTTTTTTTTATTCGACAAAGTTAATTTTTGATTTTTTATTTGTAGGGGTGCAAGTTTGGCCCTAACGGCCCTAACCTGCCCTAAATCCATCCTGAGCCCGAATAGGACTTGAGCTCAATATTTTGGCCATGAAGATGAGTTATGGTCAAAATATTTTGACCCTGACTAGGGCCAATAAGCGGGTCTAGGATTACTCTTTATCCCGTCAGACTGGTCCGACATGTCCCTGATTTTTTACCCTCACCTTGATTTTGGCCATAATCCTGGCCCTAATTTTGTCCATGATTTTTGTTTTCAATGAATTAGAAATATGGACAAGAATATTGCCATTCAGGGTCAGGACCAAGTATAGGGTCAATCAAGGCCAAAGCCAAAGACACGGGCTAATCAGGACAGGAATGAACTTGGCTTGGCCTTGTAGGGCTTAGGGTGAGGGACAATAATCCTTGGCCCTGGATTATGATCAGAGCAGGAATGAGCTTAGATTAGAATATATAAGGTTGGGCTTAGGATTGCAAAATTCTAGCCTAACTCGACCTTGTTGCAACCCTAGTTATTTCAAAATCTAATTGTTTAAGTTTTACAAGGGGTATAATTCTAATTAATTCCCTACACTCAACAAGCCATACATGATACACACCCTCATAGCCTTCTAGAAACATTGGGGCTACCATAACCATATAACCCACTCACCTCAAGAACCGAAGATACAAGACGCCTTACAGCGAATACAACAATCTATCATTGAATTATCCCCTCCCTTCACCCCAACACCAGTTCGAGAATCATCAAAGCTTATAAGGTGGGAATCCCCGACACTAGGGCATATCAAACTCAATGTGGATGGCTCCTCTTTTTTTGAATCACATAGATCTGGAATTGGTGGAGTGGCCCGCAATTATAACCATCAAATGGTCTTTGCTTTCGGACAAGGAACGAGATTTCAAGACTCTCTTATTTCATAAGCACTTGCCATTAGAAGAGGCCTTGCTCTTGCACTTGATTTTCACCTGTCTCACGTCTGTGTGGAAAGTGATAACCAAACGCCGATGCTCTGCATCCTCAATCCACAGTCCCACCACAACTGAGAAAACCAACCATTTAATCAAGGACATACTCATGTTAGCTGCATCTTTCACCGAATGCCCTTTCTCACATATTCCCAAAGAGGCTAACTCCGTGGTGGATGAACTTGCCAAGTCTGCAACACTTTCCCAGGATCAATTTGTGTATCAACATTCCCCACCCCACCCCATTTTTATCTTGGGTCTTACTTTTTGATTTCCTTATGTGTAAAATATCTAGAGGTTTTCATTTGAATAAATGAAATTCACGTTTCTTACCTAAAATAATAATAATAATAATAATAATAATAATAAATTATTTATTATCATCTTTTATCTTAAATCTATGTAGTGTGTAATGCTCTACCAAAATAGGTTTGCTCTAATTTCGATTCCATTGCAAATGTCTCTTGCCTGATTGAATCCACTGGTACGTCTCTTGCCTAGACAACCAGGTGGTTTAGGATTTAGGAAAACTGAGGTTCAAAAATAAAGCTCTTCTCACAAAAACTGCCTTAGATTTCTTTTTTGGATAGGAATCTCTTTGGATCTAGGCCTTGAAAATATTTTCCAAATTCATCCCTTCTTTGATCCAAAGACTAGGACCAAAAAAGATTCCGCATTTGGTTGCCATGCATTTATATGGTGGCCCCGTAGCTCAAGACAAAAGTCTCTTGCTGTGTTGGGGATGGGCTAACCATTGTTTTTTCTGGTTTGACACCTAGTTGGCTAGTTCTCTCACTCATGAGATTTAGAAGCATTTCTATTCTCTTTTTTCCCACTCTCCATCAAGATTGGGTCTTGGACTATTAAAATAGGCTGTTGCAAACAATTCAGGGAAAATTACTGGCTTCATTAGATTCCTAAGACTTGGGAATCATCAATCATTCCAATTTGATTGGACTCCTTCAACCTCAATTGGACTATTCTAACGAATACTAACCCAAATTTTGATTTTTCACATTTTTTGACATTTTTTACCCCTAAAACTGATCACATCAAGCGAGAAAATCACTATTTTGTCCAAAAAGGTAAAGTCATTATTATTTCATAACCTTTGGACATTTTCACCCGTATGCCGGTATGGTCAATTTTAAGGATAAAAATGTCCAAAGAGATGAAAAAACAATATTTTGACTAATTTTGTAAATGCAAACTCAGTTTTAACTAGTTTTGTAAAGTAAAACATTGAGTGGTTATTTTTGTAAGGAAAACCTAAAAGTAGTTAATCACGTAATTTTCCCAACAATTAATTATTGGCTTCATTAGATTCCTAAGACTTGAAAATCATCAATCATCCCAATTTGATTGGACTCCTTCAACCTCAATTGGAGTATTCTAACGAATACTAACCAGGTATCCCACTTGGATGGAGAAACAAGACATGTGTGGTCATTTTCAATGACATAGGGGGAGCTCGTTTGGGACGAAGGGGGCCATGGACCCCACTTTTTTTAAATTTTTTAAAATCCCTATATTTTTTTCGTATTTCTCTCACTTTATGTGTGAAATATCACTATTTGGCCCTCTCCAAAAATTTAAAATTTAAAATTTAAAATAAAGATGATGGGTACAAATGTCATTCTTAATCGTTATTTAATGGTTATCATTAAACTCCTTGTTTTAAGGAATAAAATGTTAAATTCTAATTAAAAACTAACTCACGATCCATGAATTTCTCCTTATATTCTCTCTCATATTTTCATTCTTATTTATTTTTTCATGAATCTCCTATTTTATTTCTATTTTTTCTCTCTCTCTTTTTCTCACACGTTTCACAAAATATTGGAGGAGTTAGCAGACATTGGAATTTTCCTAAATCTTCTCTACATTTATCAAGTATTCACTCTCTCTTTCACAAATTTCTAATATTCTTTTCATAAAGCATAATTTTAATTTTTTTATTTTTTAATTTAGTTGTTCTTTCTTTCTCCTAGGATTTGATTCTACTAATAGCAATTTAAATCTTGTTAGAATTCAGCCATTGATTTTATTAGATCTAATCATAATCATTGATTTTATTTATTTTTTAATCCTTAAACTTTCTCCTAAAATTTTGTTTCCTATTAATGGAAATTTAAATCTCGTTCAGAATTTCAGCCATCAATTTTATCATATCTATAATCATTTAATTTTATTTTTGTATCCCTAAACTTTCTTATAAAGTTTCGATTCCTACTAATAGTAATTTAAATTTTAAATTTTATTAGTTGGATGTTTAAATTTTAGTCATTAATATTACTCTATCTAATCATAATCATTGATTTTTTTAATTAATTTATGATAAATTGAGTGTTTATCCCATATTTATTTGAATCTATCTTTTTTCCTATAATTTCTCTCACAATTTCTTTTTCACCTTTTTGTTTCATGATTTTTCAAAGTTTTTTCCCCACAATTTTAGTCCCTTTTTATTTTAATATATTTTTTATAATTTACTTAGATATGTTTCTTCTTTGTCCTCCTTTTTTCTAATTTTATGTGCCCCCCGTAATATATATCTCAGATGGGTCCCGCATTGGTCCACCTATATTCGCCCCCCAATGCTCAATCCTGGCTCCGCCCCTGTTTTCAATTCCAACCTACCATCACAAAGGCCTCCCATTGACCATTTAAATGGATTCTACAGTGATTTAGTCCCATTATGGATTCCTAGTTTTATTGGAAAATATCTCAAATCTCCCTCATGTTCTTCATCATGATTGACGAGAATCTGGGCCACATGGGAATGTCATCAGGGTAAGCTTTCTCTGCTCTATTCATGACTTCCAACTCTTCCTCCTGTGGAAATTTCATGGGAGTAAACTTCATACATTTGTAAGATTAACATACTAATGAGAGCATAAGGATCAGGCAACGACTTTGAAATCATCGAAGATTCTCAGAAATAAGTATGTTCTTCCCATTTCACTTCATAATGGCTACTGTTAAGACATAAAACAGAATAATCAAGTATTGAGTATGAGAACTTATCTCTTTCAAATGGCTTTACTAGTCTCCTTGTGGAAAACAGTATTGTGCACATCCTCCTCATCAGCTTGCCTTCCATCTCACCATGTGATGTGGCTAGAGTCATACAAAGAGGTTACTCTCATATAGAATTTGCCAAATCATTGTCTATTTCACTAGTGAGTTTATCTTTATATTCTCTCTCTCTTCTTTTTCTTTTTAGGCAATTGTTCCTTTCATTCGTCCTTTAGTTTTGGCCGCTGGAAATAACTCTGGCAGAGGGTCGCCCTAATTTGCTCAAACGGAACAATAGATCCTTTAATTGGGCCTGTAGTGTTGGCCAAAAATGGAAATAACGGATTCCAAAGGAAAATTTGATAATGATAAGGACTCCAAAGGAAACACAAAAAAATGAATTTACCTAGGAACCAAATGTTCAGTCTCCATGCAAAACATGGAAATTGAATACATGCTCAATATATGAAATAAAAGTCTAATGAGTCAATCAACATACTGGGACTTATGAAAATTTTCAGAAAACATAATACAAGTAAGAGCAAAGCAGAAAGGGGAAGGCCCTGCAGCCCTGGTCCTTTTTTGTGACCTCGAGAAATTCATGTAGATTGAACTTGTAGACTACCATATCGATCAGATTCAGTGATCCCATGTGTAATGTTATCATGGCAATTGAGACTCTCCACGATAAACCAAACAAAACACTAAAACCCCTCAAAGAAAACAAAGGTATTTTGCTCCTGTGCAATAGCTCCGTGGAGTTACTTGGCAATTGAGGAGGCTTTATTCAACTCACAAGCCAAGGCTGAAGGATTTGAAGACAAACTATACAGACTAGAGGAAAACCTATCCTTTATTTTTTGTCTTTCATGTAGAGAATTAGGCCGTGAATCCAAGACATCCATTAACCCATCTTATTCTCAAATGTAATCCTCTTACTCTAACTCAAAGTTGAGATAGTGCAGAGGAAATGTGGGAAGCAGGAAGCCAATTAAGTACATGCACGGGTAACAAACCTGTACAGGGTATCAGAGACAAATTCACGAGTTGAATTGATACATTGATCAATGAAATGAAACCACATTCTTCGCCAATAAGGATTGATGTAGAGAACTGCTGCAATTCCCAAGAGGAATACAAGATATGATCCAACAAAACTTGCGATGAAACCACCCATGTCGATACTGTCATCTTCATTCTTATCAGCAATTGAAGATGGTATTCTTGTTGATGTGTTTGTTGATTGTTTAGAATCAGATGAACAGTTTCTTGGTAAAGGTGGACCACAAAGGAATGGGTTGCCTTCATAACTTGTGCTTGTGAATGTCCCAAATTGTGCCTTCATCTCAGGTGTCTTTCCAGATAAGTTGTTGTGTGCCACGGTGAAGACCGCCAATGAGTTTAGAATGGATAATTCTGAAGGGATTTCTCCATTGAGTTTGTTGTAGGAAAGATCTAGACTCTCTATTTGGGAAAGATTTGACATGGTTCTTGGAATGGGACCTGTTAACTGATTGTGAGACAAGTTCAAAGCAAAAATGCTATTCAGAGATCCTATTTCAGATGGGATGTCATTGCTTAAGTAGTTGCAGGATAAATCCAACCCAGACAAAAAACTAAGGATGTCACCCTTGTAGGGATAAGAAATACTCTTGGTAACAAAATCAACTTCTTCTAATGTACCAAGTTCATCACCATTATAATTATCATAAGACCCGTTTGGATCACCATTTGAAATGGATGTATATGCATAGGAAGTAATAGTTCGTACAAATGAAAGATCCATGTCTATTCTCCTCCCAAAAGATATGTTATTCAAACACGCTGGTATCGATCCAGAGAGGGCATTATGGGAAAGATCCATTATGTTTATGAATGCCATTTGGCAGAAGCAATTCGGTATTGGACCAGTGAAATGATTTTGTTTCAAGAGAAGAACTTCCAATTTAGAAAGGGAACAAATCCAGTTTGGGATGATACTATTAAATTCATTGTCTTTGATGTCTAGTGTCAAAAGAGATGTCTGAGTGAAAGGTGATGGTGGATGTGAAAGCCTTGTGAACCTATTCCTTTGCAGATTTAGATACTGTAAACTTGTTGAGTTCAATATTGATGGTATTGAACCCGAAAGGAAATTGTTGGACAGGTCAAGGAAGTAGACTTGGAGATTGCAAAACTCAACTGGGATGTTTCCTTGTAAGAAATTACCCTCCAAATTGAGTAAACTCAATTGTGTGAAGTTACCAATCCAATTAGGTATTCTTCCAGTTATCTTGTTGTTTCCAATATCCAAAATTTGTAACCCAAAGCATGTGGACAATCCAGTCAAGATATTTCCAGTGAAGGAATTGTTGTCCAAACGTAATGAAATTAAATGTGTCCAGTTAGAATGTGGAGGAAGTATTTGACCATGTAATTTATTATTAGAAAGTCTTAAAACTTCTAGGTTATTGCAAGCTTTGGCCAATCGTAATGGAATTGCTCCTGAGAAATTATTATTGGACAGATCTAAGATGAACAACATTCCCATGTCAGCTATGGATGAAGGAATACGACCCTGAAAGAAATTTTGAGATAGATTGAAATATTCTACATTTGGGAACATCTTACCAAGGTTTGCATCAAGCAATCCACCAAAACAATTGCTTGAAATGTCTATCTTGAATAAAGCCTGATGGACATAGGATGGTGGGACAAAATGGCCACTCAAACAATTATTTCTTAGCATTAAAACTTCTAACAACTTATTGTTTTCTAGCAACCAATTAGGAAACATTCCCTTCAAGTTGTTACTGGAGAGATCAAGAAATCTCAAATTGTGTTGGTTATTGAGAAAACCTGGAAAAGTGTTGGTGTGTTGGCTAAGATTAATGTTTGATAACAAGAGCACCTTCAATTGAGAAGGAGGTTGCCAAGAAAGATAGTCAATTTCCACCTTCAATTTGTCTCCAGCAAAACGAAGGTCAATCACTTCCAGATTAGAATTGTTGGCAAAGGAGATGAAAGGGAACATGCCATCAAAATTGTTATAGCTCAAAGAAATGTTGACGAGGGATTTAAGGCTGGATATGAGAGATGTGATGTTCCCATTAAATTGGTTATGTGATAGATCTAAGCTTGTGAGAGCTGTCAAATTATTGAGACATGGAGGAACAATCCCTTCAAAATTATTCCAACTAAGATCTAACTCATGAAGGTTCTTCAATTTACACAAATCTGCATAAGAAAATGAAGTCATCAAATCTCAGTGTGTTAATATCTGAGGTCCTAATCAAATCCTATTTCTTACTAGAGAAAACTCAAACATGTAATTAATGTGTGGAAATATATGGCCCTAGCAACATTTCTATGGTAAGACCCTGTTATTTACTAAACCTCCAGTGATTTTAATAAGTTTGTCTATAGCAACTATTTACTAGAAAAAAAAAGAAAAAAAAATACATGGATAATAGAAGTATCAAAGCAGCATACCTGTAAAATGTGAAGATCCATCCAAATGGTTAAAAGGAAGTGTCAATTTGCTTAGGGATTTAAGAGTACCCAAAGACTGAAGAATGCTATTATTGAAGTTGTTTCCGTCTAGAAGTAGGACTTTCAAACTTTGTAGTTCACCAAAGCTTTTGAAACCTGGTAGATACAGAAAAAATGGTCAATGGATTGTTTGTTGATTTGAAGGGTAAGAAAACCATTTTTCCCCCTTCCTTCAGATCATGACTATGCTTTTCATTTGATTAGTATGTTATTTATTGGACAAATTTTTCTCTCCTTGCTTTGTTACTTTGTTCTTTTCTCCTCTCCCACCCCCTAATTATACAGTGTTAATCTTTAACATTATCCATTAGTTATCAGTCAGAAGCGTGTGATTGGTCACTTGGCTACTGATCAGACAATGAGACAAGCCTGAGTGTTGCAGTCTTCTTCAAAGAAAAAAACATATAAGTGACTTTTCAAATGGATAAAATGAAGGCCAATTCTCTTCTGATTTTAGGTTTTAAAAACTTGTTGGTGATTCTTTCAACGAAATATCTAGCAGCACTATTCTAAATACGAGAATGTAAAACTGTATGACCATACAATGTTGGTTTGCCCCTTCAAGTGGTAACTAAAATTTCCTTCTATGTTGTACTCACTTCTTCCTTCATTAGTAAAATTTCCTTTCAGCATTTTCCTCGGTTTTTCTTTGGGTTTGATGCAACAGAGCTAGTTGCCAGGGACTAAGAGTATCCATAGATTTTGTCTCCAGAAAAAAGGAACCAAAAAAAGAAAAAGAAAAAGAAAAGTCTCTATAACAGTATCACAGGACAGAGAAACACAAGAGTATTCCCGATTAACTGTTACCTTGGATTGTTTCCATGGATGCTTCCAGTGAATTATAACTCAAATCCAACAACTGTAAGTTATGCAAATTAGCTAGTCCTGCATCAAATTAAGGGTAGCACACGAGTGTAACAACATATACAAAATTTATATAATATACTAATAGCATGCATCAATCAATTACAAAGTCAACTCACCTGCCCAATGGGATGAGGCTGAGGATGTTCCACCTAAGTTATTTATAGCAAGAGATAGAGTTCTAAGGGACGTGATAGACCCTAAAGATGGAAGGATGGTACTGTCGAATAAATTCCTACTTAGGTCAAGGAACTCCAGCTTCCTCAATCCAGCCAATCTTTCAAACCCTGAAAGTTGTTGTAGGGATATATGTGAAGTGATTGAGGAGTGGTTGATTAGGCATTCTTTAGCTTAATTAGTTTCACTTCGTAGTAGAGGAAAGAACGAAAATAAAAAGCTGCAGCTATGTAAGAATTGAAGTTACCTTCATCTTCTATCCAACCACCAAACAAGTTATCAGATAAATCGAGGTGTTGCAGTTCTTTGAAGGTAGAGAAGATGGTGACATTCAGGTAAGTGCCATTCTTATTTCCATCCATAAGATTGATACCACCGAGGAAAAGTTGAACGACTCGTCCAGTGGTTGCACTGCACTTGATGATTGCTGGCTCCCAATCACAACAATCACTCTCTTTAGCATAATCTACAGAACCTGCAACAGTCTCCAATCTAGAAACGTCTTCATTTCTAAAAGAGCAATCCTCTCCTCTTCGAAGCACCCCAAGCACCCATGGATTCCAAAAAGAAATAACACCAAAGAAACACACAACCGCTTCTCCAATGAACGTTCCATGACCAGAAAGGAAGGAGGCATGGAACGCTTGTACTTAGGGCCATCTTCTCCCTAAATAGCAGAAGCTTTAAATAGAGGAAATTATATGAAAAATATATTTCTCTGTCATTTTCAATTCCCACCTACTATATATTATATATGCAGGACCATTCAAATGGGAATAGATTCCTAAATCATTCATGATTGAAGAGAAACTGCGTCCCATGGAAATGTCATATTTTTTTTTTTTTTTGGTGAAAATGGAAATGTCATATGAGTGGTCTTCATCTGCTTTCTTATAGACTTCAACTCCCCAATATGTGGAAATTTCATGTGAGGTTGAGGTTTAAACTGAAAAATTAATCAGATCTTTTAGGATTGATCCTCCCATTTCACGATCGTTGACCATAGATTGTTTCAATATATAATTTTCTCCAAAACAGAAGAAAAAGAAGAAGAAAAAAAATCCATTGGAAATGGATTTAAAATGGTCAAGTCACCAATTTCTTTTTTTAAGAAGAAGAATAGCACAAGCATCTTGATTGCAAGTGCAGTGACGTCCGGCAAAGAAAGCAATGTGAATTCTTCGTAAGTAGCAATTTTGCTACTGTCATGCGCCAAGCCAGCCAGCCGTCCGATCTAATCAGACAGCTGGATTCATTATTCAAATGACAGAAGTAAGAAAGGAATTAGTAGATGAATACGTCAACGCAGGGGAGTTTTTTTAGAATAAACTAGAGAAGGATGAAATTCACCCTTCTTGCCCTTAATATAGGCAGGCAGCACATATGGATACAGGCCTTTTTCCAGCAAATCCCCTTCCCGTTACATTTTACAATTTAACTAACTCGACGATGGAAAACTTGGATTCTATCTTTCAGTTAAGCTCTGCAATTCTTTAGAATTCTTTAATTGTGCAATAATTGACTTAGTCAATCGGAGGCGACTTCCCGACTAGTCTGCATCTGACTATTGTTTTACAAGCCTCCGATACATGGACAATTTTCAGACGCATCACTACCAAATATAATAAGTCATGCTTTGTTTTTGAGTTATAGAAAATACTTCGGTAAAAAGGGATAAATTTGACATTTCAAATATTTGTTCAGTATAATAGAATTTTTTTTTTTCCTAAGAGTAATATATGTAATTGATTGCAAATGTAAGAGTTCATACGTATTTTCTCTACGTTACATTTAAATACACCTGATTTCTTGAACCCACCGGGCTGCTGATTACCGGAGCTTGAATGAATTGCAGAAGAAGTGGGGGCACTGGCAGAGGAAGCTGGGGGTAGCATGGCTGGCAAGGAGTTTTCTCTTCTTTTTTTTTTTAAATCTAAAAAAATTAAATGAGGTCTAATAAGATTTTTTTTTAAAATTATTTACACTTAAGCCCCACATTTTCCTTTACAACCCAGCTAGATTGGATTTGTAAACCATCCCTGCCACAAATAAAAATCCCCAATTCATATCTTCAGATGGATAATTTTTATTTAAACCCTTGACTCCAATTCATCTTTAACCTAAAAAAAAATGATACTTTTCATTTGTTCCTCTGTGTTATCCAAAAATACCTATTAAGAACCTATCATTATTTTTATGACCATAACAACCTTATAAATTTTCAATTTCTTCTTTTCAATTGCTAGCATATAAGTTTACTTCAGTCTATTGGCATTTTGATTGTAAAAACAACGTTTTATCTTCTATTGATCTTTCCAGATACCATAGCATGGCAGAAGCAAATGCAAAATATAATTTTATTTGAACTGAAAGTAGCTAGAATCAAACCTCGGCGGGCAAGTTTTTTCTTACACAAATCAATAGCTAATTATGGAAATATAAAAACAATAAAATAAAGAGTTTTTTTATATGAACCCCCTCCATTTTAATTGAAAATTCGTTGCACTTCCTTCAAAATTGAAACCTTACAAAGCCCCCTTCACATTTAACACCGTTAAGTTTCCTTTTGTTTCAAATTTACTTTTACAATTTTACCCTCACTTTATAAATTTATTTAAAATCCTAAATACTATTTGTAAGAATTCATTTCCATTGCACACCCCTTCCAAAATCAAAACATTATAAGACATCTTCACAGTTCACACCATTAGTGAATGTATATAATAAACTAACTAAAGTCAAATTAATTTGTTTATATGACCACATTGGCCATAGAGTGATAAAATGATCATGCAAGAGTTTTTTTTTTTTTTTTAATTTGAGGAAATTTTCAGTCATATAATTTGGAGTGATATGGTGACATCAAAATATTTTTGGGATTTTAAAATAAATATTAAAAATATTATTTATGATTTTATATGAATTTATTAAATGTGGATGAAAAAATAAAACCATTTCACGATTAAAAGAAAACAGATGGTGTGAAGTGTAGACAAGGATTTTGTTAGATTTTGATTTTGGTTAAGTGTCGTAAAAAAACTCTTTAAATAAATTTATTCAAAAGAGGGTAAAATTATCAAATTAAAGTTAAAACTAACAAAAATCTAACGTTGTCAAATGTGAAGGGGGTCTTTGTAAGAATTCAATTTTGAGGGGGGTTTACTGAGTTTCCAATGTAAACGGTGGGGACTCGTGTAAAAAATTCTAAAAGAAAACCTACAAGGCCAACATCAACAGATATACTAATTTTAAAAAGGAGTTCATTTACCCAAAAAATTGAGACAGGAGTTTTTATTGTTTCTGATATGAAATGGTTTAGCCTCCATAACTGGGCAAAACCTGAACACATTAGTTGGCCAAACTTCTATCTTTAGAATCCATGTACAAAATCGGTCGCCACCGCTCCAAGGTAAAAAGAATACCCCATCAGGCCATCACAGTTCAAATTCAACCACGGCCTCTGGACACTCTCAAAAACATGAAAATACACCATTTCATAATGCTGTCTACCGGATGCTAATGACACAGACCCATCATGAAAGAGTCTAAGAAACTGATGTTTCAGAGAGTATTCTCTTTTCTTTTTTTTTTTTTGGTAATCCTCAGAGAGTATTCCCCACTGCTTAAGCCTTAAGCCGAGGAGCAGACCTTGTCTGCAAGGTATCAAAGGTAGATTAATTATTCCCATCACATAACAATGTAACACTTTTCCCTTCATGCAGCAAAATAAAGGTGGAACAGATAAAATCGAAGCTATTCTATAACCTAATGCAGGGATTACGATAAAACCACGAGAGAAAGCTCACCTTTATTAGAGCTGCTACAGCAAAGACGTGTATCGTCAATATAAGTTGCATTGACACCCATCATCCATGCTCCCACAGATGTATCGTCATGTGCGTAAGTATGAAGAGATACACTGGATATGGAATGACAGGAAAAGAGAACACAATCACAGACAAAATGTCACTCAAGGATGGTACAGTCCAACAGCAACTATTTAAAAAAGTGGAGATATGGCACTAAGATACATAAGTGGACTGCGAATCCGGATCCTCACCCCGTCGGGGTAGCACAGAGTGCTCCCCAACGGATTCCCGACCACACAAAACAGTGGGGCCCACTGATGAAATTTTAAACTTTTTTTTTGTTTTTTCCAAAAAGTGTTTTTCACCGTGGGCCCCACTGTTTTGTGTGGTCGGGAACCCGTCGGGGGAGCTGATCCAGACTCGTGGACTGCCTGTGTTTGATGCGTTATAATATGTTTCATAGATAGCATTTTCTTGGTTAGGAAAGCAATATCAAAGTTAGAATTTAATACAAACCTGTTTATATTAATATACCGAGCCAAATTTGCAGACAATATAAAGAGCGAACTAGCAGCATGCCGGAAATACCTGCAAATGCAAATATGATGCCATCGAGTGAGAAACCATAGCACTCATTACTGCAAAGAGCAACTGACGTCGAGTATAATACAAAAGCAGAATCCCCCGCAAATAACTGTCATTCAGACTAAATACACCAAATGCATACAAATAGCTAACATTAGGACAGCTGACCAGTAAATAATGTAGTACATTAATCATAAAAGCTAAATGACCCTTTTTTGGGTGGTGATTGAACTGTAAATAATCTTTCTTTCTTTTTCCTGTGTACATTTTTTACCCTTCTTAGACCCTGCTAAACATGGGCGCCTTGTGCACTAGGTGCAGTTATTGTAAAACAACAAATCAGCCTTATCCCAACTAATGAAGTCAGCTACATGGAACCTTAGCAACAAAAAGGATTAATAGAAGTAGGAATAAAAGAACATCACAGCAATATAAACACAAGTCAGCATTCATTCCAACTAAACAGGATCAGTCACATGGATCTTTTCCATCTAATCAGTTTGAATCGAGCTCATACTAGAAAAAAGACCTAAGCTATGCATGCATGTATTCATCACTTCTCCCAGGATCATTTTAGGCCTGCACTTAGCTCATTACCGTGGCATCTGAAGGCCACCACGTCAAACATGACCATGCCATTTCAGAAAACTCTCTTGAAGCTTATCTTGATATGAAACAACTTCCAAGTCATCCCCACATTATCATTCCTAATTTTGCCACACATCCATCTAAACATGCTCATCTATGCAACACATATCTATATGGTGCTTCTTAATTGCTCTCATTCAGCATCATACATGATTGTCCTGCAAAATTTCCCTAATAAGAGATAAAGGAACAATGTGGATCACACAACATAATTTTATCCTTTGGCCAACATCATCATCTAAATCACCTTTTTAGATACAATTGAACCAAAATATGTAAAACAGTAACTTACCGGGATCTTTCCAGAAATACTCACCACCTCATTACTCGTCCTAGTGTGGCTAAGTTAGAGCTAATATCTTGTCTTTGTTCTACTTAAATGTAGAATTTGCCCCCTGGAACCAGCTTCACTTGGACGACCTGGTTCAAATCAAAGCAGACCAGAAAGTCTTCTTGAAGGGCCAAAAAAGTTCACGTGAACAGTGTCACATCCCCTAGTTTGGGTCATAACGAGAATGGCATTTGAAGATCTCGCAGGGTCCATTTGCACCTACAGCTTTAGAAGACCGACGACTTGTTAGATTTTATTTACTTTCATATTTGACTAGTTTCTATTTTACCATTGTAATGGCTGAATAACAAAGCCTAGATATTTCTATTTATCAAAGGTCCTAATTTTAGAATTAAAAAGTTACTATTGTTGTTGCTGCTGGGAATCTTAGCTAAATAACTCAGCAAACCATATATCTAGTGCAGCCACCAAAGAAGAAAAAAGACAAGCAAGTAGAAGACAAAAAAGAACTAGATAAAGAAGATGGTAAAGAAGAACGCCGTGAAGGAAAAAATGATAGGTAAGAAGAAAAAGGATCCCCAACGCTACAAATCATGTAACATTTGGGAGGACCCAAAACAGTGCAGACTAATCATGTACCGTTTCCTATGGTCTGCACATCATGAGATGTCTGCTTTTTTAATTGGAATTCTTCTTGGGGTCCGAGGGGATTCTTACTTCTACTTATTTCGAAGTCCTTGAGGACAAGGACAATTTTAAGAAGATGGAATGTTACTTGCATGCATACACAGAACCTTGAATAATTATTTTGTATTAACTTATAGACGTAAAATTAGAAGTTATTATCGTGTGGGAAGTTAATGTGAGTTAGAAGTTATTATTGTGTGGGAAGTTACCATGAGGTAGAAGTTATTATTGTGTGGGAAGTAACCGTGAGTGGTTTCAGATAAGTAAAAATATAATAGAGTAGTGGAGGATGGCTATAATTGCAATATTGTATGATAAATATTCTTAAATAAAAGTGAAAAGATGAAAAGGAATATTATCAAATCTTCTCACTAAGTAGGAAGGCAATGAGTTTCTACCGAAAAAAAAGGAAGGTAGTGAGTTCCTTGATTGAACCACAAATCATCTATTTTCTCTACTATTTCTTCTCTTTCACTATTTTATTTCCTTCATTCTCTATTTTTTCGTATTTAATTTTAGAGATACTTGTCCACATAACAAAGGTACTCTCCCATTTGTCCATAGACTTGCCGTAGGAGATGCACATGCAGACAGCATGCGATCCCTCCCCTATAAACCTATAATATATTAAAAATTGTAACAAGCATAAATAGTTCATCAATTATGGCTTACAAGCTTCAGTTACTGTAGAGTAGAGTAATAATATAATCTGTATTGCCAATTTGAATAAATGGAGTATCTAATCTACATCTAGTTCCATGTGGTGGTTTTGAAATTTCAGAATTAAGTTGCTTCAAGTCTCCAAAGACTTGGGGAATTGTACTGGCATGACATTCATTTAATTAGAAGCCATTAATGTATCAACTAATTTTTGGTGTTTTCCTAGACCAACTGTTGACTTCCTCAAAATTCATCTGACAATAATATATTCCTAACAGGCTAACAAAGTCAATTCGTAAATACAGGGCAAGTTCCAATTCCCAATGATAAGATGATATTCAAGATTCATATGCATACATCTTTACTTCATATCATAAAACAACAACAATAAGCCTTGTCCCAACTAAATGGGGTCGGCTTTACTTCATATCATAAAAGACAAACCAAAATAAGTAATAACATATCATGCATAAATCGCATTCACCAGAGATACTTACGACTTCTCATCCCCAAATTTCCACCAGTCAGGTTCATACCATGGCTTTCCCCTGGAAAAATCTTAGAAGAATTAGGCGATCAAAAAGCAGATTACGAACATAAAATGCTTTTGCACCAGCTTAAGTACAAGACAAAATCTGCCAACCAATGCAAAAAAATAAAGCATATCCAAACCATGAACAGCATTGAAACACCATGTTGAATAAAATAAGAAACTCAGACCAGACCATCCAAAAGTTAGAAGCCAGTGCCTTGACTGTAGGTTATGTAAACCCTTATTCCCAAACATATAACAAAACCAGATCAAGGAACCACAACCAATGAAGGAGTAATCAAGTAAAGGAGAGGACATATATTCTATATCTTCTATAATATGCAGTTGAGATTGTTGTTTTTCACAACACGCACACCTGCTTTGTTTGCAGAATCTTGTTCTAATTCTCTTCACATTAACACGTAAATTCATACATCAACAATTTAACCCTAACAAACCTAGGAGAAAGTACAATAAAACACGTGTAAGGCCCCTATTGCATTAAGGATCTCATAATCATCTCTCTGGTTTCCATTTTCATAGCTAATATAGATTTCACCACCTCCACCTAGGTTGGATAAAGAGTAGCATATTGCAGATACAATTCAACTAAGTATTAGCTGTGTAAAAGTTGTGTTCTGCAGTTTGGTGGTTGTTATGTACTGTATATAGTGAACTTTCTGGGATTCTCAGCACTGCAACCATCAGCCTGTTTGAGCCCCAACCAACTCTTCTTTAACCAAAAAAACAGAAAAGGAGAGGACAGTATGAGATTGTCGAACCTGGGGAAAGTTATTTGAAAAATGCCATGGTTGGATAAATTCTAAAAGAAACTGCCAAAAGGCTTGCATGCAGGAACTTTTAAACAATTGTGGAGCTGTCCAACCCCCTCCCCCAAATCATTGCATGTATAAGGTAATCTTTGAGCAAGTAAGAAAGAGTACCAGTTGTTCTATCAATTATCTAAAGTTTAGTTGACCATAAACCCTTCTGTACATCATCTTTTATTTAAATCTTATCACTTTTGGGTGTTGAAGTCCCATTATCTTTGATTGATTCTCAATAAGATGCCTAAGTACATGACTCTACCTAAACTCCCATAATAAGACAATTGCACAATGAATCCTGATCACATATCTGGGTTGGTTTGGAAAAATTGGAACCAGGCCCCCTTCTCCTCTTTTAGCATTTGATCACTGAACCTAGAAGGAAGAAAAATATAACCTTTTTCACAAGGAAATATCAAGAAATTAACCTCCATAATTCCAGAAGATACAAAAGCATTATCAGTCTGTAATGAATGAACAAGAATACACAAACAATAACAATCAATAAAAAATATTTATGGGAAGGATTTCTTCATCTATTTGAGATGAAAGGAAAGATGTACTTACTCCTCAGTAATCACTTCTCCAGACTTCATGCATCCAACATAAGCACTGTTTTGACCACGCCGGCTTTCAAGGGTTTCAATTAAGCCCTCTGATTGAACATAAAAAGTGTACAACAATGTGTGAATAAGCTATCTAGACACAGCATGGGCCATAATAGATTCCATTTCTTTAGAACAAGAGAACATGGATTCTAACCAAGCTCAAGGTTCATATTATCATCAACTTTTACATAAAATTCTGCATCCCACTTTTCAACTGCTGTACTGAAGAAGAACTTGGCTTTCTTTGGAGACTCTTCTTGAGCTTCCTCATGATCATCCTATCAATCGCAAGAAGAACGATCTCAATATTCCTTGTAAGTTGTAACACAGCCCTGCCTAAAGTATTCCTATTTAGCTTCCATTTTTCAAGCCCAAATTCTTGGAAATAGATGAGACAAAGTAGCTGAGTTAAGCTTGAGTCTTTCAAAAAGAAATTATTTAGAGTTGAATGTTACATCCAAAGCACAGTCCCAACCAAAAACAGATTGATGCCCCAATATTAGATATCAAAGAAAATTAGGTACTACAAATCATGCATATATACAGTAAAAGCAGATATAAAGTTTATAACAAATTCACATATCATTGTGTTAGCACTTGAACTTCCAGAAAATAGAAATAGTCCACTTTGAGTTTCTCTATTGGTCCTATATCAATCTCAGTTAGTCAATTCTAAAAATCTCCTTAAAGTTGAAAGGAAACTTGACACATTAAAGTGTTGTCATTTTCTGCTGTAATCGCAGTTGTCAAGAAAATGACACAACCAAATCTGTTGAAGGGCTACTGATGTGACCTTGGTTGACAGCTGATTCTACAACAATCATAGTTGTGAGTCAAAGTAAAATAGGTTAGAAAATCGAATAAAAAATAGAAAATTTATTTAAATTAAAATTGAGAGAAATTAGAATATAAAATAAATAAGAAATAGAAATAAATATAGACAATTTTAAAAGAACTAAATAGTTCCAACTCTTCCATTTTGGAGTAACTTAAACTGTGCAAAAGTGCATTGTTAAAACTGACAGCTTCTCAAGATACTAGTAGCTAAGATAAGATTTATTGAACATTCAAATAACAATTTAAACGAATATTTTTTCATCGATTGAAATCTTTCCTAAAATATGTCAATAGAATTGACTCCGAAGTGACCTTGGTTGACAGCTGATTCTACAACAATCATAGTTGTGAAAGCAATAATGCAACCAAAGGTGGTGGACGGGGTACTGATGTAGCCCTAGATTGGTAGATGATGAACTAATGGCCAGTCACCAGCTCTAATGGACAAAGTTAGGCCCTCTATGAATTTAGATAAGGGCCCTGTGGTTAAAAGTGACAAACTCTCAAATGGTTTCCGGGGTTATTTGTCTTACCAAAGACTTAATGGTGTGATTAGGAAGGGTTTAAGTGACTGCGGGTCAAGTCAGGGACCAAACAGACCCCTGTATAGAAATCTGTCACAGAGATATAGGGTGGGAGTCTTAGATCAAGAGATCCTATGGTAGGGTAGGAGCATAACTTGGTGAAACATAGGATGATGTAGGGAGATGATCCTCCAAGTTTAGTGATAATCTAATGGGTAGGTTAGGCTAGATCTAGGCTTGCTTTTAAGGGTCTCAGGAAATCCAAAAATTCAAGAAAGCAGTTAAACCTTAGATCTTGGATGTTAAATTGACATGTATTCCTGATACGGTGAAGGGAATGCCGTGTATCAGATGTGGGAAGGAATTTAACTAAATTCTAATGGTTAATTTGGACCATAAGTGGATCTCTAAGAACTAGGATCTCCAAAAACATACATACATGCATCTTTTTGGGGGATTGAATGCCTGTATTTTTACGTTTCATTGAATAACCGGTTTCCTCAGCTTCCTAAGAAAAGATTTTCTCAGTTCAATCTTTTTCCACTTAAGACAGTAGTGAAGCAATACATGTTTCCTTTAAAAGTTGAACCCATGGTATGTTATACCTGCTACTGTATCACCACTTTCTGCCATTCAATATTAAAATATTTTGATAAACATAGATATTTAACTTGATTAAGCCAATTAAACACTCAACCATGGTGCAAGTTCAATTAGATTTTGATGCCTACTGACAGTCAAGTATTTCAACACTAATACTAGAATCTAGATAAAGGGATCTCCAACACATGTTGTCTCTCCCTTTTAGATAAACGAATACTCCAGCAATACCAAGAAAAACCAGTTAAAAGAATAATAATAAGACATATTCTATCAAAATTACTCATACGGATTCACTAAGAACAGAGAGTGGGGCAGGGACCAAAAGAAAATAGGTTTAGATTCATAAAAATAAAACATTCTTCCATAAACCTTGCAGTTAAAGCAGGAAGCCCTCTCTATTCATTGAGAAAGAGGCATAATTGGAAAAGATAATCCGATTATTAATATACAAATGCTTGCAGCAATTGGAGAAAGGATGGAAGTATGAACATGTGATCCAATTTTGGCCCCAGTCTTGTCATATTACAGTACAAGGTCCAACTCATCAAACCATGATAATTGGTTACATTCAGATACTCACAAGAATCAAGAAATCCTTTGTCCGGCGATTCTCCTCGTCGATATTGCGGTCTAAACTATCACCTCGATTTGCACTGCCAATTCCCAAACATTCAAGTATTCAACATATCATGTAAAATTACTAATGAGAAGCTCAAATTAATAAAAAAACATATGGAATGGCCATACTGTGAATCAATCCAGTTGATGATGATGGCAACCAAAGTAAATACTGACAACATAAACAACAACGATGAGAAAGGTGATAATGATAATAAGGGAGTGTTTTCTCTCTGTTGTGCCTGAGGAATGGCTTCCTAATTTACATACCCTATGGCAAGCCATTTGGACAAGCTTTATGGAAATGTTGACAGTGCAGTCTTCTATACAGCAACTTTCAAAAAAATTGGTTTTCCAAATCTCTAAAATTAAAGAGTTTTAAGGAATATTTGAAGAAA
Source organism: Hakea prostrata (assembly GCF_041222555.1). Classification (NCBI taxonomy): domain Eukaryota; kingdom Viridiplantae; phylum Streptophyta; class Magnoliopsida; order Proteales; family Proteaceae; genus Hakea; species Hakea prostrata. The sequence goes on along the minus strand of NC_142601.1, from coordinate 58,633,111 downwards.
GTTATGTTATCTCAAACAATTCAAACCACAGCAATACAAGCCTTACAAAGGGAATATAATCTAATGCATGGTGGGCCACAAAATTTCACTAGTGGCAAATCTAAAGGAAAGCAGCAATGGCTTCCAGGTTCCTAACAAAAACAGCAAATAATATACTTAACATAGTCAAAAGAAAGATGAAGTTCCAAGAGTTTGGGATAACCTCCGACCAATCACAAAACGTATGACCACTCCTCTATCCTCGAGCTTTTTTAAAGCATCACCTGAATTTAAGTTACCAAGAGTAAATCTCAAAAAGGATACTAGTACTAATAATTTTTGCAATTGCTGGACAAAATCAAGATTAAAATGATGTATACTATAAACTGAAGAATCAGAAATATGAATTTGGTAATCTAAATTGGGACAGGAAAGCTTCCACAAGAAAGAGATCAAAGCAAATGAAAAATCATCGAAATTATGACTGGAAGGGAAGACATAGATGACGACTGCAAAAAACCAAAATTCAGAACGAAATACATGAGGTAAAATATGATCAATTTAGGCCTAGTCAACCAAGTAGATGCCTAGGGAGATGGGGTGTTGCATAGTCATGTTAAGTCCAAACAAAGGATGAACTTGCATTTGTTTTGTTCGGTTCCAACTAATGGGATACTAGATTTTGAACCAAAGTAGCACAGTCATACAAAGGACAAGCAATGCGCAATATGTAACACCTTTACTACTACACTTCCAGATTTTCTTTCTCTTGACAGAAGCAATTTGTGTTGCTATTGGTTTGACAATCTGGTTCCATTTTGTGGATATGTAATGAAGATAGCAGCTGTCCGTGCAGACATGAACCTCAAATAATAAAGCTGTTCTTGAAGGCTTAGAGAAGGCTAATTAATTGGGAGAAGGTTCGAAGTTTCACTGGACCAATTGATGTAACCAGATCCAGCAAGCGTAGGGTCCCTCAGAACTTTGACCCAAAAGAAGGCCCTAGTGGCACAACAAGGAGCTGGCCAAATCATATGAGGGGCAACATGGTATTTTACCACCCCCTTTGGAGTCCAAGAGCTTGTAGTTGAGTCCAGAATAATTTTAGGATCCAACATTTACTTTTTGTTTTTCAATTGGACGAGTGGTTAGGATCCCAGTTAGAGAAGGATCTTCCTTAGGGTACTCCACTTTCTACAAGTAGTCTAAATCTGCTTTTCGTTTTGAGTTTGAGACCTTGGTTAACAAGTTATTGAAGAATGAAGAATCCTTGCCTAGGTAAGTGTCCCAGTTGGAAAACAATTTTCAAGTAGGATTTCTTCCAGAAGTTTGTTGTTTCTTTTGCAAGTTGTATTTGTTTAGGAACTGTTATTTAAGAATCCTTTTCTAGTTTAGAAAGTTAAGACTAGTTGTAATAGGGAATTCTAATTCAAATTGGATTTCCTAAAGTGAGTCCAAGTAGGTTTCCGAAGTTGAGTCAAATTGGTTTTTTGAGAAATCGTTATTTTCCGGCAATGTAATATGGCGATAAATAGTCACCCCCACTGTAATAAATCAGGTTTGAATGAATAAAAAGGAAATCATTGAAGGAAGACTTGGAGTCGTGGGGAAGAGCTCAGGTTATTAGAGTTCTACAATTTTCTGTAATTTCAGTTTCTGTCCACCTTCTTGAAGCTTGCTGCAGCCTTGGATTTTCTGAAGTTGTTTGAAGATTTTCAAGAGGAGTTAACCCAAAACAAGTAAGCATCATCCCCTACCCTTCCCCCACCCTAATCCCCTCTCCCAACCTTGCGCAACAGTCCCCCCTTCCCTCTCTCTTTCTTGCAGCAATGCAGCCTTCCTGATCAGCAAAACCCTACATCCCCAAGCCCTTTTCACCCTATTCCTCTTCCATTAGGATCACACCCCTCCCTCTCCTTATTCTACCCTTCATCTCCATCACAAGACATAAATCTCTATTAGTTTAGAAATTTCCTGCACTTCATCTTCTTCCTCTAGAAACCCTAACCATAGTTCCACTAAAACTCTCATAACTCCCAAACCTCTCTACCAAACCGTAACCCCCTTCAAAAAATCACCTTCTCCTACACCTTCTCTACCTCTCCTTCAAATCCTAACCAAGAGTCCTAAGCCAAGTAGCAAACCTAGTTTTGAATCCTAGCCTTTAGGAATCAATTCTGGAAATTACAGAACAATAAAGCAGAATTAAGTCTGTCAATTTCCCACCCAATGTTAACCAGGCCTAACCATAAAATCCTCCCGCACTTAACCTTGGACTTCCCAATTCTTAACCCAAGATTTGGAAGACCAATTTCCACAGGACCTAATTGGAAGCATAAAGCTGCTGTCCACATCAGAAAACCTGATTAAAAAAATTCTCAAAGAGTAAGCCGCAGGATGCATTGAAGCATTATTAGCTGCTGTCCACTAAGATTGACCTAGAACAACAGGGTTTTTGTTGTATGCTGGTTCTATTTCGAGAGGATCCTGAAGACTGGCCCCGGACCCTGGGTTACATCACCAATGGACCATGAGTAAAATCACCAATCACTTGGAGTAGCACATATTAATTATAGCATACCAATTGTTGCAATGAGTTGATCCGTCAAAAACAGTAAGGAAACTCAGAATCCTAAAACTGATACAAACCATATTTAGAAAGCAACAAAATAAACTAACCTCTGGGCATCCAAGACCCTCTGTACATATTCCGGTTCAAGCGGCTACCGAATTCTGTAAAAGCTCCAATGACAGCAAGAAACTTTTTACCAGAGGAAGATCTACCTTGCTCCAACTGCTTCTTGAGGTACCCCTGACTCTTGGCCAGTGTCAAATCCATCTCAGCTTCCACAATCCTCCTCTCCATATCTCTAGAAACAATCCAATTAAAAGACCAACAAAACAAGCCACTTGTCGAACTAGCAGACCCTCCCAAATTCTAAAATTTCATAGACAAAATAAAATTACTTACTTGCATCCAAGTACCATAAGCTTATCCTCCAAAGTAAGTACTTTTGGCGGCTAAGGGATGGGGAAAAGAAAAGACAATTCGACGTCAGGAGATAGTAATGGAACGAAAATTTTCAAGAACAGTTACAATAAAAACTAGAGATCGATACGAACGTGGCCTCTATTCTTCTGAAGCAGGTTAGCAAGTAAAGCCCTATTCTCTGCGTCTTGCCACAATCTGATCATCCAAAATGCAAGATCGTTTAAAAGAAACAACGAGATGCAACAAATTGAGGAGAAATATGAAAGTAAGCATAGCATCCAAGAATAGATCGAAATGAAGATACCGACCTGCCAGCGACGTAGAGACAAGCTAGGCAAGAGATTAAGGCCATGACAAGGGAGGAAATGCCAGTCTGCGAAGACGATTTGGATTTCCATTTCTTGTCGTACTTCATGGTCGATGCTAAGCTCTCCCGAAACGGAGAGCCGCGCTCCATTACAGAAATCACACAGAAATAGCAGGAAGGAAGCGTATCAGAAAAGCGTTGCAACTATCACAGACTGGGGAAGGGAAGCTCGCAAGGCACTCATTTGATCGACGGTTGTTCAGTTCTGTATATTCAACTTTTCCCTCAGGTACGCATCGTTTCCGCATATCACATTTAAGACCTGCAAAATAAAACATTTATTTTTCTTTTTTGGGTATAAACTTGCCAAAGAAAACATGAAGAAATAAAAGATTTTTTTTTGTCAAAAGTTCAACATTTCATTCGTAAACTTGAAAGAAAATATAGACAGAAATACCAAACAAAAAAAGAAAAAAAACCCAAACTAAACGTAGGTCAAGCCCAATAAAGACAAGCATACTGAATATGATATACATATCCACCACCCACTATCTGGTGAGATACACCACAAAGGCGAACACCGACGCAAACAAGGACACGTCACAAGGGCTTACATAACACTCGCCTCAACGGGTGTAAACGGATTTGGATTGTATAATCGGATAATTATTGTCTTAAACAGATTCTTCTAAATGCGCATGTATACAAATTGAATACAAGTCTTCAACTACTTGTTTATATTTTTACCATTTGAAATTTAAGAATTCAACAACTTTGTAGTTATTTTAATAGAAAATCTAGAATAATAATCACATATAAGAGGTAAAAAATTTATAAAAATAAGAAAAATAAATCTAAATAAGTAACTTAATCAGATAATTTTATCATACAGATAATCGGTTAAAAAAGAGTATACTAATATTTAAATTATTAGACTAAAATTTAACTTTGTCTATAATTACTAATGCCCCTACCATTAAACTCGATTAATTTGTACCAAAAAAATCTGTTAATTTATTGATGATGTGGCATCTATATATTTTTTTCAAAATTTCAAAAATAACCCTGAAGTTATTTCTCTACTTATTTACCATTTTGTCAAATTATAAATATAGAAAAAAATTAACCTTAAATCATTTTCTTCTCTAAAAAGAAATCATCTAATAAAGGAAATATATGATTTTTCTTCTTTTAAAATAAACCATCAAATAAATGAAATATATGATTTTTCTTTTCTTAAAAGAAATCACAAAATAAAGAAAGATGTAGTTGCCAACACAGAGCTATTCTAGTGGTGAAACCAACACCTCTTAGTGAAGAGGTTGTGGGTTCGACTCTTGCGGAGGCATTATTAATATCCCCATCCCCCAGCCCCTTTGTACCCAAATGAAGAAAAATAAAGATTTAGTAATAAAACTCAAAATAGAAACTAAATATAAATAAATATCAAAATTAATTCAAATTTGAAAATTGAAAATCACCTAATATATACTAACCATTGTGCATGTTACCAAATTTCCAACTCTAAACTGAATTTTCAGAGGAAAAAAAATATTCAAGACAATACTTTCATTGAAGATTAACCTTACCTGAAAATCTATATGATTTATATTTTTGAGTATAATAGTAAAACCCTCATTAATAAGTAATATGTTACAATAGAGATAATTGTTGTTTTATTCTTTTATGTAAATTTCAAGAATTACAATACATATACAGAAATTTATTTCTTTCTCCCAAATCACTGCTCCTATTGTTAAAACTTGATTTATATTGTGAAACAATTCGTCTTTACCATTATGCACATTTTGATGGAATTAGGGACCAAGAAGCAAGATCTCAAGAGGTAATTTATGCATAATTTTTTTTAATTTGGGTCTTCATCACACTTTAAATGGAGACGACTAGTACCATTTCAAATCCAAAATTGATTCTAAAATATAAGCTTTCTAATATATAATTGGCATTCAATATAGTTTATATAAATGAGTGTAATATCATGTTTTTGACTTATTAATTTGAATAAAGGGCAAAATAGACATTATATATTCAATGTTAATAGCCACTTAACACCGTTAGAACTGAGGGGGCAATAATAATTTCACAAAAAATGAGTTTTAATTAGTAATAAAACTAAAATATAAGTGGGCAATAATAATTATCCCAACATAATAACATTGCTATCCACTATCTTTATTCTTAAATCTTTTATTGGGGTATAGAGAAACTTCAAAAAATAAGCTAGGGGGAAACTTCGAGGGGTCACAAGGCCCCTATCCCAAAGCTTTGCCAACTAAATGGGATTTAGCTATATAAACTTTGCTTCAAACTTCTATTTTATATTTTTTTTTTTTTTTTGATAAATGAAACTTTATTTGAAATGAGCAAGAGGCTCAAAGTCCAATTACAAGACCAAGCCCTTGGATTGGTAAATAGACCACTATGTATGGGTGTTGGCTCAACACCGATAAGGCCAACCTAGCTAGAGTGAGCATCCCCATTCGCCCCCCTAAAAGTATAAACAACTGTAAAATTTTCAAAACTTTCATACATGAGTGAACATCTTGTATGATGGGCCCATGATGAAATTGTATACATTTAAGCAATTTATCATAATAGTTACTTCACCAAAACTAACTTCCATCGCCCAATTCATCATGTCCCTAATTGCACATTGATGGCAAACAAGCTGCAAGTACCCTCCCAACTCTTTTCACGATGAATCCAAACCTTCCTTGACTAGAATAGAGGGGAAGAACGGCATCCCAAAAGATTTGTATTCTCACATTAGGCCAGTCAGTGGTTCCACCACCAAATTCTTCCTACTTCTTGCCATTCGCCACCCAAAATTCATGAAGGCACCATTGGCCCCCCTCCATCACCTATGCTAGTGTTTTGACAACCCTACTGATCCTTGTAGTGTTCCAAGCCGACCAAATGTGCCAACTTACAAATGACTCATGAGGCAAGAGTTTCCTATTCGTCTTCTTCGACTGAAATTGATAGAATTCCAAGTTCCTCAAAATCTTAGGAAAGGAGACAGCATTGACCCCTACAAGTACAAACTCTAGTCCACAGTTGAACCAAACTGTAGGTGAAAAGGGGTATCTAAACAACACATGTTCTGTTGTTTCCAATTTCTCATCACATTGAACACGCTTACCCTCTTCCTTTATTTGTTGTTTGTGCAGGTTATCCGCAGTCGCCACCACTTCAGAGCAAACCCTCCACATAAATTTTTAGATCTTGGGCAAGATATTACACTTCCACAATCTCTTCCATTTAGTCTTCTTGATCCCCTCCTGCCAATGTCCTCTAGAGGACGAAAGTTGCATATTATGAATGTGACATCTCTAATTGACCAAGAAATGATATGATGGTTTGGTGGAGAAGATCCCCCTCAACTCCAGCCCCCATAACAATCAGTTTTCCTATTCTTCGAGAGGTATCACTATCCAGCGAATGGCTTCAAATTCCTCCTATGTAAATAATTGTTATAAGGGATGTTCTAAACTCTATTAACTAGGTCAATAAGGTCCATGTGAGGAGATCTAAATTGAGGTAGAGTGGGTACCCATTTAGTCACCCAAATGGGGATTTGGTTCTCGGCCCAAGTTTTGCATATCCTTTCTCACCCCTTTCCCTAAAAGATTATCTTAGTCTTCTCTTGTTCTTCTAAATCCTTCAATATGAATTAAATCATTTCTTTATACTCAAGCATTTAAAGACCTTCTTTAGTGTGACATAACCATCTCAATCAACTGTCTTTTAGCTTATTGTATTACATTAAAATAATTTCAAAGAAATTATAAGAAAAGACATTTTATGAATTGATCTTGTAATTTTGTTATGCTTGAGAGGAATTGGCCATGGATTAAGTGTGGCTTCAAATAGCATAACCCTTCTACCAAAAAAAAAAAAAAAAATCGATTATAATGCAAAGATTGATGCGGCAAATATTTTCCAATGGCCAAACTTCATATTCCTCAACTGCTCTATATTCCACTTGGCCAACTTCATTCAAGGTGCAATACGGATTTTGTCTGTAATTACTTCGTTCATTTTTTCTTCTTGGAGTACTTGCTCAAGTACCTCAAAACAACGGCTTTTAGACCACCCTAATTTATCTTAAAAAACACTTGAGTTTTGTTACGTTAGAATAGTTAGTGGTACAGTTGTAAAAACCATCATACCCTTATGTATAATGATACCTAACCTTCTCCAATAAAATTATTCTCCAAGTGCTCTTCACAGTGGTGCTTGTTGGCCATTTATTTCTTTTCATCTATTTTTTATAAGGATATTTAGGCAATCTCATATGACTCGAAGGATAGTTTTTGATATATAATTTTTTAAATTGATTTAACAACATCCATTGATGCATTGAATTAATGCGTCCCATTAAGTCCAACTTTGAGTTCTTTTTGTCATTTAAAGATCAATGGAGTGCCTGTGTTTTTTTTCTAGTGAAAGTGCCAGTGTCTAAAGGCCTTTGTTTTGAGGTGTTGCAATAACTTGCTCTTTTTCTTCAAGAAAAGGAGACTATTATACAATCAAAAATAAAAGTTTCGAATCTCTAGTTCCTTTTTTAAATTCTCATGAAATTTCCCTCATAAGACTTTGACATATGCATGTGGCTATACAAACATCCAATGGTTCTTATCAAAATTTAAAGAAAACATAATTTACTCTCCCTTAGATTCTCTTGCTTTTCCTCACATCTGTCACACCTAAACTTAAGTTTCAATCTCTAATTCCTTAGTTGTTGCAGCACTATAATGATTCTCGCTCCTTTTTCATTGTTGAAACCAAATTGACAAGATTATGACAATTCCTCTCTTCTTTTAGAATCAAATTGACAATATTACAAAGTTCCTCTCCTCTTTCCCTCTCTCAATGTTGGAATCAAATTGATTTTGCTCCTACAAAATTTTATGATAAATCCCTTTGATCCCTAAAAACAAAATCTCTTCTCTCTCTACTCCTGCAATGCAACCAATTTCTGTTTTTTCAAGCACAAAATTGCAACTTTTATATAGTAGGGAGTTGTGTGATCATTTGGAGGGGATGTGTCGGTTGGCAAATGATTATTAACATTATTTTTCCTATTATTTTTTTCAAACGAATTACCCCCACTTAAGACTTCTAAGGCAGAAGCCAAAATTTTGTTGAAAAATTCTTTATTGATCTTTTCCTAAGAATAATTTGTATTACATACATGGAAGGAAAAAACGTTGTCGAAAGTGTGGCTTAGGGCAACACTCCTATGGATTTAATTCGCTATTTCCCATGAGAATACAAAATAGATTCTTGGAAGCTTGTCTGGGTTTGTCGCTTAAGCCACAATCTCTTGTTAGAACCGTTTGAGAATTTATAAAGAAGAAAAAACTTTAATAGAAATGAAGAACAATTCAAATTAATTATTTGTTGACTTATATAAGAAAATAAATAAATATAAAAATAAGAAGGCTTCACAGAACGTGAGAAATGCAATGAACATGAGAAGATTGGTAAAGTAACACCGCTGCATTTTAATATACAGAAAATGAGATAATTAGTGTTTATTAATAATACATTTAATTGAAATGTGCTTGTTGGGAAATGTATTGCTTATGCTCAACCTCAATAACCGTAGTGGGGAGAATGATCGCTCTCTCTCTCTCAAGTGTGTACACAGAAGAAGAGTTTGAATTTGAACTATAATTAAAGTATCAACAAGTTGTAGAGTTTGATTGTAAACAAGTTGTAATTCAAATTCAAATATTTAAAATTTTAAATATTTGAATTATAATTGAAATAATATTAATAAACATTTCCCACTCATGAATTTGTGTATGGAAGAATTCTCTTAAGAAATTCTAAGTAAGACAAAGAGACTACTGAGAAAATTTTGCAAGGAGCTATTGTTTTAGAATCTCCTTGCTCCAATTTAACCAAAGAATGCTTTGAGTCAAAGGTTTGTCAATAGAAAAAAAAAAAATCAATGAGAGTGGGCTGCCTTCGTGGATGCGAAGCCACCTCCAATAGTAAAGTTAGATTATGGATAACACAATTTCTCCCAAAGAGATGTGTTCTCTTGGGTTGTTGTAGGAATTAATGCTAGGTTTACCTAAACTGTGCACCAAACCAATGGCACGTCGCATCTAATATATGTACCTGATAGTGTCATTTGCAGGTCTCGAAAAGAGTGCACCAAACCAAAAGCTTCCTACACAAGTTTGGTTTTGGTCTTGATCTCTCTTCTCCCATCAGATATAGGGATCAAACAACTGAGGTTTATCTCCTCCATGGTGTCTCACTTTATTCCCTCAACAAAACATCTAGAAGTAGTGCTTAGAGATTTTGATGTATTTGGCACATCTTCTGACAAGAGCTGCTCATTCAATGTATAGGTATAGAGCGTTAAATGTCAAATTTAATGCTCTGATGTGCATACCACTTTATAAGGGCTAGCTCATACCCAATCACGCTCTCGTCAAGAAGTGATAGCTGAAAAGTCCACCAGACGCTCAGTTCCTCATGTGGATCACACATGGTTCTGGGAATTGATAGAAGATGATCTGAAAGTGCATTTCGAAAAGAGTCAAGCCAGTCAATCGTTTAAGCCAGAACTTATTATCTCTGGTTCAAACGGTTCATACCAGTTCGGAAGTCAATGAAATGTTTTGGCATAACAAGAGCATTTCATGTTGAGACATGTATAATTGCCTTAATTGGAACCAATTCAATTGATTCCAAGCTGACTCAATCGAATAAACAATGATCCCGGTTCAACCGGATTATTGGGTGAATATTAAACTCCCATATAAAAATCTGCTTTGGTAGGATGGAAATGAAATAGACACCAACATCAATAATAATTAGGTATATGGGGTTCAATTGATCAAAAGCCTATAAGAATCTTATGAGGCAATCACTCAACCATACCAGTCTGGTCCACCTAGATATAATTGATTTCCATAATTCAACCCAATAAAAAAAAAATGATTTCCATAATTAATGAGTCAATCAAGGACATTTTGGGGCCATTACCACATGGGCTTTCATTGCAAGGGTAAATTAGGTCATTTTCCCACCAACTCACAAATTGGAGAAGCTCTGTTGCGAGTTGCAGGCAGTGAAACTACAACTCCGCGTCCAGAGGAGATTTTAAACTTGCAAAACCAATTGACAACAAACAAAGGAAAAGGAAAAATCTAAAGGAAAGGTGACTTGGTCTCTTCGCCAGCTCATCTTAACTAACATGCCTTCAAGTTAACTGGGGACCCACCAACCACTAAAATGAATTTAAATTTTAAAAAACACAAAAGGAATTTGTTCTCTGTTCATAAATTCTAAAGATGCGGATCTTCCATGGCAAAGTCAGAAGATTCCAAAACGCAATGGAGCATCAACGGCTGTAGATCATGTTCTCCTTCAAATTGTACCAGAATAATTCGGGAATATATACCTGCTTTTTCTCCAGCTTGGGTTCTTACTTGCAAGATCGGTTCCTTCTCTCTCTCAGCAGCCAACTCAACTTTTCTGTTCCCTCCCTTGGTTTCACATAATTGCTCTGAAGGGGAGATTGGGTACCTTTCTTCCCGGCGGTTGACGCCGGTGGAGAATTGGGTCTGTTGGGGTTTGATTTTTTTGGTTTGTGGCTTTAAGTTGGAATTGAAGGATATGGTGATGTCAGTGGCGTCCCAGAAGAGATCTATTAGAGATACTTTGTTTCAGACTGTTGGTGTCAATTATGGTCAGCAGAAGAAGTGTTCTTATGAGAGTTATGACGATGAAGGAACGGTGGAGCTTGTACAGATTGGAGCTGAGAGGACAAAGAATGTGTTGATATTGATGAGCGATACTGGTGGCGGTCATCGTGCTTCTGCTGAGGCTATAAGAGACGCGTTTAAGTTAGAATTTGGCGATGAATATAAGGTAATGGGTTTCTTCCGTTTCTGGATTTTGATGGGTTTTTTCTGTTTATATCGTTCTCGTCTAATTCAAACTTCTTGGGGGGTTTTTCTCTTGGTTGTTCCTTTTCCTTTTGGCTTCTCTTTGATTTCCTATGGAGGATCTTGCTGTCTCTCCTCTGCTCACTTTATTCAGTCGTAGGGAAGAAGAGAATTTCCTTCTTTTCCAATTTGCGGAATTTAATCTTTTCTTTCTTCCTCAAAAAAAGAAAAGGAGACTAGCTTGAACGGTTTCTTTATTTTTAGAATTTCCTACTGATTCTTGATATCACCGCTGTTTAACTACCTCTGAGATGACTGGATTTTGTCTTTCCGTGTGCAATTGGCCTGTCCTCTTGATGGTTTTGGATGTTTTGGATCAAATAATGCGCAATTACCCCAAAAAGAAAAAATAATAATAATCAAATAATGCCCAAATTTTGGTGGTTCTGATGCTTTGAGGATCATAGCTTGGTTCTTTTACAGCACCTTTCTGAATGATAATTGTCCTGTGTGTTGATTTCAGGTTGTCGTTAAGGATGTCTGGAAAGAGTACACCGGCTGGCCATTGAACGACATGGAGAGATCTTACAAATTCATGGTGAAACATGGGCAGCTGTGGAAGGTTGCATTCCACAGCACCTCCCCTCGATGGATTCACTGTATCTATCTTGCCGCCATGGCTGCCTTCTATGCAAAGTAAGTTCTTCTCTTCCAGTCCTCGGAACCCTGTCTACCTAGCAGTCATAACTACCAAGATTATCTATCAGTCCAAACTACCAAATTTTCACATCTCTCCTCTGACCTTCAAGTGGGTATTACTCAATTTCCAGATGAGTTAAATCTGTTGACTTGGGTCTGCATCAAATTTTTCAGAAGAACTTACTTGTCATATTTAGATAAAAATTCTTGATTTTTACTCTGTCATATGGCATTTGATTTTACATCCCTGCCCCTTTGTCTGCAAATTGAATACTGGAAGCCCAGACCCAGAGTTATAGACATATCATTTGCTCCTGGACAGGAACTAGCTTTTTGGAGATCCGAATTAGATTGAAAATTTAGTTTGAACACCTTTAATGATTTCTTTTTATTTTACACTAGCTTTTCTCTATTTTGTAATTGAAGAGAGGTGGAAGCTGGTCTGATGGAGTACAAGCCAGACATTATCATTAGTGTCCACCCTCTCATGCAACATATTCCTCTGCTGGTGCTTAAATGGCAAGGCCTTCAAAAGAAAGTGGTATTTGTGACTGTCATTACAGACCTTAATACCTGTCATCCCACATGGTAAGCTAACTGCATTTTAGACTCCTTTATTTTTAAATTGATCCTAAATTAGCTTATTGAGATTTTGAAGTGAAAATTTTATTTTTATCTAGGTTTCACACCAGTGTAACCAGATGCTACTGCCCATCAGAGGAGGTAGCCAAAAGGGCCTTGCTAGATGGCCTAGAATCATCTCAAATTCGTGTTTTTGGCTTGCCCATCCGACCTTCTTTCTGTCGAGCAATTTTTTCTAAGGTTTGCTTTGGGATTGATATATTACCAACCTTTTCTTTTTACCCTTTGGAATGGACTATCACATTTGATTGGGGTTTTGATTTTCAGTTACTGTTTTGATTGTTCCCCCCAATTATTGTATAGGATGAGCTAAGAGAAGAATTGGACATGGACCTTGAATTACCTGCAGTTTTACTGATGGGAGGTGGTGAAGGGATGGGTCCAGTGAAGAAAACAGCAAAAGCTCTCGGAGAAGTATTATATAGTGAAGAGTTTGGGAAGCCAATTGGGCAAATTGTTATTATATGCGGCCGTAATAAATCCCTTGCCTCTACTTTAGAATCAATAGAGTGGAAAGTCCCTGTGAAGGTGATACATTGCTTCTTTAATGAATCCCAAAATATAGCTCATATTGACATGCAATCATTCATATGGCTTCCCATTTAATACTTTATTTGCTGATTTCAGGTAAGAGGATTTGAGACCCAGATGGAGAAATGGATGGGTGCTTGTGACTGTATCATTACAAAAGTATGTTACTCAGTTCTTACGTGCTGAATTTCAGTTTTCACACTTCCATTAATTCATAGAATCTCAAAACTTCTGGACTTTATCCAACTGTGGTGTTTTTTTTTCCCCTTCAATAGGCAGGGCCTGGTACAATTGCAGAAGCTTTGATAAGGGGGCTTCCCATTATCCTCAATGACTTCATCCCAGGACAGGTTAGTGTTTAATAAATTACCTTGACCAGTATGAGGAATTTTAGTAGAATTTGATAATGTACACCAGAGGAACGACAATACTTATTTGGTTAAAATAAGACATAAAAAAGAAAAAAGAGAAAGACAGCATTCTTGGTTTTTGTTGGCTTTCTCCATTCTCGATTTTTGTTGGCTCTCTCTGTATTCTGATTTTTCAACACTTAGTTGCTGAACCTGAAATAATTTTGTTTCCTTCTCCTATTTTGACATTATGCAGGAAGTTGGCAATGTACCTTATGTGGTAGAAAATGGTGCTGGTGTCTTTTCCCGTAGCCCAAAGGAAACAGCTAATCTTGTTGCTCAATGGTTTGGTCCCAAAACAGAAGAGCTCAAAAAGATGTCTGAAAATGCATTGAAGCTAGCACAACCAGAAGCCGTATTCAACATCGTAAGAGACATTGATGACCTCGTACGTTTGCGTGGCCCTCTAACCAGCGTCCCTTATCAATTGACCTCATCATTTACATATGCAATCTAATTGATCCTTCTTCCTGTGAGACTAACGCATACCCTGCATGTGTGCTATGTACAGCTAGTTTTCTTATATCATTCTTTGACTTCAAGTGGCATTGTTTGCTAATAAATTTTGTAAAAGATCTCCAAAAATAGGTATAGCGTCCTTTTTTTCCTTTTCCTCCTTTTTTTCTGTCTTTCTTTCTAGGTGTAGTTTAGTTTGTTTGGGGTTCCTAGGAAGATGTTTTTGAGTGATGAACACGTATTCTGTATCTCTTATAGCCCTAGCTTCTAAGTGAGTTTTGTGTGCTGCACGTTCAGTTGCAATTTTGCTATTGATGTAAAACTATCTTTCTTTTTAATTTATATAGGTATGATTTCAAATTTACTTGTTCTTGGTGCACCTGATTATATGTTAATGATACTAATTAACATCTTACTTGTAAAAGTATCCATCCATTCCAACTGAAGTTTACATTATGATAAGATGTTAGGGAGTTTTTTGCCACCTGGCAGTACTCAGGTTTGTTACTTAGAAAGGAGATAATCTGAGACACTTTACAACAACAATAATAAGCTTTGTCCCCAACTAAATGGAGTCGGCTACATGGATCTTGCCCTCCAATCAATTCTGTTCGAGGCCATGCTAGATACAAGGCCTATGCTATACATATCTTTTCTTACCACTTCTCTTAAAGTTATCTTAGGTTTACTTCCTAGCTCTTCTAGTTTCTTCAATATGGATTATATCACTTCTCCGTATAAGGGCATTTATAGGTCTCCGTTGAACGTGGTTGTGCCATCTCAAGCGACTTTCTCGAAGCTTATCACTTATGGGAGCAACTCTCAAACCAACTCTAATATGATCATTTCTATTATATACATACTAGTTTTGTCATTCATCTATCTTAACATCCTTATTTCTGGTACACTGAGTTTATCTGTATGATTCTTTTTAACAGCCTAACACTCTGCACTGTATATCATAAATAATCTGAGACACTTTGATTTTTACTAAGTTTCTACGTAATCACTCAAAACAGAAACCTGTTTTGTTTGGTTTGAGGAGAAACCAAAAAAAGAAAAAGAAAAAAACCATTGGTGAAAAAGGCAATTGAGTGTGACAACTTCCTTAATTGCTTGGACGGTATTCACACTTTAATTATAATTTTTGTTGTCTTCGGAAACCAATTTTCAATAGTTTTTTTTTTGTGGGTCATCAACTTTCAATAGTTTGGATGGTTGCAAGTTCACGGTGGGTTCTGAAACCTTTAAGAGGAAATTAAGCAAACATTAGACACGCATCTCTTTGAAGGTACCTTTCGTCTTTTTATTTTATTAACCAGAGAAATATCTAACATGGATAAGTCTTCTCTCACCCAAACGTTAAGCAGAATCCACAACTCTCACGTCAGCAAGAAACCAAGCATTTGATGGAGGCATCCACAATCCTTTGTTTGCGGTACCCACCAACTTCATTGTAAAACGCAAAAGCAATAGAGCTTTCAAGGCAAAAGTTCCAAAGGGAACAAAACCACAGGTCAAGCATGCCCCCACAGCTAACTGATCTCTGAAACTAGCACATGAGTTCCCTCCAAATTGGTTTACTGTTATCAACTTTGCAGTAATAATATTGCTGTCGAATTTGACCCTGTGGTTGAACCGAAATCATACCTTGTAGGCTTATATGGGTTAAGGTCACGCATATTCAAAAGAGTATATTATCGTAATAGACCTAAGTAAGCATTCCGTGATTAGTTTCCAAACTTTCCAGTGCCCTTATTAATTTTGAATATATATACAATTTAAAGCAAATTATTCTCTATTTTCTTTACTCACAAAGTTTTCATCTACTCTTGTACTTGTTTATACTGATGACATTTTAATTGTTGAGTCTAAGACAACTGTGATTTCCAATTTAAAATTACTTCTTCAGCAATGTTTTCAAATTAAAGATCTTGGTTCGCTTAAATATTTCCTTGGTCTTGAGGTGGCACATTCCAATAAATGTATTTTCATCAACTAATGAAAATATACATTAGATATCTTAAATGATGTTGGTTTCACAGGTATTAATCCGACTCAATTTTCAATAGAACAACACCTCAAATTGACTAATTTTGATGGTGAGTCCTTACCTGATCCAACACCATACCGTCGGTTATTGGGCCAACTGATTTATCTCACAATTACTCGTCTAGATATTGTTCACACTTTAAATGTTCTTTAATCAATTCATGCATGAGCCTCGTAAACCTCATATGGATGCTGATAATCGTTTACTACGTTACTCCATGGCACTCCAGGACAAGGGATTCTTTATCTACTGACAGTGAGTTATATTTTTGTGCTTATTGTCACTCAGATCGGGCAAGTTGCCCTATGACTCGGCGATCTACCATTAGATATTGTGTATTCCTTAGTTTCAACACTTTATCTTGAAAATCTAAAAAACAACCCATTGTTTCCTGCTCATCTGCTGAGGCTGAATATCGTGCTATGACCATCACCACTTGTGAACTCATGTGATTAGATACATTGCTCAAAGATCTTGGTGTCATGGTCCTTTGACCAATACCTTTATTTTGTGACAATCAAGATGCTCTACATATTGTTGCGAACCCAATCTTTCAAGAGTGCACCAAGCACATCGAGATTGATTGTCATGTGGTTCGCGATTAAGTTTGATATGATCTCATTCAACCCACTTCCACCACTAATGCTGCCCAAGTTGCTGACATACACTAAGGCCCTTAGAAAATACTTGTTTCTCAGTTATAAAGGCAAGTTGAGAGTTCTTGACATTCATTATCCAACTTGAGAGGGAAGTATTAGGTGTGATAAGGATGATTTTTCATCATTTCCCTAGTTGTCTCTAATTTGAATTCTTTCCTATAATTTTCTTCCTTTATCTAAATTCTTTTCCATTTATCCTTTCTCCCATTCGAATTCTTTCGTTGCCATCTCACCATTCCATTTCATCAATATCCTGATTTTGCTTGATTGGTTTCTCTATTAAAACATTTCCATATATTGTATTTCCATGTTTTGTATCTTTCTTTTATTGTTCATTGTAATCTAATAACGTGAGATATATGCGGTTTATATATTTGAGGTTCTCTCATATGAAATCATTCAACCATTTTTCCTATTGAGGATGTGTCTTAATATTGACCACTGGGATTAGCGAGTTGACTCCAAAACTCAAGTCAAATTAAAAAGCAACACCACCCCAAGACTAGGGCTCTAATCAAGACCTTAAGTGAATTAGATTGAACGTAAAGAAAGCATGCATTGCATTTAATGCGCTCTAGTCAGCCCTAAGTTCCAATTTACTTAGCCCCTTCAAATTTGACTTGACAACGGCGAGATTGATGTAAAAGGACACTTGAGGTGCCGGTTACATGTAATGTATTCTCGGGTCTAACAGGTTTGCTGTCGAATGGTGCATTTAATGCGACGGGGGATCATCCTCCCGATTGGTGTTCAATGTCTGATCATGCCTTGGTGGCTCTTATTCGCTCTTCGCAACCCGTCGGGTCAACCACCTGGTTTAATGGCTCAACCACCGGTTCAATGGGTGGATCATGGCCAATTTTGGTATAACGAGTAACATGAAAAAAAGGAACAAAATGATAGTCAATCACAGGTGAAGAAGTCAACTAACTCATGGAATTCCTACTTCTCAAACCTCACAGGATATCTGCTTTCGTCACCTGAACGGATAAGGTACTCTCGGTCAAACAGTTGGACAGGGCAGACAATGTCTAGTTTTGTAGGTCGGTATGTGCTCCAACTGATTACCACCACCTTTCCATTTGAATGAAAATAGAAAACTTAAGTGAGGACAACAATGAAATCTATCAGGTCCCACTCAAAATATCACAAACAACTATGACATCAAAGGTTTTTGTTGGGATTTACAGGTTCCTATCATGGGTTACTCGTACAAATATCTAATTCATTGCTCTCCTCCCCTTTAGTTTAATGTTTTGTTATCCCAACAGCTAGCTTTATCTGTAAGATTTTCATTCATTAAATAAAAACCAAAACCCAGCAAAGTTCTTCCACACCAGTGGTCAAATGGCAAAGGAAACTTCAAAGAAATTTTACAAGAACAATTTTCAGGAGCAACCCCCTCAGGTGGCATGGCTGAGGTAAGCCAAGCTTGGCCTGGCATACAGACTCCATACCTGGGAAAAAAAAGGCCAGTCTAGACAGTCCGCAGCCATGTCGGCTTGGATTGTAACGGTTTGAAAATTGCATCGTTAGCCCAAAAATCCCAGAAGAGTTTAGTTTTTTTTTCAATAGATTCATTAGACCTTTGGTCTGGGTATGAGTACTACTGACTTCTGTGGATTATATTAAGCCTCCGGTAGAGCTTCACTGACAAGGCCAATGCTTGCGCTGGTAGTGCACAAGGCTAATATTTGCATAGGTCGCATTCGATAAATGTCCAAACATTGCGTAGGCAGGCGCTAAGCCGCTGCTACTGCATCCCCTCTTTTTATTTATAAAAAAAACAAATAGATCCATTAGACCCACCTAGAATGAAACGGATCCCCACACCAAAAAGAAGAAAAAAAAATAAAAGGAAGACGAGCCAATATACATTTCTGGGATAATCAGGAGAAACTGAATCACGTACAGCAGTCAGAAAGAGTTTTTTTTTTTTTTTTTTATAGGACCAGAAAAGATCACTTTTGACAAGAAAAATTTCCCACAATTATGGTTCTGGTTTTGAGGACAAAAATTCAACCGAAAAAAAAAACCAATACAGAGGCAAAGATTTCAGAATGAGAGTCAGTGATGTAGCATTTGATTAACATTACACCTCAATCTGCATTCCTTTCAGCACATGGCCCTTCAAACTCAGATGTAGTAGTCTTCTACATCGTGTTGACATTGGTCTTATTAGCTCCTCCCAGCTCCTGGCAACAAGTTCGCAAGGGAGGGAATCCCTTGGGTCCTCATTTCTTCTTGAGTTCGCTTGATTTCTTCAGGATCTGACAACAAAAAAAGGTAGACTGATGAGATCGCTGACAGTACACAAAAAAAAGACTGACAGAACCTCATCTTTGAGATCCACAGCCTAATCTGGCTTAGAAAACAGAATATGACAGCCTTTGAATTCGTATAAATGACAACCAAACGCGGTACAGTATCATAATATTCAAGGGAATACAGAACCACAGATAATAAATCAATCGCTTCAAAAAGAAAGGAGAGAATTCCAAATAAAATGGTCAAGTAGCAGGCAATAGAATCCAGATGTGTAAACCAATAGCAGAGGTAAGAAACTTTGCAGCAAGTTAGCATCTTAGATTGTGTCTGCTACACCCGGTCCAGTAGGGCAATCTACTAAGTTAGGCATCAGCATCAGAGACCAACATTAAAAAGGTCCTGATAGGAGAGAATAAAATCTCCGCAGACCGTATTAATCCAGGAAAGCACCAAAGTGAAGTACCCAAGGATTGAGGATGAGACCAAAAAGAAATTAATGAAGTACAGGCAACCGTACCCATGTTCTCCATTAGTTTGGGCATGACAAAAACCACCACCAGCATGAAGCCAACCATCAAACCCATCGGGCTCTTTACAAGGGACATTATTGAGAAGGGTTCCCTTATCTGTAACAGAATAGGAAGAGAGCGGTCAAACTGAAGTCAGTCCATGAACAATAATTATCAGCAACAAAAGGATGTTCCCATAAGATTACCCATTTTCAATCTGAACCTACCTCATAATATTGTTCTTCTCTAAAAGGCTCTAACACCAATTCATTTAGACTCTTCCTGTTCTCTGTCAGTGCTGCCTGAACTTTACCAGGGATCCTAGCACTGACATCAATGCGTACCTGAACATACGAAGAGAATGGGAGCATAATAAATCTCCATGATACACAATGACATGGAAAAAACTATGAAACAGAAAAAGAAACCTACCGGAGAAAAGAAATAACCAATTGCAGCCACTTCAATTAGATGAGTTCCCGCTGGCACATTGTAGCTTTAACGACAGGTTAAGGAATGAAAAATGCAACCAGAATGATCACTACAATCATCCCAAAAAATGTAACAGACACTCTATTGAACCAGATGCTTCTACATGGTTGAATGAATAGATGGTAAAGAGTGAAAACTAACAAATAATTCAATACAGATAACCAAAGGAAATTCATGATTGCCTACAGATTACATAGACCCTATCCTATTAGAATCACTGGCCTAATGCGTCCTTCCAAGTTTTGACTCACCCAACTCTCTCTCCTTTCTCAGCTTTTTCTGCCAACCAGCTCTGCCATCTCGGGTTCACTACCAAAGTGCCAATAAATGAAGTATAGAAATCCCACAAAAACCCAAGACTCAAAGACTGAAATGTCGCTGAAATTTCGGTGATATGTCAGGGTTTTAGTGGTTTCGGCAACCACTGAAACCCAACTTATAGCCAAAATTTCGTACCTCGATCATAGGACGCCTTACAACATGAGTTCCTTTTATTTGCAATACATGGATCATAGGATACCTTACAGTAGATGACAATGTGGTACGAAAGAATCTCTGTTACTTACTATTCTGCTTATTAACAATTTCCTTTATTTTATTAAAATCCTAGCACTGACAATTAACTAGACTTTAAAAGCAATTGCCCAAAAAAAAAAAGGAAAAAGAGGAAACAGTTCAGCTAGAATTTTGTATGGATTCTTTTAATCCTGTCTTACTTTCATTAAGAACAGAAAAGCTGCAAATTTTATCTTACAAAGCAACCACTGAAAGCTCTGCTGGAAGCCGAACCATTCTAGCAGGTAGACTATAATGGGAAACAATATTTCTACATCTTGTATATAACAAAGAAGTGATGCTAACAGGGAAACTATAAACTTAGCGTGTGAGCACTTGTTGACAATTTGACACTTAGTATGTGAGCACTTGTTGACAATTTGACAGCAATAGTATCAGAAGCCTCTAAGGTAGACATGCCGGACGTATGCGGTCAAAAAGTAAAACACGAACCACAGCGATATAACCCCTGATTGGAAAGGATCCAATTAGGATCAATAAGCAGAATCTGGGATCAACTGGTAAACCCCAGCAAGTCTAAATACAGTTTAGATCAAAACTACAGGTGATGCTTTGAGCATCAGAAGAAGTCGTCTTGGGGTTTGGGATGATCTAATATATTGTTGTTGAAGATCTTCTTCAACAGCAGCTTGAATCGTTGATGGTTTTCTTGGAAGGGAGAAAACAGAAGAAAAGAATCAGGTTTGGGTGGTCAATGCCCCAAGCATGGCTCAACAGCACCAAGCCTTTTATAAAGAAGACATTGTTTATCCAAAAATTATCTAATGAATGGAAGTTTGTAATTCACATATATACCAACCAAAGGTCCCAGTTTGACTCATTTAAGGACTCCTGACCACTCTAAAAGATTCAAATAAGGTAAATACACTCAAAAGAGAACCGTATGCAGCTATATCATCATCTAACTCAAAACACTCAATCTAATTACTAACCCCCTCACTGACATTACGCCACTTTATAGACTTATATATAGGCCCATTACATCAATAAACCTTAAAAGTTAGAAGCCTAAGGCCCAAAGAATTAACTCATGGGCCAAAATGAGTTCTTCTAAGGCAAAACAACCGAATTGGACAACCTTAACCGCATCACACGAACACAAAACCAATTCAAAGTTACAAAAGAATTGAGAACACATACCCATTTTCCATGACAAACAAAAAAATACACATGAAGAGTAGATATGTAATGGATACCAAGGAACAGAATAACACACAGTATTTTATGCACAAAAAGGAGAGTAAGATGTAGTGCAATGTCACACAACTTAGAAGGATACAATGAAAAATACCCATCAGGTCTAATAAAAGAAACCTTTTGACCACCATTAAGTATAATTTTGGCATTTGATATTTTTGCCGGAAGACTGAAACCTTTTGCACCCATGCCTGCCACATTAAACCACAATATAAGAAGAGATAATGAATCATCTCCACATCATATTTACATGGAACATAAATCAACTCCAGGACAAAGGACAAACAAAAGAAAAAGAATAAGCACTTAATTGTTCCCCACTCTGCATATAACTGAGAAAATAAAAAAATAGGAAAAGAGAAGGTGAAAAGGAAAACAAACCAAGACATTTCCATTAGTTTTATTCTTCAACAGTTTTCATGGCACTAGTTGTGAGTCACGAATCTTCAGATAACATTGGAGGTCAAATCAAGAATTAATGCAATCCATTCACATAATTACTCTCTAGTCCACAACATGAGTTTCAGGATGATTGTCACTTCTTAAAAAAAGGGAAGCAATTGCATGATCAAAGTTGTAAAACCATTTCTCCAAAACAGAATCCTAAGAATGTTGTCACTACTGAAAACCTACAATAAAATCAAATTGTGGGATGATTGTACTATCTTGTGGTGACCTATCAATTTTTCTATTTAGTTATAGAAATTATTTTTTTGTTGGCTGTTGTTGTTGTTGTTTTGCTAGTTCATAGTTCAATGTTAATCAATGTCTAAAACCCTAGACAATACTCAATCTGGCCAACCTTAAAGTCATCATAAAAGGAAAAATATTACACTATGTACTTCCGTTACCTTGGTCTCTTAATTCTCCCTGTTGTCTTTCTCCTCACAACCTCTCCCCTTCTATGTACTGACTCCAAATTCAGAAGCAAAGGCATTTGCCATTCTAAAAAGTACAAATCCTCAGAGGTTTTTTTGGGGGGATGAATAACACGCAGAACAAATTAACAACTTGGGGTACAGCTTTAATTTTGATAAATTCTCTTATTCCCATTAAATCCTTACCATGACAAGAAATGAAGCAACAAAAATACCTATAATAGTGCAGGTTGTTCTTCGTCTATCCTTTTTTTCTTTTTTCTTTTTTCGGTGAAGGGTGGGGGGCGGAGAGAGCGGAGTTGGCCGCTTGGTCTTGTAGGTGAGTAGGAAGTGTATATTCCATGCAACTAACTTCATGATTATCGAATTTGAAACATGCATTAATGACCATGGATTTAATTTAGGTATTAGAAATTCATGTTGTATGACTTGTAACTGAGCCCTCCCAATCCAATACCAAATGGAGGGCCAACAAAGCCACCTGGGGTTGCTGCCTAATTGCTTTGTTTCAAGTTTAATTGCTTTACTTAGTCCACTCAATATGCCACTGGCAGGCTAGTAAATTCTACCCATGTGAAGGGTATAGTTGGTATTGCAATTTTCTTTTTTAAAAAAACATGTGGTTAATTATTTTTTTAGCATTTTTTACATGTAAACCACTTAGTTGGGCCAAAACTCTTGTTGGCTCCCTTAAGTGGGTTATATTATGTGTAACTGTAACCCAATCCAATATTACACGTAGCACACAAATAACAGTCTTAGTTAAGTCCCAAAATGAAATGACCAAAATACCCTCCTAATATCAATTTACTAAACAACCCTTGTTTCTCATCCCATACCAAACCCATAGGTGGGTGAAGGGATTCCCTCTTCACCCATTTTCTTCCTACACCATGCCGGAAACCACCGCCCCCACCCCCAAAGAACCACCACTCAATCCCCACCCACCACCCCATGGTTGTTCTTCCTCAAATAAAAGCTCTAGAAAGAATTGAATAAATGCCCTATGAGGATTAAAAGGAGTTCGTCTCAGCTGCCTCCGTTTGGATGGATAGATCAAAATCCCAGAAATCATTCCCTCCCGGCCCTACCTTTTCTGGTCAACGTCTCTCTAAAGATCCGTTTAGGGTTGAGAAAAAACCCGAACATTAAAACCTTTCTAGGGTTTTCTACTGGAGAAGATGTTTTATTTTTTGGTGAAAGGGAGAAGATGTTTTGTTTTCAAGGTTTTCAGGTACGTCATGTTGCAATTTTGAGAAGAAAAAATTCGAATATAGAAGAGTGCAGGCTATAGATTTTGTGGGAGTAAGTTTGAAAAGTTCCATGTCAGAGAATTTAGATCCTTGTAGCAATTGACTGTGTGTACTTGTTCAAATCAAATCATCATAATTTCGATTATAATATGCATACCACTGCCACAGATTTTCTGGAACTCAAAGGAGAATCTGAGTTCATCATTCTGTGTTTGCACTTCACAATTACAAATGAGCATTTCTAACCCTACCAGAGCAGAATATTGTACTCATTGCAGGAGAAGATCCCTAGAACAACAATCAAAATCTTGAAGAAGGGCATACAGCAATGTTACATTCACCCCACCTTTCGGATGATTTGGATTTGAGAAACAGAGAACAAATAACAAGGTGGTGACTTGGACAACTTTTGGTTGTTAAAGACTCACAACAGGAAATTATATGAGCTCCATCTTGATGGTAAATCACTGTAACTATTTCCCAATCCGTTAAAGAAAGGATGGCAGGGGAGTGGGGTCTGCAACACAATACTGTGTCTTTCCTGTCTTTCCTCTCTTTTCTCTTCTCTTATCTTTCTTCTCTGCTCTGGATTTGAAGTGCAGCAATGATGGTTGGGGTTTGCCAGATACAAAGTAGTAAGGTTTGGGAAGCAGTTTGCCAAACTGGTGATAGAGGTGGATTAGTGCCAGTGATTGAGTGGGAGCAATGGTTTCCGGCAAGGTGTAGGAAGAAGATAAGTAAAGGGGGTAATCCCTTCACCCACCTAAGGGTTGGGTATGGGATGAGACACAAGGATAGTTTAGTAATTGATATCATGAGGGTATTTTGGGACTTAACAGAGAGTGTTGGTTGTGTGCTACATGTAATATTGCATTGGGTTACACGTAATATAACCCACTTAAGGTAGTCAACAAGAGTTTTGCCCCAACTTAAGTGGGTCAGGTAAAAAAACTTGTTTTTTTAAGTCAATCTTATACAGTTGAACTATAAGACCTAGTAGCAACTGAGAAACCCAGCTTCTAGGTTGTATATATAAACCCCTCCATTAGATGGGGAGAGGCAGCTCTGATATTGAATGATAAAGCTTCCCTTTGAGCACTTTTCTGTGTTTTTGTCATTGGTTCTGTCCATTATTTTGAGGATGCAAACAATAGGAGTTATGGTTCCATCAGTAATTTAAAATCCAAACCCAAGGAAGGTTTAAGTGAAGTCCAGCTCTGATCCTTTATAGTGGCTGTAGAAGACAGCCTTCGACCACCATAGTGTATTTCAGCTTTGGCAAAGTTCCCTTCACATACCTAAACAGGTACTACTGGAAGCCATCCTTTGCCCCCATCACTAATAGCTTTAATTTTCTGCTATAAACCCTAGAAAGCTGGTTCAAACTCTTTCTCTCTTCTCTCCCCCCTCCCCCAAGAACCCTAATTCTGTTATAACCCCTAAACAGTTTTGTCAACTTTACTCTTGCTGTTCTGAATTACAAAATTTCTAGTATTTCTTATACTTGGAACTGTTCACTTGGGAGGCTCACGGTGACCCAAGAACAGGGTTTTATGACCAAGGATTGCATTAGATAAGAGTTAATCACAACCACCCCGAAAGAGCCAACCCAACCAAAACAACAGGACGCTATCTGGCATCCAAAGGCACTTTGATGGGAGTATAAGAGGGACAGATCACAGAAAAAGCAAATAAGTGAAGCATAGGACTTCATGCAAAAGAACTTGACCAGCATCCAGTGCCAGATCTAATCCTAATACTCCAACACGTGACCACCAGTCTACTAGAGACCTGTTTCAAATATTATCAGGACTAAATTCATCTAATTTGAATTCAATCATAACAAAACATCCTATCAATGGCTGAGAGTTATATTCGTTTATTTTTCTATATCGCATTTAACAGAATGTAAATGTCCCCACGTCATTAATGCACCTTATAGAAGGAAATTCAACGACCTGGGTGGAACTGTCTTTCGTTTATATTCGATTAAGGATAACTGAGAGCAAGTTAAAGGGTTGAACAAGCCTAAATATGACAATACAAAGAATGAACAAGATACTTCAAGTTAATTCTATGTACATACTTTCCTTTAAAAAACTACATGACTTATAAGCACACAATTGCTGAGAAGCACGGATGGGCAATTGAATCAACTTGTGTTAATAGGATCTAGTGGATGATGGGGAATAATTTGGTAATTCATAGATTACAATTTAGTGTAAAAAACCCTTGTTTCTAAATAATAAATAAATAAACGAACGCTAGGGGGAGAAAAAAGAAAAATAGGTAATTATAAAAACTAACAAATTCTAAAAGGTAGAAAAGAAGAGAGAATGAATGCATACTTTCGACCTTAACTCGGCCACTAATGGTGTAACCTTCGGCGGACCTGCAAAATCCAAAATTGAAACAGAGAATCCATCAGTACTGTGAATAATCCGAATCAACTGATATTGACCTTTCGAGTGAGAAATTTGAAGAGAAACAATAGATGCTAGGGTTAAGCAAAGATCAAAATCAATACCCAGGTGTAATCGCTGCGGTCGAAGGAAGGAGGCAGAAGCAAAACTGCATAAGAATCGAAATACAAGTTAGAAGTTTGCATCTCTCCATCGTTGCGAGACTGGTGCGCGAAGCAGTTGATACGAAAAATGAGATCTTCGACTCCTCGGGGACTTGGCCTCTCTGCTGCAGTTTAATGAAGTTTTATTTTCACATTATTTTAAATTAAAAAATAATAATGAAAAAAATATATATATCAAATTCGAGGTGGAGCCATGGAGGTCATTTTGGGCGATTTGCTGGCATTTTCCCTTTTTATAAATTTTCTTTTTGGTTTGATTTTGATTTGCATAATAAACCGCTAGTTCTGAACCAAATATGAAGCTAAAAAGCCTAAATGAAAATAGGTATCCCTCATGTTAATGGCCTAATGGGATATGATAGACACTACACATTATTAAGGGGTACTATTGTCGTTTAAAAAAAACTTGTTTATACTTAATATTATTTGTTTTAGCCAATGCAAAGTTGTTCTAATGATTGAAACCAACACCTCTTAGTGAAGAGGTCGTGGATTCAACAATCGCTGAGGCATATTAATATTCCCATACCCGGCTTAATAAACCCTTTTGTACAAAATAAAAGAATTATTTGTTTTGGATAGCTATAATATTACGATGAGGAAAACACAATGTAAAGGTGAGGGATTCTTTATCCAAGTAGGGTGTTTCTAGCACAATGATGGCAATCTCCTATGAAAAGATCGTAAGTACAAGAAAGTCTCAAGCGAGAACCTCCAAATGTGGGCTAGTTGTGCATTGATTGTGATGATAGACTAAGGAATGGCCTCCATGGCTAATAGGTTTATTGGGCGGATGTTTTCCAGCACCATAATGTTTGAAAAAGATGGTGTTTTAATGACTATGCTCATTGCCATCAGAAAATGCCTTTGGAAGGTACCTCATTTGGGGATTCGAAGAGTCCATTTTGATATAATTTCTTGTAAAGCTGTGTTGATGATGTTGGGAAGCCATTGAACTCCAAGTTTTGCTAGAGGCCTTGTTGATGATATTATTGCCTTACAAAGAAGTTTTGAGATTGCATTTTTGTGCTCGAGGTTTGTCAGCTCAGCTGTGGAGTTGAATTTCTAGCATGCTCCCTTTAAATAGGTGGTGAGATCCATTATGATCCTAAAAGCCTTGTTGATGAAATTATTGCCTTACGAAGGAGATTTCGAAATTGCGTTTTTGTGCACCAGGTTTGTGAGCTCAATTGTGGAGCTGCATTCCTAGCAAAGTTCCTTTAAATAGGCGGTGAGATGTATTTTGACCTTAGAAGGCTTCCTCCCGCTCTTGCTATGATTATCAAGAATGATGGAACTCAAAATTATACTATAAGCTATCTTCTCCCCTTCCTCCCCCCCCCCCCACTCAAAATAAAAATTAGAGGAAATTTGGGGTTTGAACCTCCATCCTTCCACACTTTGCCACCCCACTTTCCCACTTCTTGCACATGTAGGCCCTAGACATTGTGACAACTTTGATGATAACAAAAAGGGAAAGGAAAAAAAAAACACTTTATCCAAAATCTCTTTTATTTCTAATCTATTAGCAAGATTAGTTGTTTGTACACTAAACCTCATAAACCCTAATTGCCAATGAAAAGCTATTTCATCAAATGAAAATCCTAAGTATTGTGAGAAAGATGGCTACATGTGATGATTGAATCTGATTGTCTTACTGTGATACGGTTATTGAATTATCCATCAGACGCGGTACCTACAAATTTGATGAATGTAGTATCGGACATCCATCAGTTATCAATGGCCCCCATTTCATGTATTTTCTCTTTTATTCCAAGGAGTGCCAACACTGTGGCTCACTCCCTGGCCCATGAAGCCCTATCGCGTGAGGCTGCGATAGATTGGCCTATTTCCACTTGCTGGTTGAAGGAGCCTGTTCCTTCCCCAGCCCATGTGCCTCTCTCTTCTTAATCAATGTTTTCTACCAAAAAAAAAAAAAATATTGTGAGAAAGAGAAACCCAAGGTATGCATGCCATGTAAACAAATGGGTAGCCTTAAATACATTGAGTCTTGGTTACAGATCACCCTTTTAGGTTACAGAGTGCCTTTTGCCCGGAAGAAATGATTACAGGGTGACTGACACCTCTATTTTTCTTTTTTGGTTTTCTGCTTTTGTTTCTTTCTTTTTTTTGGCTTAAGATTACAGAATGACTCTGTGACTGCTCAAGGAAGGCATTGTCTTTCTGGGACTCCTAACATTTAAAGCTAACTTACTTCGCAATGGTCCACATTCTTTCTCCCATTTTATTGGGTCAAGGGCCCATTAAACATATCAGGGCCCTACAGACTGAGCCCACTCAGATTGAATACAGATACTTGGCGTCAGATGAGTCGATTCCCACCGTAGATATCACTCAAAAGGAGGACCCACATGTAGGACGTCAAGCATGCATCTCTACCATCCTTTATTATCATTTTCTTGATTGATTATAGAAACAAGACTGTCACACATCTTGGAGACGCTTCTTCGCCTTTAAATGATTCTGATTGCAGGATCCAGGTGAGAAACTGTACACATCCTAAAGTACTACAGCATCACACTGTAACACACCTCCAAGTGATTCGTTCGGGGGAACTGTTTTTCGACTAAACTGATTGGTTGATGCCAGCCTCGTAAACCGTAATTGAGCACCGTGATAGGAACTAACGGCTCAGATTAATCCACATGGCAGGCATCGCATGGCCCACGCTGAACATGAGGTCATCACCATGTAGGAATCATCGTAGATGATCGTGACGAATTCTTTTTCTCGATACGTGAAATCCTACGGCTCTTAAAAATAGTTTTTAATATTGTTTTTATTTATCTTTGCTTCTTCGTTTCTTCGAGAAGAAGAGAGTCTTCAACATCAGTGAACTTGACTTGACTTCGGCTTACAAAACAGAGTTTTCGGATCATAAGAAATTCAGTCAGAGGTCATGGATGAAAAACAAGATTAAAATCAGAATCACAAAATTCTCAGAATTTTTTTTTACCTTCGTTTTGCTTTCTCTGATCATCAGATCAGATAGGAATTTTATAGAGTAACGAAGGGAGAGAAAAATAATAAATAAAAAAGGGGTAAAATAACGAAGAAAATAATTTCGATTTCTGAGAT
Organism: Hakea prostrata; assembly: GCF_041222555.1. NCBI lineage: Eukaryota > Viridiplantae > Streptophyta > Magnoliopsida > Proteales > Proteaceae > Hakea > Hakea prostrata. The sequence continues at coordinate 58,603,587 of NC_142601.1, read as the reverse complement.
GACGAGAGAAATTCTTCGACTCAATGGTTCAGCAATAAGGAAAACGATACATTTAGGTTTAATTCTTCTCCTGCATTCTTCCTGCTGCTCTTAATTCATCGTCTCAGTTCCTAGTCGATCGATGACGCTTGTTTCTTGCAAATCTAGGGTTTCTTCTTTTTCTTCTTCTCTCCTTTTCTCAGAAACAAACAAGAATAGCAGGTGGTGTGATTGGGATGTCGTCGAAGAACAGTCGCAGACGTGATGTTCAGATTCCTGAACCATGTACTCACCTTGCTGATTTCCGATCTCGAAATGGTTACAAGCCATTTCGCGCCTTACAGGAGTGCCTTCGAACCAAGCCATTTGGTCGAGCTGCAATCCGCCGTGATTCGAACGAAGTTCCTTGCTGCTCCGCTTGCTGTCATTCTTCACGCAGTCGCCTCTACGCATGCGTTGCTTGCGCCACTGTATTCTGCCACTCGCCGCCTGAATCGTCCCACGCAGCCCTCCATGCCGAGTTGATTCCACAAGGTCATGAGATCGCCGTCGATGTCGACCGCGCCGAGCTCTTCTGCTGTGCCTGTCGCGATCAGGTATATGACCGTGACTTTGATGCCGCTGTTGTTCTCGCTCAGACTGCGGCATCGACTCTGAGAGGTGGATCGACGTTGCCGCCGGTTTTGAGGCCGGAGAATCTGAGGAAGAGGAGGAGGGTGGATTATCGGCCGTGGGCTCCCGATCCAAGGGAGCTCATTCGCATGGGAAGAGGTTCGAGTCCATTGCTGAGAGGAGATGAGGACTCTTCTTGCTTGCCAGCCGGGTTGCGAGGGCTTAACAACCTTGGGAACACTTGTTTCATGAATTCGGTCCTCCAAGCGTTGCTTCACACGCCTCCACTGAGGAACTATTTCTTGAGTGATCGCCATAATCGTTATCATTGTCAGCAGAAGAACAAGGTGGGTAATGTCAACAGAGTAAATGTAGCAGGCCATGATAGTAATAATAAAAAGAATTTGCTTCTTTGCCTTGCGTGCGACATGGATGCAATGTTCTCATCGGTTTTCTCCGGTGAACGTAAGCCGTATAGCCCGGCCAATTTTCTTTACAGGTAACTTTTCTTCTTAGAACGCATCTTTTTCTTCCCCGGAATTTGTGTGGTTTCAATCTGTAGCCTTAAGTTTGAATGGACTTGTAGCTTTTTTGTGCTCCTGTTCGATGTGTTTGTTGGTGATTGGTGATCAACGTAAATGTATAATTATTGCACTAATACTTAGATCCAAGTTTACTTACCATTTTTAACTACAGAAATAGAATGTTTGGCTTTCTAAGGTAAGTGGGGTGTAGGACTTGAGTAGGAGTACGGGAGAGATTTAAGCTTTTCCTTGTAGTACATCTGCACAGGTGGTTCTTGTTGAGGTGTGATTAAATTCAGGGGTTCTTTCAATGTTCAAATCTGCCTTCACTCTTCTACTTGGAAGCGTATTATCTAGTTGTATAATTTGAATCTTTTTCTTCTTTGGTCTCAGTAGATTTTCTTGAGTAGCAAATCACGTGGGTTCTACTTCTACGGATGGAATTTTGAAAAAAAACTCTGGCTTTGTTGCAGTTGGTGGCAACATGCAGAAAATCTGGCAAGTTATGAACAGCAAGATGCTCATGAATTTTTTATTTCCATGCTTGATGGTATACATGAAAAAGTGAAGGATCAATGCAAACCCCAAAGCCAAGGTAATTCCTTCTTATATTAAGGTCTCTGTTAGCTCTGCACATCCTGGAGTTCATTTTATCAATGTGAAGAACTGGGTTTCCTGATTGATTCTCGTGAATGTAACAAGGCATTATCCCAACTCATTGGGGTTGGATAAATGCTGCTTCACTTGATACATTCCTAGGATCAAGTGCAAAAAGCAACAGCTCTATGTGTCTCACATGCCTAATCCCTGGGATTTGTTTTACATGCTTGATTCAGTTTATGGGCCTGAACTATTTCAAGCATAATGGCTCTGATGGTGGGCATTTTGCAGCCATATGTTTTCCTTTATACCATTCATAGCTAATATGCTGCAGTTACCATGTTCTACTATTTGAAGGGTGGTTTGATTTCCTTAGTCCTTTCGAGTTTTTTTCAGATGCCATGCTTGTTCTGCTTTTAAAACGAAGAGATGCTGTGGGCAGTTAATCATGTCCAAGGTTTGTATGTTCTATGTATATGTTTCTCTGACAAATCTTTGGCATCTTTGATTGTTGCAGCTATGTCATTCTTATGTAATTTCAGAAGTATTTTTGTGTATTAAGAGTATGGTATGATCAGCTTGATCCATAGGATCTCAAAATGGGATTGCATTCCAAAATTTCTAGTCTGATTTCTCACTTCATTTGACTACGAGGAATCATCATAAACTCATAATTATACGAGGGGAAAGCAAATGCTGCTATGGATAATTCATTGATGGACCCAAGTGGCCTAGATTGGCAATTTGGAAGCATTCGACTATATTAATCATAGTTTGGCTTCCAGCTATTGGTAGTGTGGAAACCAAGTCAATATGCTATGTGAACTTAGTGTTGGGAAATTTGTTAGTTTTAATCTCAAGAAAAAGTTCCCAACATAATTTATTTTGGTTCCATCCCTAGCAGCTATCATAATAAGCTTATTTGTTGGTACAGGCAGTGGAGACTGTTGCATTGCTCATAGAGTATTTTCTGGTATCTTGAGATCTGATGTCACTTGTGCAGCCTGTGGCTTCACATCTACAACATATGATCCATGTGTTGACATCTCATTGGACTTGGAACCAAACCAGAGGGGTTCTACAAAGATGGCTTCCTCAAAGTCACATCATGCATCCAATAGTGAGACAGATAGCTGTGGAGTATCCACTCTGGTTGGATGCTTGGATCATTTTACAAGGCCTGAGAGACTAGGTTCTGACCAGAAATTCTTCTGCCAGCAGTGCCAGGTGAGGCAGGAGTCTTTGAAGCAAATGTCCGTTAGAAAGCTCCCATTGGTTTCTTGTTTCCATATAAAACGATTTGAGCATTCTACCACAAGAAATATGTCAAGGAAGGTCGATCGTTATTTACAGTTTCCATTTTCCCTGGACATGGCACCTTACCTTTCATCTTCCATCTTGAGGAGTAGATTTGGCAACCGGTTTTTTGCTTTTGAAGATGATGAGCCAGACACTTCCAATGAGTTGTCTTCAGAGTTTGAATTGTTTGCTGTTGTCACACATACTGGTAGACTGGATGCTGGCCATTACGTGACCTATCTACGGTTAAGTAATCAGTGGTACAAATGTGATGATGCATGGATAACTCGAGTCAGTGAAAACATTGTCAGGGCTGCACAAGGCTACATGATGTTTTATGTACAGAAGATGCTCTACTATAAAGTAAGTGAAAAAATAGTTTCCTCCTAACATCTTGTCAGAAAACAGAAGTTTGATGAGCAATAAGTTGTTTGCGTGAGAGGAGCTTGGATTTACAACCATGACAATTGACCTTTCTTTCTATACATCAAAGAGGATTTCCATGACGGCATGTGTTCCATTTAAACCAATACGCAGTCTTGGTTCAAGTCACAGGCAAGCTGATTGTGATTGGTATAAAAACAAGCAGTGCCTTAAGCTCTCTGGGAAAAGGCTTTGGGGGGTTTATTCAATTATGAATTGGAGCATAAACTGTGCCTAAATTTTTGAGGCTTTCCACGATTTGGGTCATTCAGTTTTTTTCCATCAATACATGGGTTATATGAAAGTGGTTTGATTTGATTCTTTTTTTACTCCCCCTTTCTTTTTGGCTGCATTTTCAAGCACAGTTGAGTTGTTTCTTTTTCCACATGGATCTTCTCACTAGTTTTAATGCTTGAAGATGCAGTTTACCCGTGTACTAATTTTGTGTTCTCGTAAAATTTCCTAGCCATCTTCAAATCTAATTCAAGGCTTACTTCATCTTCTTTGGTTTCCATATGGTCTATTCCGCTACTTTTTCTTGTCTTTCATATCATTAAGATTAAAGCTCTCTGTGGTTGCAAGGCTAAGAGTGTTTGGAACTGAGGAACAGTAAATAATGAGTTATTCACTGCTGAGCCACCCAATGTTTAAGCAAACTATGTTTGAGGTCTGTCTGGAATGTGGGATGGAGTAGCAGGTGGCGCGCTGGTTTTGCAATAGGATTTGCTTATGAGGAGGATCCTGGACACAGGTGACTCTCTAATCTTCTCCCCTTACTTTCACCTGCAATATTCCATGACATCCTCTCATATTTCGGGTTCTACAGTAGAGCATGGAACTGTTTGGGATCCTGGGTATAATCCTTGATTTCAACCAAAGGCCCACTGGTTGTGTCATCGATGGCCTTCAACAACTCGCATACAGTATCTGCTAATCTTGTTAAGAGGGTGATCAAGTCCTCTTAAGCTTCCACCTCGAGTTACTAACATCTAATATGAGAATTTTCACGTGGAATCCCAATAGCCTTGTGCACTTAGTTGGCCATCTTCTGTTTTATCCTGAGATTAGTGAAAATCTGACAGGAGTGCATGTTGGATCAAAGAGTGCCATGGCCATCTCATTCTTTGGCAGGATCTGGGTAACTATGCATTTAAAAATTCCCTATGCCACTTCATTTTAGGTGTCTCTAATCTTTAATCTTCTTTTCTCTTCTGCTGCTCTTGCTTTCTATTCCTTGGGGTTGGGGAAATGGTTTGAACTAACGTGCTCTAATTATAAATGTTGTCAACCTTTCCGCTAGAGGTAATGTTGATCCAATAAAAAGAATGTTCAATTACATAGAGAACTTTGAGATCGATCCTGCTACATGTCTACACTACTTCAAATTCAAAGATAATCAAGAATGATGTGTTTTGAAGAGTCTAGAATCTAGATCACCTTTCTGTCGGAGAACACATTGTTTTCTTAACGCTTTTTCATCATGCAATACATGTGAATCTACGTCTGAGTAAGAATAAAATAATTCAGAGGTAGAATCCTTAATAGATCTTACATGAATCCCATATTTATTGTGTGATGGAAAAGTGTCAGGAAAACAATGTGTTTTTCCAATAGAGAAGTAATCTAAACTTTTTTTGGGACATTATCAAGATATACTAGTCAAAAGTTTCTTTCCACATCTAGCTTGTGGTTCTAGGGAGTCTGCCTGAAATTTTGGACCAAAGTGCATTCATTCCATTCAAATGGTCTTTAGTTGGACCAACCGATTCATAGACTTATAATTTTATTTATGGTGATCCGAACACAAGTTGTCAATGGGTCACCTAAGCACTCTGGTCGTTCTTTGGGTCAAGGCATTCTAGTGACTTTGTCACCTAGGCGATGACTTGTCGTCTTGTTTGGTATTGTCTTCATTTTCTTCGCCTGCTATAATCTCATCTTGCTTGGTCACCTTGACAATTGTGGTCTGGAAAATTTCTTTGCATTACTACATCGAGATTTCTTTTGGCCAATTTTTTTTTTATTTTTTTATTTCTGATTGCATTTTTACCCAAAAAAGTATATTTCTGACCGAGTCATGTATGTTTTTATCAAGAATAAAAACATTTAATTAAATTAAGAGGAAACATTAGGGCATCGAATTTAGTAAGTGAGGAGAGAAAATGTATGATCCATAGGATGTGATGTAAATACTATGCATGACGGAATCATTGGCATTTTTTTCTTTTTATTTATAGAAAAAATATGGGAAGGCTTTGGTGCAACAGTAAAAGTTGTTCCATTGTGACCCCGGGTTCTAATGTAGGATCCAGCCTGCAACCTGAAAGTAGGGGAAGTCTGCATACACACAAATTCAGCAAAAATACAACTATTTTACCATTGAAATTCCTTCTAAAGTGAAAAGAAAAAATCATTCTTCTTCCAAAATACACAAACGTAGGCTTGCACCTCTACAATAGTCAGATCAGAAAATTGAGAAATGGAACATGAAGTACACCCCACCCCAGAAACTCTTTTAAATCAAAATTGTATACTGCATTCAGAGGTTTCCAAGACCACTGGAAAAACAAGGTTGACTCTTGATCCCTTTCCCACAATCAGATACATGGAAATCATACAACTCTTTTTTGCTTGGACTAAAAGAACCCAAAACTGGAAGTATCATACTACTCACACACTCCTGTTGGTCTTGCACCAAGAGGGTCAATGAAAAAATGGCAGTGGAGAAACAAAAAAGATCTAAGCTGAACTTTACAAAATGCTACAACCCCAATTTTCGGGATAACCAATCTGAAAGGTTAGCAATTACAAATCCACCAAACACCTGCAAGAAACCACCAAAATATCCACAAAAATTGATATATGAACCAAGTAACAACTAATGTCATTGTTCATAAGAAAAGGAAGTTGCATTTTACTGCTTTTAAGAATCAAAACATGATTGTGGAAGATAAAATCCGATTACCTGAACAGAGCCAAGAATATAAATTGCTGAATAGTGGCGTCCATGAATCATCATGTCAGCAACCATGGCAAGTGGTATGGTTAGAGACATGCCTAAGGTGGCCACCAGTGGTGTTGTCCAAACAACACATAAAGCCCTATGGAGAAGAAAATTTCCAAACAAGAGAAGCAATTACATGTCCAAACCATAAAGAAAAGGGTGAAACAATTCTACCATGAATACACAATATATAATGAAGTCATAAACAACTTGTGAAGGGGAGGTCACCACGTACCAGAAGTAGTCAGAGAGAACACTTCCAATGAAGCCGTTTGCAAGTACAACTTCATCCATTTTAATGGAGTGAGGAATAGTGAACTTTGGTTCAATTCCCAAAGCAGTCAATGGCCACACTGAAGAAAAACAGAAACATAAAAACAAATAAAAATTAATTTATCTATTATTTAACTTTACGATCAAGATAATAATCTAATCTGGTACCATTTGAAGCAAAAAAGAGAAATTTATTTGCCCTCAGGCTTCAGGTAACTTCCAAAAGGTGAAGTAGTCATTTTATTGATAAAAAGCCAAACATGTCATGTTCTTCACATGTTCCTCCTTGTAAGCCTGAGATATCCAGATTGATACGGTGGTGAAATGCTAAGAAAGAAACAACCTTCCCAGTGACCAACCCTTTTTCCCCTAGCCACTGATGTGATATGCTACAAAATATATGGCAGAACAAATAGTATAATAGCTGTCCTCAGTGGAGTCATTATGATGAACATCAACAAGACCACCAGAAAAAGGGATGTGGCATCTCAGATTTTCTGGTTAGTTCAAACTCGTTAGTTCCAGTTCACAATTTAGTGGAGTTTGAAGAGGTAAACATTTTTGTTTCTACTAGTCAGGGATTGAGCTTGTGAGTTCCCAACTGCAAGTCTGCAAGATTGCAATTGTAAGAACTAAAAACTACAAGGAAAATGTTAAAACCACATATCCCAAAAAGTCCTCAAGGGGCTAAGGGCAACAAAAATGTATAACAATACCCCACAGTGAATTCGCAGGGCTGTATGCACGACACATTCATATTGAAACACCATCATGTTAGAGAAACTGCCACACATCACAGATATTCACATGGAAACACCATCACGTGGCATGGAGGGGAGAATACGTTAGGGAACACCATCGTGCTTCCAAAGATCAAACACTTGACCTCCCTTCTAATGCCACTTTACTACTTATCCCAAAATATTGAGATTTTCACAGATTTTGCAATGTAAGTTAATATTTGTACTTCTATATTAGGTGTGTCATGTGCAGGACTGTGTCTGTGTCTGTGTGACCGAACACGTGGGGTGTAGATATATGTTCGACCCCTAAAAGATGAAAAGTAGACACGTGTTTCACTTCCTAGGGTTGAACACCTGAACATCTGACCTCCTTGCTCTAGTATTGTAAATCGAGGACAACAACAGCGTAAATCAATACTCCAGCATGTCCAGTCCAGTACACATGCAACCCTGCATAAGATGTGCACTCAAACAGAAACGACATCACATGGGAACTGAAAGAAGAATGCATCAAGGAACCTATTGTACTTCCGGGGAACAAACACTCAAACTCCCTGCTCTGATTCCATGTCAAGTAGCTGCTTATTTTTCTTGTTTGAATTTATTTATTGGAGGATTCTATCAGCAATGTTGCTGATGTGAGTTGCGGGCTTGAGCAGCAACCATAAACTAAGTAAAGTTTTCTCAGTGCTCATTGGCAACTACAACTGTTCTTCAGGGCTGGTGTTTCATTTAATTTCTATTATGTTGGTCCAAGCAGGAGGTTTCCTATGATATGTGAGCTTGAAGGGGAGTATTAACATAATGATGACGGGAGATATTAATATTGAGGTATCTCCTAAGTTGTTTAGCTGGCTTGAACTATTTTAGTGTGATTTCGTTTCCTTTTTAAGTTGTACTTTGTTTACTTATTTCCAGTAATAATCGAAGTTGCATTCTTGATTGATTTTATATATAAAAGCAGATAGTCATTCGATTCTGGACTATACTGGTTCAGAAACTGTTCTTTCTTGCATCATCTCTTCTCTGCTCTTGTTCTCTTTCCTGCGTTTATTTGTTGGCTGATGGGTTATATCTTGTTATGAAAAGTTTCTAGAGTACTGCCAAGCCCTCCACTGCCCCAGCCCCAGCCCCACCGCCACCCCTGCATCTACCTCCACCTCCAAATTCCTGCTGCCTACAAGTTTCTCCCTCTCTGCTACCACAAAAGGACTTGAACAAATTATAAAAGTAGAAACCATTTTTAGAAACTGAGTCTTCCAAGATGAATCTTTAATCATACACTCTAATGACATGAATTTCAACAATAAAAAAAATCCACATAGGTTTCATCCATATCCGTGCAGGCAAAGTTTAGCATGGATAAGCACACCTGCCAGACCGAGGGTTAGTCCTTCTCTCTAATCTCTTCCTCCCTATCCCTCTCCACACCCTTCCCCTCCTTCACCCCTGTTACTCCCCTGCTCCTCCCCTTCCCATGCATACCTTGCGCACTCCATCCAGATGTACCTATGATCATATCAGATCAGCCACATTCAAGAATTTGCACTCAGCAAATTCTGATCTTATTCAGTTTCTTGAAATGCTGATCTTGTTCAACTCTACTCAATCAGTGGGATCACATGTGCACAAATAAAGATTTCTTACACAGTGCTGAAGGTTTCTGGTACTACAGGGTCTGGTGAGGGTCATAATGTATTCAGCCTTACTCCTGTTTTCACGAAGAGGCTTTCCAAACTTGGAACTGTTGACCATATATCACAATAGAGACCTTTACCTTTGCACCAAGTAAACATAACCAGCTTTTAACTCCTGTCTCTATCTCAAAGGAGTACGCTAACAGCATTGCAAAACTAATATAAAATTCCAAATAACCATAAAACCATGGACCAGAAAATCTGTATTGAATCTGGGTCACCTCGGTCTACGTCTCTAGATTAGACCATTTGTTGAGTACTTGAGTGCTCTTCTTCATTTTCCATGCAACCTAAAAATTAAAATTTACTTCACTAGTTTTTCCTGCTTTAACACTCCCAAAAGGAATGCCATCTATTTTGATGTTTCTTTTAGGTTTGTAGCTTCACGCCATCCCTTGATTGCTGATACCCCAAGGAACAAGCTTATTGTTGTCTCCTAGGGTCTTAATAACCTTTCTTTCCGGTCTTCCTCTTAAAAGACCATATTTTGTTTGTTTGTTTGTCTTTCGTTAATTCAATTATTTATTCATCCAAAAAAGAACAATCTCTTGCTTGCAGAAAGCAGCAACTAATACTATTAATCTTTAAAATTCCATGTATATATTCTGGCGTCCAGGGTGAAGCATAAGCATAAATAGATAATTCAATGAGAAAATGGAGACCAACTCATTTTGTACAACAGCAATCAATCATTATGGTAATTAATTTAATCAATCATTATGGATGTGCCAGTCATCAGACAAGTCTTACCCAGCCACCAGAGGGCTACAAGCGTGAACAGTCCAATGTATCCAAATAACTTTTGCACATCAATTCTTTCTCCGTCCTCTCCAGCAAACTTTTTCAAAAGAACTGCAGCATGGTTATTTCAAGAAACATATTTAAAATAACAAATCATACTTAAACATTGGAACAATTAAAATCAAGCATCGAGTAGAGCTAGATGTGTCAAACAAGTTCTGTACCAGTAAACAGTCCATATGTCACCGCTGACAGAAGCCCAAAGAGGTCGCCTACAAGAGATCGTCTACCATTACTGCTCACCAGAAGAAGAAGACAAAGTGAAAAAAAAAAAGAGGGGAGCTTAAGCCTCATATGATGAGCTGAAGACTAACTACATGACACAAATTCTTAAACTAAAATCACTAGGAGAACTCTGGGCCCATTTTATTGGACCAAACTTTTCCAAGGTCACTTGACTATGAACCAAAGAATTCAAAGTTGCTTTCACCATTTTTTTTTTTTTTGTTGTGGGTAGGAGCGTTCAACATCCTTATAAGTATTCAATGTGCTAACAATTCAACAAACCCAAAAGACAGAAGAAATGATTTAACTATTGTTGCCGCAAAAGTTACTTCTGTACCGCATAATGAAAGCTGACAACTTCAGTATGTCATAAAGTTCGGCAGAGGTTGTGGGTATAAACTTACGCAGATTCACTTAATTCTGCCTCATCTGTGGCCCAGGTTTTTCCCAGTGTTGTCATCACAACTCCGGCCATGCTAATAAAGACAGCAACTACTTTCGCCATGTTTAGAGATTCTTCTCCAAGAAAAGATCCAATAAAGAGTGTGAACATTCCTGAAGTTGAGGACAATACAGTTGTACTTGCAACACTTGTACGTGCGAGTGCAGCATTAGAAAAGTACTGTCTCAAGAAAAAAAAAGAAAGGATAACTACATATTTTAGTTTTTTTTTTTTTACTTAAAAGTATTTAACCACACAAATTACCAAAAACAGAATGCACAACTTCATGGATAAAAATAGAACATATGTATCAATAACCATATAAGATATCAAGTTTTAGATCCATTAGAGTAAAGCACATTGTTAGCATGTAATGCACAATTAACACCAATGTCATCTAAGTATAGTAGAGATGTTACACTATCTGTGGATACAGCCTTATTTTGCTTATCTGGATGACAAGTGTGCCAAAGCACACCTTTTCAGAGATGGAAAGGAACAGGCAACGGCTATATATATAATATAACTTTTATTGCAAGACATCCGAAGTTCGAACAAAAAGGTGAAAGAAACCCAAGATTGGATATTCCTAGATATACTACATCATACATTATAGGTTCAAAAGCAAGTAAATGGTATAGAAAACAAAGAAAAACACATAAACATATTACATATTCAAGGGTCCAATGGAATTGTTGCAAAAGAAGTCGAAGGAAAGAATATAAAAGAAAGGAACATAGAAGTGGGATTATCTTAAAGCATACTTTAATCCCAACAATAAACATCTGATAAGTTTCTCGTAGACAAAAGTGATGTAGGACAAAACAAGAAGGAAAGGCCAAAACAATGTTCAGGAACAGTGGCACAGCCCCTTATTTTGCCCAGGTGTGGATGCTACTAGAAGAGTTTGTGGGATCAAAGACCAAGTCATGTGAACAATTCTTGCAAGGGTCAAAATTTTCTGTGAAGGGATCTAAAGTTTAGTAATATTTATATTTTTAGAATTATTCTCTTAGAAATTTTGTGGTTGTCTATCAAGCAATCTTAGCTCCTTACTTTCTAGTTCCTGATTTGGAAAATAGATTGCTATTTTTTAGTTTGTTTCCTTTTCTTGCTAGTTTCTAACTGTAAGGCAAGCATAGCTGCCCATAATATCTAATGCCCTTGGAGTGCCCACCCTCCTGCCACTAAATGATTTTATGAGATAAATAAGAATTGCGTGAGTGCAAAGAATGATATCATTCTTTATGTGGCCGAAGAGCTGAGAGGCCTAGCCGGTGATAGCTAAAACCTCTAAGGCCGAGAGAGCCCGACTTAAATAAACAGAATCTCCTTATCTCCTTTGTCTTCTGTTTTCCAATTCACCCTTTCCTACCCCCATTGCTCTGAGGAAGAAGCCTTCTAAGTCGTTCTTAATTCTCTCAAGGCCAGGATCTATCTTTGATCGTCAGTAGAAGGCTGCTAATGTTCTCACAAGCCAGTTTGTTGCTGCTACTTGTGAAGATAACTCACAAACCAGCCATCAGACTTGAGCGTAAGTTGAAGCACACAGCCCCCTCAATAGATCCCCCACTTGGTCAAGTTTGAAGAAATTCTTGCTGCTGGTTTGGTCTCTGCTCACTAAAGGATACTAAATTTATCTTCTATTTTGGTGACCTGCTGGTATCCTCATCTTCAGTCGATGATTGAAGCTAAGATTTCAAGGGTTTTATCAACCCTGCTGGACCTTACTTCATTATACAAGTTGAGGAACTACTGGTTCTTTAACAGCAATTTTCTGGTCTTAAATCTCTTTCAAACCTGCAGTTGAAATGTTTCAGATGCTGTTTGGCTGTTTGTTTTGTGGGTATTTTGGAACCAGGTTAACCCTAGTCTACTCTAACATTGAAAAACCAGAGAAATTGGTCAACCTATGAGAGCATGAATGGAAAGTGTCTGTCCTAGATGATAGTTTTAAGATGCCCAAAAGAATAGAAGAATCGGACCAGTATGCAGAGCATTGGTTTCTGCTGAAATGCATCAAGAACATACTTAGAAACTTAGATCTAATGTTCCATATAAACACCATATAAAGTTATAAACCAGGAATAACAGTGCAAAGAATCCTGGGAAAGTTAAGAGTGCAAAGTAGAGACTCACCTCTGTAACAAACCAGATAGGTGCAATATAGAACCCGTAAGTCGCAATTTCCTTTGTTGTAAGCTCTTTCTCATCTTTTACCATGTCTGTATCCTTGTTTTTTGAAACTAAAGGTCTTTCCTCTTCCTGTACAGAGACGTCTGCTTCACTGTTTTTCCTTTCGGCTTCCATTTGAAGGATTTGCATCTCATGGAATTTTATAGAAGAATCAGCATCAGCAGATGACTTGTCAACCATTTCTGCATTTTCACCACCTTTTGAAGAGCGGCTTCTAAACAATCTACATAGCCAATCCTTGATGAATGCTACAGGGAGATATATTACCATAAGAGAGGCTCCTAAATATGTAACTGCAAATGGTTGTTTGTAATCTGTAAAAATGCCCTGTTGAACAAAAATTTATCAGTCAAACATCTGGAATGTATAAATAGTTCCTTTTGCCTATACGATAGAAATTCAATGCTGAACAACTACAAATATTGGAAGGCATATTTCCGCAATTAATGAAGTCAATGATTTGCAGCTTAGGCATATTTGTATCAACAGCACAGATGCTAGCCTACACCATACTCAGGACTTCTCTTACATGATATAACCGCTCATCAATTCATAAGTGTTTGATAGGGAATGAGACAAAGACACCATGAAATTAAAGTTCTTGAGGTGTGACTAGCATTTTGGATAGATGATTAAGGAATTTAGGAGCACTAACAAACTATAATAGTCTTTGACCAGAGACGAAATAGGAAAGCAGTTTGAATAACATAAGGGTCTCATAAACAACCACCTACTCGGCAGGCTTATTGGAATGCTGCAGCCTACAAGTAGCATTCATCAATCTTAGTGAACTCAAGCATGCTAATTCCCCTGCTCCTGTGAGAACTTGGATGCTCTTTTGCGTAATTCACTGACCATGAGATCCACGAATTGTATCTGACCAAATTGCACAGTTTTTGCCAAAATAACTTAACCCTCAAAGACTAGATAAATTTTTGTTTCAGTTCATTAATTCGACGAGTTGGTTAAAAATGGACCAAAAGTGACAATGATAGCCTCTGAATCTCAAGAGCAATGGTTTATAATAAGATGGTAACCATTCTGTCCAAAGCAAAACGAAGCATCACTTTGAGATCAACATCCACCAATCAACCATAACCATGAAGTTAAACCGAATAATAAGTAAATTTCGAAATTTAAATTCCATAGTTCTATAAACCCCCCCAAAAAAAATAAAACAAAGTCTATATTTGTCGGCAACTCAATAAGTGGATCAAGGCTAACCAATCCAAACTGACCTGGGTGACTTCTGCAGAGGAGACCCATATGATCACAACAGTCGCAATAAGAAACAATCCTGCCTTATACCTCCAACCCATCACAATTTGGAAAGAAAATCAAAAAACCCAAAGATCTGAATTCGTTTTTCTTCAGATCTTCAACTTATTCTCCGGTTCTTTCTGGCGAAACTCATTCTGGGTTCACTTCTGACAAACGAAAACAAATCTCCGTGTTGAGAGAGAGGAGGGAAGACTTTCAACGTAAGACGGGTCGACAAACGAGGACCTCATGAGAAGGGCTTCGCTAAAAATTGACAAGATGATGCGTTAATCATAAGATATACATTCCCTTTGCCTTCTTCTCTGGTTGGCAACTCGCCTTCATGGCAATTCTTTTTCAAACATTTTCCACCTTCCCCCGGATGTTGTTCTCAAAATTAAGAAAGCATTTAACGTGGAGTTATTCCAGCTATTTTCTATGGCAAGTTTAGATTCAAGCGATCTCCATATTAATGGGCAAGAATCTTGATGAAAAATAATTTTAGACAAAAATGAAAAAGCAATAAGAGACGAAAATAATGGGCAATAGATTTTTTTTTTTTTTTTTTTTTATATATCAATTCTCATCCTCTATTATGCCTATTTAATTTAAAACAAATAAGTACAAGAATTCATTATTGGTCAAAAATGAAAAACGATTTGGTGAATTTTATCAAAATTAATTATTGAATAAAAAATAAGTTTGGTATGTCAAAACAAAAAAAAACTGTTAGAAAATGATAGTGAACAAGTGAGAGAAGAGAAAAGAGAAAAAAACAATTTTTTTATAAAAGAATGTGTATTGACTATTTTACCCTCATCTTAATTATAAAATTTTAAATAAATTTTTGCATAAATGAAGATAATGAAATTCTCACCATAATTCATAATAGACAAAAAATCTATTATAAAATTTGAAGGCTTTTCTATTATTTTAAATAAAAACAAAACTAATAATAGTGCCAAATAATTTAAAATAATGAAAATTTCTCAAAAATTAAGAATGATAATTGATAGCAAAAAGAGCCTTAATTTAGTCATATAAAGTCTCTATCAACATAGGTCAATGAGAACCCAAACTAAGATATCAATATCAATTTGATTCGTTAGGTACCATTTAAATAATTTGTTTTCTGATCTCGTGACATCGTATTTATATTGGGAGGGAAGCGAGTTGGGGTCTTCCATCCACGAAAGTAAAAGGCTCTATGGGATGTGAGGGGAGCATAGTCCGTCCAAAACTTTGGTATATACGGATAAAACAAAAAATGTGTTACTCATTTTGCCTCTTTTATGTATAAGAAAATGTTAATGTTCTTTTACCATAGTAATAATAATAAGAGAACATCTTTTTGATGCGAACATACCCAATGCTTGTGGAAAACACTTGAGTAGTTACTTCAAGTTGGAATTGCTCCATGGGCAAGAGGATCATTTCTTTTGTGGTAAAGCAAGAAGGATCATTTCAATGAAGGGGAAGTGAGAAACATTAGAGGGTCAGCGTAAGCTCACTACCTAGATGAAGAACATTGTAGAGAACCAAGAGAGTGAGAGAAGGGGCTTTGAGAAACCCTACAGCAGCCGCTTTGTTTTGAGGCAGAGAGCTTGTGTCTCTTCTCCCTCCTCTTCCTCCTTTCTCCTCACTTTTCTTCACTTCTCACACTCTCTCTCCTTTTCCCTTCTCCTTCCTCCGCCATCTTTCTTTTATTTTCTTCTTTTTCTTTGTTGATGCAAAATTTGGAAGTCATTCCCTCAGATCTAGAGTTTCTGATGCCGTGAGCCCATGTTGTTGCCTCTTTACTGTTGTTGGTTGCCACCATCGCAGCTGTTGCAACTTCTTTTGCCAGCGCCTCTACTACAACATCATCCAACCACAGATCTAGCGCAGAAATAGTCACAGCTGCCGGTTCTGCTTTCCAACTTGCTCCTATAGATGTTTACATTGTAGCTTCTCCACCCCTTGTGGGTGATATCTCTCTGCCCTTGTGGCGTGTTAGTCTTTGCCTTTATGGCGTGTTTTCACTACTATGAGCGTTTATGATGAAAGATGTGATATTGGAGCTTATTTGATGTTGTTGCCTTCACAACCCTATTTCTAGGGTTTTATTGGGTTTTGTCTATACCTTAACCTGGACGACCATGTCTATTGCATGTATAATAGTTTAGTCAAATTCCTCTCCTTAGCCTTTTTTCTTTGATGTGTTCCTGTACTCATTTTCAGTTCAATGAATGAAGTTTATCTTCTTACCAAAAAAAAAATGATGAAGAACATTCTCCTTGGCAATTATAGCAAACCGACACCTGAGTCCCAAGTTTGCAGGGTTCAAAAACATTTTTGGGGGGCTTAGTACATATAGGCTCTTCTTTGAGGATTAGTTAATGCGTATATAAATTGGCCTGGACACTAAAGACACCAAAGAAAAGAATTGTGAAATCCCAACAGCTTAGCAACAATCTTCGCTGCTAATGAAAACTTGGTTTTGATCCAAAAAGCAAGGAGATAGCAATCATAATTCGAAGTGAAAAATCAACTTCTTCATTAATGAAAAGATTTTACTTCACTTAAAAGAAATAGAACTTCTGCATTTGAAGACTTTCAAAGTCAAGGCAAAGCTGTCACAACCCTAGATTTTAGGTTTACAATTGGAGAATTGCTTGCCATTTTATCTTGTTAGGTGAAGAAAACAACTCTTGGGTTTTGAAGACTTTTATTTTTAGGCTCTTCTTTCAAGTAGAGTACTGTTTTGGAATAATCAAATTTGTTAAACAGGATTAGACTTCATTAGTTTTTTTCTTTTTTTTCTTTTTTTTTTGGGGTACAAAGGGGTTTATAAAATTAAGGGATTGAGATATTAAATATGCTTCAACAAGAGTCAAATCCACAACCTTTTACTAAGAGGTGTTGGTTTCACCACTAGAATAGCTGCGTTTGCATTAGTTATTTATTTATGGAAAATCTACGTCTACAATACGATTCCATTTTTATTTATCCAACTTTTAAAATGTTATGTATTATGTTGTTTTAAGGACCTTGCTTCAATCTTGTGCATTTAATGCACATGACCGTCATGCAAAACACTTCGATCCGTCGAATAGAAGTCTCGCACACTTCGATCCATCAAATAAAAATTTCGCTTGACCATCATGCGCATTAAATGTGCATGACTGAAGCAATTTCAATTGTTTTAAGAAGTGAATTGCACTTGAGCCCACATTGTTAGAACTATAACTATGTTGAACAAAATGTCATTTTATGCTTAGCAAATTTATTTTATTAAAAATATATTTATTTTTTTATATTTTAAATTAAAGACAAGGTCTAAACGAGGCAGAAAGACGGCGAGTAGAACAAAACCAAGATTGAAAATTTGAAAGGATAGATTGATTTTTTTCCTAAATTAATAAAAAAATTTGTTTAATCAAATAAGTTTATCCTACTATTAATGGGATTTTGATTGACAAAGTTATAATTCTACTCATTTGTATTCAAATGCTAATTATTTCAGTAAACAGAGATAATATGTAAAATTTTAAAAGTTTGATGGTTAAAATTAGAATCACATCAGAACTCAAGAATGACAATAGAAGTGACACGTATACATTAAATAAAAAGATGAAATACCTCAACCCCCACCCCCAAAAAAAATAATAAATAAATAACCAAGGTGCGAAATATTGGTGAGATTTTTCCTTTTCGCTAGTTGCCGGCGAATCTGCAAAATCTCGCTGATATTTCATGACGTTTCGAAATATGGTGCATCTTATGACTTTGTTCTTTGGTAAGAAAGTTGAGTGGCATCAAGCGTGTGAAGGTTTGCAGGTGTAGTGTGTGCCATCCAGGTATGCTACGTAGCCAAATTTTTTTTTTTTCTAGATGAATATGCGGAGAAAGAGTAAAAGGTAGCACATGAAGGGACTAAGCAAGAGGCTCCGAAGGAGTAGTAGCTTTGGTGTGGGAGCTACTCTAAGAGAGCTTTCTTTGGCTTTTGTATGACCATATTTCTCTTCCCTTCCTTTCTATCTCCTTCGATCAGATAGTTCTGCTTCTAGTGCCGGAGGAGGGGTAGAAGGGTAGTTTCAGAGTTTGAGATGTCTAAGCTTGGATGTATAAATGCATTAAAAAAAACCGAACAAACACACATACAACAAAGCAAATTTTTAGCGAAGGTTAAGCGAGCAGACAAAGCAACTAGGACATAACCCAAAGAAAGAGGGCCGAAATTTTGCGGATTTCTTCTTTTTCTTATTTCTCTTCGAGGACTTGAGATCAACCAAGAAGTCGTCACCAAATGGGTTGCACCCTTTAATAGGATGGTTACTCGTTTTACACCCAACACGGTCAAGATCGAGCGCAGGGGGGAGATAGGAGAATCGGTAGCATGTTCTGTGGGGTTTAAATTGCAAGCTAGAGGTTTGGTTGAGCGAGCAATGGTTGATAATAGGAAAGAGGGACTCAAGGAGGGGGAGGGGTGAGAGGTGGAGCGAGTGAGGGGATTAGAGGAATGGGCCAATGGGTTAATAAGGTTAGGCCCATGGGGTGTAGGGCCCAAAATGGAACAATTTGGGGAGGGTAAAAGGGAAGGCCAAATTGATCGTGGGTATGAGAGGAGAATGGAGTGGCATTGGTTGAAGTGTTTATATTGTTAACCAAATAGGAAAACAGGATGGGTGGTGAGGGGTTATCAGGGACCTCAGAGGTGAGGGTTTCACGAAAGAAGGTGGTCAGATCTCGAGGGCCATGAGTGAGATGCGACGTCTCCTAAAGGGACCGGTTAAAGGACCTTCCGAGGTTGTGGAAGGAGCAGAAATCCGAGCTTCGACAAAGGGAGCAGAGGATTCGGCTGCAATGACCTGACAAAAATCCTCGAAGGGCTTCACAATCTGAGCACTGTGCTAGGAATTGTCGTAGTCTGAATAGGATTTGATCAACTTCTTCTCCAGTAAGTATTGGCTACCGGCGGTGATTGAGAACCCTAAATTGCAAGAGTTGATATTAAAGGGACCGCCTGAACAACAACAGCTGTGGCAAAGCTCGCTATGGTAGATGATGAAGGAGTAGAAAATTGTGAGTGCTTGACATTAGAAATTTCTCTAACTAGAGCAGAGGTATTTTCACTAAAATCAGCAGGGGGTAAAGTGTCATGAGCAACAGAGGCAACAGCAACGTCTTCTAGGCCTTGATCAAAAGTGGCAGCAACGGTGCCTTCTTGTTCTTGAGCAACAGGGCAACACCAACATCTTCTAGGTCAGTGGCAATGGTGGTGCGTGAGACATCAATCGAACATTTTTCCAATTTGTCGATGATGAAGTTACTAGGAACCGACATGAATTCTTTGCCAAATGATGTTGAAGGGGCATTCAGGGTAGCAGAAAAGCAGGAGGTAGTCTCATGGCCAAATCAACGACAAGAGATGCATCTTGATAGAACCTAGTCATAGACAATAACTTGTCTATAATTGAGTCCATTATCATCAACAATGGAGATGGAAGACGGGAGGGGATGAGCAACAAACACTTCTACATAAATACGGGCATAGGAGAGCCTTTTGAAGTTCAATGTTTTATGATTAGAGTGGAGGGGTCTTCCTATGGCAGATTCGATGCGGCTAAGAAATTAAGTATTCCAAAAATCTAGAGGGAGACTGGGGAGATTGATCCATAGGGAAATTGTACTGAAGTCGACCTTGTGGAGGGGCATTGAAGGATACCATGGCCGGAGGAAAATAGGGGATTTGCCAACAAACCAAGGAGAACCTTCTAGAGCATGGGCTTTGCAATCAGAGGAATGGAGATTGAAGAGAAAGAAGCCAAAACTGAGAACAAAAAAGTCCAAAGATTCTATTGCTTTCCATTACTTGGATAATGAGGTTTTTACGATACTAGCAGGGGGAGAAGGGCCAAGAAACTATCCAACAATGACAGATTGCCAAAGAAGGACGCTCTCCTTAGTAGTAGAGGGGCAATGGGCAGTAGGGGTAACCAACGAGGGGGCAGAGGGGATGAACGACAGATTGCATTCATTTATGATGGAGTTAGAGGTGGAGGAAGTGAAGAGGGAATTCCAGGGTTTAGTTGGAGAAATGGAAGGGAAAGAGTCAAGGGTGGGGGGTGGGGGGTTTGGTGGGTCATTGGAGAGGACAGGGGAGTTGCTAGAAGGATAAAAGGGGGGGTGGGGAGGCCATCTCTCATGAGCTTACATCATCCTCCTCCGATTGTAGAAAACCCCAACAATTCTCTAAATTGAGAAATGTTAAGATGGATTACATTTTTCTTTCCCTATTTTTGGATGCTTCAGAATGCAAAACACAATAGATCATTACCAAAGACTCACTAAGAGATGTACAAACCAACAACAAGATAGCTAAGTAGCCAAACTTGACTTTTGAAGTTATGAGAAAGTGTGAAACTTCCTCACCCATCACATCTCTTGTCTCATTAAATTAAAAACCCTTATCTTCTGCTCATACCTACACTCGTACTACTGCAAAACTCACCTCTTGTGGAACTGTGGAGGTTTCTATGGGTCGGCAATAGGCTACCCAAAAGGCCATCGACCATGTGTTGTCATATGTTGCATGAACTATTTGAGTATTATGGTGCAACTGCAGTGTTTTTAGGGAGGCATTCAAGGTCATCGGCACCCACTATGGAAACAATCGAACGGTCTCTCCTACAACCCTACCGAAGTGATTCCAACAGAGATTAAGAGCTTCTTCTTTGCAAGTCCTTCTCAATAATGGATTTTTAGCACCAACAATCAATAACGAAAGTCAAAGAAGTAGACGAAGGTTCAACCAAAAGAAAGAGACATCTGGCAAAATTAGGTGAATTTTGCCAATATTTCGCCGATTCGCTGGAAAATTAGCGATTTTCCAATGACTTTTTACAAATTTTGTTTTGGACCCATTTTTATTTTGCTAAATGTCGAATCAGGCAAATTTCACTGAATGAAATATACAACAAAATTAGAAAATTATATGCACACCCAGCACCCCTCTACCCATGGTCCATTACCCTTATCCAACTCAATCCTTTGACCCAATGAATCTAGATGACTCTTGGGGAAGAATATACTATTCTCCGACACTTTTCTGCTACACATTTGGTGTGTGAACCATGTTTGAATACCAATAAAAGATAATTCAAATATAAGACCCCAATATATCCCACATAGCCCCACGCCAACTGTGTGGTAGAGAAGCATATATAATGAGAGCAATATATGCTCCTAGACGAGGAAGGTGATTCGGAATCCAACCCAAACGTTTTCTACCTCCATCATAGGCACCCAACCATCCACCCTGCTGCCGCAGCACACCGGAAATTGGAGGGCTAACCTTCCTAAACACCAAGGGGAACTTGATCTTGGACTTATGCGGAATTGCTTGGGCTATGTCTCTTGCAGCAGTTGGCTGAAATAGAAGATGTTTTGATGATCTGAATGCAAGGGAACCTCACCTCTGTTTCTTGTAGCCATTTCACTGTACATCTGTTCAACGGCACCATTAAGAGTGTTGTCACGGAGTTCCTTGTACATGTTGGAATAAGCAGACAAGCTTTGATGACGGAGTTCAATTTCATAGTTCTTAATCTTAGTAGGATTTCTTTTCGAAAATCTGCAACAAGATCATGAACAAAATCATTGAAGAAGATGAAGGATAAGAACGACAGAAAATTGTTGTAACCTTGTTTTCTTGTCTTGGAGCTCTTTCAAGATCAAGGCAACTCAATCCCAATGGGTGCTCAACTCTAAATTGGTTATCAAATACAAGAACGTAGAATTTATAAGAGTAACAGTTGAATCAACCAAAGAGTAGATTCAAAATCTAATAGGCCAAATCACAATTCTTAACATTTCATTCCTAAGGGCAACAACCACAACATCATCCCTACCAGAACACCAGTACATCTCAATTGTGTATCTCATCATGTTAAGTTTTAAGCAGAAAGAAATTTATGAAGAACACTTAAAAGAAGCAAAAACGAAACATTCCAATCTGCATGGTGAAAACAAGATTAACAAGCTCATACAATAAATCATCTTCAGTCATCTCCATACCTTCTATCCATGTGATGGTCATTTTTACTATCATGATCATTGCCAATACATCTTTTATATTCTGTTCGTCCCTTCTCTCTCCATGGCTATTCCTTTCGTGGGAATGGTGGTATTTGTTGGCTGATTTTCTTTTCGACCTAACACTGGTACTACAAGGAGCCACCAGACGAGGGGAAGAGCAGAGAGCTTTTTGGACATCTTGGGTTGTAGATGCAATTTCGGTTGATATTTCTCTTTTTATAATCATGCTCATCTCTCCTCTCCACTGCATGCTCTCCCTATTGGCACTTCTTTTCTTCTAATCTAGCACATCCTCCCTCTCTTCACGCCCACCTCTATCTGTACTTCTCTATGTATACTCTCGATCATCTATGTTGTTTCGTTGATCATTTCTTTCTTCACAAAGATCTCCATTTGCATTTATTTTTCTATACTGTTGCACATCCCTCCACAGCTCCACTCTCCAGAGCCATCTCTATTGCTACTTCTCTTTTTATACTCTGAATCATCCATGTCGTCTCACTGACCAGTCCTATCTTCACAAACATCTCCATCTGCACTTTGTTTCCTATAACTTTTGTATGACATCTGTTGGCAAAACCAGGAAGTTTGCACTAACAGTAAATAACAAAGAAGAAAAAATTTACAGTGAGTGAAAATTATATCATGCATGACACTGGGTTGCTGGTTTTGTAACATATCATCAAGCAAACTAAATCATTATATAGAGAAGACAAATATGGCTGAACCCAAGAAAATAAATGCTCTTAAAGTTGGCATCAATTGATTACACATGGATAATTGAGCAAGATTGTAATAGCAGCAATGAAATGACAGTAGACTTCAGCTATTCACCATACCCTTCGATTCTGTTTCCGCTTGTTCTGGGACTACAATGTAGATATACTTCGACTGAAATCGACATGTATCCTCTAATGATCAATTAATGATAAATTTATAAGATATACAAAGAAAACAAAACAAGTTTATAACCATGACTAAACTATGAATTAATGAAAATTACAACAGCAATCAGAAAATATAGCTCTCCTTTGCAGTTATAAGTTAGAACAAATAGTTTCCCTCATACATCAACATGCTCCAAATAATCTCAATACCTTTATCCATGACACCATATATGCAGGTGTTTTCTGAGGGAGAGGTTGAATTAGCCGATATAGAACCCATCAATATCTGAAACATGGTTATCAAGGCATCCCTAGGTGTCCAGTCTTGGGTGCCTAACTGGGTGCCTTCGTTACCATGGTTGCAAATTAAGGTTCTCTATACTGGCTGGTCCAGAGATACATATGATGATGTAACCCCCAAATTGAGTGCAGCATATGGTGTCTCATATTATTCGTTTTGCTAGCGACTAGTTAAATTGGTGCTCTTATCCAACAGAGAGAATTGCCGAACCAGTTTGTTATTGGCTTAGTAGTAGCTAAAATATTAGAGCCAAAACTAACTCAATGGTGTTGCCATGTGTTCAGATTGGGCAAAAAAGTTTGATAATGTGGACAGTTTGCTCAAACTAGTCAAAAATACAGTTGTAAAGGTGTCAACTAGGGAACATGACCTTGATGGCTTCACCTTGATCCCTCTCCAACAGCTCAGGTTGCCTAGCTACATACAGTAACAGCTACAACCAAAGACCTACTGTAATCTCTCTTGCCCACCAAGGCCACATTTCTAGTCGTCTGCTTTCAACCTTCTTCAAATTTTTTCTTTACTTAAACAATGATAGTGCAATATCTTGAATATGGACCCTATGCGTAATGCAGTTGGCAAAGACAAGAATTACTTCTCATCAATATGAATGGTAATAAAGCATGCAGATTGCATAGATACGAAATAGAAGTTTTGTTCAGATTTACGTAGATTAACTGATTAAGCCATCCCGTGCATGACAACTTAAAGTTTAACAGGCAGAGAAATATCAGCAAGGTAATACCAAGGGACCTATAAAACACGGTTACGCTAGAGAACGTCACTTGTTATTAGCCGCCAACTCATTTGATCTCTAAAAACAGAAAGAAAAAAAAAAATCAAGAGTCATAGTCTCCATTAGCAAAGCCTGCTCTCTTGCCTTTGAAGTTTGAACCAGAAAAACCACAGTTCTGAGGCTCCAAAATGAGGTTTCGATGTATTCCTTCTCAGCAGTTCACCCATCCCTCTGTTGGGATTAAGAGCTTATAATAATACTCGGATTCTAGTCAGCCAGGTCCGAGAGACGAAGAGGAAAGGAGAGAAGGATTTGTACTCAACAGCGGCAGAACCATGGGATGAATAGAGGCTTGGGGAAGTTGGTTCCCACTTCACACTGAAGGGATGAACTGATGAAATGCATTGGTGAAATGCACTGATGGGCTTAAGAAGGATTGTTGGTAATTCATTTTTTTTGAATTAGCTTAATATTAAGAGCAAATTGCACTAGCACCCTAAAATTGAGGTTTTAAAGCACTGACACCTTACTTTATGTTTAAAAAACACGAGTCCTATTCTGTTAGAACTTAAAATGGTTAGGTATATTATTGCAAAGACTTTCATACCCTTCCAAGAAATCTTATTCTCATTTACCCAAAAAAAAGATATTTTTCCTCCCATGAAGCTTATTTGATGAAAACATTGTTTTTTTATTTTTTTTCTTCATTGATTTTGGTAAGGGCACTTTTAGATTTAGAGAAAAATAAATAGTGGATTAATTGTTTCACTAATATAATGGATTTTTAAACATAAAGTGAAGTGTCTGTGCTTTAAAACTATTTTGGGGTGCCAATGCAATTTGCTCTAATATGAGTTACACTCTTGAGTTTCAATTTATCGGATAGAGCCCTTGTTACCGACATTGTTAATATTAATTAGTTTTTACTTGTTTATTATCCTCACATTCTAGGTTTAAAAGTATTATTCATGATGCATATCTTCCAAGCTTTGTGAAAATTTAAAATTGAGAGAAGAAGTAGTTATAGATTGACGAGTACAGTGTGGGTTTTTCATTTAAAGTTATTCTTGTTCTTTTGAAATATTTAATTTGCTTACATCAACACTCAATTGTGATTTTCTAACTATAGGAAGTGTTCTAACTATATTGCATTTTCATTGTTTCTCACTATTCTTGGGTGTTGAAATTATCTATGATTACATGGGGCAAAGTGCGAAACTATTATAATAAACAAGTGGATTAGGGATTGGTTTTAGGTTCAAAATAAAAGGTTAGTGTGTAAAAATCCCGGCCCCCACCTTTTCAAGAGAAAAGTGGGCTCAAAACTATTCTAGCTACTATAGCGCCGGTCCGCTTCAAAAATGAAGAAAACACACATGAAACAAACCAATTTGCACATCTATGATTTTGCCTGTTTCTATTTCAAAATTACAAAAAAAAAAGGGGAAAAAAAAAGAACACAACAAATAGGAACATAGCCATACAATCCCTAAATAACACAACGGAGGGCATGGAAGTGCTTAATTTCTTTAAAAATACTACCCTTGCCTAACATCAATGGATTAGCTGTATAAGCCAAAGAGAAAGTCAAAATTCAAACCTCAAGGGGATGCTTGGTTGGTAAAAGGCGAATGCTTCCACATAGGAGATTGGAGTTCGAATCCCCTCAAAGCAAGAGGCAAAATTCCGTCTAATTTTAAATTATATATAACAGCTATTTCCTCTAAAGAATAGTCAAAAAGCACGAAAGTTTGCTCAGGTAAACCTCGGTCCCCAACCTCCCTCCGAGTCTAGATCGTCTCCCCTGATGGTTTGTCTAACAGCTATTGACTACAAATTACAAGGTGGCTCCTGTCACAGATCAGGTGTTCCCTGCTAAGGAAGATGATCCACACTCCCTCCCTCCACAGTCCACACCTGCAAGAGAAAAAAAAAAAAAAGGGATCAAAATTTGATTGAGGTTCTTCTGGTATCATTTTTCATTCTCACATTCGAAAACATTGGTTTCTCTAATTAGGCGAGCTCAAAGACGAATTTGAAGTACAGAGATAGTTATCCATTTATGAATCCCTCCTCTTATGTAAACTGTAAAGGAACATAAACCATATTGGTCTTTAAGTTCAATTATTAATAAACACGTGTAAACGAAAGGAATAATTGAGCATAATCATTTGTATTTTGATTTTTCCCAATTTTGAGCACAGAGATTTGGTTGCATTTTCAACAAAAATAATCATGAAAACAAACAAGATATCATGATTACAAGGTAAACCGAAGAAAAAAAAAAACAAAATAAAGAATATCAAACTTTCTTCTAAGATTTCAAGAAATTTTTTTTTTCTTTGTAAATTTATATGATTTGATGTAATTTATCAAAATAATAAAGTTGAATAACTATGACAATTTAACCTTGGTGAATCAGATGTTAACTACTTTAACTTGGTGCATATGCAATACTAGGAATGCAGCTTTATTCAGAGGGGTTGATGCTTCTATAGTACATATAATGACTATATTCTCTTATCTATGTATAGACATACAACTTCACACTATGGAGTCTCAAATGACTAGAGAGGAATCTTATTTAAAGCCAAGTCATATCATTATCGAAGAACTTGCTCTCTTTCAAATATTTGTGGATGGATCATGGGATAATACTTCACATAAAGAAGGTAGATGCTGCATTATGTGGAAATACAGTGGCGGTTTTGTGGCTGCTAAAAGCAAATGTGGATTTAGTTCTTTAACAACCATAGTTGAACTTGAAACCATTAGAGATGACATTCTTCTTGGCTCTTTTTCCTAGCTAGTACCAAGTATTTCTAGGGTTTCGTTTAATTATACTCTTAGGTTTGACAATGATTTTGCTGATTTTCTTACTATGGATGCTTGCAAAAACTTTTAAACAGAACTTGGTGGGGTTTCACCAAGAAAAATCTTTTATTGAAATCTTCTTCAATCTCTTGAGTGTTAGGACAAGATATGAACCCTTTCAATCTTTTGAGTGTTAGGGCAAGCTAGAGATGAATCCTCAAGATTTTATTCAAATCTTAGTTTGAAAATCATGAAATATATGAACATGTAATCTATGTAGGATTCCATATACGATTTGATACTTCAATGGTAGCTTAATACGTATTTGCTTATATGATTGGTGATGTATGTATTCTAATTGTCTAGAATCTTAGATTGTGTACAATGTGAATTCATCTCCTCCACCCATTACTTGTCTAAATGAAGGAATAATCTCTTAACATGGGCATGCAAGGTACATTAAAAAGTTCTTTTTTGAAATGAATGGCCATTAAACTCATGACTCATGAGAACCATTTGTTTTTATTATTTTATAAGAAAAAGAATGTTACTTCATCATACGCTTTGCGTGGCAATCACATCTGTATAGAATGTCTTTAGATTCTTGGAAATAATCATCAAACCCTCATTCAAAGATTGATATTTGCAGATTCCTCAAGGTATTTTATTTTTAGATATAGTTATTGTATTAAATGCAGATCAGGTAACATTTTCTTGACAAGAAAAAAATATTTATATCAGGTGTTCTTTAGTGAACATCGATTTTCACCATAAAATATTGCTGGTTTAGGGCCTAAATGCATTTAGGTGGCCATTTTTCGATATTGAATATCACCAAATAGTTGGTGAGTCTTGGTGAGTCTTGTTTAGAATTACTAATTATGGGTCCCAATCTATTTAGAGGTTTTGTTTTGCACCTTTGCACATTTTTGGGATATAAAGGTATGTTAGTTGGTTTTTATTTTTTTGGTAGAAATGGTCTGTTTTTACTTAGTCGTTGGTGGAGCTTTCAGATGAATCACATAAATCTCGTCTTTCGCAGTGTATGTTTTTGCTCTACTCTTTTAGGGTCTGTTTGGTTATATGAATCCAGGGACCTACGGATTCATGATTCAAAAAATTAACTATTTGGTTAACCTCAAATCTATTGAAGTTCATACAATTCTGTTCGATTACTTTGCATGAATCCGCAAATTTCATCAATTTTAAACTTATGGTAGAATTCATGGCTTTTACCCAATACCTAAGAATGACTTCATTCACGTTTTTAGGCAAAAAAATGAAATCTCTGAATTTTATGAATCCACGAATATTTTACAGACAAACAAGCATAAATATCTGATTCATGAATCCAGCGATTTGAAATCTCTGGATTCAGATAACCAAATACCTACTTATGGTTAAGTTTTCACTGCTCAATCATATAATTAAAGTAGTATTTGCCTCATTCAGGTCTTGAAATTTAATCTTTAGATCTTGGACTAAATGGTTTAAACAAATTTGGCGTTTTGTTAGTTAAAGAAGCACTTGATCTGCATAAGACTTAAAAGTCTTCATGGCAATGATGTTGTTCACCACCACTAATACTTCTAATGATTTTGAGTGTTTCCCTGGGAATTCCAATTCCCATTTTCTCATCACCTTAAAAGAGAAGGTTAAAAAGTCTAAAAGAGAAATGCAAAGTGGACCTCATGTCATCAATTGTGAAGTTTGACAATTAAGTAAAAGAGATTCCTGGATGGGCCCATCTAATGGATAAAAATGAAGCCTACCTAGCTATCCAACGGTTGTAATTAGCACATAGATTTACCCTAAAATAGATATTGACTTGAGTGGCAAAGCATATGTTCAGGGAATCTATGCTAGTACCCTAAATTTAGACTAGCCACAACTCAGAAGTCACCAGGGTATGAACCGGGTGGGCCAGTGATGCGGTTCAACCGGGTTGGTTCAGGACTTGGGTGGAAAGTCTTGGAGAGAGAAGTGATAGGGTACTTGACCCATAGGGCAAGGAATAGAGAGCCGTGTTGCTTCTTTGGTATACCTTTTACGTCACTAATCTATCTTTGCAATCCACAACGTCTGATGAAGATCAAACGATGATAAGATTGTATTTTTTTATTAAAAATTCCCAACAAATGTATCTTTTCCAAAATGGGTTCGAAGACAAAATGACCAACTATCTCTTTCTTTGCTTGCCCGTTTTCCACTGTACAGTGAGAGAGAGAGAGAGAGAACTGAAAGGAACAAATCAGTTCTCAAAAGAGAATCCTAGAAATAAGAAACAGCAGAGCTAGAAACCCAGAAAGCTCCAGAGCTGTAGAAAGGGTTTATTGAAGAGAAGAAAGGCTTCAAAAGCATTTCCCTCACGCAAATGAAGTTGCAGTGTTAGATAGGAAAGAGATTTAGAAACACAGAGAGACCCTTGGAAGAAACAGAGCAACCGCACAGCTGTGTCGCTTCTTCTCCTTGTTTCACGTTTCAATGCCCCTTGGAGTGACCCAGAGAATCAACGTAAAGCCAACTCACTACCCCTACCTCTACCCCTATCTTTCTCTTAAAACCCATTAAAGCTTCCATTTTTAAATTTATTAGTTGCAGCCCAGCCACTCTTTCTCTCTCCTACTCTGCCCCTCCGTATATCTTACATTTAAGCACACGGTATTCCATAAAGCAGAGATGGGAGAGCGCCCTCATGAGTGATCGAGAAAAGAATAAAAGCCCCGCGGTTTATGATTTTCTTCCCGCTCTCTCTGTGTTTTTTTCCCTCTTCTTTCTCTGCCATGGCCACCAACAACAATAAGGTCTCTTTTCCATCTGGGTCTGACTCAATTTCAAGCAACACCACCTTCGTGCAGGCAGACCCATCAACATTCAGATCTGTGGTTCAGAAACTAACGGGTGCTAGCGATGACCCATCACTGAAGAAGCTTCCCATCACGGTTCCTGCACGACAGACCGGTAAGGGATTGTTTTGTGAGATGGGTTCTCGAAAACCGGCGTTTAAGCTTCAGGAAAGAAGGCAGAGCCTGAGGAAGCTTGAGATCAAGCTTGAAGCTGCTGGTCTTGTTGGTGGTAGTGCCTGTGCAGGGTCTTATTCACCATCAGCTGTAGCTGCTGCAAAACAGAGGAGCTTCACGGGGGGAGTAGGTGAGATGGCCTTGGTTTCCCCTGTTTCTCCCTTTGATCTGTTTTCTCGAGGGAGCCCCAGAACTCCAACTCCACGGTTAACGCCAGAAGAGGAGGAAGAGAAAGCAATTGCAGAGAAATGCTTCTATTTGCATCCTTCGCCTCGCAGTACTACTCCAAGAAGCTCTGAACCTGAGTTGCTTCCTCTGTTTCCTCTGCATTCTCCTAAGGACTCTATTTCTACATCTTCTTCTTCTCCTCTTTAGATTCCGGTAATGGATTCTATTTTGACTTTATCAGAATTAAATTTCTATTTCATTAATAATCCATGGAGATCGTGATCTATGATCTACTTTGCTTTTATTGGGAAATTCGTTTTGAATTTTCCATCGTTCTTCACTAATTCATTAATGCAAACTTGCAATTACAGAGTGTAGAGCCATCCAAACCGTTAGATTCGTTGTTCTTTCAAACCTTAGAGCCATTCATTGAGAATATGATTAGATTCTGTTATAAAAAGAAGTCCATTTGATTGGACGATACTGACGGTCTGACGTCAGGTCAAAACCATATAACGTCAACGATTTGGACGGTTAGGATGTCCTGGTCGGTGGACTTAACGGTTCGATCATGTCTGCTTTAAAATTTAAATTGCGTCAAAGTACTGACAACAGATTCTACCATCGAAAGAGTTAAAAAATAGAAATACGGACGACAGAGTTAACGTGTGCGGCGGAAGTCAGAAAGGTCAGCGTTTCCTGACTCACAGTCCACATGCCGCAAATAAAAATCCACCAGGAGGGGGCCCATGGGCTATTTATATTTTTTGGAATTGCGTGGTTGCTCCAAGCAACTGCAGTGAACGGTTCAGATCGAGATTTCGATCGAGATTTTGATCTCATCCATCTATTTCTGAAAAATGTGTTTAATGAACGGTCAAAAGTGGTTTAGACTTTGGTTTGTTTTCCGTATGAAGAGGGTGGTTTTGGCCTACGTCATCCTACGTCATTTGAAAGAATAGAACACTGTTGGTCAAATGAGACATCTGTGGAAGCTCGCTTGTGGTGAACAATCTTGTTGGATGAATTTTATAAGAATTCGTTGGCTCAAAAAGTATTCGGTTTGGTCACTACCAAGACACACCCGATGCTCTTTACCCTTCCATCATATCTTAGACACCAGAAATTTGACTGTGAGGCTTGTAAAGTTTCTCATAAAAGATGGAAAATCCATTCAGTTATGATCTGATCCTTGATTAGATTGAGGGACACTACAAGAGTATAGTATGCCAATTACCCAAGCTTTGGGAAGAAGTATCTTTACAATGGTGAACCATATCATAGATGATGGGGGGGGGGGGGAATTGGCAGATGGATATTGTATATCCTATAATTATGGAGCATTGGGATGAAATTACGAGCCTTCGTCTCTATCATCGCCTTCCTTGCGACTTATTGGTGTGGACACCTAGTCCAAATGGTATTTTTTTCTCTACGAACGGCCTGGGACAGCATTAGAAAGAGGGACGTGAAAGTGGCATGGGCGTCATTAGTTTGGTTCAAGCAAAATCATCCATGATTTTCCTTTCTAGCTTGGATTGCTTGTCGTGGCTATCTCTCAACCAGGGCTCAATTGAAAAGCTAGGGTGTTGAAATTGATTCCTCCTGTGTACTTTGCAATAATGGGGATGAAGATATGGATCATTTATTTTTTTTCTTGCACTTTTTCAGCAGAAATATGGCATCGAGTTTTGTGGCTTAATGGTTTCTCACGTGGGCCTCTGAACTCTTGGAATGCCAAGCTTGAATGGGCATACTCTCATATGACAAGGTCTTCACCAAGAGCAGATGTTCGTTGCTTCGCTGTAACAACAACAATTTATAAAATATGGGAAGAGCGCAACAATCGTATCTTCAAGGGAACCACTTTTGGAGCATAAGTAGTTTATGAGAAGATTCGAACTGACACATGGTCTCACTTTGTGCACCCATCCCTTAGGGTCATAGACACGAAGGGGGACATGAACTTCTTTGCTTGATGGCACCTTCCAATCACCTTCCACATACCTAAGGCCGTGTGTCTTAGATAGCCAAGGCCAGCACTGAACTGGATTGCTATTAATTGTGATGGATATTGTAGAGAAAATATTGGTGGATATGGATACATAGCTCGGAATCATCATGATATGATTCTTTTTGCATTGGCATGTGGGATTCTTGAGGATAATATTACCCGCTTGGAACTATTTGCTATCAAGCGTGGTTGGAGACCGCAATAAACATGGGCTTCGATCGAATTGAAATTTGATCAGATTCAATGGTGGCAATCCAATCAATACAATGACATTTCTCTACATTTTGAAGGGTCATTAACTTGGTCATGGAGATTAGGAAGCTTAAGAGGAATTTTAATCTTTGTAATTTTGTCCATCATGTTCGAGAGATTAATACATGTGCTGATTTCCTAGCTAGATATGTAAATTCATATTAAGTTCGGGGCGTAACGGGATCAAATTTGGATTGAAGAGTGGCAATACCATATGGACGGATTAGATTCGAACTAGATAATGATAATACCTTATACACATCTTATTATATTCAAATGGGTTCATATTATATCGCCGATGGATTTAGTCAAAATTGGATGATAATTAGATAGTTATTTTTTCAAATAGATTATTAGGTTTGAAATTTAAGAATTTAGCAACTTTGGTAGTTATAATAGTAAAAAAATCAATAAAAAATCACATATCTCAAGTAAAAAATTTATAAGAATAAGAAAACAAATCCAAATAAATTACTTAATCAGATAATTTTATTGGACGGATAATAATTGATTGATAAGGGATATTACCATATTTGCATTCTTTTAAGTAATTGGACAAATTCGAATACTCTTAAACATATATAAATGGAAATTCAATAGAGGATTTCAGTTGTCTATTTACCCCCCCTAAACCACAACAAAACAAATAAAAATATTGGAACCAAATCCACAACAACACATAGTGAACAACCATTTAGCAATCAACTTTCAATGAGTGCCACATGTCCCTTATGAATTTTCAACCTTTGGATTTTGATATTTTTAAACTAACCTAACCAATTTAGTTCATCAATCAAACCAAACACATTAGAGGAATCAAAAGCTACTAATCCTAACTTCACAATAATGACTGGTGTTTAAGGGTGTCATTTCACTACAGTATTTGTAATTCAGTCAAATTTTAAAACTCATATCGAAACCGTACTACCGAATTTATACGGTACAATATGAAAATGTATTTTAAAAAATGGTTTGATATGATTTTAATATAAAATTAGGTATAATTTCAGTATGAAAAAAACCCTTTCTTCTAATCTTCTAAT
Organism: Hakea prostrata; assembly: GCF_041222555.1. Lineage (NCBI taxonomy): Eukaryota > Viridiplantae > Streptophyta > Magnoliopsida > Proteales > Proteaceae > Hakea > Hakea prostrata. Next base: position 58,570,195 of record NC_142601.1, on the reverse strand, counting down.
TTATAATGTTGCCACAATAAACTAACGTATTGACTAGGGCATATCAACGTTATTATTTTACAATTATCTTTTCTTTTGTTTTACTATTCTTTCCTAAAACCTTTTTTTATATCCCCAAAGACCAACAACTACAAAATATGGTAAGAGAGGAAAGTGGTGACAGGAGACATTCTTTTATTTTGTAAGTAAGAAATAAAATGTTGTAGTTGAAATACGATTTCAATTTACGGGTTACACTGGATTTGTTTTTCAAGAATAATGTTAAAATGGACTAGGCCTTAAATTGGACCAACCCATGAATAATGTCAAGACAGATTGAGCCTTAAATTGAGCCCAACCCAACCTAGATTAAGGGTGTCAAATTTGTAATGGTAATTTGATATATAGTAATTGGTACAATATTCAAGTATATATCAACAATATGTTACCTAAAACCAAAACTATATTCTACCTAATTCTAAAAAATGGTTTCGGTACATACCGTACCGAACTTGAAAATACTGTAGACGATGGGGTTTGAACTGCACAATTAAGTATTGTAAAACAATATCGATACACAATTGACACCCTTGGTGGTATATTTGTAGGAGAATCTTAGTGATTTTTTTTATTTTATTTTATTTTTAAGGGGGTTTGGGGTAAATAGAAATTAAACTAATAAGTTACATGGGTACAACCAATAGCATCTGCTATGAGAGGATTAAAGAGTCATGGATTCTGTCATGCACACAACAATGATGGTGCCTTCCTAGCGTATTGACAAATGACAATCACTCACATCACTCGGAGAAAAACCAAATTCAATATTCCAAACTTAAGAAAAAAATATTAATGTCCTAAATAGATCAGCCAATGTTAACATCTTAATTAACTTTTCCGAGTATAATGATGTCACTAACTACACAACAAATTAGAATAATCTCCCATGTCACATTGCAAATAAACTTTATTCTGAAGTGAAAAACCAATTCAAACCTCAACGTTCTCTGCTTAATAATCTTCTTTCTCGATCGCATTCCTCTCTCCTTAAAGCACACCAACTCAAAAATGTATTCAACGGTTGATGTGTCATGCACACATTCATGTGCAAAGGTTGGGACGTTGTGGGGCATATTTGCTCTTGAGTGATCATTGAAACTCATTGGATTACTTGCTTTTTAAGGAGAGGAGTCAAATCTTGTCTCAAGCATCTAAATATTGTTGCATGTTTTTTCTTGAATTCACGGAAAAACACTATAGTTTATTTTTTAAATTTTTAAAGAAAAATGTTTTAGGGCCTGTTTGGTTACTTGAGTATGAAGATTTCAAAAATTTAGAGATTTCAAATCTGTGGAGTCATAGTTCATAAAATTAACTGTTTGGTTAGCCTGAATCTTTTGAATGAAATGTATAGATTTATCCTAAAAAAATATGTTATTCTCAGATTGACACTGAGAGAGAGGTGAATCAGTGTCTTCAAAAATTTACCACAATGTGGCTGGGTCTACCAGACAGTTTGCCACTTTATGTCCAAAGTTGTTGCATCCATAACAATACTTATTAAAGCCTTGACTATTAAATGTTTTATGATAAGCTCCAGTATAGCCTTCTTTACTCATTTTTGGCTTGGTCTTCCTAATATATGGATTCTTTTGGTGCTCCTCATCAAGACTCATTGGATTTGTTGTATTTCTATTTCCATTGGTCTTATTTACATTTGAACATTCCCCATTTGAGTATCCAAGACCAGTTTTAATATGAGGTGACCTCTGAACACTCAAGATCTCATCTAGCACCTTATCTCTTCTTCAAGTATAAGTAAAATGAGTAGTCTCTGTCACTTGATTTTCAACTGTCTTGTCCTTAAAGTTCAATGTAACTGGAGTGGATGATATTGTAGCTTCTAAATAATTCCTCTTTTGTTCTCCTTCAAGTTCTGATCTTAACCTTCCAACTTCTTTTTCAAGTTCTTTACACTCTTTACACTTGAGAGAGAGGCAAGATGATGAGTCATTTATAATATGCTCCAATTCAATAATTGTGACAATCAACTCCTTGATTGTTATCTCAGAATTTTCAAGTTGATTCTTCATTTCCCTATTTTTCTTCCTTTCCTTTTTGAGATCAAGCAAGGTAGAGTACAACTCACCAACATAATCAATTTCACCTTCAGTGTCTTCATTATCATCAGACTTTTCTTTAGTTTGAGGTGATTCATCATCTTCAATAGCCATAAATAAAACCTCATCAGTTGAGTCATTGTCTTCATCTGATTCTTCTTCAGATTGTGCTCTGAAGATTTGCAGTTTGGCTTTCTTAACTTTGATGTCCCCTTCATAGATGCTTATCAACCTGTCCCAAACTTCTTTAGCTGTATCACAATCCATTACTTTAGCCATGATTTCTTCATTCAGCCCAGACATGATAGCATTTAACGCCCTGAGATTATGTGCATAAACCCTTTTTGCCTCATTGTCTATAAGCGGAGCTATTGATTCCTCATAGCCATTAATCACAGACTGCCATACATCATACCCTAGAGATCCAATGTATATCTGCATTCTTCTTTTCCAAAAAACATATACTGTACCATAAAAAATAGGAACTTTCCCAAAGTCTTTGGAGTTGCCTTCACTTGTGCCATTCTTACAAACTCTCTGATCAATTCCCGAAGTGGTTATACTTCTTTTCATGGGAACCTGGGAATAACTATTGGTATCAGAATCTCTAGATTTCACCTTATACCTATAAATCTACATATTCACGTTTTTAGTGTAAAAAAAGTTAATCTTTAGATTTCATGAATCTGAAGATTCACACAACCAAACATAAATAAATTTCCCATTTGTATAAATTTCTGTACAATGTCATGAACATAGTTTATGTTTACAATTGTTTGATGGAGTGAAATAGTGTAATAAAGGGTGTGTTTTTTTATTTATTATTATTATTTTTTTTTTATGATGATGTCTAACCATAAAAATGATGCTTTTTCTATTCCTTTCTATTCTTAGTGAAAGATTATATAACTCCATGGATGTTAACTAATTTGCCTAACCATGTATGTATCTTGTTTCTTTGTGAAAATTTTGATATTCGCTTTCATTGTCATAAACTTAGTCAATTGTTTCTATCAAAATTTTTTAAGAAATTAAACAATGTCAATTTCATACGAATATTCTGAGAATACATCAGCGACATTCAAAATATATATTTAATATTCTAAACGAGAAAATCAACATCGATTCCGTAAAAATAAAAGTCTTGTGGATACAAAAGCTTTGCAAGAATGTTGTCTAACAATTTTTTAACACTCAATTAATTTTCTTTATTAGTCATTTTCAAGTTAGAAAACTTCAAATTTGATAAGAAACGATTATATAGCTTGTCAAATATGATATCCATTTAATATGACTAAACATGTGTCTGTTCCAAATCTATTGAAGCATTTTTTTGTTCATTAGTTTAATTTTTTTTAGTGGATATATGGTGGTGAGGCTTGTGCTTCAAACCTCATTCACTATTTACCATTACTTACACAATTTCTGTACAAAAATTTACATGAGTATTTTTTTTACATAATAAATTCCAGACGAAAATAAAAAAGAATAAAGAAATATTTTTTATTAATTATTTTCACGGAGAAGAACCCCATAGAACTTCTGCAACAATGGTTGCAGCCTCTGCATCTGAAACGCAAGCTTCCCTTACTCTCTTCAATATCTCCAGCTTGAAAGCCCTCCTTTCACTCTTTCTCAATCCTTCTCCAACGTCTAAATGCACTGCAAATCTGGCAACACAGCTTGCAAATGGATGGGTTTCCATAAATCTCCTTTCTTTGCTCTCTCTCTTGCCTTTGGATTCTAGTTCATTACCTCCATTACAGAACCCACTGTTCTCGTTCTCCTTGAATCGACCCACCTCTAGTAAATCGCCACCCATTTCTGATCTCTGCAACTCCACCAGTTTCTCGATTAGACCCTCCTCAAGCATCGCTTCTATTGCTTCTTTCCTCCCAAAATAGGCCATGTCAAGGACACAATCCATTGCTGCGGCTCCGAGAGACGTCTCTTTGAAGCTCAAGAAGCTGATGATTTTGGAGATTTCTCCGTTGAATTCGATTTCGTCGACTAGGGGGCTTTTGATTGATTTGATTAGGGAACAGAGTACTTGGGTTGAACAACTCGATGCCATGGAAACGAGGGCTCGAACGGTTGGACCCATTAATACCTGATCAACGAACACGTCCTTGTTGAATCTAACCAAAGCACCCACTGCGAGGGCCGAGTGTTCACGAATTCGTTTTGAAAATCTCGGACAACAAAGAACAGATTCAAGCGCCGAGAACACCTTCGATTTCAGAACCAGGTCCTGCAAATCTCTGTTGAAGCCCTGTGAAACCCGGGTTTCGAACTGGGTCAGGAGCTTCACCTTCGCTTCTTCGTCAATTGACGATCCTTGCAGGACAGTGACGAGATTAGTAACGCTCTCACGGTCGATCCACGCCTGGATCTCGTTCTCGATCAATCCGGCGACTCTCGAGATCTCAAGGTTGGAAGCTCGACGACTAATGAAGGATTGTAGGCTGAGACCTTGAGAACGTCTGAGTTTATCGACAAGGGTTTTGAGGCTAGTAAGATGGTTGCAGAGGTTATAGAGATTAGGATCGTTAGAGAAGATGGTGTCCGCTTCAGTGTCGAACTCCAAGAGAGCTTTAATGGCGGAAGAGTTGCAATCGTTCTTGAGAGAACTGGGTTTATTCTGAATATCCTTAGAGGCTTGTTTTAGGGCTTCTAACACTCTTAAAATCTGTTGAGTATCTCCATCACCAGCTCCCATAGCTCCACCACCCTTCTGCTTCGAAGCTCAGATCCCCAAGAGGGGAGAAAGAGAGGGAGAGAATCTGGTGTTGGTTCCGAAACTCATCGGATCGACCAAACCAGTCTCCACAACTTATATGGCGCGAGAATACAAACCGATACGTTTCGGCGGCACGTGAGCATCGAGTGGTTAATAGCCGCCAAGTGGTTTTCCTAATCTAGGTTGTTGTTTTCAAATAGAATTTATGTAATACGTCACGTGCAGGCTAATGGGGACCCGTGGGGGTATATTCGGATCACAAGTGGATGCTTTTGGAATCAAATATTTCGAAAGAACAAGGCAAATGGATTCCTATGACCGTACTCTTTAGCTTGTTAACCCTTACGGTTTCGGGGCAAGTCTTGACCCGAATTTGTTGGTTAAGGTCACCAAAGAAAATGAATTTTTTTTTTCTTTCTTCTTCTTGTTTTGGCGAAGACTGAGAAATGGATTAATTGTAAAAGAGTTGAGTAGATGGGCTAAGGAGGTGGGTGACAACAAGTTATCTGATTTACAAGTTTGAATCTTATACCCACAGGTTTGAATATCATGCGTGTTTCACATCCTACCATTGTATATTTAGGAAGAAGATGTATTAAATACATATATGTGAAACACAAATGGGTTCTTTTGGAGTTTGGATCACTTTTACCTCAGGAGAGTGGAAATTGCTTGAATGCTGTATAATTAATGCGCGACTGAAATTTTGATCTCTACCATTCGCAGCACTAAAGTCGAGCCCTGGGAGAGTACAATTCTTTTACTAAAAAATTTGGTGGGGTCCACCTTAGACTCATTGATGGTCATTTTATTTATTTATTTATTATTATTATTTTTTAAACTTAGACGTGAGTTCCATCTGGAGTGAGAAAGCGTCCAGAGAACACATATAGGGAGGTGATCCGTATCCTTTCTTGAGAAAATTGCATTGTTAGGTATTTTTAAATTTTTCTTTACAAAAGTGGACGCTCAATGTTTCAATTAACAAAGTTAAGTAAAACTGAATTTAATTCACAAAACTAACAAAAATAATGAATTTTTATAACAATTTTAATATTAATAGTAAAATTGTTTTAAAAATATTTAAAAAATCACTATTTTTATTAGTTTTGTAAATTCAAAGTCAATTCTAGTTTGTTTTGTTAATTAAAACATTAAGTAAATTATTTTTGTAAAAGAAAAAACTATCTAAAATTAATTAATCACGTAATCTTTCCTTTTTTTTTTTACACCTCCTTATGTGTTAGTGCTTGAATTACAGTTCATCCACCCCATCTATCCCTACCAAAAAGTAAATAAATAAATAAATAAATTTACAAGCCATTTGGTTTCCATTTGTGTTGTTTATTTGTTTTTAATTTATATTTTAACTCAAAAATCCTCACGTGGGTTTCATGCCAATTGAATGGTTACTAGGTCGAATTTCTTGTTGGTATGGGACCCTTGTAGTTTTTTTTTTTTTTGGTAACCACTCTTGTAGTTTATATTTCGGAATTTTAAAATTAATGAAGTCGTTGACTTAATTTGTAAACATCAACGCTTCGCTGGACTTAATCAAGCATGAGTGGTCATATGACTTGCCTTTATTTTAAATACATCTTCTTCCTCCAAAATATATATTTTGTCTCTGTCATCTTTAAAATGAGACACGCGTTTTTATTACTTAAAAAAAAAAAAAAGAGAAACATGTTTTTGAGCTTTAAAATGATGTCTATGATCTGCATTAAAAATAAAATAAAAAATACCAAGGAAAATGTTTATTGTAAAAAATAAATATCATCATGAATAATATTTAGAGAAATTTTTAATGCCACCCTTCGAGTAACTCCCTAGTATGAATGCCACTTCTTGAGTTATTTAATTTATTAGACAAACGAGTTAGTCTTAGTTAGTTTTATTTTCTATTTCTTATATCACGCTTAGATCTTAAGTTTAAAGACATATCTATGATGTAAATCCTCAAGATATTATGAGAATTTATGATTAGGAGAGGATGAAGTCATAGACAGTAGAAGGAGACGAAAAAAAAATTCAAATTTATGGGTGGGTTTGAATAAAATTCAAATTTAGTTTGAATTGGGTATCCGTTGGATTACTTAATGCCACATGGCACAATCCTAAAAAGGAATTGTAGGGAATGGAATACAGAGGATGCTCCATACTCAACCCTTAGGTAGGAGAAGTCACCCAACGTCTTCATATCCTCCTAGAAACCACCACACCCCCTCCCTAGCGAAAATCATCCACCATTGCAACTAATGATTTCGCAATCCAAAACAACTCTGCAATTTATCTAAATCTCCAAATTCCAGCCAGAATCTCAAGATTTCAAGTACTTTACTTGTGTCATTTCCTCTTCAAGAGAAATCTCCCGCAGTTTAGACTTGTTACAAAACCTACCGCTAGTTTTGTCAGGTTAGCATGCATAAGAATCCGGAAATAAAGATTTACGTACGAAGAGAATAGAAGAGAAGCAGAAGCAAAAGAAAAATTTTGAGACAACAACAAAGACGAAGAAAGAAGTTGCAGCATTGTATTTGGAGTTCTACAAATTCAGAGCTGAAAGGCAAGGGAAAAAGAGCTTGGGGGCTAGGAACGAAGCTTGGGTTGCCGCTTGTCTTCCTTTCATGCATTGCTTTCTTCTTTGCTGGAATTTTTGGTTATTTGCTCCTTTCTTTGGTTTCATTTTGGTTATTTTTGTTCTTCATGGAATTTCTTGGTTTATGAACTGCTTCTATTAGTGATAAGCTTCAAGAAAGTCGTTTGAGATGGCACGACTATGTTTAATGGAGACCTATAAATGTCTCTGCATGGAGAAGTTATATAATCCAAATTGAAGGAACTAGAAGAGCTAGGGGTAGACTTAAAATAATCTTAAGAGAAGTAGTGAGAAAGTATATGCATAGCTTAAGCCTTCGAATTTTGGGATTAAAGGGATTAAATATAGTAGCCAAGATACAGGACCGAGAACTTGCTTCGACGTATACAAATTGGCCTGATGCTTACTTCTTAGTTCTTACTTCAACTGTATAAATCAATGTAACACCTACTTATTTTGCATTTACTTTCTAAATCTCATTCATTTCTAATGGCTTGACATGAATTCACTTCTTGACTGGTGGTTTATTTTTCATTTTGTGTTTTCAGTACTAATTCCAAAACAGAGGGTGACGAGCAGACAATTATGAAGGAAACAACACAGGATTGGGTGAAGAAGGCAGCACCAACTAAGTTAAGCTGTTTGACTACATCAAGAGCCCATGGGAAGAAAGAATCATACACTACACAGCGTATTGGATCACCCAAGCTTGCTTGTTTCATGATGATTTCTGCTAAGGTCTGTGAACCGACCTTCTTCAAGCTCTCTAAGTACTCCTCAACGCTGTCTCTTCTATAATCAAAACCATCATCATGTCCATCAGAGAATGCTTCAATTCTTATAGGCCCAGTTTGGGTTGACAAGTGACCTGGTGATTGCCAATGTAACTCTCAGCCCTTTGGCAAGCAATCTCTTGGAAAACCGAAGCAGTAATATGACCTTGATGAACTCCCTCTCTCTTCTCCATTCTGGAGTTTTGTTTCCAGTGATATTTACATTACAAGGTCTTACACTTGCTTACATTTATATGACCTTAATTAACTTCCTAGTGAAGTTGCTTTCCAGAAACAAATCTTGAGAAGTTTATATTGATACACATCATAGCCTACATTAGCAAAGGGAGACACATATATATGGGTCTCAAACAAAGGAAACAGGATTGTGCCAAGAGCAAATGAACAGTGTTTAAAAACCTCAAAAGTAGTCTATTCCTGGGTTGGATGGAATCCTTATCCCAAAAGATAGACTTCAATTATGGAGCATATACACAGATTCTTTTTAGCCGACAAAAGTTATAGAAAAACAATAAAGTCCTGCTACTTGTTCAAGATTCCATAATTAGATTTGTAGTCAATTCTCGATGTCCAATTCCAAGTTTTTAAGAATATTGAACCCAACCACTTGCCATAATATTAAATGAGAAATTTTCTCATATGATCTATCATATCACATTTGGAGGGGATTGCAATTAGTCAATCTATAGATTTAAGGTGAGGCTGTGGAAGTAACAAGTTACAAATAACCAAGCTGAACCACACAAGGGATCTGGGCGATGCAGATGATTTTCCTATAATATGAACTCATCATTTATTCAAGAAAGAGCAATGACATAATATTTGAATTACCTAAATGCATCAGTTGCATCATGTCAAACACAACTTCAGGGGGCATTGTCACATATTAGAGTAGCAAATTCTTCAATGTTCTTGTCAGAGCTTCCACCTTCATCTACTGCTTCTTTAGCAAGTTCTTTCCATTTGATAGCATTTTTTTTCATCACTTTGCCTTTTTCTCCTTCCATGATCTCCATTATACAAGTTTTTATCTCCTCCCTGGCTGCAAAACCCTTCTCATCCACCTTAATTCTTAGTCCCACTCCCCACACATCCTCTATATATTTTGCATTGGTTGGTTGATCTGTCCATTGTGGCAATCCCACCATTGGCACACCCAAGCTCAATGATTCCAAAGTTGAATTCCAACCACAATGGGTCACAAAACATCCAATAGCCTTGTGGGACAACACCTTCAATTGGGGACACCATGTGACCACCAAACCCTTCTCTAGTGTCTCTTCCAAAAAATTGCTCGGCAGCTTCTTCTCCTCTGCTTGCCTCACTACCCACAAGAAATAAATATTGCTGTCCTTCAGGTAGAATGCTAGTTCCTTCATTTGATCATCTCCAAGTTCAGCAACGCTTCCAAATGATACATACACAACAGATCCAGTTTCCCTTTTGTTTAGCCAATTGATACAGAGATCTGGAATTGGATTGAAAAGATTGAGCCCATAATCTTCATCTCCTTCGATTCGCTTGTCAAGATAGGTTGATGGCATGGTTGGTCCGATCGTCTTCACTCGCCATAGATTTGACATCCAATTCATTTCCTGTTTGAAACTATTCAACCCTAGGTTAGTATACAATTCAGAACCTTTGTTCTTTCTTGTGTAGTAAAAACGAATGCGTACCTCTTGCTCCAGCTTGTCAAATGAGTTAAAAAGAACCCAATCTGCCTCGTCGATGTTGGAGAATTGGCTTGTAAGTAAGGTCAGCACAGAAGGGTATGATCCATAAGAAGAAAAAAAAGACGGCAGATCAGTAATTTTAAGCTCCGGCAATCCGGCAACACAAATGATTGAGCCGGCGACATCTGGTACTGTGAGTAGCCCTCGTTGCACATTGTAGTAAATGCTGCTAACGGCACAAGATTGAGTGAAGAAGGCAGCACCAATTAAATTGTAGCCTTTAGCCACATCAAGAGCCCAGGGAAGAAAAGCGTCATACACAACACAGCTTATAGGATCACCTGAGTTTTGTTGTTTCTTGATTAGTTCTGTTAAGGTCTGTGAGCCCACCTTCTTCAAGCTCTTGAAGTACTCTTCTAAGCTTTCTGTTTTCCAGTAACCATCATCGAAGCCATCTGAGAATGTCTCAACTCTTATAGTCCCTGTTTGGGGATGCAAATGGTTGAGTATAGACCTGGGGATGGCCAGTGTAATTCTGAGCCCTTTGGAATGCAATCTCTTGGAAAACTGGAGAAGTGGGTTAATGTGGCCTTGGATTGGGTAGAGAACAACTAAAACATGAGCATCATGAGGAGCGTCTCCTTCCTTATTCATTCTGGAGTTTCTGGTTATGACTTACTCATGATTCCTTTGGTCATGGGAAGTGCTTATATTGAATTATTGTGGATAGACATCACTACATCACTGCCTACGTTAGGTCTGATATTCTGATTTAGATAATTAATTTATAATTAATTTTTTAATGTTATTTTTCACCCAAAAAAATGTCAAGCATGATTTAGGGGCCATGAACATGGAATCCACTGTGCTGTGGTTCCATGAAAGATTCCACGTGTGTGTGGCTCTATAAAAAAAACATGAGTTGGAGATAAGATCACAGCTACATTAGGTCAAATTATATTACAAACAGCTTCAAGGGGCATGACATAATAGAGCAATAAATTCTTCAATATTCTTGTCTGAACTTCCACCTTCATCTACTGCCTCTTTGGCAAGCTCTTTCCATTTTAAACCATTTTTCTTGATCTCCTTTCCCTTCTCTCCATGCATAACTTCTCTTATACATGCTTCTATCTCTTCCTTGACTGCAATCCTATTTTCATCCACCTTAACTCTCAATCCCATGCCCCATACATCCTGAATATATTTTGCATTAGTTGGCTGATCAGACCACTGGGGCAATGCCACCAATGGTACACCTAAGCTCAAGGATTCCAATGTTGAATTCCATCCACAATGTGTTACAAAACAACCCACTGCTTTGTGGGACAACACCTCCAACTGAGGACTCCATGAGACCACTAATCCCTTCTCCAGTGTCTCTTCCACAAAATTGCTTGGGAGTTTTTTCTCCTCTGATTTCCTCACTACCCACAAGAAATGATCATTGATCTCCTTCAGAGACGCTGCTAGCTCTTTCATTTGTTCATCTCCAAGTTCAGCTAGGCTTCCAAATGATACATAGACGACCGATCCAGGTTCCCTCATGTTTAGCCAGTTCATGCAGGTCTCTGCATTTGAATCAAAAAGATTGAGACCGAAATGGGTTTCATCTTCTTCAACTCGTTTGTCAAGGTAGGTGGACGGCATGGCCGGTCCGATCGTCTTCACCGGCAGTATCTTTGCCATAGAATTCACCTCCTGTTGCAGAGCACACAGAGACATTCATTAATTACTACCCATTACTCAAAAAATTGCAAACACAGACTTGGGCCATTAACAATACTTACCTCCTGCTCTAGCTTGTCAAATGAGTTGAAAAGGAGCCAATCTGCCTTGTGGATGTTGGGAAATTGACTTACAGCAAAGGCCAGATACATCGGGAAAGATCCATTTATAAAAGAAGGCAGATCGGTGGTTGCGAGCGGAGGTAGTCCAGGGATGGAAGTGACTGTTTCAGCCACTGGTACTGTGAGTAAACCCCTTTGGACATGATAATAAGCGAAGGTAACAGCACAGGATTGAGTGAAGAAGGAAGCACCGATTAAGTTTAGACTTTTGGCAACATCAAGAACCCAGGGAAGAAAAGAATCATACACAACACAGGTTATAGGATCACCCATGCTTTCCTGTTTCTTGATGAGTTCTGCTAAGGTCTGTGAACCCACCTTCACCAAGCTTTTAAAGTACTCTTCAACATTGATGTCTTCTCTCCGGAAACCTTCGTCGTAGCCATCGGAGAATGTCTCGACTCCTATACGCCCTGTTTCGGCGTGCATTGTCTTGGCAGCCGACCTGGCGATGGTCAATGTAACTTTGATCCCTTTGGAATCTAATCTCTTGGAGAACTGGAGCAGTGGGTTAATGTGGCCTTGGCTAGGCAATGGGACAACCAGTACATGAGCATGATGAGGTCTTCCTTCCTGCTCCATGTCAATCTAAGATCAGAACTCAAACCCAGAAAACCAAACAAGGGAATTTGGAGGGGGTGATCAGCACTTGATCGATCCAACAAAAAAGAGACTGTATTTATAACAGTTACCTGGAGAACGATCTTAAGAATTATTACCTTACAAGTCATGAGGTCTTTGGTATGGAAACAGGCTTATATGTGGGACGTCACTGCCAACGTTAGCAAAGTTATAACAAAATGGAACCACAAAGGATATTCTGGTTTTATAGGTTTTATTATTAGTTTGAGTTGAAACTGAACAATCATAAGTCGATTGAAATAGTATTGAGCATCCATTCAACCAATCCCTTTCTCGCTGAGATTATACTACTGCAAATCCAGTCTATCATCTGACTCTTTTGTCCAGATTATATTACTGCAAATCCAATCAATTCCCAGCTTATAAATTATAATCTGATTCTTTTGATTAGATTATATTACTGCAAATCTAGTTTCTATAAATACAAGATTGTAAATGATCAAATTATATTGCTTCAGATCCAGTTTCATAAACTCAAGAGATTGCATGTGATCATTTTGTATTGTTGCAGCTTTAGTTTCCATATTTCTCATTATTTGTTGCTGTCTATGAACTTTTTTGGTAAAATACTAATATTATTATTAAGATAAGACCCCAAGGTTGGAGAAGAATATGAATCCTCGACCTAGACGGCGAACATATATTACAGGGGGCACAAGGTACCACTGCGGGTCCTATCTCTTTTAATTTTTTTCTTATTTTTATTTGTGGGCTGCCCTGATTTTGTATTTGGAAAGTGTAAGTAGAGCACAAACTGCTCCCTGGGAAGATGATTCAGAACTTGAATCCTCTTCATTACGATTCACAAGTAAAAGTCTATACTCCCCTTTACTTTTTCACCGCACAATAGGGGTGGGATCCACTTCTAAATGCTAATTAAATGATTTAATGATGAGACCTCCATTGAGCCCCTAACTTTATTGTGTGATGGAAAAGTATGAGACAAGCACATACCATTACCTTAATGGGTAGTGGATTTGGACTCGTGGGAGAATACCCAGAAACCAAGGAGTGAAAACGGTTAGTGTGTCGCCCAAACTATTAAACACCCTAAGTAGGGTTGGTTGAGTGGTAAGATCTATACTTTTCAGTGGAGAGGTCGTAGGTTTTCGACCCTTGTGGCGATTCTGACGATTCTAAGACATTAAGTCCATCAATGAAGACGTGACACAGGAAAATCTTAACAACAACCATGGAGATAGGAGCTAACCACTTGGTAATCCAAAAGTGGACCAAAATGCGCTGCCATTCACAAGAGGGAAAATCTTTAACCTAATCACCCAAACTTAAGGCCTTGCCTAGGTTGGAAAGCAACATGGTTTCAGTACTCTCATAATCTTGTCATTTGATAACTAAATTGCCCAGGTCGCCTATGGTCTCGCCATTTGCTAACCAAAATTCAGACATGTCGCCCAGTTGAACTACTATAGGGTTGGGTTGATTTTAACAAGCTTGCTCTCCATTACTGTTAAATTGGGTGGCTAGATATATACTACTAATATTCACAATGAAATATATGATCAATGCAAGGTTGGTTCAATGGTAAAGATCCATACTTTTCAGTGGAGAGGTATTGGGTTTGACCCTTTGCATTTCATTTCCAGCATTAAAAAAGCACCAGTACCAAAAAAAATAAAAATAATGAAAGATATACATTTCAACAATTCTTATAAAGTGACACCTTATGAAATGCCACAGGGGATGAACAGATATCCAAGTTGAAAAACTTACTGTTACGCTTTGACCTAATCTTTTCCAAGAATTGAAAATAACAAGGTTAAACCAGGTTAGCAAAGACTATTCATCGCAAAAAGCCAAAAACTTTCTGGAATTCTCGAAGTAAAAAATATGAGGTCCCACCGAGATTTGAACTCGGGTTACTGGATTCAGAGTCCAATGTCCTCACCACTAGACCATGGGACCATTGATGTCGTTCATGTTATGGTTTTTTCATCATCTAGCCTAGCTTTGCTCGCATTTCCGTTCAATTCAAAGGAACCAACTTGGTGCTTCTTCCTTCGCTCTTGCCCAAGTTCAAGTTACTTGGATTTCCCTTCTCAATGTCTCGATTTGCAGGGAAGGTGAGTCTCAATCAGTTGGTTTTTCTTCGTAGAACTCAAATACTTCATCCATACAACAATGGCAGTTCTCAGGTTTTTGCATTGCTGGCAGCATCGGTTTCTGCTGGGAGGTCGTCTTTGCACTCCAATTCAAGGTTCATTTCTAATACTTCTCTCCCTCCTCCCGAATGGATAGAACCTTTGGTTGATGTTTCCAATCTTGTCGTAAGCCCAAACAATCTGGAACCCTCGCCTTGGGTCTATCGGATTCTTAGTCTCTTAGACGATTCTCCTACCATGGAATCAAACTTAAACGACTACTGTCAGAAGTTTTTGCTCAGATTGTCCCCCAATTTCGTTGCCTACTTGCTAAGATCAACTGAGATTAGAGAAAAACCTGGCCTTGCTTTTCGATTCTTCAGTTGGGCTGGTAAACAGAGAAGCTACCGTCACAAACTCGAATCTTACGTTTCTCTGATTGATGCTTTGTCATCGGTGCGTGATTTGGAGAGGATTCGAGATTTAGTTGCGGAAATGAGAGACAAAGACTACGTTATGACTGTATCTGCGGCTAATTCTTTGATTAAGAACCTTGGGGTTTTAGGTATGGTGGAGGAGCTGTTATGGGTTTGGCGTCGAATGAAGGAGAATGGGATTGAGCCTAGCTTGTTCACTTATAATTTTCTGTTGGATGGGTTGGTGAATTCAACGTTTATTGAATCTGCAGAGAGAGTTTTTGAGGTTATGGAAGGTGGCAAAAACCCCCCTGATGTTGTAACTTATAATATAATGATTAAGGGGTATTGCAAGACAGGGAAAACCCAGAAAGCAATGGAGAGATTTAGGGACATGGAAGCTAAAAATATAGACCCTGATAAGATTACTTATCTGACTTTGATGCAGTCGTGTTATGCAGAAGGGGGTTTTGATTATTGTCTGGGTCTTTATCATGAAATGGTAGAGAAGGGGCTAGAGGTTCCCCCTCATGCTTATAGTCTAGTGATTGGAGGGCTTTGTAAAGAGGGTAAGACTGCTGAAGGTTACACTGTGTATCAGAATATGGTTAGGAAGGATTGCAAAGCTAACGTGGCGATTTATACCACTTTGATTGATTCATTTGCAAAATCTGGAAATGTGGAGGAAGCTATGAAGCTCTTCCAGAGAATGAAGGATGATGGATTTCAGCCTGATGAAGTCACTTATGGGGCAATTGTGAATGGTTTATGTAAGGCTGGTAAGCTGGAGAAGGCCATGGAGTACTTCCAGTTCTGTAGAGAGAATGGAATCTCTGTTAATGCCGTGTTCTATTCCAGCCTTATTGATGGCCTTGGAAAATCTGGTAGAGTGGATGAAGCAGAGAAGCTTTTTGAGGAAATGATTGACAAGGGATGCACAAGGGATTCGTACTGCTACAATGCACTTATAGATGCCTTCTCCAAGTGTAGAAGGATTGATGAAGCTTTGATGCTCTTTAGTAGGATGGAATGTGAAGGTTGTGATCAGACTGTTTATACATACACAATCCTCATCAATGGATTGTTCAAAGAACATAGAAATGAAGAGGCATTGAAGTTGTGGGACAGGATGATTGACAAGGGTATAACACCCACTCCAGCCTCTTTCAGAGTTCTCTCGACTGGGCTGTGCCTTTCTGGCAAGGTTGCCCGGGCTTGTAAGATACTGGATGAACTTGCACCAATGGGAGTTCTTCCAGAGACAGCTTATGAGGATATGATTAATGTTCTGTGTAAAGCAGGTCGCATTGAGCAGGCTTGCAAGTTGGCTGATGGAATTGTTGATAGAGGTCGTGAGATACCAGGAAGAGTTCGAACTGCTATGATCAATGCATTAAGGAAAGCTGGTAATGCTGACTTGGCAATCAAACTGATGCATAGTAAGATCGGTATTGGTTATGACAGATGGGGTAGTGTCAAAAAGCGGGTGAAGTTTCGCATCCTTTTAGAGAATTGAGTCTTGAAGTACTTCTCACTTTTGTGAGGGAAACCAAATTGCTTCAATCATATCTATTATATAAGTCTCATTGACAGCTTTTGGTATGGAAGTTCTGCAATCTGCCTTTTGTTACAATTATTTAGCACTTGGATATTTTTTGAATGAATCACAAGAGTCATATGATTGATCCAAAGTCCAAACACCTTTCAAATCTAAGACATTCGATCCACTTCTGGCAGGTAGGATTTAGCAGTAAGCTTAAGACAGGAGTATGGATGCATGATTATGGCTTCCACACCCTTCCCTTGAGGTATTACTGCACTGATCTGCTGAAGAGTTGGGGACAATCACTTTAGAGTTTCAGTTATCAATTTCTGATTATCTGTGCCACTTCACTCTTTCTGAGTAAAAGGGTGAGTTATGAACTTATATGGCAAGCAATGGCAGGAAAAGAGACTGAAGGACCATAAGTGATCTCTAGTGTTTGGCTCAAGATTTTGAAGGCGGTGTTATTTTGTGATAACTGCAATATAGTTGATATGGTCGGCATTGCAATTGCTGGAAATTCGTACAATTATACAGTTCTATTCATTGCTGGAACACCAGAGAAAAGAGGAACTGCAGGTAATCAAGATTATTCCATCTTGCTTTCTTCCACTGCCATTCCGCTAAGGTGGATGGATGATGACTACTTCTATTGTTATTCAAGCAGTAATCCTAGGGTCACCCCCCTCCCCCCGCGGTTGTTTTAACTAGTTCAATGATCAACAGTTGCCACCTATTACTTAATTAGGATGACAAATGAATAAGGTAAAAGGTTGAAGAAAACAGTGCCTCATCTTTTCTTAATTTTTTATTTTTGGTATTAGGAAACTAAGAACAGGAAAATTGTATGCTTGCAGGTGATGTTATGATATTCTCCGTGGTGGCGGAGGAGTCTCTCAATGCTGTGATCAGGATACTGGAGGATTTTGGAAGTGGGTCAGTCTTGAAAATGAATAAAGAGGAAGTTGGATATAGTTCCAGTAGAAGCGAACAAGGATAGATTGTCTCAGCAGGTTGATAGTGCAAAGTGCTCCTTGCTGGTTAAATATCTAGGTTGGCCATTGGTATCCACAAAGCTATCTAGGTCTGCTTATTTTGGAAGCTCTAGGGAAACAGTTACAAGTCTAGAATTAGTCCAAACTGTGATGCAAAGTATGTACATTCACTGGGCAGGAACACTGGGGATCTCGAAGATGGTGTTGGAAAAAATGAATACTTTATGAATGCATTTTTGTGTAATGGGTCAGACCGTAATTCCTTCTTGCACTGTATCAGTTGAGTGGCAGTAGGTTTACCAGAGGAGGGAGGGTTGGGTATTAGAAGATTAAAGGATGTCTATGGGGCAGCTTGCATCAAATTGTTTTGGAAGGTTGGCTCAAAGCATAATTCACTCGATTTAAGGTGGATCCACTCAAAGTACTTTAAGGAGAGACTCTTATTGAACAGTTAAATGTGTACTGGATTCCTCTTGGTCTTGGAAAAAGATGCTTCATCTAAGACAATCTGGAAAGGAGATGATGGTGAAAATTGGGAATGGTATTGATCAAAGAATCTGATTAGATAATTGGCATCCTCTTGGGGTTTTGATAAATAAATATGGGAGGGGACATGGTTTATAGCAGGTTTTGGATAGAATGGCTTCAGTGGCTGAAATCCTTAATGAAGGGGTGTAGGTGTCAGTAACTTGGGTGCTGGAGGAGATTTGTGATGGTTTGACTCACATTACTACGTGAGTTGTAAGAGTGTTTAATCCCCTCATCTGTTCATGCTCATGTTCTTTTTGGGTAGTCTCAGGTTCTGACTAGGGATTTGATAATGGGGTTGTGCTATTATTGAATTGCAGTTTCTAGCAGTGAACCTGGAAAGAGTACTAGGCTGGACTATGGAGTGAAAGGAGGCAGTGGATGAGAGGAATTGTCATTGGAGATTCTTTTCGGTCCATGGTGGAGTGTCAAATTTCATCGTGTAATTGTCTGTTTGTACATCTGTCTAGAAATGGCATCATCAAGTAACACATGGCCACTTACTACCTTAAATGTTAGATTGATAGACAATATAAATGATTCAGTTTTCAACAGTGCCTCATTTTATGGTTTGTTTTAGTTCTAGTACTATATTACGGTTCAGGTTGAAGATTATGCTGGGCAGTCTGACTCTTTTTCTCCCTCCCCAGCCCCCAGTTTGCAACCTAGTGTTGTTCATGAGAGAAGATCCTGATATGTGAGCATGATATCCAATATCTATCTTAAGAATATTATTATCTTCTTTTCATTTTCCAGGAGGAGAAAAAGATGGTCAAAGTCTACAATATCTTTGCAGTCATAAAGGGTTGAGAAGAGCCTGATCATTATGTGCTTCTAGGAAACCATAGGGATGCATGGACATATGGTGCTGTTGACCCCAACAGTGGAACGGCAACTCTGTTTGGTATTGCCAGGCAAGATGCCCTTCTGATGCACTCTGGGTGGATACCGAGGACCTTAGTTCTATGCAATGGGGATGCTGAAGAATTTGGAATGGTAGGTAATAGTAATACCGAGTCCCCACCCACACCCTCCCCATGGCCACCCAACAAACCCAAAAAACGAGGGGGAAAAAAGAAGAAGAAGAAAACCATATTTACATGTGTGTTCTTGTGGGCTGTAGGATCTTAATCCAATCACAATGGACAGTATCTTTCATAATGGAACGGTGGTTGAAAGGTAAAACTGCTAGGGTCATGAAGTTTCTATTTTTCTACTGTTCTTAGTTGCTACTCGCCAAAATAGGCAGATTACTGGATGATCTTTTCCCATCATGGTTCACTAATTCTTGCATATGGTGATATATTCTGTTTAACAAATAAGCTTGTGGGGGGGGGGGGGGGGGGCTCTATGACAATGTCTTGTCACCATGAACCTTGTACTTTTTACTTTAAAATGAAAGATAAGAGTCATGAGACTGCTTCATCCTGTTCCTTCCTCAATAAATTTTTGTACCTATGATTCTGATTCGGTGGAATTCCAACGAATTTGATAATTTTTTCCATCTCCAGCAGAGGTGTTTTTCTTTTTTTTTCCATAAAGGAAAATCAACACCAGGTCTGGTTTTTTTTTTTTTGAAGCTTTTGGTATTTTGGTGGAATTTTAAATGATTTCAAATATTTATGTGTACGGGTGTTGGAAAAGTTGATGCGCCGGATTCAACACTACACTATAATTTTTTTGGAGAAAATATCAATTAAAAGCGAGAACATACAAAAGATCCAAGACAAGGATCAGGGAGAATGGTTGGGGGGGCCCCGGCACACTGGTCTCCTTGGGGCCCCGGGGGGGGCGTTTGGGTCTCTGATTCCAAATAGCATCTATGGATCGGGATTTAGAAGTCCAACGCCGAAGGTTTCGCTCCCACCACAGATGGTGGACTGAAGCACCAAAAACAAGCCTGCCTATTCGGTCACAGATAGAGGTACCTGAGAAATTACTCAAAACCCAAGACCAGTCCCTGAGAAACCCAAATGAGCGTCGAGATCGGGGCCAAATGAAGTTAAGGGCTTTTCTCCAAAGGGCACTAGAGAAAGGGCAAGAGAAGAACAAATGCTCGATGTCCTCGGAGCCATTCCAACAAAGAATGCAATTTAGGTTCACAGGGATGTGGCGGGAAGCAAGGAATGATTGGGTTGGTAAGGCAGCGTTTAGGGCTCTCCAAAGGGTAAGGGAGTGACGAGGAATATGGCCTTTGAACCAAACCAAAGGGGGCCATAGAGGGGGAGGGGAGGGGGAACGAAACAAATTCCAAGCAGACTGGGTGGTGAATTTTTTGGAAGAAGAGGGGATCCAAATGACTTTATCAAGGGGAAGGGGAAGGATGGGGGGAGAGAGTTCCAAACATGCGTGAGACTATGGTGAGGGGGAGGGACCCAAGAACCACTAGAGATAAAATGAGAGAGGCGGGTAGATTTGGGAATGCGAGTCTCATAGACAATGCGGGGGGGGGAAAGAGATTGAGAAGAATACCCATCGGATGCCAAGGATCTAGCCAAAAAGAAGTAGAGGACCCAGAGGAGATCTGGGTGGTGATGGCAGGGAGAGCATGAGGTCTGAGGAGAAGCAACTTCCTCCATGTCCAGGAAGGATTAGGAGGAATAGGGGCAGTCCAGAAGGAGTCAGATTTGAGAAGATAAGATCGAACCCATTTAACCCAGATAGAGTATCCTTGTTGATGAATAACAAAATTGTGTCAAGAGGAAGGAAAGAAGTATGAAAAGGAAGGGTGTACAAATAGAACAACTCTACCTAAATATCAGTTAAGAAAGACAAATAGAGGCCAAAAGAAAATATGTCTTAAAGGGCATTAACTGTCTGGAATATAATCATGAAAGGAAAACTTAGTAATTATTACCTCCTCCCTGACTGGCTTGCACTCATGAGTCATGGTTTGCAGATTTTTAAATGGACCTTCCCGGGTTTTATGTTGGATGTCTTATATGTTACCTCTTAATGACCTAAAGCTGGATGTATTGAAGTGCTGATATTTGTGATTTCAGGTTGGATCTACAGAGTGGGTTGAGAAAACTCGGAATCTAGGCTCCAAAGCTGTAGCTTACCTTTGCGTTGATTGTGCAGTGCAAGGACCAGGATTCTTTGCTGGGCCAACTCCCCAGCTGGACAATCTCGTTATGGCTGTTATGAAGAAGGTAAATGTAATGGAAGTAACTCAGAATACTCTTGCAAGCATGCAAATTGCTGTATGGGCGCTTTAATATTTTCTTGAATCTGCAATCTGTTATTTGAAATGGAAGCATTACTAGAAGTTCCAAGTGTTCAACACAGAAGAAACCATGTAGAGAAACCATGGAAGGGAGCTTCAACTGTTATTTGCTTCATTTGTGGTTTTAGAAAGTGATGTTTCGGTCTGCTTCGTTATGGTAGGAAGCCCTACTGGTGGTTGGGGGCAGGGGGGATGCTTTGGTTGTTCTTGGTAGGTTTAACATTGGACGGTTCAACAAGGTTAGTGGTCTTCTTTTGGCTACTACTGTCGTGTTCAAAGGGATAGACTCCTCTGGTATTATCTCTTCAGTTTGACACTGAAACACTTTATTTGGGTTACATGAACTCTGATACCCATTGAGCGATGACTGTTTAGTTGTTTACCCTATAGGCTTCATGAATGAAACTCGCAGGTGTAGTTAACTGGTGCGTTATCTGGGCCTTATAGATCTGAGAGAGTATATCAAGATAAACACCCCCCCCCACCCAAAAAAAAAAAACCAATCCCTCTTCCTCTTTTTTTCTTTCTTTTCTCTCTCCCCTTATAATTGGTGAGAGGAGGGAAGAGGGTGGTTCTACTGAGGAAGATATTTGATGTCCCAAAACAGACCCTTTATGGGTAACTACCATTTTGTGTATCAAATGAAGATGAAACTGTTACAGGAAAATGCACTGTAGTATGTCTTAGTGAATAAGTCTGTTTCATTAAATGTGATATGAATTGCAGTCTATCCTCTCAAGAGCCATTCTCTTCCTCGAAGAAAGTTGACACTAGTTTATTGATGTCCACTCTAATATCTTTCTCTCTTTCAGAAAACCATTAGTGCTTTGTGATACTTATGATTTAGTGGAAATTGTGAATTTGTTATTAGGTCAAAGATCCTGATTCTGAGAGGATGTCAGTATATCAGACTTGGGCTGCTACAAAATCAGGAATTCATGTAAGCTCACTGAAATCCTTTCAGTTTCCTGTGATGAACTTTATTCTCCTATTTTGCACCTTGGAGATTGTACTAATTGTGTCAACAATTGGAGCTTGGACTCTTTACTTATACATGCATAAAGTGTTTGCACTAATTCCCTGACTCATTGGGTTTTGATTATTGGTTGATTTTGATTCTACACTATTGCATATGCATGGCAGATTGGCTAGCCAATTTATATGTAGAATCAGTAAGTTCGGCTGAAAATACTGCAGGAAATCTGAAAAGCACTATAAACTGCAGACATTTTCTACTAAGTTTTATTCTTACAAATATGAGGGCACATGTTGGCAGTTCTACCTTGTAACAAGAATCAGATATCTTGTGCTTTAGGAACATAATAGAAACTACTGTTTGACTACAAATTCAAGAAGAATACAAGGCAAAAAATGGTAACATTAAACTAGAAAAGGGCTGGAAAAATATCATTTCCGAACAGAAATTGGATCTAAAAATTTTTGGATGTCATAAATATTCAATTTGGTAAAGTAGCTAACATAGATATCATACGAGTCAATGATTAGCCAGAACTTCTTTTTTCAATTTACTTACTTCATCTGTTGATGAGGAGAACAAGATACCTGGATTTCTTTGGCTTTAACAAATCTTTTATGCATGTTTGCCAACTTGGTCATAAATATGGTCATAAGTTGGTCACAAGTGTCTGTTCTGAAAATTTGATGAAACGTTAGCTTCCCAATGGATGCAATAGCTATTTAACAAAAAGCAAAAAAATATCACCTTTCAATTGGTTGACTAGAAGAAGAGTAGAGAATGTTAAGAATTGAGAGTTTCAGGAATCCCAGAATTAAGTTAACTTTGGAGATATTCTATCTCCCAGACTATGGATTATTCATTTGATTAAAGCCTTCCTTGCATTGGATCTTGATCAAACATTAGCTAGAGAAATCATGATTTCTCTTTTAAAGTGAAGGCTGTGGTTGGCCTTATTCAATTCTTTGGCAAAATTCAAGGTTAGAGGTTGCAAAATTGCAACTTCTAATAGCTGATTTTGTGACATATTAAAGAAAACTGAATTTACCTAAAGAAATTGAATTGTGCAACTCAGGATTTAGAAAGAAAACAAAGTCTGATTGCAAAATACAACTGATGTGCAGAATAGAGAATTAAACAGACACACAGAACTGGTCCCTATTAAAATGATTGAAGAGTGCTTCTAGCTTTCCTGAAAAAATCCTATATGGAAAACAGTAACAAAAATATGTTTGCACTGTTCCACAAGAATGATAGCCTAACTAAGCCTATCTGGAGTCAATGTGATGGCATAAAGTATCATGGTTGGAGCCATTGACTAGGTTCTTTTTTTAGAACCAGCAATTTTTTATTTTCAGAAACAGAACAACGACTACCATAGCATATGATACAACAATAAATAGGCAAACTACAAAAAGACCATAAATAACCTCTACAACATGAAATCCCTAGTTTTTCCTTGCTTACCTAACTAGCTGAGCAGCTATAAAGTTGTCTGATGTCAACTTCCTGGAAGAAAAAAGGAAAAAAAGTAAAAAAGGTAATGTTACACCATAAACAAGGATCTGGCCTTCTGAGGGGAAGATGCTGCTGTGGTCTTTTTTTTTTGGGCCAAAACATAAAAGCAGCTATATATTAAATGAAAGAGTTTAGGTCAAAAGACCTATACAAAGGAGAGGAATCCACAATAAACAAAAGTGGTATACTTCACCTAGTTCTGTTTAAAGAAAATCTGCAAGCATCCTTAGCAAGAAAATCATCAAAACCATTGTCAATCCTAGGAATATAACTAAATAAAACCCTTCTAAACAAAGAACAAATTCTCAAAATATCCATAACTACATTAAGGCTCATCCAATCTAAAGATGATTGGAGACCTTGGAGCAATAATAACAGGTAAACAATCCGAATGGATATTCTAGTCGACAGCTCCTAAAGAGGAGCTAAAAAGTATGCCATCTCTAATGGCTTCAAGTTCAGTTATAGCTGCTCAAGAACTATGTCCACATTTGCTTTGAGCCGCCACAATACCGCCATTGAAATCCCACATAATGCAACATTTACTTCCTTTGTGTGAAGTATTATCTCATGATCCATCTGCAAAGATTTGAAAAAGAACAAGTTCCTCGGAAATGATGACTAGGCCTTGGATAAGGTTCCCTAGGAGCTAGGTCGTGATTTCAACCAAAGATAACCATTGAAAATTCCTCTTAGGTTGGCACATCCAACAAAGTCATGATATCACTATATCAGTTAACCTGAGAAAACCACTAAAATGACACCCTTTGCCAATACCTATTGGCTTGGGTTGCCTTCATTTTTGAAGATGTGTACTGATTATTATGCTAGTAAAATGTATATTTTGCTTAGCAAAGACTGGAAGTGAAATATTTCATTGTACATTTGGCTGAAATGAACTCTTTTAAAATATAGATCGCATAGCAAAAACTGCCTATATTGAAATTTAACTATTGAAGTCTCAGATAAGGTTCATGCTTCTTCTTCTTCTTCTTCCTTTATTTATTTATTTATTTATTTTTTTTGGAAAAGAAAAAAAATGGTGGACTCCAATAATTTATTTATCCTTCTATTACATATTGCAGTGATATTACAGTGATGGCCTCAGCATTATGGTCTATGGTGTTTTCATTTTAGTGTTATTTTACTAGTTTATTGACCTGGCCTCTCTTGAACTCTTTAAGTTTAAACTGTTTGTGGTTTTGTTAAATTAGGAATCTACCAATTTCAATATATTACCAATCAGGCTTATCTAAGCATAAATCCTTTTAGTATCAAATTTCATTATTCATTTTTAACAATGTTGTATTTTAATATATCAAATTTATGTCTAAGCGAACTTTGTTCGTAAAGGTTAGATTTTAAGGTTCCTGGAGTATTTCTTTGTTTATATGGAACTAATTTCTGGCTTTTGATTTTTAATTTTATCAAATCATAGGATATTTTTTGCAATATGAATATGAGAAGCACATATAAGTTCCATCACTTAAAGTTTGGAGTAGTGAAACTGTTTTCTGAGACTCTGTGCATTCTTGATAAGTTGGTATGACCTTTGTTTCAGGGGATAAAATGTGAGAATTCCATGATTTATCCTGAGAAGGTGTTCTTTCTGTGGAACTTTGAAGCAGGTTTTCGATCTTCTGAAGAGTGAAGATTATAACCTGTTTCAGTCTTGGGTTTGGAAGTTCCATAGGGGAGTTTTCTTTCAGGATCATTTTTTTTCCGCTCTGGCCATGAAAAGATGATTATTCTTCCAACTCATTCATATATAGACAGTTACTTGTAAGAGTCCACTGTGATGTTGAATGCTGATTTGGATGCCAGTAGATTTTACTAGTTAAAGTTCTGTACCCGTTTCTTGAATTGCAAACTCATTCTTGCTCCACTTCGCTACGTGTAAGGCATGAAAAATTCCGTTCGTGTGTCTCCTTGATTTCACTTTCACTATGATGGACATCATGAGCCACAGCTGATTGTGCTTAACAATTATGCTTGCTAGTGTATGAAATGAAACTTCTACATGTAAGTCATGCAAAAAGAAACTTCTACTTTACAATTATGTTTTCAGCATCTTCTGTGTTGGGAACACATGCAAAAAAGCCTTCCCTGTAGTGTGAATCAAAGAAAACAAATAAATGAGAAAACCACAGGGCAGCAACAGTAATAATCCAACAATAAACAAAAAAAGAAGTATAATGTTTCATCACCCAAGTTTATGGCCAAACTTGAGGTGCACCAAAAGATTGAGAAAGAAATGACAAGCAGTTGGAGAGACATAAAGTTACCTCACAATTCCTTGAAATTCTCCCACGTCACCTCTAAAAGCCATGAAACTATTTTTCCCCCTAATGCTGGAGAACTCAAACCAAACAAGCAAACTACAACTTCAGTTACCTGGCTGAACAACAGAATGATGTAACGAAACAACCTTGAAAATAATCCAAATGTGAGTGCAAACGCCCCACACAAGAAATGACACTTCTTCTCCAAGAGCTCTATGAACAAACTTCCTCTTTTCTTCTCAATTAAGTTGAAAACTTGAAACCGTTATACTTTCTAAAACCTTTTACTTTGCCAAACCTTAAAGAGAATTCCCTAATTCTCTCTCTTCTTTCTCTTCTCTTGTAACAAAGCCCCACAACACTTAACAAGGTGGTTCTTTGAGTTCTACAATCCACAAAGGAAAGGTAGTTGATGCAAACTCAATGGCCCTCTGACTTCATTTGGGTTTTTGGACCCAACTAAGCCCAAACTACTACACATGGGGCTGGCCCAACATGCTATTCTTTTGGTACAACTCACCCTTGAGTGCTTTGGTTACAAACTTCGAAAAAAATTTCTTTGCTGCTTTACAGCATGCAGTTTTTGCTTATTTTTTATGTTTTAAAGAAAAAAATAATTATTTGGTGTTTATTCTAGTGGAAATCAAGAAGGCTCCTACTTAAATGTTCATGTAAATCACAGATTATTGGTAGTATTACAGCAGTATCTTCATCTCTAAATGTGGGAAAGGCAGGGCCGATGGTGCATACTGGTGCTTCTATTGCGGCATTACTAGGTCAGGGTGGTTCAAAAAGATATGGTTTAACATGGGGACCGCTACACCTCTTCTAGAATGATAGAGATAGACGTGATCTCATAACCTGTGGAGCTGCTGCTGGAATTGCTGCTGCTTTCCGTGCTCCTGTTGGAGGTGTTCTGTTTGCTCTGGAAGAAATGGCATCATGTAATGAGTAATTTTCCAGTTGTTGCTTTCAGTAATAATTCTTTAATGGCATTTTTTTGCTTTTTGTATTTAGTTACAACCAACTCTGTATGAGCTTGATCATTTTAGTCCTTGCTTCTAAAAGCGCTAACAGGCTTGTGTAAGTTGCTAAACGCCTTGAATCTATCAAGTACTATTACATTATGCTAATGATATCTTTTTTTTTGGGGTGGGGGGAGGGGTTCTTTGAGGAATGCAGAGGTTGGGAAGATCATTTATGTTAGAGAATGTTGTATCAGACTAGCAACATGCATAACAATGATACTAAATATGGGGGAAAAGGGCATACTCAAATGCACTCCCACCACAGTGGGATTTGGTGAGGGTCATAATGCAAGCAACCTTGCCCTTACTTTTACGAAGAGGCTGGGTCCAGACTCAAACCCCTGACCACGTGATCAGAATGGACCCTCCCCCCTTCCCCTTTCAATGAAAATTAGAAAATGTCATGCTTGGCTGGCTCAACCAACCTGTGTCAGCACATGCTATAAGTTTAGAAGATATCAAAAAACGGGTCTACAGTTGTTAGGTATTTTGTAGCATTTGGATGATTGGATCTCTACTTAGACATATTGTTCGTATCCACATTCTCTAATATGTGGGTTTCTTTAGAAAATATTTTGGTCCATGACCCTTACGAAATTAAATAATTGGGCAACAAGCTTCCTACCAGACATTCTTAATCTTGACAGAAGGACATCTTTCTTAATGTCATCAATTGCTATCGTGTTTTCTTGCATCGGATTCTTGTATTCTATCCTGCTATTTTTCTTTTCCTAGAATTTGATATTTCTCTGCAAATTTTGTTACTTTCTTCTCCTATTTGCAAGCATTAATCACCGTCTAAATTTCTCACTGTTAGTAAGTCAGCCATTCAGCTTCTTGCTATCATGGTTATGTAATCTTCTGACATGCACATCACGTCTTTAAAATGGTTTCAACTTTAACATCACCACATTTTTCTGCAGGTGGAGAAGTGCCCTTCTTTGGAGAGCGTTCTTCACTACAACTGTGGTTGCTATTGTTCTCCGTGCTCTGATTGACATTTGTATTAGTGGCAAGTGTGGCTTATTTGGTAAAGGAGGGCTGATAATGTTCAATGTGACTGTTGGATTCTATTAGGAGTCTAATAAGAGTTTGTATAGGAGTTAAGTTAGAGTTTGTATTCATATAGAATTCTATTCCTTGTAATATTCTACTTTCCACTTAATTATAAATAAAGGGCTTGAGATCATGGATCAATAAGCCATTCTACTACAATCGTTTCTTTCAACATTGTATCAGAGCCTAAGTTCGATTAGTATGTTCTTCTATTTTTTTCTGTGTCTTCAAACCTATAAACCCACAACAGATTTTTTTCTCCAAAACCCTTCGCAGTTTTTTCTTGGTCTTCAACAACCTAATTGAACCATCGTTTGGAATTTTTCCTTTTCAAACCCATCGCACCACCGCTGCACTATTTTTCAGTTCCACCTAGAAGACCAAAGAAGGAAAGGAAAAAGAAAAACCACAACTTGCTTCTTTTGCGATTAGAAAGATGGGCCACAACTCTGCTGCTTTTGGATTAGGTATGAATCCGTGGGCTGGCCAGAGGGAAAAAGCCACCATCGCCATCGCCTTACCTTCTTCTGCTGCTGCATCATCTTCCCAATCGTCGCAACATAAATCTTTGATTTTTGGTGTGTGGAAGAAGATATCGTTGTTTTTGGTTGGTTTTTTGGGTTCAACTTCGTTTGGTTCTTTAGTTCATTGTTTGGTTCAATTCTTGGTTCATTGTCCAAAATAGACTAGACCGAACCATATTTTTCGTTTTTTTGTCTTGGTTCTATTGACCGGACCGAATTTTTCTTTGGTTCAAAAAAAAAAGAGGAAGGGTTTGATCATATCATTGTTTGGCTATTGCATTGTCGCGTTTTAGTTTTTTTCACAAGGTGGTGAACTGAACAATTTTTTCAACATGGCAACTATCGATGTACTCTTGCTCCCACCGGACCGCATTACCCAAATTTTCATCCTCTTTCGGTGATTTGATGGGACAAATTATTTGATTTGGTCACGATCTGCTTCTTAACTATTCTTGGAAGAGGACTTGTTGGATACATTACGGGCACCACTATCAAACCTTCTACCACGGCGTTTCCGGGAAATGGATCTCAATGACTCTCTTATTATGTCATTTCTCTTGAATTCCATGATTCCAAATATTGCCGTGGATATCTATTCTTGATCTGCTGCCCAAATCGGAGGCTACTCTTGAAACATATGGACGGTTGGGGAATGATGCCGGTTTATGAGCTCGAAAGAGCTTCATGAGACTACCTAAAGGCTGATTGTGGCCCACTATTATCTTGAGTTGCGATCTCTTTGGCAAGAGTTGGATCATTATGGGGATTATCACCCCACTAATCCGGATGATGTGGCGACTTATAAAGCACATTGATAAGTTCGAGTATATGACTTCTTGGCGGGTTTGAGCGTGGAGTGCGATCGGATCAGTACAAGTCTTAAGCCGTTCTCCCTATCCTACACTAGAGCGTCTTATGCTCTTGTTCGGTGTGAGGAAAGTCGTCGATTAGCCATGCTTCATACTCCTATTTTGGAGAAATCGGCTTTCGGTTGTTGCACTAAATCTGATCCGGCTAGGAGATTGTCAAGTGTGAGACTGTCACAAACCCTATCATACTAAGGAAAATTGTTGGAAACTCCATGGGAAGCCTGCTGATTTTGAGAAAAGGCACAAAAAAGGAAAATCAAAGCTCATATCTCGAGCGTTTCCCACACCCTCTGGGATGTTGGTCTCTCACGGGAGGAGTTAACTTCTTTGGGCGTATTAATCTTCTTTGCCGGTCTCCTCTACCCTGCTTCCTCTACTAATCAAACCAACTCCTACCTTGCAACTTCGGGTAAAACTTTTACAAGCTTCCAAGTTTCTTCGGTTTCTACTCCTTGGATTATTGATCGGAGCACGGATCATATGGGGTTTATCCTCTTTTTTCTTACAATATTCTCCAACTTCGGAAGGATAAGTTCAATTCTTGATGGCTCCTATTCTTCCATTCTTGGGGGACCATTCAACATTCTCCATCCCTGTCTTTGTCTAAGTTTTCATTTCCCTCTTTCTCTCTAACTTGCTCTCTGTCGTTCTTCACATGACTTAAATTGTAAGTGACATTTTTCCCATCTTATTGTGTCTTTCGGGATCGTGGGGGGAGATTGGCGTGGTAACTAGACAATGGACTTTATTTGCTCGAGCCGATTGAAGGATCTTTCTCTCGACTACATCTTCTATCGGTCCATTCGGTATTCGGACCTTCATCGGTGGCACCGTGGCTGGTCACCCCCTCTGACTCTTGAATATTTCTGATTTAGTTTCTTCTTGTAATGAGGATGATTTTTTTGTGGGCTTGCATTTTTGCGCGCTCGTTCTACTTATTTACCTTCTCTTCATAATAGAAAAATATTCCTTTTATGTTAATTCATCTTGATGTGTGGGGTCCCTGCGCGTGTGTCTATCCGGCCATAGGTACTTTGTTACTTTTATTGATTGTCACTCTCGTTCTCATGGATTTATCTTTTAAAACAAAAAATGAAGTTTTCCGATGTTTTCGTGATTTTCATAATATGATTAAAACTCGGTTCAATGCCCTGTGAAGATCTTTGTGACAATGGCAGTATATTGATGGTGAATTTCAAAGATATCTCTCGACTCTGGATTACATCGGACTAGTTGCGTTGATCGGTGCCAAAATGGGGTGGGAAGGAAGAATCGGCATCTCTTAGAGATGCCGTTCTATTATGATTGCTATGAATGTGCCGTCTTGGGTGATGTATTCT
This sequence comes from Hakea prostrata, assembly GCF_041222555.1. Lineage (NCBI taxonomy): Eukaryota > Viridiplantae > Streptophyta > Magnoliopsida > Proteales > Proteaceae > Hakea > Hakea prostrata. The sequence continues at coordinate 58,539,398 of NC_142601.1, read as the reverse complement.
CTTGCTTCTTACCTTATGAATAGGATGCCGGTGGGATACTTGGTTTTAAATGTCCTAATGAGATTCTTCAGGAGCCTCTTCTTTTGTTATTTTCCCCAAAGGTTTTTGGATGCGTGTGTTATGCGGAATCCGCCACGAGTAAGTTGGCTCCCGGCCTCGTGCATATTTTGGGGTATTCTGCTCTCGAGGGTACAAATGTTATCATCCTCCCTCCAAAAAACCATTGTATCCATGGATGTACTTTTCATGAGTTTTGCCCTTACTATACACCTCTCCGGGGGAGAGTCCTAGAGGAGAGGTGTTCTTTCCGACTCTAGATCTTCCTTTCACACACCAACACAACTTAAGAGTCCCGGAAGAGTTTCTCGACCGGGGGAGACTTCGCGGTATACTGAGGACTCTAATCCTCCCCCTTCAATTTCCGAACCATGTGAAGAACCTAGCCAAGGGGAGACCACTCCTTTGAGACACACTTGTTGGGGTCTTTCAAAACCAGATTGACCAAAATAAAGAGGTGCGGACTTATCGGAGGAAGAAATACAACCGGCTAAAGCGGGTGGAGAAAGGGGATCGTTACCACTTCGGTCTCCTACTCCGATCGGATTCTCTTGAGGTATCTTCTTCGATCTTCCTATTCTTTGTTAGAAAAGGGGTCGGATCTTGTACTCAACATCCCATAGCTAAATATGTTTCTTATAACTCTTTGTCGACTCCTACCGTGCTTTTATATCCTCTCTGTCATCTGTATCTGTTCCTAAAAGTTGGCGGGGAAGCCTATCTTGATAAGAGATGGAAGGAAGCTATGGTAGAGGAAATGCGAGCAATGAAGAAAAATGACACTTGGGAGCTGGTTACACTTCCTCCGAAAAAAAACCGTGGGCTGCAAATGGGTATTTGTGGTTAAACAAAATATGGATGGATCGGTCAACAAGTTGAAAGCTAGACTAGTTGCAAAGGGGTTTACCGGACCTATGGGATTGATTATCGGAGACCTTTGCCCCGGTTGCGAAACTAAATCGTCGAGTTACTTGTCTGGAGTGTGAACAAACACCGGAACTTGCACCAACTAGCGTAAAGATGCCTTCTTCATGGGGAGTTAGCGGAAGAGGTCTATATGGAAATCCCACTGGTTTTTCCGTGACAATCTGCGGGGAAAGTCCGTCGGTTGAAGAGGTCAATATATGGGTTAAACGTCTCCTAGATCTTGGTTTGGACACCTTGAAGGCAATGACTTCTATTGGGTACAAGCAAAGCAATGCTGATCATACACTATTTGTCAAGAAGTCAAGTACTAACATCACACTTCTCATTGTCTATGTGACGATATTGTCATCACGGGGAATGATGGTGAAGAAATTCAAAAGTTGAAGGACTATCTTGGCAAAGAGTTTGAAATTAAAGATCTAGGGAAGTTACGTATTTCTTAGGGATTGAGGTGGCTCGATCAAATAAAGGTATATTCCTATCCCAAAGAAAGTATGTCCTAGATCTATTATCGAGTGGGAATGTTGGGGTGTAAAGTAGTTGATACCCCTATTGAAGCTGAGCTAAACTTAAAGAAAAGAGGGAGAACCGTGGACAAAGGAAGATACCAAAGGCTGGTAGGGAAGCTTATCTACTTGTCTCACACCGGGCCGGACATTGCTTATCTTGTGGTATAGTGAGTCAATTCATGCATGACCCATATTTAGCTCATATGAAGGCTTTATCGAATACTCGGTATTTGAAGGGAACTCTGGAAAGGAATACTTTTGTCACCCACGATAATCTAAAAGTAGAAGCATCCCGATGCGTTCTGGATCTCCGCGAGTCAATTTCAGGTTCTGTACCTTTATTGGAGGTAATCTAGTGACTTGGAGAAGTAAGACGAATGTGGTAGCTTTATCTAGTCTTGGCTGAATATAGGGCTATGGTTCGTGGGTTTGTGAGCTACTATGGTTGAAAGGCTTGCTGCAAGATATTGGAGTCCAAGTTCCAAACCCCATGATGTTATATTGTGACAACAAGGCTGCTATTAGTATTGCTAATAATCCGTGCAACATGATCGAACTAAGCACTTGAATTGCGTTTTTGTCAAGGAAGTTGGAACAAGGGCTTATCGCATGCCTTTGTAAGATTGAAGACCAATTAGCGATGTTTTCACTAAGGGTTGAAAGAAAGGATTTCCTTCCTATTGTGGCAAGTTAGGCTGGTTATCTATGCCTCAACTGAGGGGAGTGTTGGATTCTATTAGGAGTCTAATAAGAGTTTGTATAGGAGTTAAGTTAGAGTTTGTATTCATATAGAATTCTATTCCTTGTAATATTCTACTTTCCACTTAATTATAAATAAAGGGCTTGAGATCATGGATCAATAAGCCATTCTACTATTTTTTTTAAGGGGGCCCCCCAAGAAGGGATTCAACCTCCCCCTGGCGGGGCGGGCGCTGTTGTTGTGGTGGGGGGGGGGGGGGGGGGGGGGGGTATTTTATTTTTTTTTCTCCGGGGGGGCCCCCGATTATACAATCTAATCAATGGGTAAAAACTAACTCTTTTTCTCGACAATGATTTTGGAATTCAATTGAAACTTTGAACGCATTGAGATATTTTTCAATCATTTCAGGAAGGGACATGCTTACAGAATAGTTCTTGAATGCACAATCTCCATATTCACATCCTGTTGTCTATTTCTATTGCCATGGATTGCAACTTGCCGACCTTGCCCTACTGATGCATCAGAAGCATGCCCAACGATTGGAAGGTCCGGTAACTACAAGAAATTCCAATGTCCTCCAGGCCATTACAATGAACTCGCCAGCCTGTTTTTCAACACAAATGATGATGCAATTAAAAACCTTTTCAGCAAGAACACAGATGATGAATTCCACCACATGTCAATCCTCCTCTTCTTTGTTACATGCTATGTTCTTGGTATCTTGAGTTATGGTGTTGTGGCTCCTTCTGGTCTGTTTGTGCCTGTGATTGTGACAGGGGCAGGATATGGGCGCTTCATTGGGATGCTGATGAAGCCCCACTCAAATCTCAATCATGGCCTCTTTGCCGTGTTGGGTTCTGCTTCCCTTCTTGGTGGATCAATGAGGATGACTGTGTCCTTATGTGTTATTCTCCTGGAACTGACAAATAGTCTGTTATTGCTTCCCCTGATGATGCTGGTTCTTCTTGTCTCAAAGACTGTAGCTGACACCGTTAATGGTAATATATATGACATTATTATGAAGTTGAAAGGGCTTCCTTGCCTAGAAACTCATGCAGAACCATACATGAGACAACTGTCAGTTAGTGATGTCGTCACAGGACCACTTCAGGTCCTCAATGGCATTGAAAAGGTCAGCAATATAGTACACATCCTCAAAACCACAAGGCATCATGGATTCCCTGTGATTGATGAACCTCCAGTTTCAGATTCCTCACAATTATATGGTCTAATCCTCCGCAGCCACCTTATTGTGTTATTAAAGAAGAAAGCTTTCCTTCCTAGCCCTGTATCTACTGTCATTGATGCCATAGATCAGTTCTCTGCTGATGATTTTTCAAAGAAGGGTTCAGGTGATAGTGAGAAGACAGAAGACATACAGTTGACAGAGGAAGATATGGATATGTTTGTGGATTTGCACCCATTTACAAATGCTTCACCCTACACAGTAGTGGAAACAATGTCACTTGCAAAGTCTCTCATACTTTTCCGAGATCTTGGTTTGAGGCACCTACTGGTGGTACCCAAGTGCTCTAGTGTAAGTAATCCTGTCTAATTTGTTTTATTTTACACAGTTAAATCTACCATCTGGTGAATGAGATAGCCTGGAGAAACAGTAGGCAGAATTGCAATGCACCTCATATAAGGTGCCTTCCTTTATGGTCTCACATGATCTAGCTTACCTTTCTTAAGACAACCAAACTCATACCTGGCCATGAAAGGTTCAGGTGTGATAGTGCCAAACACTTCTTCCACTCAATGACTCCAAGCTCATAACGTGGGTCTGTACACTACTTTTGGGGGTTGAATATTTTGTGAAGGAACTTGTCTTTCTGTGCTTATAGTTCCTGTCTAATTGTTGGTACTGTTTTGCTGTTATAATGCAGAGAAATCCAGTTGTAGGCATATTAACAAGGCACGATTTTATGCCTGAACATATTTTGGGATTGCATCCTTCCTTGGTGAAAAGCAGATGGAAGAGACTGAGATTCCAATTTTGCAGTATAATTAAACTTTTTTGGGCAACTTAGGAAGACACGGAAAGAGTCGAAAATAGTGATCCTTACAGAGCTATATGAGGTACATAACTTATGATAGTTGGGCATCCGCATTTATTCTGTTGAGATCTTTTGAAGCAAGATGAGGTTGCATTGCTTGGCATGAGTCTCATGACTTATCTGTTCTGTAGTGCATTCTGTATAACAGTTATTTATCCCCTAGAATTTAGTGCAACACTTTTCCTCGTTGCATTGTAAATAGAACATTAAGAATATCAGCAATAGATTTGACTAAAATGACTACCAACTGGGATTTACTGTTAGTGTTTTACTGCTTCACAGAGTACCACAAACTCATCCACTACAACAAAAACTTATAACTAAGAGACCGGTCATTCTCCTTCAGACTATGGATGCTTCCTACAGTGCAATCCGAGTATTATGGACCAGCCTCCAAGAAGAAAGAGCTCCAGCAGGCCCTTCCGGCGTTTGTTGCACTCGCATAATGGGCAACCTTGGCTTGTGCTCAACCGAAAAGAGAGATTTAACCCTGAATACTTGTCAAAATAGTAAAACAGGAGGCGAAACAAGAAGAGAACATTAGACGGCTCTGTGTGTACAAAGCATTATTGCAGAATTTCTGTTTTTCTTTGGTGGGTTAATATTGACTGCAGAGTTCAAGCATCTGAATATGTGAAAGTCATATTGATTATTTGGCTTGGAACTTGTGCTTCTTCAGAATTCTTTGATATTTGACCTCATTAAGCATGTGTCATTTTCATATTTTAGCCTCAGTTGATCGATGGATCAACTGCAAACTGACTTCCAAATGTTCTAGCTGATAGCATGAAGACTGTATATAAACTGTTTGTGCCCAATTTCAGTGCCTGGTGCTTTGTTCACACTACCCTTAACCCCGGAACTAATTGAAGATCCCATTTCGTAGTTTCATTGCATAAGCATTGGTTCCTTTCTACTCCCAATGATATTTATTACTACGTATTTTTCAGGATGATCAAGGAAATGTTGCAGGTTTATGAATCCGAGAAATTCAAGCGCTTTTGCATTGCCATTTCTAGTCCGGGTAAGTGGTAAGTGAATGTTGTTTCCAGTTGGGAGTCCCAATAATTAAAGATCCTGGAATTTCCAAGGCTGAATATGGCGTGTTTTTTTTTTTTTTTTTTTTTTTTTTTGGGTAAGTAAGAAATTTTTATTTATTATAAGGTGAAACCTTTCTCACAGCCTAAATCTAATAAATCAAACATAAGAAACCAGCAAAGCTGTGGGGGTGGAGAAGTGATAGTGAGAAAGGCATCTTGGGGGAGAGCACTTTCCTTAGCTAGAGCATCTGCCACCATGCTAGCCTCACGAAGAACATTCCTGAAGGATATAGATTCAAATGAGGCCGAGAGATGTAAGATATCTTCTATAATTGGGAAGACCTTCTAGGGAGCTTCATCTTGATTGTTTTTCAAGATGTAATATGAGAGTTTGGTTGTCAGACTCTACTTCAATTTTAGGCAATATTATGGGCTATTGACTTTAAATATGGCGTTTTCTTCATGGAAACATAAAACTACCATTTCTAAGAATCATCTGTGAATCGGGCTTAAGGTTGTGTGATTATTACTCTCCCGGACCTGCAATTGAAGAGAATTAGATGCCTTGGTAAGATGTTTCTCCAGCACTCATTGAGTACGAGCTCTCTCGCTGAGGAAAACATGGATGCCTGTGGACGATGTTTCACCATATAGGTGTGTATCTAAACCATTACCAAAACTAGGACTATATTCATTAATTTTGATCCGATGGATCAATCGGTATCAACTTAATGAGGAAGAAGAAGCTTGTCCATTGAAATATTTAACCATGACAACCCACACCCAAATTCAGTTTGGACCAGTTGGAAATCTCTAATATGTGTAGTTTTTGTTGGGAAAAACACTCATAGGTGGTCACTCTTTTCCCACCTGTGTAAAAGATCGACAGAGAAAAGAAGTAAAAAAACAAAAAGGTGTTCGTGAATAATGTCTGGGAATAGCGCCGTGAATAGTGGCCGTGTGGGGCCCACGTGAAAAGTACTTGTGCGGACTTAAAACTAGATACCATGTACACCCTCTCTTAACTCACACTCTCAAGCCCTAAAGAGTTTCAAACCTACTACTCCGATACAGAGACACCTCATTTAAACCTTAAAACCCTGTACTTTCGCCTTTTTCATTCCTCAGGCAAATCTCCCTATCTATTTATAGATGGAAAGGAGAGCAATTAAGAGAGAAAATAAATCTCTCTCATTAATTGTTTTGGTCTTCTTGTCAATTAATAAGTAGATAAGGACCCCTCCTTTATTGTTTGTTTTTTTTTTTTTTCTCCCTAAACACACAGACAACGAGGCACCCCCCTTTTTCCCGCGGCCCCCTCCTCACCCCCCCCCCCCCCCTTCTTTTTCCTCTCTTCCCCCCCTCCACCCACCCCCTTGCTCCTCCTCTCCTCCTCCCCCCCCCCCCCCCCCCCCCCGGAAAGCCCCCTTCACCCCCAATTTATCATAGGCCCAATGGTATAATATTCATGGGCCACACATGGACTAGCCCAACTTAGAAATAACACTAATGGGCTACACTTAGCCCACATTCTAAAAGGGAGGGAGATTCTAGAGGAATCTACATCTATAAAGTATCTTGTCTCTAGAAATATCCCTAGAAATATCTAGACCCACTAGAATATTCCTAACCATTAGATTCTAGACACTTGTACAAATCACAACCATTCATTGTATCCTACCTCACCTATAAATAGGGAGGGACCCATTTGTACAAAGCATCAAACAAGTGAGCAATACAAGTTCTCTCAAGGTTCTCTTTGAGCTCTAAGCTTTCTTCTACTCTCTCTAGCCGGGTTTTAGGCTGACTTAGTGCAAGAAAGTGCTAAGTGCCGCACGGTTGGCTTAGTCAATAACTAAGGCCGTGACATTTGTGGTATCGAGCTTCGGTTGGGTGTGTCAGCGTGTGGGAAAACACGATGACAAGCGAGTCCGAGACGTTCAATGGTGCACAAGAGGAGCTAAACCGTGGAGGGAGACCCACACCACCAAGGATAGGCGCAAGGGCAAGGAGAAGTCTGTTGAAGTTAGTGCAACTATGGAGCCACGCTAACGCGGGTGGAGTTGGCGATGGCCGAGGCAAGACGCCTTGACGTTGGGGAGCAAAGGACCGATGAGCTCGATGGCTGGATGGACGAGCTCAAGGAGTTCCTATTGGGTGCTCTCAACACCATGGAGCACAAACAACAACAACAGCTTGATGCTCTTCAAACCCAAGTGGTGGAAAGGATCGCCGCGGTGGAGCTCGTGTGCATGAGTTGAGTAGAGAGGTAGCAACGGCAGGAGAACCACGATTGGAGGGAATGTGTGGCGTGAGGCACCAAGGGTGGAAGTGCCAAAGCCTAAGGCATTCGAGGGAACAAGAGATGCTCGGGAGGTTGACAACTTCCTATGGCACATGGAGCGGTATTTTGAGGCTACGTCGATGGAGGACGAGTCTACCAAGATCAAGACCGTGCAACTCTACCTCACCGAACCGCAGCTCTATGGTGGAGACGAAGGTACAATGACATGCAAAGAGGTACATGCACCATGACACATGGGAAGACTTCAAGAAAGAGCTTAAGAAACAATTTTATCCGGAGAATGTGCATTCTTGGCCCGAAAGAACATCAAGAGGCTAAAGCACACGGGGTCGATTCGAGACTACGTGAAGGAGTTCTCAACACTCATGTTGGAGGTCCCGAGTATGACCGAAGAGGAACTTCTCTTCGACTTCATGGATGGGCTCCAAAATTGGGCCTCGCAAGAGCTACAACGTCGAGGTGTACAAGATCTTGCTACGGCTATAGCGGCGGCGGAGTCCTTAATAGAGTTTCGAAGGGACGAGTCTAAGGCCAAGAAGAGCAATAATGGCAAAGGTGGGGAGAGAAGGGGTCAAGACCACCACACAAGGAAGGCATAAACAAGTTCTCTTCAAACAAGGAGGGTGGCAAGCAAGAAAAGAAGAAGAAATTCCAGCCCAAAGACAAGTGCTTCCTTTGTGATGGACCACATTGGGCTAGGGATTGCCCAAAACGGAAGGCCCTAAGTGCACTACTCGAAGATAATGGTGAAGAGGAGGCGCACGTGGGATCATTGCAGCAGCTTGGTGCCATTAAGGCCAAGGAGGACAAAGCTCCTACATCGCCAAAGGGGTTGATGTACGTGGAGGCGCGTATCAACGCAAGGTGGTAAGGGCCATGGTTGATACGGGAGCAACACACAACTTTGTCTCGACGGAGGAGGCAAAGCGTTTGGGGCTCAAGATGAGCAAGGAAAGAGGGAGCCTTAAAGCGTCAACTCAAGGCACGCCCTATTGAGGGAGTTGCCAAGGGAGTCGAGATGACGATTGGAGCATGGAAAGGCTCCGTGGATTTGTCCGTTGTGACAATGGATGACTTCGAATTGGTGCTTGGCATGGAATTCATGAGACGGGTCAAGGCCGTACCCATGCCATTCATAAGCAAGGTGTGCATCATGGAGGAAGGAGCACCATGTATGGTCCCGACGGTACAAGGGACTAAGGAGGGGCCAAAACTTCTTTCGGCCATGCAGCTGGAGAAGGGAGTCAAAAAGGGGCGGTCACATATTTGGCGCACTCTTGGAAGACAAGGAGGATGTCTCCAAGACGGCATTACCGAAGGAGATCCGAGAACTCTAAAGGAGTTCAAGGACGTGATGCCCCGGAGCTACCCAAAAGACTACCACCAATGAGGGAGGTGGATCATGCAATTGAGTTGGAGCCGGGTGCCAAACCACCAGCAATGGAACCATATAGGATGTCCCGCGGAGTTGGAGGAACTAAGGAAGCAACTCAAGGAGCTATTGGATGCGAAGCTACATCCGACCGTCGAAGGCACCATATGGCGCACCGTGTTGTTCCAACGAAAGCATGACGGGTCGTTAAGGCTATGCATCGACTACGGGGCACTCAACAAGGTAACTATCAAAAACAAATATCCCATTCCTTTGATTGATGATCTCTTTGATAGGCTTGGCGGTGCAAGATACTTCACCAAGCTAGACTTGCGGTCCGGTATTACCAAGTCCGCATCGCGGAGGGTGACGAACCAAGACTACTTGCGTGACGCGATATGGGGCATACGAGTTCTTAGTAATGCCCTTTGGCCTCACCAATGCACCAGCCACATTTTGCACCCTCATGAACAAGATATTTCACCCTTACCTTGACAAGTTCGTGGTCGTGTACTTGGATGACATCGTCATCTATAGTAACACATTGGAGGAACATGCACAACATCTAAGGTTGGTTCTTCAAACCCTAAAGGAGAACCAACTATATGTGAAGAAAGAGAAGTGCGATCCACAGAAGAGGTGATGTTCCTAGGTCTAAGTAGGGCAATGTTGAGATGGACGAGCAGTGAAAGCAATTCGGAATGGGAGGCACCTACTAAGGTTGGCGTTGATCTTTTCTAGGCCTTATAAACTACTACCAAGGTTCATTCAGGATACTCCAAGAGGCGCTCCACTACGATCTACTAAAGAGACAACTGTGGTCCCCTTTCCGCCTTTGATGTTTAGAACTATGGAAGAACCTCTCATTCCACTTGGCAACCTTCGGTACATCGATCTCCACTTTGCTTGGAGGGTGTTATGCAAGAAAGACACCCTATTGCATATGAGAGTCGCTCAACGAGACCCGCTTACGTCACAGGAGATGACCCTTTGCATTGTCTGGACATCCCTATTTGTTGGGATCGTTCTGGTAGACGGATAATGTGCTCGAGTTACTTCCAAACCCAAAAGAAGTTGAGTCCGGCGCTGGTGCAGATTTCCTACATTTGACTTCACCTTTGAGTATAAACCAAAGCAAACGGTGCCACGCACTTCGTTCATCTCTTAGCCCAAGGGTTGTTGGCCTTATCGTACACATGACCCAATGCTAGGGCTTCTCACTTAGCGGAAGGTTAGAGGATGGTTTCTCTATCCAAGAAGAAAATCTTTTTCCTGTGACAACCTGAAGAACCTTATTCTATCCCCTCTTCATCCCCACTCTCATTTTCCTTACTTTGGCCTCATGGGGATGATGTTAGCTTATTACTTTCTTTTGCCAACAAGACGTCACATCACCACTTTTTCCTTGCCTACACCAGTCCGATTCCTGACTTCATCCCTCTTCCTAAGTCCTTTCTCTGGTTGATCCTATCCAAATATGCACTTTGTCCCCTTCGGCCTCTTTCTAGTTTCGTTGGGTCCATCAATCATCCATCTGCCTCCTTTTTCATTTTCGTTTTCCATCATTCTCTCACGTTTCCATCCCAAACGTCCACTTCAACAACTTACTGCTATACTTGAGGCACTTTTATCCAACCCGATTGCCTTCTTTGTCTCTTCTCAATCTCAACCCACCAACCAAAGCCCATTTGTTCCCCACCCTTACACCACCACTATGTGCTTTCAGCCCTCCCAGTTGTTTTTCTTCCTACTTACAGCCACGAGTGAGGTCCCTTCCCCACTTCCTGCTGGTCTTGGTTACTCCCAACAATTCAATCCTAAAGGTGCACAGGCTCCCGGCTTCACTGTGTGTTTCTACCAACTAGACCTCACCAAACTCAGATCCATCCTCTTCCATCGTTTTCCTTCTGTCCTCCTTCTACCCCTCAGCTCCTCCTAGCTTTTTTCTGTGTATTTTTCCCTTCCTATTTCTCCTTTTCCCTCACTTCCTCCCCGCCTCCATTCTTCTCTATTCCCTAATATCTCACTAGATATTCTAACCATTAGATTCTAACACTCAAATCACAACCATTCATTTATCCTCCTACTATAAATGCCTTCTCACCCTCTCTCCCCTTCAATACTAGCCCCCCCAACCAAAAACCCCCCCCCCCCCCAATTCCCCCCCCTTTCCTGCCGGTGTTTGGTTGGGGGGGGGGGCCACCCCCTTTTTCCATCATTATCTCTAACAACAGAAGAATTGACTATCAAAACGGGGACCAAGAAAAAAAGAAGAGTAATAAATCACAAACCATCAATGGATGATTAAATAAACAGAAAAAAGAAAAAGAAAATCCTGAAAAGGAAATCTAAATAAAATTATGAGAATTTGGAAACTAAAGAAATACGAGAAGGGGGGAGGATGGACTACATAGAGAGGATGTGGTTGGAATAGGGATTGGGAGTATGGTAGCGAGATAAAATGAGGGATTTTAGACGAGTTTAGATTATCACTCCTCAGACGAACAATGTGTTCCCTTAATGCTTGTCTACACAATGGTGGTTCTTGAGCAGTTGGTGACTCGAACTCTTTTAGACTGGGAAGGCAGAAATTTATACATGATGGGAAGGGTATAGAAGTAGAAAACACAGGGAAGGAGTACTTGCCAGTAGAAATGACATTGGTACAGGAAAAAACACACTTCAACACAAAGCAGATAGATATCACAAAAGAAGAACACAGGGACATAGATTATCAATAAATTGAACTAAACCTACTTGTAAAGGAGAAATGACATTTGGATACAGAGTTCTTCCTTGCTTGGGGTGACACACTAATATAATGTTCGCAGCCCCACCACTCAGGTCGAAGTCAGCTTTCTGGATATTTAATGCAAAGAGGTATCTGACCAGTCCCACAAGCTTTCTGCTAAGTTCTATCCTGGTTGTAGTTTTCCAGTTGAGCATTAAATTCTGATTTCAAACATTTTCCAAAAATCGAAACCCATGTTTGATTGCTGCTGTTGGGCTCACTGGGTTTCCCCAAGTAATCCTTCTTAGTGATAGCAGCGCTCTTTAATTCAAACGTAGCTATCCAGGAAGTCCCTTTTTCATCTGCAATAGAACTGGTTTTTTTTATTTTCTTAGAATAGATGGATACAGAACTGGCAATGTTGTTGGTGGTTCCAAAGGAGCTGGTAGTAGTGTTAATGGTTCCTACATATGGTTGCTCTCATCCCCCCCCCCCCCCCCCCCCCCCCCCCCCCCCTCCTCCTTCCCCTCCCCTCCCCTCCCCCCTCTCCCCCCCCCCCCTCCCCTCCCCTTTTTTTTTCCCCTTTTTTCCCTCTCCCCCCACCTTGTGAAATTTTAATTCCTGCCCCCCTGTTGGGGTAATCTGGTAATCTTGTATTTAGTGATTGAACCGAACCGGTTTGTTTTGGTTCATGTGGTTCAAGTCTTATTATTATAAGGCTGGGGTTTTGGTTCGCACGAGTTATGTAACTCAGTTTTTCTGATTTTCATTTGCTCTCTGCTACGGGTTCTTGAAGCATCTCTTGAGGGTTTTGTTCATGGCTTCCATCTTCGATCTTCTGTACCTATGGTTCTAGGTGGTTGTTGATCATGGAAAGATAGGGCTTCTGATCGTGTGAGCAAGGCGATCGTTCGATGGTCATATGAGAACCAGATACGATGTATTACAGGTTATATGTTCCTTGCTGTTCTTCTTCTTTAGTTTGTAATCACCCAAACCTATAGTGGATTGGATTCACACTCGAGTCCCGGAGACGTAGGCTTTACAGCCGAACTCCGTCATCAAACACCTGTGTCTTCTTCTTCTTCTTCTTGCTTCCAATTTCTTGTTAAATCACATGATCGGTTGGCTTGACTAGGTTAGGGTTTATAGGTTGATTAATTAAGTTGATTCAATAGATAATTGATATGAGGTAATCACCTAATGATAATGCGATTTGAGACCTGGGTACATCAGATTGGCATCAGAGCAAAGGTTACCCTGCTAGCCTGAGACAGCCGGTGTTTCGGTTCATTTTTCGTGTGATTGATAATTAGATGGATTAGGGCTTTTGTTTAGTTCCTATATCTAATTCGATTCTATGATCTCATATTGCAATAGGTTAAATTATTGAATCATTTTTCCCTGATTATATAATCTGTATATGCTTCTGCTTCTGCTGATTATAATTCGGATGATTCTACTGCTGGTTATATAATCTGTTTTTATATAATTTCAGCAAGTGATAACCTGTTAGATTGATAACCTATTTTTTTAATATAGATTGATTTATTGCTTCTGCTGCTTACCATTCTGGTCTGCTGATAATTTTTGGTTCATTTCCAATGTTAATCTATATGAGGATTGGTGATTCGATTAGATTAATTTGCTGAATTAATCTCATATGAATATAGGTTGATTACTGTCATATGTTGGTCATATATACTACTGCTGCTCTTGTATGTTACCAGTAGGTATTCGGTTTTAATCTTTTTATGACCTGTTTTGACTTTGTAATTGTGATAATCTATGTATGAGATTTATTCTGTTTTTTATTAACTGTTAATTGATCACTGGTTATATAATTTCTGCTAGAATTTTATACAAGACTGCAGTAGTGATCTCAATTGATAACTTAGGCACTTTATTTGGTTTATATTGGCCTATTGAGTTAATAAATGTTTGATTAAATCTCCGACACATGTATATGAGTAGATAATAAAATTGTGATTGATTAATTGTGTTCATTATATTTTTCCAGAATTGTTTATATCAGTATTGTGATTTAATTCCAATATATACTGATTGTGTGTGATTTATCTGCTTCAAAGTGGAGTTAAGTAAGGGATTTGGTCTACCAGGGGAGGGCACTCCTCCCAGTGTGGTTAGTGTAGTTACCACAGGCTCTACTAGAGCAGTAGGTCTAGGGTTGAGTCCTAGTTACCTAAGTGTGGATACTCCTATGGGGGGTTCCAGGGTAGACATTGAGAAGTTTGATGGGACAGGGGACTTTGGGATTTGGAAGAGGAAGGTTCGAGCCTTAATGGCTCAACAGAAGCTCCTAAGATCAATTGATGACCCAGATGCTTTCTTTGAAAGTATTGATCCAGTCTTGAGGATCAAGTGATGGAGAATGCAATTGGTTGCATGCTCGGAACATCACGATGGGGTCATCGGTGTCTTGATGATGAAGACAACACCCCTATAAAAGTCTGGAACAAGCTTGAGCAGATATACCAGAAGAAGAATCTAGGTAACAAAATTTATTTGAAGGAGAGGTTGTATGGGTTTAAGATGGACCCTACAATCAGCCTTGACAAGAACCTAGATATATTTAAGAAGCTGATTCAAGACTTAGCCAATACAGGTGAAAAGACTAAATTGGAAAATCAGGACTTGTCTATTATCCTATTGAATTCATTACATAATGATTACCTTGTTGTGAAGAACTCAATCAAATATGCATGTCAAAACATTTCCCTAGAACAATTGATTGATGCCTTAAAGAATAGGGAGTCTGAACTATTGGCTTCTGGTATGAATAAGGGCAGTGGGGAGAATCTGTTTGTTAAGGGTAAAGGCTCTTACAAACAAAGGAGACCCAAAGGGAAGGGAAAAGTATTTGAAAGTCATGAGAATAACAATAAGAATAATAATGGGAACAACAAGTCTGATGCAAACCTCAAGAGATGCTTCTTTTGTAAGAAAGTAGGACACTTTAAGAAAGATTGTTTTGCATATAAGAAAACGCAAGAAAATGAGACAACTAATAATAATGTGCCTAATTCTGGTGAAATAAACATGTTTGAGGTCCTTTGATGACCTAGGTGCTTTCTGTGTTAGCATAAACCTTGTTTTAAGACCTGGTTGTTTGGTTTTCCATTGGGTGCACACTTTGGTTTATCCTATTTTGTTCCTTTGTTAAAAGGAGGTGGTCTATTTATTTTTTAAGGTGATATGCTTGTGTAAGGAAGTTGTTTATTTTTCATAAATCTGAGACAACATGTTTTATGCCTGTTTTTCTATTGGTTAAGATATACCTTGTTGTGTGAGAATTCTTGACCAATTATGATAGTGATGGCATGTTATGTATTTGTTGTTGTTTTGTACTCTCATGGATGCTTTTATTGGCATTGGTATACTTGTCTGACTGTTTTTTGTAATGCTAGAGTGGTAATAGGTGGTGTTGAGACTGTTTATTACAGTTGGTTACACATGAGGATTCCTATTTCACTTGGTATAGCATTAGATATATCCCTGGTTTTTTGGAGAGGTATAGTCTCCATGTGTAGCATGAGTGCTAGTTTTTGACACATTGTTGTCAAGTGTTTGGAGAGGTTGGTCTCCAGGGGGAGAGGTTTGTTCTCCAGTTCAGCATTGGTGCTGGTCTTGACATAGGTGTTGTCAAGAGGGTGTGTCCTCACAGGTTGGGGTTCACATGAGATTCAGGGGATATGGTTTGTCAGCTTGTATGATTTTGATTTGGGAGTAGTTATTGTCAGATTTATTGAGTTGTCTGGTAAGATGACTTGCACCGTTTTATTGATTAGGTTATGTCTTGTTTGCAGTTATATTTTTATGTGGTCATTGAGTCTGGTCTTGTTGGTCAGAGTTGTCAAGTCTTATTGAGTTTACTTCTTTTATCTCTGGTTTGGTTTCTACTCTAGATGACCTAGATGTGTCTAGTTGTGACTTGTACTCGTCATATGTAGTGAGTGGGTGAAGAGGTCTTGGTCCGAGTAGTGGTAGTAAGCCAGTGATGGATTGAGGAGTGTTATTGCCTATTTGGGTTTGTTTAGAATATTTTCATCTTGTTGGTTAAATGTAAGGCTATTAGAATGTTTGCTATCCTGAGTTACTCTCTTCATTATTTTAATGGGTAATTGGATACTTGTTGTCTTTCTTTACTTTAGTGTGGAAGAAAGAAAGATTTGCAACTTCTTTAGGCATTTTAACAACTAAGTTTGGAAATATGACTTGTTAATGAATTCTGTTGTGATTTCATTTGAATACCCTTGGCATTGATATATAAGACTTGATGGTTGAGTTTTTTGCATTGTATTTGCATTTTAGGTTGACAGTTGCCTCTAGTTTCTCATTTCATTTTCTATGTCTTATATCTGCATCTATGTGATTTACATATTGATTGCATGATTGTATTCCTTTGGGAAGGTTTTAAAATCAGAATTTTGAAATGAAAATACATGGATTTGTTAGGAATTTCCTAAGTTTTGGAATCTACTGATTGAGAGGGAGAGATTTATGCTTACTTGTTATGTTTTATATATTTGAATTGTTTAAATCTTTTTTCTCTAGTTGGTTAAGTTCTCTTATGTATCATATGATATGTTTTAGACTTGACTTGGCTTATATTGTAAGCATTTGTAGATTTATGGCTGTATTGGCATTGACAATTATGTCAGGATCCATGTTGTTCATCTGTTGATGTTGTGAGGTTCTGTTAATCTAGGTTGGTTTTGGATATCACCATGGATTTCTTGAAATTTATACAAGTCTCTTGTTTAAAGTCTTACTTGTTTTTAATTCATATATTTATTATGCTTGTGTTGGCATGAGTAAGTCTATGTGGTGGGTTATTATCTTTTGTGGAGATTGTATACTTGTTTTTCCATTTATCTATGGTGTGGTGATGTCCAGGTATGTTTGTGTTTGTTTATTAGGTTTGCATATGTTGCGCTTTTAGGGGAGATGCTGCCCAAATTTTTATAACTCTTATTCGTTTATCTCGGTTTGGGATATATGCCTGGTGTGTGCATGTTTGCTCTTCATTGTTGTATGAGTGAGTTATGAGTTATGAGTTATGTTTAGGGTTTTCTCTACATGGTGCAGTCTGTTGCATGGTATATCTGCATGGAGTCATTAGTGTTGCATGGTTAGTGTGTCTAGGTATTTTGCATATTCTTTATTTGTTTTGTACTATGTTTTTTTTCTTTTGTCTTGTGTGTGCAGGTATACGTGGACGATGACGGTCGCATCCAATTCACTATAGTTAGTTCTTTGGGGATACAGATTAAGGGGGAGAATGTTGGGGTAATCTGGTAATCTTGTATTTAGTGATTGAACCGAACCGGGTTGTTTTGGTTCATGTGGTTCAAGTCTTATTATTATAAGGTTGGGGTTTTGGTTCGCACGAGTTATGTAACTCAGTTTTCCTGATTTTCATTTGCTCTCTGCTACGGGTTCTTGAAGCATCTCTTGAGGGTTTTGTTCATGGCTTCCATCTTCGATCTTCTGTACCTATGGTTCTAGGTGGTTGTTGATCATGGAAAGATAGGGCTTCTGATCGTGTGAGCAAGGCGATCGTTCGATGGTCATATGAGAACCAGATACGATGTATTACAGGTTATATGTTCCTTGCTGTTCTTCTTCTTTAGTTTGTAATCACCCAAACCTATAGTGGATTGGATTCACACTCGAGTCCCGGAGACGTAGGCTTTACAGCCGAACTCCGTCATCAAACACCTGTGTCTTCTTCTTCTTCTTCTTGCTTCCAATTTCTTGTTAAATCACATGATCGGTTGGCTTGACTAGGTTAGGGTTTATAGGTTGATTAATTAAGTTGATTCAATAGATAATTGATATGAGGTAATCACCTAATGATAATGCGATTTGAGACCTGGGTACAACACCAAAATTTAAAAAAAAACAAAAACAAAGGGCAAAAAAAAAAAAAAAAGGAAGAAAAGACAATGAAAACTTTCTTCCAAACCAGCTTCTGTCCACACAAACCAAGCTTAAGTAGAAAACAAATCCTCTTTTTTTTTGGGTAGAAAGTAGAAAACAAATCCTAACTTGCACTTACTATCCTTACTTGACACTTCTAAGATACTCCACTCTTATTCCCCACAATTGCTCCCCAACTTCTTTCATATCTGGCCGATCAGCCCGTGTAGGTGCAGCACACTGGAATGCCAAATTGAACATTTTCACTAATATCTCTACACGTGATGGGTCATCCATTAAAGGATCCACAAGCTCCATCACATTTCCTTCAGTATACTTCGTGAAAGCCTGCACATCACAAGGAACTACTTATTTTACTGATTAAAATATTAAGCAATAAAATGTAATGGTACATTGAGGGTAGCCTACATGCCATTTTCCCTTCCCCATTTCAGGGTTAGCATTCTTTTGCAGTGACAAATACCCATACCCTCTCCTAGATTATCAAATGGTGGTCCTGTTGTGTGAGACAGAGTTATGCACTTTACAGCTGTGTCTATGGTACTTGTAGCAGGCATGATTTCATGCTCATGCCAATGGCAACAGAACTGAATTTTTTTTTTCATGTAAACGAGGGAAGATGTAATTGCTTACCCATCTGATTGTAACCCTTTCATCAGCAGGTCTTTTCATCTCCACTGGTCGACGGCCAGTGAGAACTTCTACAAGCAAAATTCCAAATGAAAACACGTCGCTCTTGGGAGTGAGTTGATAGGTCCTCAGGTATTCTGGGTCAAGGTAACCCGCAGTTCCCTTCACTTTGGTTGATATATGTGTCTGGTCGGTCTCCATTGGACCAAGGCGTGCAAACCCAAAATCAGCCACCTTAGCTCTGTAGCTTTCTGTCAGTAAGATGTTGGATGATTTCACGTCCCGGTGAATTATTTGCTTCTCTATTCAGGCAGAAAGGAGTACAAAAATTAGAACAGTATCTAAAGGTTTAAGGCAAAATAATGGTAGCAAACGCAAAGTTTTGTTGAGGGTGTCTAATACTCGATGTTGATTCTAAATATATACAAGATTTCAGCCTGGAAATAATCCAATAGATAAAATATATGCAAGTAATCAGTGCAAGAGGCTCCTACTGTAGGGCCTTGACGAAGCAATATATGCAATATATGCAGCCTCCCCAGCTTATTCAATTTAGTTATATCCTCTCATGCTCACAATTCTCTCTCCCCTCTAACACCCCCTTCATCCAAAAAAGGTAGGCCGCTGCGCCGCCAACAAGGAAGGCATTAAATAAAAGAATTTTTGTGTTTAATGGTATTAGAAGGATGTAGAATTTACAACTAATGGAAACAGGTACAATGATTTAATGGTCTGGATAGACTGGATAGTCCGTGTAAGGCAATAGGAATCAAGTCATTGGAAGAAGGAAAAAAGTTAGCGACCTATCTTCACCTTCTAGTGGCAACCGATGAATGGTAAATCTCCATTATTAAAACTTGTTACATAGCACATACTTAGATTCATTAGGGCACAGCTGCTTTTGGTTGGTTAGTTAATTGATGTAGAACTGGGTAAAATCTAATTGGTTTCCATTGGACCAACTGGGCCAAGTCAAACCAGTCTTCTAGAAGGACCAAAAGAATAGGCGAAAACACTGTTCATGTGAATAGTAACATGAACAGTATCAAAGTCCTTTTCTGGACTTAGAGGAATATTATTTCAACAATTTTGTGGGGCCCAAGAGTATGTGAAGATCTTTTACGAAGATTGAAGACTTTCTTAGATTTTATTTAGTTTTTATTCTAGTGTTTCCTAAGTTCTTAAAAGTTAGTTTCTATTTTAGTGTTCATGCATGTGACTAATTCATAAACCCAGATTCTGATTTTTAATACTAGTAAGCTTTTATTCCTGTTATTGCTGAGAATATTAGCTAGCTCAGCAAAATCTAGTAGTTCCATATTAGCTTGGAGAGCAAATATTAATAATCTACAAATATGTAATACGTTGTAATGTAGTTAATGGGGGACAGAATAGAGAAGAAAGAAGGATGAAGAAGTTGGCAGGAAAAAGGGGGAATCTGAGAAGAATTAGTCTGGAAGAACGGGAAGAGGGAGAAGAAAATTCGTAAGAAGAAGAAGAGGAGGTGGAGGAGGGGGGGGTGGGCTGCTGCAAACGCACAAACCTAAAGCTTCAATTCATATGTTTCCATCCCATTCTCAATAAAAGCTGATTACAAGTGCTTAAATGGTAAAAGAGACATTCTTCAATGCAAAAACAACTATCATAGGACTCTTGGTAATTTAAAACTAACAAAAACATTAATCATACTAGGACTCTTAGGAATTTAAAACTAACTAAAACACTGATCCTAGATATCTTACCTGAATTAAAAATCTAATTACATAATTATCCCAATAAATAAATAACAAAATCCTAAGCTATCTCTAAAACTCCCACGAAAACAGTTCCTACTTTATCTCCTTGCAAGCTGTACTTGGGGCCCACCAAATACGAAGAATGATCTCCTAGGTTACTGTCCACGTTACTGTAGCATAAACAGTAACTTCTGATTGTGCTGCATCAATAGTATTATATTTGATTGATCAAAACAATAGCCAAATAGATTTTTTCATAGGAAGGAAATTCAAATTTCACAGACTATAAAATGAGATAGATTTCAGATGTGAAGCAAAGCTGAAATCTACAGAGCTATCAGAATGATAACTCTAGGATAACATCAAAATAGTAGGGACAGATTTGTACTACAAAATAAGGGTAGTAACCGAAATAGAAGATTAAGAACTAGATGGGCTTATTGCTAGATGGAGAAATGAGGGAATGATATAGCATAAATAAGAGAAAAACAAAGACAACAAAGTAACACCCAGGCTTCACACTGCAAGGTGGATCGATTGGACCGGACACCAAACTACTTTGATCAAATACAAGGTTTCTCCAAAGAGAAGAATAGCTAACAAAACAATTTGATTTCAAATGATGATTGTCCCCTCCTCTTACGTAAGTCTCTTTATATAGCATTCTAAATAGACATAAACATTAAATAACATCCAAAACTAGCTAACACCTACCTATTAATGACTCAACCACTACCTAACTCTTAACAAAAGAAAACTCCTTTGACAATGAGTTCTTCTTATTTCAAAACTCAACCCTTTTTATTAACTTTTCAAAAACTAGACTTGGGCTTAGGTTTAGCCCATGGAGATCAAAATATGTGGGCTGACTTCAACCCACCAAAATAGTCCTAGCCCATGAAAGCCATGGGCTGACTTGAGTGATAGCTTTAAGCCTTCGATGGGCTTGACCCATTGGGCTTCTTCTTTCTTGTATATGTCTTCAATTCTGCATCAACTTTGATTTGGGTGATAGCTTTAGGCCTTTGATGGGCCTAACCCATTGGACTTCTTCTTTCTTGTACATGTTTTCAATTCTACATCAGGTTGTTCTCAGTTACACATAGATTTTATGACATTGATTGATGAAGCCTTGCTTTGAGTTTATTTTCTTGTCTATTGCTTGAGTAATAAAGGGAGGACCTTGCTAGTGAGAGCTAAACACCTAGTGCTGAAGGAGCTCTTGTTGTCTAGAGCTAAATCCATCTATCCCCATTCACTATTCTCTTGTCTTTCTGTTTCTATTTTGTCATTTCTAATTCTCTGATTTGTGAGTTCAATTGGGGCTAAGTCATCATTGATCTTAGTCTTACACTATTATTACCTGTGCAATTTTTCACAATGATGTCAGTCTGTTTCAGAAGTTTGGTTGATAGTTACCATGGCATGTAGGTGATCCTAGGATGGTGGGAGGCACAAAAAATAAAGCCCACACACCTGCAGAGCACCCAGGTAAAGACTTAACTATTGTGGTATGCTAGTTAGCAAAAATGAACTGCTGGAAATTAAATTTTCTGTCAGCATGTGAGAAGACCCCATATTTTGAGTAATATTTAGAGGACTGAAGGATCTTGAAAAAGAGAAAGTCTAGCCAATTGTAGTTGCCCTAAATTATATGGCATCTCATTTACATTTTTGCCCCATTATTTATAGTTAGGACTGCTTTTCCACTTCCAGCTTCTATACTTCCGCGAAGTATTAGTATGGCTTATAAACTGAGTTAGGGAACTAAATATTTTATTATCCACTAGCACAAATTATTTCTAAAACAAGATACGTATTTGACCTAAAACACCCCCTCACCCTCCCCCTCAAAAGAAAATAACAAATAAAAAAAGGAGTCATCCAACTCAGAAAAGCCCCATATTGTACGCAGAGAATTCAAACCTGCATACTGATGGAGGTAAGTGAGGGCATGAGCAATATCAATTGAAATTTCCAGCCGCTGATTAAAGTCCAAGATTTTTCCTCGCTTACCTGCCAGGTAAAGCAGAAAATATTTTAATAACTGTAAACAGTTTCAAGTTAGAAACATAACAATTTTAACAGGGCAATAATCTTACCATCCAGATGCTCTCTAAGAGTACCATTGGGAACATACTCAGTAATAATGACACGTTCATTTCCTTTGTCAACATAACCAAGTAATCTTACAAGATTTCTGTGTTCGATTTTAGCCAAAAGCTCCACTTCAGTGCTGAATTCAGTTAGTGAATTACTAAATTGTTCCTGTTCAAGATTTACATGTCAACAAACGGCCACGATGCAAATTTGTGAGAAAATCCTCCACAGAACATAAACATAAAGCCGATTTGGCAAAATTACAAATCCAATTCCCGTAAGATAAGTAATCTTGAGAGTACTTTAAATAAAGATTACGCACACAAGATGGATCATATCATAAGCCATTATACTATTTGAAACATAATTCCTTGTTAATAGCATAGTTCCAAAGCCGACAATTTTCTATAATATTCTGTCAAGTCTAAAATTATTTTGCTCCCATCAATTCTAATAGTACCTCCATAAATTTCTTTAGCCCTTTCTTCCCTTTTTTTAGTCTCAGTTAACTTTTTCTAAAAGGGAAACATAAAATGGGAAGGAAAAAATTAAAAATCCGTCCAACAAAAGAAATAATGAAAGGTGCACTTTGAGAACTTGCACACTGTTTCTGAGCAGTTTCAGGTGAAACAAGGGTTAGACCCACAGTTCAAAACCTATAAAGTTACCAAGTGTCCTATTTTCTGCCATGCATTACTATTAAGCATAATAAGGATGAAAATTTCATGCTCACACATTTATTGAAATAGCTCTATAAATTTTAAGACTACAAATGGCTTCATGGCAATTTTTCACCCTGTATTTTTGCCAAATTTAATGTTATTTTTTTATTTTTTTTTTCATTGAAGTAGGTGTTGGGGGTAACAGAACTACTATCATAATGAAGGCAAGGAAAAGACAAAATTAACAAAAATGAGAATTAAGTCGAAAAGTTTAAGAACTACATATGAATCGCCTCTTTAAACTTGCTGCATAAAAGTTTGCCAAGGAACTGTGAGAACACCATAAAATGCCCCCAGGGGAGGTGAATGAGTGAGCGAATCTTTATCTATTAAAGGGAACTAGCTTTAACCTCCCTTCCTTGTGTGACCTACTCTGCTGGACAAATCCCATTATCCAGTATTTGTCTTCATTATGAGAACCACAATTACATGGGATACCTTCATACCCATGGTCAGAAATGGAAATGTAGTTCTCCAGTTTCCCAAAATTGCCTATAATTAGAAATAAGAAGAAGAAAGAATATTATAAATCCCCCTTTTTTGTAGTCTAAAAGGGTATCTATGAACCACTTTTGTTAACAGAGCTGAAAGGTCCAACCAAGTTTTTGCTAATCTCTAGACCCCAACCAAAAGGATTTGGCCACTCAGAGCAGTAATAGGATATATACTAAAACATATCCTATATCAGTTAATGGGAAGGACTGAAGGACAATACATTTGTTGACCAAACTCTGGACTCATCATCAAATTCATTATCCGAATACTGTTTCGTCCCTCAGAACCTTACCCTTCTCACCCAGGCAGATGATATCAAGGGTGACTCAAGAGGAAAAAAAAATAACATTCAAGCTTTTCTATATATGTATGTGTGTGTGGGTGTCTATATATATAATCTTGGAGCAAGGACTTTAGCTCTTTATCTGAGGGATTGTACAGGAATTAGCATGCCAAACCCACAAGAACTTCCAATAAGGCCTACAAGCTTTGGCACTAACGGTGGGACTTCTCTCTGGGTTGCGGCCAGGGTCTATGAGCTTTCTACAAAGAGATGTCAGACCAAATCCAGTTCTTCTTCTGGAGAGCATAGCCTGGATGGAAATTGACAGGCTCCACCATCTTACTTTACATTTTAAGTGTGATCTTGAAATTCCAATTTCATCGTCTAGGAAAGCCAAACCAACTGGTTCTTTAGTCATTCTTCAAGAAATTTCTAATTATTGTCCCACTTAGGAGTATTAATAAGTTCCAGATCAACAGCTTTTTCTTTTTTTAGCAAGTAAAATCTCCTACTTCCTACTTTAAAGTTTGAGTCAGCATTGTTCTGGCAAAAAAGCTGAAATCCCTCACACAGTCTATAAATTTCCTACTGAGAGAAAACAGCCAATCTTATGCAACCTGCATGAGTAGGTTCAGGATCAAGGAAAGAAGTTCATAAATACCTTCTTTGCTCGCTTAATAGCGACAACCTGACCATCCTGCAACTCAGCTTTGTAGACAGCTCCAAAACCTCCTTCACCTATCTTCATTGATGGGGAGAAATTACGAGTAGCTCTGACAATCTGACTCATATTGAGATGAACTGATCCAACTCTATCCAAGTGTGGGTTCATCTCAAATCGGGGACTAGGTGGCACTCGAAGAGGACTTGCGGCAGGTGCAGAATTTTTTACTAAAGAAGAAGCTGAATCAACTGCAACAACAAATAATATTTAGCAAGCAAAACTACAAACACGCCAAGACAGATTGAAATGCATAATGTAGGGTAAATCTCAATAAATCAATTGGGCAATGAAAATGAGCATTAATGACAGTAAAGTAGACTGAATTCAGAATTGTTGTTGAATTTTTATTCTCATATTCTTTTAAACCTGAAAATTTAAGTTCAATTTGTTCAAACCCGTTATCATAATTATGTAGATACCATTTAACTATGTGCACCTTGAATTGGACATTCTATATACATCCTAGAGCCTTGCCTATATCAAAAAGTCTGTTTTCAACTTAAACGAAAGTAAAATCGGATCATGACAGGAGGATTAATCAAATTATATCCATGAGCTGATTACGCACATTCTATTGTCAGAAATTTAGAGAAATCTAACCACTATCCCAAATCAAAGTTAACTGCAAGAGAGAAGGAGATAAAGCCACTAGTTAACAATTGAACTTTCAACGTTGCAATAAGAGATTTGACATACTTGAAGCTGGTTCCTTTGCAGAGGCAGTTTCAACGGTTACATTCCTTTTTGAACGAGAGCCAGCACAGAGGAAACTGCAATATACAAGCAACATTCCAGATGCAACCATGGTAATGTTCTTCAGGGCAACCCAGGAACTGGAACCATGGTTCTTTTCTTTTCTCATACTTCTTTGACCAAGCAAGCGGAGGGTAGATTGATCAGTTCCCAGATCACGAAGAGATCTTCTCCCTATCTTCCAAGACAATTCCCCTGAAAATTAAAAACTCCAGAAAAATCAAGTAAATAACCAATTTTACCTATAGTGGATAAACAGAAGACATCAAAACTAAGCTGTTTTCATATTAAATCTCACGTCAAAAATCTTCAGTTTTACCTATACTAAAGAACACCCTCAAGACTACAGCAACTACATACCTGAGTAGGTCTCCAAATTACAGTAGTTACTTCCAAGTCTTCCCCATTCTTCCAGACCCAAATTCAAGAAACATCCATTTCTATAGTAGAATTCAAAGGTCTTGCAGAAAGAAACTTTGTCTAATTTGTTCCCGTTTATGTAAAACAATTCATAGTCTAGAGATCTCCTATAGGAAAGCTCATCAGCTCCGCAAACCTTTGACCAAACAACTGAGCCAGAAACACAGGTGCCGGAAAGATTTAATAACACCAATATGCCCAGTCGAACTGTAAATAGTCTCAACCTTGCTATCCACTCATACTTCATTTCTTTAGCTCAGGGAAAAGAACCACCTCCGTATCTATCCGAAAGCTTCCAGGCAGAAGAAATATTCCAAAATAATCCGCACCCAGTTCAACAAATTATCCAAGGAGCGAACCCATGAGGCAGAACTACTTAACACCTAAAACTCAGGATGGAAAAGTAGAATTCAGGGCACGAAGTAAGAAATATATTCCCGCTGAACTCATTCACCCTCCACAGTCGGACCAAATTCTTCAATTCACATAATCAGGAAAGAATTCATAATACCCAAAAGTCATCGTTACCCAATTGAAGGCTCAAGAGGAGAACCTTCTCTAACCCAAGTCAGAACAACAGAAAAGTGAGAAATCCAAATCTTCCGCAGCGAAACCATAGCTGAAAACTCATAGAGAGCAAAGATCAACCAGGTTAAGTGCGTCAGAATTCTCTGGGCATAGCTGAGAAAGGATAAACAACAAACTAGTTATTGAAGAATGGTCAATCAGAGAAAAGCAGAAGCGGCACAGTACAGATGGATATGCTTGGAACAAGCATGAAAAGAAAGGTAAGGACGAAACCCAAGAAAGTAAAGCTGATATAAACTCAGAAACGGATTTTTCTGCAGAAAAAATAAAAAAGAACAGCTCGACAAAACTTTACTTAAAACAATTCGCAATTGACTGCTGCAGACAGTGACGACCTGACTGCTATTCCATACGAGGAGTCAAAGCGCCATTGTCATCGCCTTAACTCACTCCGTTCTGGTCAGTCGCATGTAAATCTACAAGAATATTCACTAACTCCCATCACCATTAGTCTCTCTGACCAAGTTTGTTGACTTTTGATCCTGGCCGTCTGATCTATGGATCTTACTTAATCTGCTTTTCTTGTTAATACGTGTCAAATAATATGATTTGCTTATGATCTGGAACGTAATCGTCGTACTGGCTATTCATTTAGATTTTACCCCAAAAAAAAAATCATTTAAATAGGTCCAAGATTCCCAACCCTATAGATTTTTTTCTTCCACAAATAAAAAAATCAAGCTACCATTATCATGCTGACATGTTATTTTTTAAAAATGTTCTAAAATACTATTTAAATTGGTTGTCCAAATAATTGGATAGAGAAGGTATATTCTAGATAAATTTATTAGTTTAATTTTTTGTTTATTACTGTTTCATTTCATTTTTATTGTATTAGGAATTTGACGTCAGATTAAAAAAATTTGAGATAATCAATATTAAGAAAATGTTTGATTGACTTGGGTTAGAATATGGTGCGTTAATATCTGAATTAGGTTTCATGAATGTAATGTGATTGTCATAAAAAATAATAATAATATAATTGAAAAAATCTTATAAAGAAGGTTTTTTTTTTTTGGGTTGACACCCGTTTATAAATCGGTGGTTCGACCCGCGGGAGATTTTTTGTATCCACAAGGATGGAACCTTTGTGTAAACGAACCAAGCTGCTTACCACTAGGACCAACCCCCGTTTGTCAAAAAAAAAAAAATTAATAAATTATAAAAAAGCTTAGACCCTATAAATTTTTTTGTGGTATTAAATCGTGTGGGATACTATTAAATGTATTTGAAAATTATTTTGAATAGAAAGTAGAAATCCGGGGCTTAGGTAAATCGTGTGGGAAAGCATGCTTTACTGAAAGGGTTTATCTTTATAGTCTTTCCAAGTATTGACTATATTTAAAAAATATAAAAGTTTCATTCACATGCTTGCACGTAGTTGTTGAAAAGAAACTGAGCGTTTTCTTTGTGGGGGCAAACATGTTTTTTTCACGTCAACCTTTTACTTTTGGAGTGGATTAAGGGTAAAATATGTGATTAAGGGCCCGGAGATAAGTGAGGGTGGTCAAAGTATTTTTTTTTCCATGATATTGAATTTTTGAGACCAATTGATAGGAAGGAGCTATTGATGGTCTTAATGCCTCGATGGGAGAGGCTTCGAAGCCATGCCGTTTGCAAGTGCAAGTAAATCATAAAGAATGTAGCCAAGTGGTAATGCCTTCGTATGTTTTCCTTCAAATGCATTGTGGATGCGATGTTTGGGAGGGACAGCTGGTGATTGGGTTGGAGAGGTTATCCAAGATAGCAAAGGGATGTTTTCGGAAAGTTATGTGAAGAGTATTCAAGTTAGGTGGTGGAGACCGAACGGTTAGCAATTTTGGAGGGAGTGTGTTTGGTGGAGAGCTTAGGTACCTAGCCGTGTTATGTGGAGTCTGACTTGATCAAGGCAGTGGGTTTCCTTGAGCCTAATGCTCTATTCAAGAAGTTGTCGTGATGATAGTTAAGTTGAAAGCATTCGGGATGTGGTGGGGTTGTATGGACTTTTTTACTTCAAGCACGTTATACGAGAAACCAGTAAAACAGCTGATTAAATGTAAAAGATGGGACTTTTTGCCCAACAATCATCAATGTTCTTTCTAAATCCCATGGGAATTTCAGGGAAATCCTTGGTTCTAATCTTGTGCCAGCCAGGTTCTGCTTTTGTCCCCCCACTCCCCCTTTTAAAAAAAAAAAAAATTTTAATTAAAATTTCGTGTTATTTTATATGTGCCACTAAATAATAGTTTGCTCGACTTAAAGTCTATTATATACATATACAAACTTTATGTCGATTTCCAAACTTATAAACAAGTGGGGGGAAAAAATAACATTTAAAGTTTTAATATGAACGTTCACCAACCCCTCTCCCCACTTAAAACATACAAGGAGGTTTTTTTTTTTTTTTTTTTTCTTTTTTTGGGGTAAAGTACACGGAGGCTTTTTTTTACTGGGTGTAAAATATATATATATATATATGATACATTTTTTAGGTTTTTGCATTTTGTCTAAGTTGGGCCCAACCTCTTATTTGTGCATATTTTTTATTTTTATTTTTTGGTGTTAAAAGAGGAGTAGCAGTAGCTATGACCTAGAGTCCCTGCTGTTCAATGTTTGGACTTTTTATTCAGAGCATTAGCCATGTGCACTAGCAGCGCAAGCACTGACCCCTTTAGCGGAGCCCACCGAAGGCCTAATACAGTCCACAAAAGCTACAAAAGCCAGTAACGCCCATGCTCATTTCAAAAACCAAACAATTGTCCAATGTAAGAAACAGAGGAATAGAGGGGATTCGAACCTAAGACATGAGAAATACCAAACTACTTGGGAAATCAATATTTCAGTTTGTCCAACTAATGAACTTAAAATATTACAAAAAAACCTAACATTAGTTTTTCTTTTACTTTGACTTTAAAAATACAATTTTGTCCACTTACATTTGAGCCCAACTTAAGTGGACAAAATGATAAAAAATTATAATTATATCAAACAATGTTACAAGTACAAGCATAGTGTGGCGTTACAATATTCTCCCTTTATTTTTTTTGTGAGTAGAAACATTTGATTAATTAGAAAGAGATACAACAGTAGATTGAGGAACATGCTCCTTCAGCCACTGAGTAGACACAGGCCAATCCAACGCAATCTCACTCGTCAGGGCCTCCTGAGCCAAGGAATGAGCTACAGTGTTAGTCTCCCTTTGAACAAAATAAAATTCATATGAAATCAGGACACAAGCCAACCTACGAATATAAGCAACTACATTCTTCAACCTAGTAGGGACTGGAAGAACTAGATGCAGCAGCAAATTTATCACAAAGAGACAGTCTACAATATTCTCCCCTACGTCCAAAGTATGGTTTGCCTTCACTGCCATGTTTTCTATCCATAGTCGCAGATTATAGTCCTAGAAGGTTTCTATTTGTGCTCCTCCAGTGTTACCAATATATTAATATGAATTTGTGCCGGCCATGGCACAAATGTTGGATTTGTATATAGTTGGTCCATTTGTGCATGGTTACTCCATAATTTGTAGAGAACTTTATCATTTTCAATGCCATTCTTTCTAATCCAAGCAATATTCTCGATAGTGTAGCCTTGATCTTGGTCCATATGTAATATCCTCATCCCCAATTTCCCTAGATATAAAACGCATTTGTTACCAAAAAAAATCAAGTTTAATTTTACAATAATAGCAACTAATTCTATTACTTTACAAAAAAATACATGGTATTAATTAGATTTGATCCAACTGAAAGATCCCATCTTCTTCTTCTTCTTTTTCATTGAAAAACCAAGCTGTGTATCAAGTAAGACGGTCTAGTCCATTTGTATTCTTTTTGTTGACCTTTCTGACTGAACATGTTGTGCTCCTCTTGCCTTCATTATCTCCCTCATAACAAAATTCTCATTTATTACTCTTAAAGGATTGCTGAGTAGGTAATAACTCACACATCGTAGTGAAATGTCAACTTTTTAAAAAAATTTTCATTTATTACTCTTAAAGAATTGCTGAGTCGGTAATACGTAGCACCTTTTTTATGAGAGGTCACGGGATTGTGAGAGGTCACGGGATTTGACCTTTTTTATGGTATATGTAATGGTCCTCACCCCTTAATATGAAGCTATCAATTCCCCCATCCCCATCCACAAAAAAAAAGAAGAAAAAAAAACCCTTGAAACTCATCTTTAAAATTTCAACACAACTAAATTGTAAAATTGTGAGCTAACAACCAAGCGGCAATTAACTCTTGGTGGATCGAGATTTATTACACTTTGATGTCTATAGACACTCTGGCCTGGAAGGCCCTGTCAGTGCCAAGTTTGACTGTATGGCCTCTCTCTCCTCTCCCTTGTCGGTGGATTTTCAACTTCTCTCCTCTTCTTTGTTGGCGGATTTTCAGCATCTAACTTGTTCCTCTCGGTTAATGTATGCCTTTTACAAAACATGAAAAGAACATGACTAAGTTGGAGAATTTTACATTTCAATCAACTTTATAATGGTTTCGTATAATGAGAGTACACTAATTCAAACCATGGTGGTGGGAAGCATGATTATGTTTTCACAAAGGGGAAATCAATTCAAGATGGCCTACCTAAAGTTAAAAATTTAGAATGTAAAATATTTAATAAGACAAAATCAAAAGAAAATTTTATATTATAAAAGGCAACACAACCATATAAAGTTAATACGTGTCTCCTAGGAATACAAAAGTCTGGGGGTATGTTTTCCTTATATATGATATATGCTGTCAGCAAGGGTGTAATCCACGACCTCTTTAATGTAAATATTTATTTTGGCTTAGCCGCCCAAAAGCCTTTAAACTTTTTAAACATTGGTAGGGGTATACAATAACCGGGCCCTTCTACCCAAGTGTCTGCTAGAGCATTAGACACTCTTAAAATAAAAAGAAAATTACATACATCAATATCATGACATAGCCTTAAAATGTTTCTTAAAATAAAACAAACATCCCAGTTTAAGACCAAATTAATACCATTTAAGAAGCGGATAATCGATTGATTATCAGAACATATCTGAATGCAACTATATCCACTTTGAATTGCATCATGAAGGCATAAAAAAACTTCACCCATTAAAGAAGACGATTTTTTTTATCCGAAACAGCATGAAGCAGACTTCCACTTGGAGAAATAAAAGTATAACCAATCCCATTTTGCTCTGCAAATGTTGTAAAACTAGCATCACATAATACTGTAAGTACTGTAGATATAGATTGGGAAGACACCTGATTTAAACTGTTGTCCTCTTGTAAAGAATCCACCCTATGAGTCTATGACCATCATTTCCCTTTTTTCTTTTTCTTTCTTGCACTACTGTCAAGAATTCATCTGCAGACTTTTCGCTTGTTAAACCACCACAATCGAAGGAGTGTCATTTTGTTGAAAATCAACAAATTACGAGCAAACCATATATGCCATATTATGAAACCAAATCTCGTACAGATTGCTCGAAACGCCTCCTTACCCAATCGCTGGAAATTCAACCATTCAAAAATAAAATTAGATAAAGAATGAGAGGAACCTGATGTTGGTGAGTACCCAATCGAGTTGCCATACCAAACGATTCTTGCAAAGCTGCACCCCAGAAAAATATGACCCACTATTTCAAGCTTTCCACAACAATTACATGTGGATCTAATGGAACTTGTTTCCTTCACAAGGCGTCTCCAGCTATGATAACAACCACACAACGTCTCCTCAATAATTAGTTGATTTTGGATACGGTTTGGCATGACCAAATGGTCTTCCACACCGATTTCGAAATTGTGGAATCATCACTTCTACGTGAGGCTATTGTTGCCCACCTTTCTTCCTGTAATTTTTTTAACATATGATAACAACTCTTCACCGAAAAAATCTCATTACTAAACTAATTCCGTTTATTATCCTAAAAATAATGTGTTTATTAATAATTAATAAGGTTATTGTAATTAGGTTTTTCTAGTCAAACAATTATTGTAATTAGGTTGATTACAAATGTACGAATTTCTTAAAACCTTTTTCCCCTCTTCAAGGTTTAAAGTATCCCTCGATACTATACGATACTAGTCGATACGTATCCATATTTGACCCAACCGATACGATGCATTTTGATACGTCTCTCTATTAAATTACACTAAAATACATTAACCAGAGCGATACAATACTTGATACAGGACGATAAGTCTCTTAAAATCATCTGACCAATACGATACTCGATACCGATACTTTAAACCTTGCCCCTCTGTATCAAAATCTACATCCATATATAAAATCTGAATACTTTTTTCATGAAAAAATGTCAACAGTAACAGTTTGGTAGTGTTGGGTACTTTATACGAACTATATGTATAGAATTGACAAGCAATTACAGCAATTTCTCTTTGTATTTTGAAATCTTTTATTGCCGACATAATATTAAAAAACTCCTAAAATAGTAATTTAATTTTAAATTCAACCATAAATTAGAAAATGAAAAAATATTCAAAAAATTAGTCAAACCGCATGTAATTAATTAAATTATAACACGATATACATCAGAAAGTGAAATGAGAAAATGGTGCGGGATATTTATGTTATAATGAGAACCGGTAGAATGAGTTGGCACAGTAACTTTATCAACAATCAAGAATTTTATTAGGTCCATTTCTGACAAAGAAATAAACCATCAATTTATCTCTGAATGAAAGACACATGTCCATAGATATATT
Organism: Hakea prostrata; assembly: GCF_041222555.1. Taxonomy (NCBI): domain Eukaryota; kingdom Viridiplantae; phylum Streptophyta; class Magnoliopsida; order Proteales; family Proteaceae; genus Hakea; species Hakea prostrata. The sequence goes on along the minus strand of NC_142601.1, from coordinate 58,506,593 downwards.
TAAAGGTTGAGATAAAAATTAAAAAGTATAAATTTTTTATTTTGACTTAATCTGAATTTTTAAATATGACTGAATGGACATGTGTCCTTCATCCAGATAGAAATGATGGTTCATAAAAATCCCATCAACCGTATAATATCCATTTTCTCCCGAGTTATGGGAAGCTAACAATAAATGTTTAAATTATTTTCCAGCCTTTTTTCACTGACAGTCTTTTTCTCGCTGTTACATTAATTTAAAAAAAAAAAATTCTCATTGTCGCTGTCGCTTTATAAAACGTCTTCGCAGTTCCCTCTCGTCTCTCAATTTTAAAGTCTCTCTTTCTCTCTATTTAGTTATTTGTACAGTACAATACAATCATAAAACCAGAACTGGAAACGAAGTAATAAAACAGTTCCGATCGTTCTCGGTATTCGATTTGTCTTCATTGGTGGTCACATTTCGAGCAGAAAGAGAAAGAAAGCATCAATGGAGGGAAATGACTGGATTAATAGTTACCTGGAAGCAATTCTCGATGTCGGACAAGGAATTGAGAACACCAAGTCGTCTTTGCTGTTGAGGGAGAGAGGCAGATTTAGTCCAACTCGATATTTTGTAGAGGAAGTCATTACTGGTTTCGATGAAACCGATCTCTATCGCTCATGGGTCAAGGTATGATAAAATGTCGTATGAAGTTTCAGTTTGTTCTGATCATTCGCATTTAGGTTTCTGCAGGATTGAAGATGATTGAAATGATTACTTTTTTCACCTCTTTTGTATATACATGTAGGCATCGGCGACAAGGAGTCCGCAGGAGAGGAATACGAGACTGGAGAATATGTGTTGGAGGATTTGGAATTTGGCACGACAAAAGAAGCAGGTTTTGTGGTTTTTTCATCGTTAGATTATTCTGTCATCCTTGAATGTTTACTCTGGTTTGGCTTGTGTGCATCGTGGAGCTAGGTAGTAACGAATACCATTGTTTGGATTCTCTAGTGCTGTTTGCCTGTAGTTTATTAATTGATTGATCATTGGATTGGAAAATCATTTTGTGGTGGGTTTGGCTCCACTTGGATTGTGTTTTTGCTCATAAACATAAACTTGTTAATGGAATGCAGAATCAGATTTTTCAATTCCTCGCTGCTTGTCGTTGTGATTTGTTTTGGTTGAGTTGGGTCATGGATTTATGTCACATGAAAAGAACCCATGATTGATTACTAGTTAGATCTGGTATCTTTATTGGCTGGATTAGTAAATTTTGATCTCTTTAAGCCTTTTTTTCGCTACGACAATGTTGGGGGCAGAGGTGCTTATTTTGAAAGTAACAATTATGGAATTTTGTAGTGATGACATTTTCAAGGTTTTCAAAATTTGAAAATTGAGCAGCAATTTTCTGGATTTAGTGGATAAGTATTTTACATGATCAATTTACAAATTTTCCCTTCCCCTTGGATGATGAACCAATGTGGAGCTAAGGTTTTCAGTCTCCATTGGTTCTTGTTAGGATCAACATAGAATTGAAAGAAATTGGTCAAAGGACATGAGTCAGTTTGACTTAATGGAATCAGCCTGATTTGGTTTGGCTCAATACATGCGGAGTCAGGGTCAATCTGAAGCGGCCGTAGTTGGTTGTGAGTTTAATCAACTGCTTACACTTCAATTTTCAGATCCATATGTGGAGCTACTATTGGTAATCCATTAAATAAAACTAGTGTTATTTAATGAGGTGATAAATATCTATTTTTGCATGCATCGGGACATGTACAATGTGCGTGTGTGAAAGAGATTCTTATATAGGCAGGTACTGTTCTGTTCTTTAGCGATTCCTGTGAATTGAAACTGCTGCACATTTTTGAGTTTTCTCCATGGCAAATGCAAATGGTTCAGCCAGTGAGTGGCTTTGGGTAGTGTTGCAAAAAATCTATTATTAATATCTCCCTCAGTAAAGAGAGAGAAAAAATTATTATTGCAACTACTACTAACAGATTGTTTCATTATTCTGCATTTTATGTGAATTGAAGCAACTTTACGGTTTTTAGATTTGTCAATGCCGAATGCAAATGTCTCTGCCTGGGAGGCTGAGGATAGCGTTGCAAAAGCCTATCCATAAGATCTCCCCGAGTAAAGAGGGCGAAATATTTTTAACATTTGCCTTTTGTATAAATAAACTTTTGCCTTGTGTGAAACAGATTCTTGTAAGGGTTCTAGTAGGTATTGTTTCGTTCTTTTCTGTTTTCTGTGAATTGAAACTACCATTCATTTTCCAGTCTTGTCTACACCAGATAAAAATATTTCTCCCTTTGAAATCAATAAAATCTATCAGTGACATCTTCCTCAGAAAAGAGGGAAGGAAAGAAAACCTTAAACCTTTGCCTTTTTTCTCATGATGATTTGGCCAATTTAGTGTATCTGCATAACTACCTATTATATTGCTTTACAAGATAGTGCTGATACATTACGTACGTACAAGATTGATTAAAGCATTAACTGCATAGCTTTAATGACTCAGTTAGTATAGCCAGTAAACGGCATTAATGAGTTTGCTGCATAAGATATCCTCGTTCTGAGTTAGATTTTGGGTATCGCCAGACATTTCCTATTCTGTACCATTAGGTTTTGCTATTTTTGTTTAAAGCTGGCTATCAAAACCAGCAGAAAAGGGAATCACTTCCTTACCAGTTTGATATATAGTCTGGCTTTTAAAGCTAGGAATTATAGAGGCTAAATGATTTTCCAATTTCATATATGGAATTTTTTTTCTTTTCTTTTGTTCTTTTCCCTTCACTATTGGATATTTTAAGAGCGTGGGCCTTGGTGCAATGATAAGGTTGCTCCATAGTGACCAGTCATGGGTTCGAGTTCTGAAACAGCCTATCCGCAAAAGCAGGCAAGGCTGCATATTAACCTTCCCAGACCCTGTGTGTCTGGAGCCTCATGCAGTTTATGTCCTATTTGAAAATTTAGTTGCCATTTGCAGTACCCATTTCTGTTCATAGTTCATCACAGAGGGTATAGGCTTGTAAGGGATCAAGAAGAAATGAGAGGTCATTTATGGAGTACCAAATCAAGGATTTATAAAGGATGCTAATACATAATGGTATCATACTATATACAATATATCAAACATCTGATGTTTATTCACCCAATGAAAAAAAATCTGAAGTTTGCACACCTTTCTATATTGAATTTCGTCCAAAATAAATAAACCTATCTTCTGATTTAGAGCGTATGCTCCAAGTAGTACATCTGAATCATCTACCAATTGGTGTACTTGGTTCTTCCCTTTTCATTTTGTTCTGTCTACCTACCCCTTTTCTAAAAAACTTAATTTTTAATATGTTTTCAAAACATTCACTCCAACATGTGGTGAAGATTGAACTGAGAATTGAAATGAATAGAAGATAACATGGACAAGCAGGTGTAATCTATCCTTACACAGTTTGGCTATATCCAAGATGTCAAGCATTATGTTGTCATTCTCACTGTCAAAATAATTGGTTTCTACACCTTGGGTCGATGATACAGGAGCCAGAGATCATGTGATAGGTTCATCCTCTTTTTTCTTACATTATTCTCCCATTTCCGGGAAAGATAAGTTTGAATTGTTAATGGTTCTTAGTCTTCCATTATTGGAAAAAGGACCATTCAACATTCTCCATCACTTTCTTTGTCTATAGACTTAAGCCAGTTGGCATCATGATTTTAAGTAGAGTCATGTATACTTAAAATATGTTTTGCATTAGGTACTCTTTTATGATGTACGGTGCAGAGTGTTGGGCTGTTAAAAAGAATCATATAGATAAACTCAGTGTAGCAGAAATGAGGATGCTAAGATGGATGAGTGGCAAAACTAGGATGGATAAGATAATAAACGATCATATTAGAGTTGGTCTGGGAGTTGCTCCCATAAGTGATAAGCTTAGAGAAAGTCGTTTGAGGTGGCACGGCCACGTTCAACGGAGACCTATAAATGCTCCTATATGGAGAAGTGATATAATCCATATTGAAGGAACTAGAAGAGCTAGGGGTAGACCTAAGATAACCTTAGGAGAAGTGGTGAGAAAGGATATGTATAGCTTAGGCCTTGTATCTAGCATGGCCTCGAACAGAACTGATTGGAGGGCAAGAATCCATGTAGCCGACCCCATTTAGTTGGGACAAGGCTTATTGTTGTTGTTGTATTAGGTACTCTTTTCACGCATTCGTATGCTGCAATTAGCTTAGTTTTCCCTAACTACTAGTTAGGTTTAATTACTTTTTCATGTATTCTAACTTCTATCCAATGATTAATATGCACATAATATCGTTCACATCACAGAATAGATGCTTTCTGACGTTTGGAGAGTATATGACTCTTCACTTTTGTCACTTGGTTATACATTGGGTTAGTCCATATGACTCTTCACTTCTATCATTTGGTAGTATATTGGGTTAGTCTCGTAAAAATTTCAGGTAGAGGACTAACGCTCTTCTTATCATCATTCTACACATTTAGGAGAGAGTCCACCTTTGAGCACTTACATAGCGGACCAGAGGTGGATCCTCTTCCTAAACATGTGGCAGTGGGGTGTGTGAGGGGAGCATGGTCCTCTACCCCTGCAGGTAGAGGATTACAACTCCCTTGCGATAGAGGACTCCACTTGTATCTCAATCACAAAATTATAGTCTAAAGCATGGAAGGTTGTCACTTGTCAGTAGAAAACTACCTGAATTTCATCAAATGAAAATGATCGAATATAAAAGGAAATGGCATCATTTGTACTATTTTTTCTGCTAAAAGGTCACTTGTATCAAGAATAGAAAAACAAAAAATTTACATAAAAAAATTACGTTTACAGAATATTGATTGCTCATTCCAAAAGAATATCATGTGATTTTTACATGTCCATTTAATGGTTATTGGGCTCCTTCCTCTTTCTCATATGTTTTGTTGTTTCCCAGATTTGAACCCATGAGCACTTGGTCACACTGAAACCACATGTGGACTAAGACGTGTGATTTTTTAAATACTTATATAGTGAAACTTTCTTTCATGCTACATGTCATTTCTAAGTGAAAATGGATATATAGACACGAACAATAACTGAAGCATCATTTAGTGATATGACAGTTCAGTGTTGAGTTCTCTTTGTTTTTCTTTTAATATCTTGAATAGCATAATTCATGTTGGCTGTGGATGATTGTGGCGAAAAATTGATTCATCCATGTTGTTGTTTTTTGTGATACCTTCAGGTCCTTCACCACTTCACAACAGAGATTGTTGCTATCTCATTACTTATCAAATAAGATCTTTCTCTTTCTTTCTGTTATGCCCTTAAGTTTGTGGTTGAATTGTAAGAATGTAAATGCTTTATTTTTGCTGACAAAAGTTCTTGGTGTGGTTGTATAAGGCTTCATGAGTAGATGTTTTCAGTATGAAATGAAGTTCCAATCAGTGTTTGTTTGATGATTTAAATGGTCAGATATATCATTTCATGGATGGCAATAGGCAATAGGAGAGTTCCTGCAGTAACATAATTCTTGAGCCATTAATTTTATACAAGTAGGATTGATCGTCATTGCTGTTTTTTGTTTTTTATTTCTGATTTGTCTGATCCTAAGGAATATGACCCTTCTTATCAATCACCGTGTTCTAAGAATTCAGATTGATATTCTATTTGAAACCTGCAAATTACACTTGAACTCAGCATATCCCTCATCTCTTTTTCTGATACTTTTGGAAGTAGTCATTTTTTATATCTTTATGCAGCTTGAAGGAGAGCAAGCTCAGCGTATGGCCAAACGCCGTCTTGAGCGTGAAAAAGGTCGCAGAGAGGCAGCTGCTGATATGTCGGAAGACTTGTCAGAAGGAGAGAAAGGAGATGTTGTTGGTGAATTGGTGGCTCATGGTGAAAGCAACAAAGGAAGAATGCGTAGAGTCAGTTCAGTAGATGTTATGGAGAACTGGGCTAGTCAACAAAAGGAAAAGAAGTTGTACCTTGTCTTGATTAGGTATGGATTAACATTTTATGCTCAACCTTTCTGTTTCAGATAATTAGCAGTTTATTATATTTGTCTGTTTTGAACAGCTACTAGCTTGGTTGGTTGGAGGCTTGCCAGTTTGAGTGCATGCCACCAAGAGTTCATGAGTTCGACTCTCCTAGTCATATTTATTCCCTTAAAAGGGCAACCTTCCCTCCCTACCTCACTCTCCCCTCCTCAGTAGTTATAGCCTTACAGGTTCTTTTGGTTCGTGTTAGCCTTCCCTTTGTAGCTAGTAGATTAGACTAATCCAACCTAAAAAGAAAGATCAAGCTAAACTCCTCAATACACAGCAAAACAAAACCAAAATGTAGCAAGGGAGCCATGACTGACCCATCCCCCTCTTTCCCTCCTCCTCTGTCACCTGATCAAAGCCCTCCTGCGACCACCTCCACCCAGCCATCCCCTTCTTCCCCCACCACCTGAATCCTCCCATCTCCCTAACCATGGCTTCCCTTTGCGCTGGATTCCCCCCTCCATTGTCTTGGCCAAGTCTCCGTAGTATGCCTAGAAAGTGTTCTTGACAAGGAAGTCTCCAAGTGGAACAGGTTGATCTTGCCCTCCTTTCCACATTGTCAAAGACTCGCTTGGTAAGCAATGGAAGCCCTTCAGATCCTCGGAAACTATCCTCCTTGAGATTTTTCTTTTTCAAGTTCTCAGTTATGGATGACCTTCATAGAGCCCTTAAAGCGAGTCCTTGGATGGTTGGCAAGAAACCATTGTTTCTCAGGCAATGGCACCATAGGGTTCAACTTAAGAATCACTCTTCCCTTCCTCTCTGGGTTTCCTTCTCAGGCTTACCTCTCCACTTTTGGAGTGGTGAGGGATTGAATCTCGTCGGCTTAGCATTGGGAACCCCCTCTCTTCTCTACTGCCAGAACGATGAAGCAAAATAGACTCTCATTTGCGGTTATATGATTGATGTCTCAGCTGAGACCCTGTCCCCTCTTCTATCTCAATCGTTGAAGACAATGACCACTGCTTCAATCAAGTAGTGAGAATGGAAACCTTCTTGATACTTGTGCAGCAAAATTGTTGGGCACAATTCTTGTGGGAAAGACCTAACAGAAATTGGATGAGGTTCTCCCTCTGCCGCCCCAATCTTGCTTGTTCCTCCCTTTTCTGCCCCTATTAGATCTCTTAGGGAGCCTCTGAGGGCTAGGGTGGATGTTTTCACTTACCATAGGAGCCATGGAGAGATAAATCAATGCTAGTACAAGCCCCGCATCTTTCCCACCTTTTTACAATGCAGATGATGCCCCCTACCCTGCTGACATTCTAACCACCCTGTGACCTCTCAACCTTTTTCCTCTCTTCTTGCTAACCACCCCTCCTCCATTCACTGCTACCCTTGTCGCACCCCAACCAGCCGGATCCGGTCATACCCGAATACCCATGGGGGTGATACACCGCAAGACCTAGGTTCAGTGACAATTCAATACAACATGTGATATAGTAAAATCAAACGGACAAGAATAAATCAAGTTTCACATATAAAGCTATCAAACTTGAAATAATGGTTACAATCATCCATTACTTCAAATCAAAAGTTATAACATTAGAGTTTTGAAAAGAAAAGATGATGGTTTTCTTTGCAGTGGAAAATAAACTAGACTAATTCTCTAATGGAATTCAACCCCATAAGGATAGTCTTGACACTGGCATGAAGCTCCATGCAAGTTTACATCTTCTTCAATTGCTCCCTCGATAAAGTTTGCCGACGATGAATGCTCCACTTAGAAAGAGTCCTCATAACCTACAGTATATTCTAATAGAAACAAACATATAAAAGGAATGAGTTCAACAGAACTCAGTGAGGTCAACTCAACACATATCATGCATCGTTCACAAGATTCCACACCACACATATAACATGAATATCGATAATGTAATTTTTATGATAATGATATGATATATGAATGTTTATGATATTATGCTTCTAACTCTATCATGAAATCTCTATGGTAGACATAAGTTTATACACCAATCTCCTTTGTGCGGTCTCATCACTCTTCTCTCAAGGCACTAAAGCACGTCTGTTGGGTTCTCCACGATTGTTGGGTAAAGTCCTGTTAAGCCATGGTTGGGGTATAGGTCACCACCTCTCATATCACTGTTTGGTATGAGATTTGGCGCGTGTCAAGAATAATCCTAGGCCCAATGCAAAGTCATATGGTCTCGTATTACATGTGGTATAGATACTTCCCCTATGGCACCAACCAACTCGGTTCAGTGTCCAATATCTCCCCTCATGCCTAGTGCCCTTTTGGTTTGATACTTTCCCACCAATGAATGGAATCCTCAACGGGAGGCATCTGTTGGACCCCATTCCTTAACCCAACGGTCATCCACATATAATGGACAGGATGCTCTCCATGTCCTCTCATGGGTTGGTTATCGGTCTTGAGCGCCCAAGAGCCCTTATTTATTATATGCAACCTTACCTCTCTATGATGATAGTGGGTCTGCTTGACACTTAGGACTCAGCCACTAACATCACTAGTTAACCGGCTTCAATACCCCTGCCGAAAGGAGAGTAGTACTCATGAGGTCACCTAGCCAAACATTTATAGACATGCCCTATGTATGTCAACAAATAATCAGGGAAAGCGCCAAGGGCACCATAGGAATGCGTCCCATATCACATCCACTGGTGTCCAATGATAGAAACGCCAAAGGAGCATTCCCCATTCCCTAATCACAACCTAAGCAATCGCATAAGGTCACTAGGGCAATGGGCAAACCCACAATCCTAGTAAGCAACATAAAATAAAAGGAGTAATTTAATTCAACATCATAAATATATTTTCATATCAATAATTTAAGATTTAAAAATAAAAGAAAAACTCAATCCATCCAATCTCATCCATCTCATACATCTCATACATTCTCATATCACCATTCAAAGGATATTGAAAAATAGAAGACATAATCACAAGATAATACTAAAACAAGTCAAGATATCGATAGTAAAAATTAACTAACATCATTATACATGTAATATAAGGTTAAGTATATTCCTCACCTTTCACTTTGGTTTTGTTCTCCAAAGTCCCTAAATTCACTCCCACAGTTTGGTGACTAAAGATACGTAAACCTATTCATGCAAGAAATTAATAATCACAAATTAGAGTCAATTTGGATTTCAAAGGATATCCCAAATCTTCCCACGAAAACAGAATCTTGACCGCTAGTTTAAAAAGGGTAGTTCTTAACCTCATTAGTGAATGGTCTCTAATTTGCCACCGATTCGAAGTCTAATCGAAACGAAACTTTGGGAAAGTCTAATCGGTAACAAAAGGATCCTACGGGTACCTTTAATTTGATCTAATTTAATACTAGATCAAAAAGCCCCAAATTTGGCTCTCCTAAATCACCCGTGGGCGACTCAAGAGAATCAAAATGCGAATTTTTTTGCAATGGGATGTACCACTACTCTCATACTAAAGAGCAACCTCAATACAAGAAAACAAGACCATCCAATAAACCTAATACTCTTCCTTTTCAAGATCTCACAAAAGAAATGAAGAGAAATTCTTACAAACTATGTTTAAAGAGAAGGGTTTAAGAATTCTAACCTTTCCTATCGTTCCGGTAATGATCACGGAGCACCTTTGATTGGATGGGATCTCCTCTTCTCTTTGGTTTCTCCTCTTCCCAAAGCCTCTGCCTCATTCTAGCATAAAAAAATGCGTTTTGGGGTGAGTTACAACCTAAAATAGGGTTTAAAAACCCGAAATCCCGATTCTGCCCCGTAACTGAAAAAGGGGTGGGGGGTTGGTTCACACAACCGGCCCAACCGACCGGTCCATGGTTGAACCCCATCCGAACTCCGATTTCAGTGATTTTTTGTTTGATGGAAAGGACTTTCGACGATCTTCGTTTGGATAACTTAATCTCGTCAAGTGGACTCTCCATCGTCGATCTATGGACGTTCCAAAATCACCCTTTTTACGCCATCGTGATTGATCTTCTCTCTTCTCTTAAACTCTAGGAGAGTTGTTGAGTCATCACAAGGGTCATCCACCAACATTGGTTCCATTTCCAATCCTTCGGGCTTGACTTGAATGGCCCACAGTTGTCGCTGACTCGAGGCCCGGGTTCTCGGTCTTGAAACCACGAGTTATAGGGGTAGAAATCCATGGGATTTCACAACCCTGCCTCCCCCTTCTCTCTCTTCTCTTCCTCCTGCAACTTGCTCCTGTTCGCTCGCTTTTCACATCCCAGAAATCCCTCTATATTGTGGCCCCAATTCAAATCTTTCCCTTCTTCTCGTGAGTTGCGCCCACTCGGTATTGGGCCAACCCTCTTGTAGGCCCAACTCCCTCCTTGGCCCACCCTCTAACTTCTCCTGTCCTGTTTCTATTTCTAGGCCTGCTGACCCATTTTGGACTCCTTGGCCATTTCTTCCCTACTTCTCTTTCACTGCCTAGGGGTCAATCCCACCTTCCTCCCCCTAGCCCTCATAGCCTTGTCCCTCCCCCCGTGGCCCATCTCACCCTCTCTCCATCTTCCAGTCGTCCTCCTCCACCGTCCCTTGTATGGCCCTTCCTCCCTTGTCCTCAAACCTGTTTTCTCCCTTGGGCAATGACTCCTGTAACTTTGACCTTGAGGACGACTCCTCTCCCTCCGTCCCCTTCGGAATTGTAGGTGTGGTACCCGGTCCACCTGAGGTTGTCACCACCATGACCAAGATTTTGTTGTGGAGCTCCATTCTTCCAAGAAGAAGAAGAAGAAAAATGAAAAACACTAACCTCTCTCTGTGTTTGTCCCAGCTTTTGGCCTTGAATTTTTTTTTGTTTTGCTTTGTAATTTCGTGTGATTGCTTTGCTTAGTGTCATTTGGCTTTGTTAGGCTTAGCCTTTGCTTCTTGTATCTCTGCTCCCCCCCCCCCCCCTTTTCTCCTTTTGGTCAATGAATTTTTTCATTTATCCAAAAAAATATATTATCCATTGGTGCAGTTATTCAATGTTGCATTCCTACAATTGAATGTGATATCCATTTAAGATTTGTTGAGCATTTCATTATTTTTACTTCTACTTACTGAACTGATATTCAGCCTAATCCTCACTAAATGGGTCAGCTACATAATGGGGAACAGAACAGAGAAGAAAGAAGGACAAAGAAGATAGGGGGAAGAAGGGAAAATCTTAGAAGAATTAGTCTTGAAGAAGAGGAAGAGAGAGAAGGACATTCATAAGAAAAAGAAGAAGAAGAAAAGAGGAGAGAAGAGGGGGGGGGGGGCTGCAAACGCACAAGCCCAAGCTTTACTTCATTTTTTTCTATTTCATCCTCAATAAGCTGATTACAAGTGTTTAAATAAGAAAAGAGACATACTTCAATACGAAAACAACTATAGTAGGACTCTAGGTAATTTAAAACCAACAAAAAACTGATCATACTAAGATGCTTAGGAATTTAAAACTGACTAAAACTGATCTTAGATTTCCACCTGAATTAAAAATCTAATCACATAATTATTCCAATAAATAAATAACAAAATTCTAAATTATCTCTAAAACTCCAGTGAAACAGTTCCTATGTTATCTCCTTGCAAGCTGGACTTTGGGCCCACCAAATTTGAATCTATCTCCATGCAAGCTAGACTTGGGGCCCCCCAAATATGAAATTTATCATCTAGGTTACTGTTCACATTAATGTAGCGTGCATAGTAATTCTAGTTGTGCTGCATCACTACATGGATCCGCATTCAAATAATTTGTAGAATTCAAAGTTCCCACTTCCCAGATATCAATCATTTTTATGGAACACTTCCTGCAATGTAAAAAGGGTTTTTGGGTTTGCTGCAATTTATGTTTCTGGAACTACCTTTTCATTCTGATACTGGGTTGTTATTTAAATTTATTTGATATCCATGATGATGTTTTTAACCATCAGTGGTCATGCAGCCTCCATGGCCTAATACGGGGCGAAAATATGGAGCTTGGGCGTGATTCTGATACTGGTGGTCAGGTAGCATTTGATCATTAAACACTATTCCCAAAGTCCTTGTTGATGTACATTTTTTTAATAATTCGTTGATGCTTCTATCAGTATTCAGGTACTGGCATAGAAACCTGAATTTTTCTCCTTTTGTTAGGTCAAATATGTTGTGGAACTTGCAAGGGCTTTAGGCACAATGCCTGGTGTTTATCGGGTTGATTTGTTGACGAGACAAGTGTCAGCACCTGATGTAGATTGGAGTTATGGTGAACCAACAGAGATGCTGACCTCAAGAAACTCTGATGTTTTCACAGATGACATGGGAGAAAGTAGTGGTGCTTATATTGTCCGTATACCATTTGGGCCAAAGGATAAATATATTGAGAAGGAACTTTTGTGGCCTCACATTCCTGAATTTGTTGATGGTGCTCTTAACCATTTACTTCAGATGTCTAAGGTTCTGGGAGAACAGATTGGTGGGGGGGAACCTGTCTGGCCTGCTGCCATCCATGGGCATTATGCAGATGCAGGTGATTCCGCTGCTCTTCTGTCTGGGGCTTTGAATGTTCCAATGATTTTCACAGGCCACTCACTAGGTCGTGATAAGCTTGAACAACTTCTGAAACAAGGGCGCATGTCCAAGGATGAAATAAATTCCACATACAAAATAATGCGCCGGATAGAGGGTGAAGAGATATCTCTTGATGCCTCTGAAATAGTAATCACCAGTACAAAACAGGAGATAGAAGAGCAATGGCGTTTGTATGATGGTTTTGATCCAATATTAGAACGCAAACTGCGAGCAAGGATCAAGCGTGGTGTTAGCTGTTATGGCAGGTTCATGCCTCGCATGATTGTAAGTACCTGACTGGCATTTTTTAATATCTGTATGGTTCAATATGACTAATAAAGTCATTTAATGCCTTTAAGTAAGCTTGAATTTATCTCATACTTCATGGCAACTAGTTCAGCTGTAGGAGAACTGTACAACAAAATGGTCCTAACTTGTAAAGTCAATATCAACAGGTTATTCCTCCTGGAATGGAGTTCAATCATATTGTTCCACATGACGGTGATATGGACGGAGAAACAGAAGGAAATGAAGTTAATCCATCTTCCCCAGATCCGCCTATTTGGCCTGAGGTTCTAATTTTTTATAATCCCCTTTTTTCCATTCTTTCTGATTCATGACTGACTGAGTTTCAATGATGATAATTTATTTTGGATTCTACAGTTGCAATTGGTTTTTGAATGAAGAACTTGGGCCTAGGCAGTTTATTAATATTATCCTTCTGTGTTTTTCCTGCACTTATTGGAGCAACTCCTAGACCACTTCTAATATGCTTATTCCTTATCCTTTCTACTTATCAATGAGGATGCTAAGATGGGTGAGTGGCAAAATTAGGAAGGATAAGATAAGTAATGATCATATTAGAGGTGGCCTAGGAGTTTCTCTCATAAGTGATAAGCTACGAGAAAGTCGTTTGAGGTGGCATGGGCCGCATGGCCATGTTCAATGGAGGCCTATAAATGCCCCTATACTGAGAAATGATTTAATCCAAATTGAAGGAACTAGGAGAGCTAGAGGCAGACCTAAGATAACCTTAAGAGAAGTGGTGAGAAAGGATATGCATAGCTTAGGCCTTGTATCTAGCATGGCCTCAAAGAGAACTGATTGGAGGGCAAGAATCCATGTAGCCGACCCCATTTAGTTGGGAAAAGGCTTATTGTTGTTGTGTTACTCTTGTGCTTATAATGTCATTTTTGAATGGGATGAGATTTTATTTTGCAGATAATGCGCTTCTTTACCAATCCACGCAAGCCTATGATACTTGCCCTTGCTAGAGCAGACCCTAAAAAGAATATTACAACTCTGGTCAAAGCATTTGGAGAATGTCGCCCATTGAGAGAGCTTGCTAATCTTGTAAAATTTTATGTTCAAAACACATTTGTCGCTTGTTTAGTGGGTAGATGCTGATTATTTTTCATAAGAGCTGAACCAAGTTATTCTTCCATTTTCTTTTGTTTCAGACATTAATAATGGGGAACAGAGATTCTATTGATGAAATGTCCAGCACAAATGCTTCTGTTCTTATGACAATATTTAAGCTGATTGATAAATATGATATGTATGGTCAAGTAGCGTATCCTAAGCACCACAAGCAGTCTGATGTTCCTGACATTTACCGTCTGGCAGCAAAGACGAAGGTACTTCTATTTTTTTCCCTATGTTTCTTGTATCGTGTTCTTTTGTCCATTTCAATTAATAGTTCTTTCTGGAGTAGCTCAATTTGTTGGGATTTTTTTACCCTTGTGCATGCTTAGGTATCGGGGTTAAAGTTATTCTACATATGTGGTGAAGTTTATATGTTTATAATCTAGAGATTTAGGAGAAACATCACATCGATGATGACTTGTGACCTTTTAAGGGGCCTTGGGCTGAAAATCCAACTATTCCGTGTTTATGAGCTAAACAGAGGAAAGTATATATTGCCACCTGAGATTATGCAAAGTCAATTGATTCTCATTATTAACAAATATTGGAGAATCAAGTAACATAAAAGCCCTATTTTCTTGGTTCTGTCTTATCCATACTTACCGAGGTTGGGCATAATGTGATCATACTATCTTAGACGAACATTGGGTGGCTAGATGTCAGAATTGTGTCTTTTGACCAAAGCACATAGATCTGTCTAGTGGGAATTTTAAGTTAAACTTCGTTTAGATTGCAATCATATGGGGTGGATATAATTGAGAAGGAAGATTAGAAAATTTGTATCTTCACAGTAGTATATGAGTTGTATTCTAGGAAATACAGAACTTTGTGAGGGTGAAGTGTCAACAGAAACTTCTTGCAGAGGGGAAAAACTTTCTGATCCAGGAGCGCAATATTAACAAATGAGGTATTGCTAAACACTTTATTTCCATGTATGTGTGTGTTTCTTTTGGAGGACGTTCTGTCTGTTTGCCTCTCTCTTTCTCTTTTATTCTCGACGCAACCCAAAGACAAATGCTCCTGGCTACCCTTGGTGTCATTTATGATGTTAATTGAGCAGATCATGCTTGATTGCATTTTAACCATTCCAAAAGGAAGATTAAACTGGAAGTGCAGTTACAAGTATCTGAAGGGTATAAGCTTTCTTTTTAAAATAAATAAAAGTTTATTATCAAAGAAGAATTAAGGTAATGCACTCCGATAATACAATGGCCAAATCCTCTAAATTCCAAACGAAACAGAATCAATAAAACTACGAATGACCAAACCCATCAAAAGTCAAGAGGAGCATCCACATGATTATCAAGTTTACTGAAAAAAAGTTGACTTATCCTGGAGAGCTGTAAAGTGAATATTGTTTCTCACATGATTTTACGAATCAAAGTTCTGGAAGCATCAAGAAAATATCTGAACTAAGATCTGAAAAATAGAACATTTTGAATAAGGAAGTGCTGAATATGATAATAGTTGGAATAGAATAGTTTGCACATTGAGGAACTTTTTTTGGGATGAATAAAGATCAACTGAAAGGAGAGAAGGTGGGGGGGGGGGGGAGTGAGAAATACCAGAAATGCCGTGGCTTATTGAAAACAACAAGGCTCTAAGCCAAAAAGAAAGACAAAGAAGAGGGAACTAGGCATTAAAGATCGGGACCAAACAGCCAAGGCAAAGTCAAGAACATACTACTTTTTCCTATTATTCTTCTTCTTCTTCCTGGAAGACTTGAGCTCAACAATGAAGTCTTTGTCAAGGTAGTGGCGCCCTTTAGTTACTAGCGGAGAGGAAGGGATATCTGTGTTGGAAGAACCCTCAAGACTCGTAGACGATGCCACCCAAATTCGCCAAAATAGGATCACGATTAGACTCTGAGGCCACAACCGAAGGGGAGGAAAGGGAATAAGTGGGGGGGTCGAGCCCACAAAAGGGGAAAGGGGAGGGGGAGTTGGGATGGGCCATGCCCGAAGTGGGGGGAGGTGAAGGGGACATAGGGGGAGGGGGTGGGGATGGTTAAAGAAGGAGGACGACGGATGGGAGGGTTGACTGCAGGGGAAAGTGACTACTTTGTAGAGGAATGAATCTGCTCAACAATTACATAAGAACTAAAGTAGAAAGTATCTAAATTAGAAGCTAAATTGCATTTTGGAATTAGGCTTGCCAATAATGCAAATTAGAAATGGCTGATTAAGGAAACTACTAAGGCTGCAATGTTGGTAACTAAACTGCAGTTGAACGTTGCGTGTGAGCCTACCAAAATCTTCGAGGAATATTCTTAACAAAACAACACTGTTTTGGCATCTCATCTTAATGTTTTGTCTTACTGGAGCATTCCTATTTGACTGGACAAAATTGAGGGGGGGGTGGTGGTGGTGGCAACGGGACCTTCTAGTTGGGCCAGCTGGCCTCTGGCTGGTTCATTCCTTTGATGGTACGAGTCTGCAGACTGCAGGTTCTACGTCAATTTATGCTTGGACCTTGGTATTTTCCCTCCAAGTATCACAATCCTTTCTGGTTTCCAGTTCTTCATTCTTAGTACTGTTCCAACATTACTTTGTCAATTTATAAATGCTTCTGAAAACACATTAAGTACAAACACAGAAAACACGCATGCTGTTGGAACTCATGTCTAATCTTGGTTTTGCAGGGTGTTTTCATCAATCCGGCTTTCATTGAGCCATTTGGGCTTACTTTAATAGAGGTTTGGATCTGTATTAATGTTGTAAGGGCTCTTTTGCTTTGCAAGTTAATTTATTATAGATACTAATGTAGGTTTTGCACACTCACTTGACAGGCTGCAGCTTATGGTTTACCTATGGTGGCCACAAAGAATGGTGGTCCTGTTGATATACATCGGGTATGCCATGAAGTTGGTCCTATGATATTGTTCAGAATAAGTGGTTTTTATCCATTTTTGTTATCTGTATAGATATGAAGTTTTATTATAAACTTTGTTGCAGGTTCTTGACAATGGTCTCCTTGTTGATCCTCATAATCAGCAGTCTATTGCTGATGCTCTACTGAAGCTTGTTGCTGATAAGCAACTCTGGGCAAAATGTCGGCAGAATGGTTTGAAAAATATTCACCTTTACTCATGGCCGGAACATTGTAAGCATTATCTATCTCGGATAGCCACTTGTAGGACAAGGCACCCACAATGGCAGAGAAATGATGACGAGAATGGAAGTTCAGACTCGGATTCACAAGGTGATTCCCTAAGAGATATACAGGATATATCTCTGAACCTAAAGCTTTCATTGGATGGTGAAAAAGGCGAAGATGGTGCTACTCTTGATAGTGCTTTGGATGCTGAAGAAACTTCTGCTGACCGGAAGAGTAAGGTAGAGAGTGCTGTTTTGACATGGTCAAAGGGTGTTCTAAGGGAGACCAAGAAGTCTGGGAGCACTGAGAAAGCAGACCAGAATACCATGGTTGGTAAATTTCCAGCATTGAGAATGAGGAAATACATTTTTGTCATTGCTGTGGACTCTGATACAAGTACAGAGCTGCTCGAATACATACAAAAGGTTTTCAAGGCTGCAGGGATGGCTAGAACTTCTGGCTCTGTAGGGTTCATATTGTCAACTGCCCTGACCATATCTGAGATACAAACTCTTCTCCTCTCAGGAGGTTTGAGTGCAACTGATTTTGATGCTTTCATCTGCAACAGTGGTAGTGAAATTTACTATCCATCTTCAACTTCTGGGGATCACCCTTCTGAGTTTCCTTTTGTAGTTGACTCAGATTATTATTTACACATTGAATTTCGTTGGGATGGAGATTGGTTGAGAAAGACACTGATTCGTTGGGCTACTTCAATTATTGATAAAAAGGGAGGAAATGAAGAACAGATTCTTACTGAAGATGAACAAAGGACCACCTCATATTGCCTTGCCTTTAATGTGAAAAACACACCATTGGTAAATTCATTTTCCTCTTTGGAAATTTTTTTATTTGAAGGAAAATATTGTTACATCTGCAATGAGTTGAAGATGTGAGGGAATTCCTGATGAGTAAGTTCAAAACTGTATGTTATACAGCATAAGGGGTGGATTTATATTCTTTTGGCTCAGAGGATGTGCATGATGCAATAAAAAATGACAGAGAATTGTTTTTTAGGTTAACAAAATAACTGATTATGTTCTTCATTTTGGTTTTTACAGGTCCCTTCCGTTAAGGAGCTCCGGAAATTGTTGAGAATTCAGGCTCTTCGATGTCATGTTATATACTGTCAAAATGGCACCAAGCTGCATGCAATTCCTGTACTGGCTTCTCGTTCTCAAGCTCTGAGGTATGTAAGTTTAAATTTACCATTTTAGGAATATGAAGTTCAGAAGATGCTAGTAAATCTGTAGAGAGAGCAGTCTGCAATAATAATATTTATTATTATTACTCAGTGTAGCAGAAATGAGGATGTTAAGATGGATGAGTGGCAAAACTAGGATGGATAAGATAAGAAATGATCATATTAGAGTTGGTCGGGGAGTTGCTCCCATAAGTGATAAGCTTCGGCCATGTTCAATGGAGACCTATAAATGCCCCTGTACGGAGAAGTGATATTATCCATATTGAAGGAACTAGAAGAGATAGGGGTAGACCTAAGATAACCTTAGGAGAAGTGGTGAGAAAGGATATGTATAGCTTAGGCCTTGTATCTAGCATGGCCTCGAATAGAAATGATTGGAGGGCAAGAATCCATGTAGCCGACCCCATTTAGTTGGGACAAGGCTTATTGTTGTTGTTGTTGTTGTTGTACAGGTCCATCTTCCCTTGTATATATAAAACACTAACAAGAGATTTGAATAGAGGACTAAAGTACCCACTGTTCATGTTGTTATTCTTCACATGAATAGTAACTCATGAACAATACTAACAGTGAAGTGAACCTCAAAGGTTTAAATTACCCCTGGTATCTCATCACTCCACCTCAAGCTAGAGCAGATATATCATGGATGCTTAGCTTGTTACAAACAAGTGCAAAGACTAGGGGCAAACAAAAGCTTTGTAAACATGCCAGCTAATCGATCTGTGGAAGAAACAAAAGGAGTCTCAACTAGGTTCTTCATAACTGCATCGTGGACAAAGTACAATCCACTTCAATGTGCTTGGTCCAATCATGACACATAGATTACCTGTCAGAATAGATCTTGGTGTAGGCACAAGAAAACCCATCTCACAAAGTAGAGGTCTTCTTACCAAAAAGAAAAAGAAAAAGCTAGAGATCTTGGTGTAGGCACAAGAAAACCCATTTCAAGAAGTAGAGATCTTGTTACCCAAAAAAAAAAAAAAAGAAGTAGCAATCTGAGCCACATCAATCATCACCTCAGTTGTTGTATGAGCCATGACTATGTACTCTACTTCAGCATTCCGCAATCCGCCTAGCTATTATTGTTAGTTTCGTACTTGAGCATGTAAACAAATTACCTTCACGAAATGTACAACATCTTGTAGTCAAACGATGACGAATCTAGCTCAGTCAGTCAAGTCCGAAATGAGATGCTGTATTTGGACTTCATTCCAAAATCACTCTCTGATCTCCTTTTTAACAAATAAACCATGTCATTTTGTGACCCGAATTCTTGTACTTGACTTCAAAGATGGGTCCGCATTGAAATACTTGGGTGGGCGACCTGAATGACCCAATTTTGGAGATCTGTGATGGAAGCAAAGGGCTTGACCCGATTGATCGACCTGTTTACTACCTTACATTTGTCAACGAGGTCAAAGTGAGATTTGGGATTTTTTGCCTTTGGGTTTTGGGTGAAGTTCTTGTGACGCCATTCTATCGTTGGTTGAGAGATCTCCATTCTTTTTTTTCGTCTACATGGTGGAAAGTTCTTCTTCTCCCGTTGACGTAGCACGCCACATTTGTGTGTAAACCATGTTAAATCTTTGTGTTCTTTGTTTTGTTTTTGTTACAATACATGATTTCATGGTGTTTGTTTTAACAAGCCATTATTGCCTTAACCTGATTCCAACACCACCACCATTGTCCTACTGCTGTTATTGCTTTCATTTGCTAGTTTTGCTGAGCCAAAAGAAAGTATTCATTGAGGTTCAATCCTTTTTTTGTCCATAGTTCTTGAATTATGTAATATTTGGAAAAAGGACTTGCTTGATGTGATCCACATTGGCTGTTCATTGTTCCTCATATATAATATTATTCTCAGGAGAGCTATAAGCAAATAACTAATGAATATAACTCATGATTCAGGGCACTCTCCCTATTGTGATTAGAAACACCAAAAGACTGGATAAGACTGGATGCCAACTTTACTGAAGGAGTGTAGACATAAATACTGTATATGTACTCAATTACCACCTGCCTCAAATGGAAGACATTTTAACCTTACCAATTCTTTGAGGTAGATCCCTATAATCAGACGCAGAACTAGATCTAACCCAAGCGTTTGCTTCTTCCTTTTTTTCCTCCATGACAAGATTGCCACCAAGGCACCAATAGATGTTATACTCCTTTTTCTGTTAGAACCAATTCAGTCTACACTGGAAAAAAAGAAGAAAAAAAACCAGATCAATATGTCCTTAAGCCGATAAATGAGTCCTTTTCCTGGAGCCCTCTTCAGGTACCTTAGATATGGTATGCTGTCTCCCGGTGAGTCTTCTTAGGTGATCAGTAAGCTGGCTGATAACACCAACATCTAGGGATATATCAGGTCCAACAATAGTCATATAAATTAATTTCCCAACTGATGCCTGTACAGGTGCTTGTCCCAAACTTTTGGTTTGATCCACAAGAATATCAACCGTTTTAGAAGCAAGCATGCTAGTCCTAGATTATGAGGTCTGACACATTTTCTTTATGATAGACTAACACCTTTCTTAGTCCATATTACCAAGAACCTCAAGGTATTTCAAATTTTTTGTTTGAAAGTGTTAACATAGGTAAGTTTTTACCTCTGTAATCTATTTGCATCATCCACAAGTAAAATAATGTTGTCGACATGCACAATCAAAACAAGCATTCTAGATTTCCAGCACTAAACAAAGATAGAGTCACCAGAATAACATTGTGAGAATCCAAACTAACAAATGTACTGAACTTGTTGAACCAAGCTCCAGGAGACTCTTGAGAACCATAAATTGGGATGGGTAATTTAAAGACTTGATGACAGTTCTCCTCAGGGCAACATACCCTAGAGGTTGCTCCTACTCATGGAGATCACCATATAAGAAACCATTCTTAATGTCCGACCAGTATGATGACCAGTCCAAGAAAGGAGACATTCAAAATAATTCACACCAAAGTTCCTCTGCAGCCAACTGTGCCCTGAACTATCAACTTAGCCATCTGAATTTTGCATAATTACTTCCAATGACACCACAAAAATCTTTTCCTGGAGGCAAGCCCACTTGGAGGTCCATGTTTTTCTAGATTTTAAGGCATCCATTTCCATTTTGGTTATTAACTTCCCCCAAGGTGAAAGAAATCCTCATAGTAATTTTCAGGAATGGGGTCATGAGACAACGAGAAAGCAGTCAAAGGATTTCTGAGTACAAATAAGTACGTTTGTGATGAGCAGTTGGTATGTCACCGGCAGGTGTGGAAGTGAGAGCTTCAGTTTGAGGTTCTGAGTATTCTGACTGGGTAGCAGGCTGTGGGCAGAAAACATTTGGGGGGAGGGGGGGGGGTAGACAGAATAGTGGCTGGAGTATCATGGATGGGAGACTCAGCATCCAAAAAAAAAATCTGAGGGAAATGAATAAAACATTGACTACGAGCAAATTTAAACAATGAAAGAAGCTAACTAAACAGTAAGATATCACGATGAACTCTAAACAAAGAAAGAAGCTAACTAAACAATAACATAAAACGATGGAGGAACTCCCACTATCGTGATTTCGACAAAAACACTCAATAGCATTGATACCAACTGTACTGAGGGGATCAAACATAAATATCTCTGTGGTATGTGTATGAAACCCGTTCCATCTCTGCTGAAAGTTGTAGAGCTCTAGTAAATGTCTAATGAATCTACTTGTATTTGGTATCAGCACGACCTGCCCTGCTGCTTCATCATTGCCTTGCAGTCCCTTGCCACATCACATGGATGATAGTAGTCCTGGGAGTTTGAACTTCATACCATCACTAGAACTTGTTCAGTCAGATTAGACCAAGCTAAGCCACCATACAGTTGTGGTTTTGGCCCAATTGAGCCATTTATTCAATTTAAGCCATATGAACGAAGTGAACCAATACAAATTGAAATTACTCTCCCTAGATGAAATTCTAGATTGCTTAAAAGGGGGTAAGGGTTAGGGGACAAAAAAGGAAGCTGCCTGCATCTGTTTTAACTTCATACCCAGCTGGTTATGAACAGATTTTACCCTTTAACTTACTACAATTCCTTTTTGTTTATAAAGTTACTATTTGGATAAATAAATTGCAACACCTACAAACTCCAGTTTGTTTACTTTCCACTGGCAAAGATTTTGAAATAATTGGTTTGTGGAAATTATACCTATTACCTACATGGTGGGGGGGGGGGGGGGGAATTAAGCAAACAAAATTAATCTGGCTATTCTGAATTAACAATATCAGGATTTTTAGCTGTCATTATCATTTGAGCTAGGTCTTGATGCATTTCTACTGCACTCCATCCTCAGATATGATAGGGGTTTGATGACTGCAATCTAAAAACACATTTTTCTTTCTTTCTTTTCCAGATATCTATTTGTCCGATGGGGTGTGGAGTTATCAAATATGGTCGTTTTCGTGGGAGAATGTGGAGACTCAGATTATGAAGGACTGCTTGGTGGGACCCACAAGACTATTATATTCAGGGGTGTCTGCAGCAGTGCACGAGCCCTGCTTCATTCAAGCAAAAGTTACCCAATTGAAGATGTTGTGCCTCTTGACAGTCCAAATGTTGTTCAGACTACCGAGCAGTGCAGCATCGATGACATACGAATGTCACTGGGTAAACTTGGGATTCTTAAGTTCTAGAAGAGGCTACTCCATCTGCTCCTCCTATGTGTAGGAACAAATTTCAATTGATTTGCGATTTATCTCGTTGGTTGTCTTCGTTTTGTCTGGCTTCTGCACCACCGTCAGGCTTGAATCCTAACATTCATCTCGAAAGCTTGTCTGTTGATTCTGATCCCAAACAGGAAATTCATAATTTCCCATAGGAAAGCATATAAAGCAACACTTTCATCATATCAGGAATTATATTACATCATTTGATTTGGCGATTTGGCGATTTGGCTTGGTTTCAAGAGGGAAGAAAAAGAACCCGGTTTTAATGTCCATATGAGGTTCACTCTCAGCCCTGCTAGCCTTCATTGCCAGAAGCTACGACGGTTTTAATTGTTTGCTACGACTCAAATTTTATTTTATCTTTTACTCCTTCTGTTGAAATGATGTGAGATGTTGAATTTTGTAATACTACCTGCCATTCTATTTTCAGCAAAATGTTGGGGGCAATTATGTTAGATCTTATGATTAGTTGCTCTTATTTTCTTGTACAGTCTATTTTCTGTCATGTAAAGTGAATTCACATAAATGAAGCATGGAAAACAATTGAGTGAACCCATTGACCGACCATGTTTTTCCCTTGAAGCGAGCTTATTGCAGACTATGGTAAACAGCCAATGCGCACTGAGGGAGATAGAGAAAGACAGGCCTACTTTGATTATGATTTGCGAGCAGAATACTTAATATGAAAAGCATTTTGCTTATGAAACTCATATTTGGTTGTGGCCCTGCTGTATTTTACTGTTAGCCATCAGATTATAATCTCCCAGAAATCATACTTCTGGTGTCATCAGTTGTTTTCTGTCAGGGATAGTTGCTGCTGGGCCAACGAACACAAGGACATCTGGGCATGATCGGTACGCTTATCTCACAGAGAGCTTTCTTCATGAGATAAGATATTATTCTCTGTTCTTTGCTGTTGAAGTTAGGTTAGTGTGCATTGATCATCAGCATTCAATATCCTTGTTTGGTAGTGAGGGACCAGTTAGAGATTATCTTGATGGGTTTGGCTTCACAGATGGATACAACCACCGAAGGAAGTCATTTGTGACCACCGATGAGAAATAGATAAGAAGTCAATGACTTGGAGCAAAATTAAGGAAAAGTGGGTTAATTGACTTTGACAAGTCACCGCCTAACTTGACCCAAATAAATTGGAAGAGACCAGTCTCCCAGTGATAGCGTGACACTAATTTTTTTTAATGGCAAAAGATTTTCCTAAAACAGGCGATCTAATTTTTAATGTCAAAACTATGGATTTAGTTTAAAATTTTAAATCTACACTCCACTGCCGACATGCATATTGCTTTCATCGTATGATCTCTGTAATATTTTAGCTTGTCAACTAATGAAACTCTAATTGTACTGGAATTTGAATAAGATCTGTTTTTGATCCACAGAATTTTGAGGTTCGTATATTAAAATAGTAGTATTGAAAATAAATTTGTTGCATAATAGAGTTAATATATACATGAGCATGTGTTCTATAGAGTTGTTTTTTTTTTTTTTTTTTTAATCGAAGAAAATGAAGCTATATTAAAATTAAGTCTGGAAACACTTACAAGGACTACATATAATGTTATTACAGTAATCCTCTTGATTAAACGCTAAATTAACATAATATTCAAAACGCACCCGGAGCGAACTGTTTGGGAAAATATCAAATTTAACCATTTTTGTGGTTTTAGCTAAATCCAAAAGACTTGTTAATTCTGCCAGAGGCCACTTTAGTTTTGTAGGCTTAGGTAATAGATGAACGATTTTTGGATTGTTTGTTCATATCTCATCTGTACTTAACCCACGTTGTGAAGCTGTTGACATTCCAATCTGAAGTCCATCAAGCATCACCTTCATCACACCTTCCGTTTTTTGCTTTCCAAAATTGACATATTGTATATGTCTATCTTTGTATATTCCCAAGCTCCATCCTACGATCCCTAGTTGTTGATTAGGAACCCCTGCACACAACAAAATACATTTGTGCCAATGGTGGATTAGTAGAGCGGTTAAAAAGCCCAACTTTCCATGGGGAGGTCCTGGGTTCGCACCCATCCGGCAGCACCTATATTAGTAATATTCCCCCACCCTATATATAAACTCTTCGGGTTCAAAAAAAAAAAAACATTTGTTAGTTATTAGTATATTATTGCATAGATCTTCTTCCAAGTTATAATTATTCCCAAAATTGTTATGGCAGCAAATATTATTCTCTTCCTCCCTTTGTGGATTTAAAGCTCCTATCCAAGACATTAGTTTCCCGAGCACCTGGTTGGGGTTAGGTACTTTTTGATTGAACACCGTTTCATTCCTTTCCTGCCATATGAAATAGTAAGTTATAATGAAGATGGACATAAACCCCTGAAAGTTGTTGAGGTTGTTTAATTGGCTTCCCATGTTTTGGCACCAATTAATTAGAGAGTTATCCATCCAATTTTCAGTATGCAGTCCCAATGGTCCCGCCGCATGTATGCGCTTTCCCCAGTCACATGAGATAAAGATGTGCCATGTGGTTTCTGGTTCTTTCCCACACATTGCACACTCATTTTGAGTGTCCATCCATTGTGCGAGATTTGCACATACTAGTATTCCTGCATTTAAGACATGTCAAAAAAAAAAAAAAACTTTAAATTTGGGGTGTATGGGCAGTTTCCACAAATGTTTCCACCAACTAGCATATTGATTATCATTGTTCATGAAACGTTGTTTCATGATCTGTTGATAAGCTAGTTTAACTGAGAAATCTCCATTTGAAGATATAGTGGAGGACCAGTGGTCCTCATGATCAGTTAAAATTAAAGGAAGTGATATCACCGCATTTGTATTTGTATTTGTATTTGTGTCAGATGCTGGTCCACGTTGTGCATCACCTTGCCTATTATTCATCACCTCTGCCAGTGTCGCATTTTCTGGCCATCTTGTGGTATCGTGATCCGCTGTGTGATGTTCGGGTCTGGTTCCCATAGATCGAACCAATACGAAGTATCCCGTTCATTTCCGACTAGTCTTCTCACCATGGTCTTTAGTTGTGGGATAATACTTGTAATGTTGTTCCAAATCCATGAGCCTTTCTTTAGTTTTACCTTTGGATCAAATAAACTTCGTTTATTGGAGTATTTCGCATGAAGAACCTGTACCCACACTGCCCTTGGGTTTGTAAGAATCCTCCATCCAAGCTTCAGTAACAAAGAGTCACTGTAGTCTTCCATTTTTTGAAACCCAATCCTCCTAAGATTTTTTGTTGGCAAAACCTTTCCCATGCAATTAAGCTCAACTGTTTGTTTTTGTGCGACTGTCCATTCCAGAATCTTTTGCATATGCTGTCAATTTTTTTGCACGTTGTCTTTGGGAATTTCAGAAATTGCAACTGATAGAGTGCTAGAGATTGTATTGATGCTTGCATTATCACTCCCCTCCCTGAGTAGGACAGATTCTTTGCTTTCCACAGCGTCATTTTTTTCATCATCCGGTCCACCACCTTTTGTAAAGTTCTTGTTTTCGCCTTTCCCTGCATCAAGTTTGACCCCAGGTATGTTGTTCCGCCCTTGATTTCGGGAAACCTCAGTATTGAAAGGATTAGGGTCCTTTCTTCCTTTGGTACATTCCTACTAAAAAAGATTCCATTTTTTTCAAAGTTTATCTCCTGCCCTGTTAGGTCTGAGAACAACTCTAGTACAGCTTTAAGGGCCAAGATCTCCTCAATCTCTGCTTTGCAAAATAAGAAAGTGTCATCGGCAAAAAACAAATGTGTTATTTCCGGTGCTCCCCTTCCTACCTTAATGCCATTCAGGAGTTTAAGTGATTTATATTCATCCAGGAGTCAGGTTAGTACTTCCATGATGAAGAGAAAGAGATATGGGCTAAGTGGACAGTTTTGTCTCAAACCCCTTTCTCCCTTGAACCATGAATAAAGAGAGCCTTTGATCTTGACAGAAAATGTAGGCGAGGAAATTAGTTCATTGATAATTCTGCACCATTTCCCGTCAAAGCCCAAAAATTGGAAAATTCTAATTAAACCCCCTCTATCCACCCTATCATAGGCTTTAAACATGTCCAGTTTCGAGGCAATGAAACCTTTCTTACTGCGAGTTTTTCGCATGTAGTGAAAAATTTCATGAGCCACTATTACATTGTCCGTGATCTGTCTTTGGGCTACAAGGCCCCTTGACAAGGAGAAATGAGGCCAGGTAAAAGTGTCTTTAATCTTCTAGCTAGAATTTTAGTTATGATTTTATGTTCTATAGAGTTGTTGAAGTCAATGATTTTGTTTATTTGGAGGGGGTGCAAGGGTGTTTTTTATATATAGAGGATAAACTATATGCCGTGAGTAAGAGTTGATTTCGTGCCCTCTTTATTAAGAGGTATCGGTGTAACTAATTGAGCAACTTTGCATTGGTGTTGAAGCCAATGATTTAATAAGTACCAGTCAATCCAGAGATTTATCAATAAAACCAACCTAAAAAAAAAAAATCTGCTACTGAATTAGTAGATCTAGAAATCTATATAAAAGAACGCTGATTAAATAATTATTTCAATTCAAAGATATCATCTTCATAAACATAACCTTAGCTTAAAGGGGGAGTTTCTGTCCAAACCAGATTTTTTTGGTCGTGGTAAATGGTTTCCACCTCTAGATTCTTGAATGCAATTTTACAAATTAGGTCTTGAATCCTATTTGGAATTTGAATTTTTGAATTTCTATTCTCACAAATAAAAAGGTTTGACAAAAATAATTAGAAGTTGTATCATATTGTTAGATGCCATCAGTTAGGGTTAGAGAGACACGTTTTTGGGTGGTAGAGAGAGAGTGAGAGATTTAGTTTTACGTGGTTCGGTTGATCTCTTCAACCTACGTCAACAGGAATGTGATTTGCTTCATTTTGATTGATTGTAGTACATACTACGTATTTATAGTTACAAGAGTCATACTCAACATTAATCTTGGACTTTAATTCTAGAATTTGAATTATTCAAGTTATCTATTTGTGTTTGTTATAAACTATGTCTCTTGTGTGTTTGAGTGCAACTCTGAGTTTGATCCACTTCTAGATAAGATGTAATCTGTTGCAGTCTCTTGAGTAGTTGAGTTTGAGTCTGGTTCTTGAAGTCTTGCACGCATGGAGGTAGTTGAGTTTCATTGGAGTTCTTAAAACCTTACACACATGGAGTAGTGGTGTCTATGCTAACCCTAGATTCGGCTTAGGTTGCCTGTGATTTTCTTGTTTTTCTCTTAAATTGCAAAAAACTATTATTATCCTTAACACATAAACTCAACAAAATTTTGTGACACAATTTTTTTTTTTTTTTTTTTGGAAATTAGTAGTTTATATTAGGGGGCAAGGACTATTAAATGGACCACAGAAAGTGTCGAATCTGTGACTTCTTCACTAAGAAGTGCCAATCATTACCAACTAAACAACCTTTTAATGATATCTCTCAACTTTCTTTATCAGATGTAGCTGGTCACCTGATTTGAAAGGTCTCAATACATCGTGAATGAAGATTTGGCCAAACTTTAGGTATTACACATTGGTGTTGATGCCTCCTGTTCTTCTTGCCTTTCTCATAAATCAAAATAAACTAGCTGTGATATTTGAGTCCGGATCTGCGACCCTGAAGGGGAGCACAGACCATGGCTTCCTGACCACAAAAACCTGTGGGGCCCACGGTGAAAAACACTTTTTGGAAAAAACAAAAAAAAAGAATTTTTTATCAGTGGGACCCACTGGTTTTTGTGGTCAGGAATCCATGGGGGAGCACCCCGACGGGGAGATGATCCGGATTCGTGATATTTTAGGCACCGATCAAATTTTCTTCCTATGGGATCTGGTCCATTTTCGATTCCTGACTCCTGAGCCAATTCGTTGAATTTACTCTTAAAGCCTAATCTTTTTCACGTGGAAACCCAACGTGGTCAATTTCAGCCTAAATTAAGAACCATCACCTGACCTAATCCTTTTTTTTTTTTTTTTTTTGATAAACAATAGTTCATAACAAGTTGTTCACAATAGCTCAGCTTCCAAAACCTAAAATAAGTTTTTCTATACTGACAATACCACCAAATTAAATTTCTACCAGTATCTACTCCCTTCACTTCTCTTCTGCAACTCTTCAGTTTACATGGCAAGTCAGCAAATGTCGAAATTGACCTTCTCTCTCACAAAACATGTTAGGTGAGATGCAGCTTACCAATTTACCAATCTTCCCATTGAAGCATAATAGCATTCATGGCAGAAAGCATATTCCTTCACCATTCAACTCCCCATCTAATTTTTTGGTTATTAGTTTGGTCTAATTAATGCCTTGTTATTGGTGCATCTATTGTCGTGTCGTTTTAGCTAGAGAAGAAGTCTTAAATGGTGCAGTTGGGTGATCTACTTAGGCACCGAAATTACACTTAAAACCTGGAAGCCCCACACACAACAAAACTACAGAATTTAAAGAATGGATTCAAATCTTCATTGTTGAAGGAGAAACTTGTTTCAGAAAATTTTGTTTTCTGGGTAAGTTGAGAGAGAATGAGTTGTTGCAGTGAGAGGCTAATGTGGAAGAGGAGAGGAGTGGAGATGGAGATGGAGGTGAAGACAACCCATTACTTGGGTTCTTCAGATGATACCTTAGCGAACAAGAAAACCACAGTTGTTGTAAAGACGAAGACGACCAGAACACCAACCAAGAAGAAAACCCAGACAAAGAAGAAGGTGTACAGTTTGGTAGCATTCAAAGATTTGCCTGATTACCTCAAAGATAATGAGTTCATATTGAATTACTACAGAGCGAGCTGGCCTCTTAAAGAAGCCTTTTTTAGCTTATTCCAGTGGCACAATGAGACCCTCAACGTTTGGACGTATGTGTGATCGTCTTTCTCCCTTCTTAATTTTCCTTTCTGGGCAGGTTTCAATTCATATGGAACCTCTTTGTTTTTGTGTTAACATTTTTTTTTCATGTCAAATTTCCACCCTCTCTGAGAAATCCTGCCTTGTCTCACCATTTCATACGGAAGCAAAAATAGCTCAGAAATTCTGAAAGAAAATAAGAAACAGATGCAACTGATTTTCCGGTGCTACGTATATTTATGTTTGAATTGATTTCTTTCTTTTCAATTTGCAGGCATCTCTTAGGGTTCTTACTCTTTCTGGGTTTGACAATCCTTAATTTGAAGCCAGTCCCACAAGTATCTGATTTCCTTACTGTATTCACCAGGTTGGTTGAAGATCTCTTTATAAATCTAATTTTTTCATATTTATTGTTCCTTCCTTCATCTTAAATTACTACTGAAAGCAATATAAATTCTTCCTTGAAAAATAATTTAATTTTCATCAGATATTGAAACACAAGCTTAATGTAAAGTTAGGGTTTAAGCACAATATTGCTTAAAACATTATAACTAGAGCATCTATTTTTTAGAATACCCAAACCGTAGTTCCATCAAGGATTCATATCCTCTACAATTCTCATTCTTGGTAATTTTATGTCATGATTTGTATCTAGAATTGTGACACATGACAGTTAATTATCCAAATGTCACACTTAAAACTTAATTAGGAATTCAATCTAATAAATCCTAAAATTAAGCCTCAAGAAAAGAGGAGAGACAAAATTATGAGAAATTTTAAGAATTCATTATATTTAATTCTTAGTTGGGTTTTCAAAGGAGGAGAGACGAATTGTAGATGATGTAGATCTGTAGTTAAATTTATAGACGATGGTAGGGTATATGGTTAGCTGGATTCTCGCCTAAGGCCCATAATACTATTGGATTGTAACCAATCCGATGCCCTATAGAACATAATTAAGTTAAGTATATCTCAACTAACTCAACATAGAATCATGGAAGGGTTTCTCAGTAGGTAATGACCGTAGTGACCGACACCTCTTAGTAAAGAGGTTATGAATTTTTAGTCCACAACCCCCCTAAAATTAAATCTACCCAAAAGGGAAAAAAACCCCTCAACATAGAGACATTAACATTGAGTGCATTCATTCATTGCAGGTCTTTTCCAATGACCACAGCAACAACGAAGAACTCTTCCAGTAATCCCAAGAATTTCATGCTGGTAAGTTACATTCTGCTAAAACTAACCTTATTGAAAGATAAATATGCTAATCTCCTTAAGGTCAGGTTTTCTATTAAACTTGTCTGAATGATCAATTTTTACATCCAAACCTGTGTTACATGCAGCAAGGAGCAGCAACACTCCATGACGTAGAGAACCTTACAGTGGCACAATGGCCATTCTTCGTCTTCTTAAGTGGTTCTATGTTCTGCCTTCTCAGTAGCAGTATTTGTCATCTCTTCAGTTGCCATTCTAAACACTTAAGCTTTCTATTACTACGGATTGATTACGTCGGTATCGCGGTCATGATCATTGCTTCCTTCTTTCCTCCTATTTACTACATCTTCCAGTGTGATTCACAGTGGCAACTCATCTATCTAACTGGTATAACAGCCATGGGCATCTTCACTGTAATTACATTACTATCACCAGCATTATCTACTAGCACATTCCGGCCATTTCGAGCATTGCTCTTCGCTTCCATGGTTCTATTTGGAGTTTTCCCTGCAGTTCATGCCATGGTTATAAATCGGAATGAACCCAGTCGATTCATTGCTCTATTCTATGAGTTAGCCATGGTGTTATGTTATGGGATAGGTACCTTGTTCTACGTTACAAGAGTTCCAGAGAGGTGGAAACCAGGAATGTTTGACATGGCCGGCCATAGTCATCAGATATTTCATGTCTTTGTGATCTTGGGTGCCTTAGCTCATTATGGTGCAGCTCTTCTATTCATTCAATGGCGTAACATTGTGGGGTGTGATATAAATTGATATGTAGCCTTAGAAGTTAGAACTGTTGTTTTTGGTTTTATCTATACATATATATGATTTATTTGTTTGTCAAGGTCCTTTTGTTCTTATTATTCTTGTCTATAAATAGCTCTCGAAGTAACTAAGAGGGCTAGTTTATAGAGTAACAATTGTAAAGGATGGTTTGTGAACCCTTTAGAGATTGTATTGTAATGTCCCCTTTTTTTGCATCTTCTGGAACAGAAACTGTCCAAAACATGTGTAATTCATTCTGTATATTGTGTGTATTTCTTTCTTCATTTTTTTAAAAGAATTGCCACTGTGACACAGTTTTGATCTTACTTTGATTTTTCTTTTTTTTTTAAGAAAAGGAAAAAAAATTGCTTCCTTTGAAAAGGTAAAGGGGCATTTTTGTTTTTCTGACATCAAATAATAATTTCCTATTTTGAAACTTAAAAATTCATGGTTTTTTCATTATTTCATTTATTTTTTCTTTACGTGAACGTTTTTCCTCAATAACCATATATGATTTCAACACAAAAAAATAATAAGAAACAACAAAGATATTTTGTTGGTGTCGAATTTGTCGAGATTGTAGTCCACGGTTTACACCAAACAACTCAGATGTAGTTCAATCTAATTCAAGCTTCGCTCACCTGCAAGATCATCGGAAAAAGCTGTTAGAAAAGGAACCGATCAGCTGGATCATCGTTTCGTCTTTGACGGTCAAATCAGTAAGGACGAAATGTGTTTATTCCAGAGCCTGAGAGAACTCTATGTTAATTTTTAAATGTTAATTTTTAAATGTTTAAAAGTGGGAAGTTGCAAGTTCGAGTGAATGAAGTGCCTTACCTTTTGTCAGTGTCTTATCCCTATTTATAGACTTTTTTTACTGGCCAAGTCTTATATGAACCGTCGGTTGAGTGTTTCAAAATCAATGGCTATGATTAGATTCTCACATGGTTCATGGTTCAGCCTCATATCATGTTCGGACTGCTGGTTGGTCTGACGTAAACCAGTGATTGATGGTTTATCCATAACTAAACTAAAACTAAAACTATTTCTTACTTAAAAACAAGAAATAGGACAAAAACATTACCATACAACCAACCCCTAGTGTAAGATCGACAAACCAACAAGTAAATTTTACTCAATTAATTAGCAAGGAAAGACTAAAAATTATGAATCAACAGCCGAAGTTCTAAGCAATCCAAGTCCACATGATTACGAGCGTTAGAAATTGTCCACATTTCTGGGCGGATATACCCTAACTTAAAGGTCTAACCCTAGCATTGGTATAGAATCCATCCAATGGCCTCCAGCTCCAGGGACGCATACCTCAGCCTTAATCCAAAAAGATAATGTCAGCTATGTGTTTGTTGTTAGGCTTCAAAGACATTAGAATCCAGATTTTGCTTGGGAATAAAGCTTCTCCTAGCAGTCAAAGCCCAGAAATGTGGACAATTCCTGGTGCCACTCCCACCAGCTTCTGCTTTGTGATGTAGGTGATGCTAAGCTTGCATGCAAGAAGGTTTTCATTAAGTTTTTCTGCTTCCACAGCCCTGCCTGAGAAGCTCATACTCCACTAAATTAATACCCCAAGGTAATGAAGTCATCAAAGGTAAGGTACAATGACCACAATCATGCAATGGATTGTTATTTTTATTTATTTATTTTATATTTAGTTTATGGAAATGCATTTGGTTAGACTAGTCTTTGCGCACCTTGACTACATTATAGGATAATTTTTGCATATAATTCAAAGAGTTTTTTTTACGCTGTATTACTCACTTTAGTAACCAAAATTACAAGTTTCACACTTTCAAAATTCACTATTAAGATTTCATCCAATATTTCATTAATTCATGAGTCAAATGACCATATTAGAGTATAATGATATAACTATCCTTATACATCTCATTTAAATTTGAATGTTCAATTACTAACTCAATCCTTAAAGTGGATCCATCTTCTACCTATACCTTGTTGGAAATAGCCCACCACCACCGCAAAAAACCCCCCACCCCCTTCGCTATCGGCGAAGAGCGCCCCCACCTTCCCCTGCTGGAAATCATCCCTCTCTCTTATAACTGGGTTCAATCTGTCCATCTTTGAAACCTTTATTCTCTGGATTCTTTGAAGCAACAATGAGGGTTTAGAAGATTTCAGCAATTGAGGGACAATCCAGAGAAACTAACATTTGATATTTGATTGTTCATCTGACATTTGGGTCTCCTCTTCTTCTAATATATGGAATTTGAACTTGATAATTTGCAAATAGAGAATATCAACGTGATTCACAAAACTAGTGAAAGGATGAATCAATTGCATTATCAATCTGCTTTGATATTTTGTTGCTTGCCTTTGCTCATGATATAGGTAGAAGACGGGTGAAGAGAGAAATTCACCTAAGGGTTGGGTTAATAATTGGAGCTGTAAATTTAAAATGAGGTGTATCGGATAGTTATGTCATTATACTCTAATTAGGGCAATATGATCATTTGACTTATGTGTTAACAAAATTTTGGATGAAATCTTAACAGTGTTCAACCTTTAGGCCACTAAAGTGAGGTGCTCAGAGTTTAACCCCCACTAAAGTATGCAGCTTGTAAAAAACTCTAATTTAAATATAAGGCAGATAGGGAATTCAACGTAAGGACAAGGGCAGGTGGATTCGTCAATGGAGAGGTTGGTTCAAGTGTACTACGGATGCATCCTTTTGCAAAAATACTAATATGGCTTAGGTTGGTGGTGTTATTTGTGATCAAAACGAGAAGTTTCGAGGTGGTTTTATAAGAAAAGTAGAATACAAAGAAGTTCTTGAAGCTGAACTCCTTGCGATGAAGGAAGGCATGGATCTGGCTCTGAATAAGAGCTTGACCGGTTCACAAGGAGATAGATTATCTTCAAGCAACCTTATTATTGCATCCATATGCAAGGTTGCAAGGCAAATATGCTAGTTTGATGGTTGAAATTCGTCAAAAGTTTATCTCAAATGGGCATGTCCGATTCGCTCACATTGGTAGGGAAGGAAATAAGACAGCTAATTGGTGTGCAAGAATGGTTTGTGAGGAATAATACCATTTTGATTATCTTTCAAGAACCAATTATGGAGTCGGAGATGTTCAGGCTGATTTGCTGACTGAGCCAACTTAGTTTTGTTTTTCGAATTGCTGCTTCGGGTTTCTTGACCCGATTTCATGTACCAATATATATATTAAGAGTCAGAGACTATTACATATACCACAAGAAATGGCAAGCTCAAGAAATGCCTGGCTACTCATTACCAGTTGTGGAAGCCTCCATAATTTGTTTATTCTTTTCCATTATTAATACAAGATTGTTAGCTACAGCTCCAGAAATGGGTAAAAAAGAAGAAAAAAAAACACTTCGATTTTAAAACCGTCCATATGTCTCTATATATATATATATATATATATATATGGAGGTCTGGTCTATTTCTTGGAATAAATATTTCTTGAAATTAACTTACCAAAGGTGGTGTAACGGTTCCATTCACAATACTAAAAGCCCATTTTCAGTGCAGTTCATCGAATCAAAAGCTTCCTTATGTAATTCTCGGGATATCCTTACCCTACCATGAAAATGTCTTTTCTCTCAGTCTCAAATGAGCTTCCTTTTCAATCAGTAACTCTTACCACTTGAACGGAGAATTGCAGAAGAAGAAAGCAGCAATGGCAATGACTATGAGTTTCTTAGTCTTCCCTCTTCTTCTCTTTGCCGTTCTCCTCTGCTTCTCTCCTTCGATAAGCTATTCTCTTACAGCATTCCTCTCTTCTTCTTCTCCTTTCAGTTACCCAAAAACTAACAGCAAAGCCTCAGGAATCAGTAACAGTAACAGTAGTAGTAGTAATTCTGCAACTGATTCTCATATCAAGGTGAGTAACCCAAATTCCGGGATCTTTCAGACTAGTTTCTTTTCTCTCTCTTTTTTCTGTTTTTTTGGGTGCAGTTCTTGATTTAGTTCTTAATGGGTAGGTGATGACCAGTTCAGAGAAGGTGGAAGAAAGTCTTGCTAGAGCACGAGCTGCAATCCATGAAGCTATAATCACACGTAACTACACTTCTGATAGAGAGGAACTCTTCATTCCCAGAGGGTCGATTTACAGAAACCCATATGCATTTCATCAGTTACGATCACGATTCAAGTTCTCTTTTTTCTTTTATTGCCTTCAATTAACACTTCATATTTCTTTGTTTTTCTGAAAACTTTTCATATGGGTTCAAAACATTTCATTTTCCAAGAAAGAAAGCTTCTAATCTTTCACAGTTTCACCTGTTTCTTAAATCACTAAACATTTTGTCTTTAATAAAACTTGTTTTTGGAACAAAAACATTATCATTAGGGTTTAAGAAAGAGTTAATATGTTTAGAATGTCAAATTTTATGAACACTATTCTCTGAACTCTTTCACTTGAACTTAACCCTAGCTAACTTTTGCTTAAAAAATAGAATTGTCATGTCAAAACTATTTTTTGAAGTAGAATTTTCATAAATTTCAATATAATTTCAAAGTCACTTGAAACAAAGCAGTTTTATCGAACAGTTTTAAGCCTCATTTTTTTTATGAGCAAACACCAAAAACTATTTTTATCTAATGGGTCCTTAAGTAACAGTCTCGCTTCCCATTTTAAATTGAATATTCCAGAACTGTTGGTTTGCTTGTGTATTTTGAACTTACAAGTTTGATAATGATTCAGGAGCCATATTGAGATGGTGAAGAGATTCAAGGTATGGACATACCTAGAAGGAGAACCGCCCCTTGTTCATGGTGGGCCATTGAGTGGCATCTACTCCACAGAAGGGCATTTCATTGAAGAGATGGAAAATGAGCTTAACCCATTTAGGGCCCATCACCCAGATGAGGCCCATACTTTCTTCCTCCCCATCAGCATTGTAAATGTCATAAATTACCTCTACAGACCCCTCGTTTCCTATTCAAGGGAACCATTGCAACACATTGTCATGGACTATGTTGGTGTTATATCAAAGAAATACCCCTACTGGAACAGAAGCACTGGAGCTGACCATTTCATGGCTTCTTGCCATGATTGGGTAAGTATTATTTCTTCTCTTCTGGAAAATCTTGTTGTAATTAACTTTGGTTGTTCAAGTCAAGCTCATTAATCTCTATTTCTTTTGAAACCATAGGGACCAGACATTAATGCAGCAGACCCAGAACTTTATAGAAATTTTATTAGGGTTCTCTGCAATGCAAACACATCAGAAGGTTTCCAGCCCAGAAGAGATGCCACTCTCCCAGAAGCTAATCTTAAAGGAACCTTTGGTCCGGCGGGTTGTGGTCGATCCCCGAGAAACCGTACCATCCTCGCCTTCTTCGCTGGTGGGGTTCATGGCTATGTAAGAAAAATACTAGTAGAGCATTGGAAAGATAAGGATAAGGAAATCAAAGTCCATGAATACCTCCCTGAGGATCAAAATTATAATGAATTAATGGGTCAAAGTAGGTTTTGCTTGTGTCCCAGTGGATATGAAGTTGCAAGTCCAAGAATTGTGGAAGCCATATTTTTGGGTTGCGTGCCGGTGTTAATCTCTAATCACTATGTGCCACCCTTCAGTGATGTTCTTGATTGGAGTCAATTTGCAGTGCAAATTCCAGTTGAGAAGATATCTGAAATTAAAACAATCTTGGAAGGGATCTCTGAAGCAGAGTACTTGAGATTACAGAATAATGTGATGAAAGTCCAAATACATTTTGAACTCCATAGACCCTCTAAGGCTTTTGATCTCATACACATGGTTCTGCATTCAGTTTGGTTAAGGAGACTTGATCTTAGAATTCCATCTTGATCACTTGGTTACACCTAGTTGAATGAATTTTTTCAATTCTTCTATATGAGAATCAGTTTGTAAAATCATTTTTCTTACTACAGCTGCCTCATCGAAGCTATACACCAAGGGCTAAATAGATATTGCCCAGAACCTTCTTTGATCCATTAAAGTCAAAGCTTAAATGCTTCATCTCTAATTTAGGGTTAACATTGACTGTTTGGCTTGACTTAGCCCTACCTAACCCCTATTTTAACGAATTAACAGAAGGAAACGATTCATTAACTTTGCTTAATGTGCCCTTTAGTTTATATAGGATTTACCTCTTAGTATTGACCGTTGGATCAATCCATGCACTTTCTTTGTAGTCACCAGATCTTAGGGTTTTTACTATTTTTCGGAGTTAGTGGTAATTTACATTTCGTAACATGATCGTGTATTCTAAATTTATCAGGAATGCGTTTCTTTTTATAACTATTGGTTTTCTTTATGCTTACATTACTTATTGGTTCGATCGTTGAACCGGTCCCAATCGACATCTTGAAATACGACCATGGCCGAACCTGAGTTTGACATTTTTTTTTCCTTATCACATGGGTATACCACTATACTAAATCTACATCTGAATTTGTCAAAGGGAATCTAAATCCATCCGAAACTTGATAATATTCCCTTTTTTAACAAATTATTATTTAGTTAGAATTTTTAATGATTAAGTAGCTTTATTGAATTCATATTCTTATTTTATATATTATTAACTAAAATTAGTGGTTGTTTTTCTAATTTTGTAGTAAAATAAATACAAAAAAATTAATAAAAAAAAATGTAAGAAAATCAAAGATTGCAAGAAAAATATAAAAAAAGAAAGTTATAATCATTGAGGGGTTGTTTAGTCAGTTTATTGACACCTCTTAGTAAAGAAGCCATGGATATATATGGTAATCTACACTTCTTAACTCTCACGAACAGAATGGTCATTATCAACTGGGCAACTTGGAAGGTATTGGAAACAACTTTACTTGAGGTTAATTGTTCATTGGATTTTTCTTAGATATATCACGAGTGAATTTGACAATAATCGGCCCAGCTTAAAGAATTCTAACGAATTTGTTCGGTTCGGTTCGGTTCGGTTCGGTTCGGTTCTATTTGGTTCAACAAAAACCGTTCGTGGGTTGAAATTTACAGATGGTATCGACCGTGTATTAAAGTGCATCGCAAATTCACAATGACACAATTTCTCAGTGTGATAAACATGGTACGGTCTACAACATTGTGGAATCGAATCATCGAACTTACTGAAAGTCTGAAACACGAATGTGTTAAAACCACTGTTGAAAACATCGAAACAAGGGACGGAAGAGCGGCTTTGAAAGCTTGAATCGTTGCTCTTAAGAATAAGACTCTATAGACTTGTAAGAGACTTCATCTTCTTCGTTTTCCCTATTTCTTCAAGAATCTTATTGACGAGGATTCCATAAGCAGAGACGCAAATGGCAGATGGCGGAGCGGATGGAGTAGGGGGCCTTAGAATTCCTTCTTCAATCCCTTCCGGCGACCAGACGGTTTGGGCCGACGCCTCAGCTCTGCTTGA
This sequence comes from Hakea prostrata, assembly GCF_041222555.1. NCBI lineage: Eukaryota > Viridiplantae > Streptophyta > Magnoliopsida > Proteales > Proteaceae > Hakea > Hakea prostrata. The sequence continues at coordinate 58,467,457 of NC_142601.1, read as the reverse complement.
AGCTGGTTGCAGAGGTGATGCCTAGTTTTTCCTTATTTCGTTATTACATTTGAGCCCAATAGTTTATATGAGATTTGGAATTCCTGTGTTGTTGTTTTCTTTTGTTTCGGACGTTTGAGTGTTTGCTATCCCTTGAATGCAACAAGAGAATTCCCAAATTTGTGCGGATCGGATGATCTTGACCGTGTAGTGTGCTAGACATTTTTTTTCTTCTTCCATTGTGCTTATTGTTAATTAAGTTTTTCTGTTCCAAAATTTTTAACAGATAGTTTTGTGGAACTGTTGGGCTCACTAGTAAGAAGGTTGCTTGCAGGGTTTATGATGCTTATTGATTATGCAGTGTCTTGGTTTATCATCCACGAGAACAAGTTTACTATAAGTTTGATTGATCAGTTTTCCTGTAGTGATTAATAATTGGGTTAGATATATCCACATTATCATGCATATGTGATATGGCTGAGTAAAGTGGATATTTGGAAGGGGTGGGGAAAACAAAAGGAGCATCTTTTTGTTTCACTTGGAATGCTTTGCTCCTTTTCTTTTTTGTTTCCGTGGGAGAACTATTTGCTTGAGGAGGTTGGAAGACCACTGAAAATCCTTTTTGGTGTGATAGACTGTATCTAGGCCATGAATTAATATGACGTGGTATGCTTCTGAGAAACAAGTTGAAATAGCTGCTCCTCCCAAAAAGGGAAAGTGTCTTCCTTAATCTTACTTGTTCATATATTCGAGTTATTTGGTTACTACATTGAATTATCTCTACTGAATGGGGTAATCTTCCCTTCTACCCTCTTCCAATGTGCTCCATTGGTTGGTTGCATCAGTTCTGGTGCCAACTTCAATTTGGCGGAAGACCTGAGAAGTAAATTCTTTTACCTATTATTGTCAAGGTTAGAGAAATAATTTTGCCAAAGGTTAAATCAATACTAACCACCACTCAGGGTTATTTTGAGTATTAAAAAAATGAAAAAGATGCCATGTCATTAGTTAACAAACGTTTTTAATGGCAAGGGGGCAATAGCAAAAGTAGACAAAGTCACAAAGTACATGTTTTGATAAGTAATTTCAAAATGCAAGGGATAAGGTTGTAATTTAGATATACTGCGGGGAGGCAGCAGTAATTGTCGCTAGAAACAATAATAGAAAAAACTCTTAGTTCCACAATGAATGTTTGAAGTGTCATTGGCAAGTGGTAACAGTCTAGGTTCAACCTGAAAAAAAAGATGCCATGTCATTAGTTAACAAACGGTTCTTAATGGCAACGGGGCAATAGCAAAAGTAGACAAAGTCACAAAGTACATGTTTTGATAAGTAATTTCAAAATGCAGGGGATAAGGTTGTAATTTAGCTATACTGCGGGGAGGCAGCAGTAATTGTCCCTAGAAACAATAATATAAATAACTCTTAGTTCCACAATGAATGTTTGAGGTGTCACTGGCAAGTGGTAACAGTCTAGGTTCAACCTGAACTGTGTAGTGGTCCAAGCTATTAGCCTACTGTATTTGTAATTTTCTAGTATGCTTGCCATACTTCCATACTTGTATGTGAATTCATATACTTTCACTTCTTTAATTTTTATGGTGTGAATTTGGTGAACTTATCGCTGTGAAAAGTTCTCTTTCTTTCATCTGCTATTTACCCTTCTCCTCATGACTGTTTTAAATTGCTGCACCTTCTAGTCTTTCTTGGCTTGTGGCATAACATTTTCATTCTCTTTCCTGTCAGTGTTTTCTGAATACTTTAGCATGGCTAAAATAATCTGTTGTTATAACTTCCATATGTTATCCAACATTTCAAGCTATTGTGCTTTTATCTGACTTTTCTTTCACATTACTGTAGATCTTCAAGATGGTGAACTCATTCATGGAGAGAATTTCAGTCTCTTTGCTGCTATGTCTGCCTTGGAGGTACTACTAAATCCTTGTCACTTTTTGTTTGTTCAATTTTGAACTGTCAAAGCTCATAGGCTTTACACTCTATATGAGTAATATTCTTGCAATGGGGGGGAACCATCTGTTGAAGCTTAGAATGGGAAAGATGTCTCAACTGATAATGTCAATGAAATGTAGTGGTAGCATAAGCAGCTGCAGTAGTAGAGTCATCAGTTTAAGAGGCCTTCCTTCTCACTTTGATCCGCCAATTGTCCTCATTGTCAATTGAGTAACAAGAATAAGACTCAAAGGTAAGTCCGGAATATGAAGAAAATAAATTAACGGAGAAAAGGAGTGAGAAAGACCCAGAAGCAGTTATATGAGTGTAGGAGTCATTGGCAAGAATAACCCTAAAAGGATGTGCTATCTTTGGAGGTGAAAAGAGAAAATGTGAGACTTACAAGTAACATGGGTAGAGATCCTTGAGCAATTTCTCAAGGAGCAGATGTAGTGGTTGAGAGCAAGGTGGATGTACTTTTGTGAGCCAAGATAGTGATGGATGAAAAGCACCAGCGGAAGACTGAAGGTTCTGGAGAAGCTTAAGGATTTAATTATAATCACTATAAGGTTCAGAACAGGATGGTGGAGCCATCAATGAGGGTAGAACATTGTTTTCACCTGAAAAACCTCAGGATTTCCGTTGGACAAAACCATATTGGCTGATTGTCGAGCTCAGACTGGTTTGCAATGCAGGTATCAATAGTATGATTAACTTGCCATAGAAAGAACAGTATCTGATTGGTTGGTCACTTTGCAGTCCACTTGTACTGTGGCCATCACTACCTTGTTCCTCACGTCAGCTAGGTCCCTCCCGAGAAATTAAAGCCTTGGCTATGACCATATGAAATGGGTATTTTCTCACACATCCATTCTTCATAGGCTTTTCTATCAGTAGGGTCCTTCAAATCAGTGGAAAGGGGATCAAATCTCCTTGGCTGCCTGAATTGATTGTCCCATCTCCATTGAGTTTTTTTGGTAAACCATCTCCATTGAGTTTGATAGTTATGATCTGGAAATTGTTTGTTAAGGGACCTGTTATAATAGGAAACAGAACAAGACTATCTTGATTTCAACCTCACACTGATTGTGACTTTGGTTGCCTATCATCTATTGTTTCACATAGCTACATTGGGGCCAGCACACGAACCCGCTCTCCCAATTGGGAAATACTTATCCAAAAAGATTTTCAAAAGAAATCTCGTCAGAGAATTGTGTTAATCCATCAGATGGTTTCCAATTAATTGCAGAATCTGTAGTTCTCAAAGAACTCCGGCAAAGCAGGTTAGCACAAGGAAATGTGAAAAAAATCTGCAACTCTGGTCAGTATCATAATACAAGTCGAATGTACCACCAGGTTGGTGAAGACAGTCTTCAAAACTTGATATCCATCTGCCGCCCTGGTGTAGAGGTGTAAAAGGTCTTGACTGGCATTCAAAAAATCAATCAGAAACTTGCTGCTAACACGTAGGAGCAATAAAATACCTCCAGTCAATTGGTGAGAAGGAACCCTAGTTTGTCATTTATCTCACCATCAACTAGGGCCGTATGCAAATATTATGCAGCATAGGTGCTACAATCTTCGAACAGAGACTGCTGACTTTAAAACCAGAATATGATATTGGGTTGATTATTAGTGAAGCTCTGGTACTGAGTAAGAGTTTCAGAACCAGAGCAACCTGAACCAGGGAGAAATGAGAAGAGGATGAAAGAAACCAAGAGATGGAAGAGGATAGGCTTTATGAAAAAGGTTGGATAATCTGATCACTTGCACAGCAGTTGGTTTATGAAGGCTGAAGATTACTAATCAAATTAGTACACTAAAGTCTAACATAATATTTAACCTAAGTTTAGTTACAACTAGATAAACAAACAATCATGGACTCCCATGGACCTTGAAGCGAGACACATGCACTCCAACGAGGTTTATGTCATTAAAGTTGAAAGCCAACTGTGATGAGAGTCACGAGACAAAAGTACCTCCCAATTCTCATGCTTAGGGAGAATAATACTGGGCAGCTAAGAAAAAATGCATGTATAACTGTAAATTATACAAGGATCTTGAGATGGAAGAGTGGCAAGACGATGAGGATAGAGTTAGAACTTGGGTTAGAACCTTTGGTTGATGATGTGCTGCGCATCAGTGAGGACACCCATTAGTGCTTATAATTAATTAGAAGAAACGACCCTAGATAAGGGGAAACTTTAGAACAGGATTTGTGTGGCCAACCCAAAGTGGTTAGGAGAATTGTGTTGACTTTATCTACTTCTTCTGGAGAGTTTCTTTGGGTTGATAGTTTAGTTACAATTGTTTCTTTATTCTCAGATGTGATGCTAAAACGTGTAAGGGTCATGTGATGAGCCTCCTATTTGATGGTATGTAGTCTCAAGGCATCGCCTAGGCATCACTTTGGCATCTGGGCTGATTTATAGGGGCCTTGGTGCCTAAGGTTGCTGCCTTATTGTAGGGATCTTTGCCCTAGTTTAATTAGATTCGGAACAAAATCTGGCATTTTCTTATGCCAAATATCATATAAGAAACTATTTTTATATTTGATATTTTATTTCATTAAGATATTATTGAAGATAAGAAAATATCCCCTATTTGAATCCAATAAAAAAATAGTTCAAAAATAAAATTCTGCAAAGTTTAAAGGTCAAGGCCCTAGCTATGGTGCGTTTATGATGGAAAAGAAGGGGCAAGGGGCATGCACGCTTAAATTGCCATACTCGCCTCACACCACCTTAGTAGGTGCTTTACTGCCTAAATGCTTCAACTGCCCTAGAACGCCTTAGATCGCCCTGAAGCAGTGATAACTCTAAATGGTAATGCAAGGAATGTAGCAATAGACTTTTTATCATCTCCCCAGTTGCAATTAATTCTTAAAATTTTGCCATGTTTGTTAGTTTTTCTATGTTCTTATCTTTTATGTTGCCAATTTATTAGATAATGGATCCAAAGATGGATTCTGGGATTGAAAATTCTGGGTACCATTCTATTGAGGAAGCCATCGAGAATGGTGCTGCTCCAGTTCCCTTGAGTTTTGACAGGACAGTTGATGTTCAATGCAGTATTGATGTGATGGACCATCTTTTGTCTTGCGAGGTAGTATTAGTAATATCCTTTCTTTCTTTTTTTCATCTTTTCCTTTTTCCTCTTAATGTTTCCTGAATCTTGGATCATTCTTGTATGGCAGGCAACATGGCACAAAGGTCATTCATTGGCCCAAACTGTCTTTTCTTGCATCTATCTTCTCAGGCTTGACAGAACATCGCCACATGCATTGTTACATTCTTATTGCAGGATCATACGTGCAACCTGCTATGTCATCATTTCAGTTGTCTCGGATGCTCGTACCCATGAAGTAAATACATAGATTTGTCCTGTAATAGTTCCGTACTTGTATTTCTTGGCTTCCATGTGAACCTTGTGATTTTTTTTTTGGGGGGGGGGGGGGGTTGCTGACGGTGAACTTTACATGTGAATCTACGAGAAACTATCTAATGTAATTTTTTGGCATAAGAAATTTTATGGTCGCTTAAATAGCTCACCAAATGTCTATTTGGATGGGTAGAGATGGAACTAAAGCAGGGATATAGACCTGAAGTTGAATAGGGATAAGCACCATATATTATGGTCTTGCTAGTTCTATTTGGAAGGCCATTGTTGTTCTTTTGTCAAGGAATTCTGTTGATTTTAAATAGTTTTGGTCTCATAGTAATTGTGAACAAGTAATTCACTCATTGAACCTTATACCACTTATTTGAGGTTGGCCAAGTTAGGTTTGTTACTATTATTATTTTGTACTTATTTAATTACTTTTCCAGGTCAAACTTGTGATGACAAAGAGGATCTTGAACTCTTTTTTCCTTTTGTAGGAAGAGGATCATTTTACAATGGCATATGGTCTTCCTTTGAATGGGGAAGGAGATGAAAAATGCCTGTCAATGCTCAATGCTGTTGAAGAAACAATTTCTCGCCAGTTGCGTGCCTCTAAAGCTCTATCATCCAAAAAGGGATTATTAGAAGGTTGTCTGGACCATTTGACAATATTATAACTGTCTCTTATAAATAAGAATATGGTAATATGGGCGATGAAAATGCGATTTCATACTTAGATTTTTGCCTTTGTGCTATGGTGTTACCATTCAAGGGACTTTTTTTTTTGTCTATTATACTGTTGGATTTACATCTTGGTCCTTGCTACTTGGCAATGGTGGCTCATGCTCTTGCTGTTCCTCTTGGTTTGGGTAACATTATTTGGAGGAAACATGCATCCCTCCCTAAGGTCATAGGTTTGACCCAGAACTCATACTAACTAGGTTGTGCATTTTTTTCTTTTAATACTTATGTCGTTAACTTGTTTGAATTTTTTCCCTGGGGGAAAGGGAGGGGGGTGGTTTGATGGATGTGCTTCAAAGGAAATTCATTTCTAATGAAAACTAGATCTTACAATGCTTATAATATCTTGTACAATCATCATGCTGCATCAATTAATAAAGTGAGCAGCTTTATTAATGATCTCAACTTTTCAGGCGTCCAACAAGATCTTTCCACCTCTTGGCTTCTTCCAACTGCTATGTCGCCGGACCTGAATCCATTGCCGTCAACTTTCTCAAGTTCCTTGAGTAACTCTTGCAAGCCTTGGTTCTTCTAACTTGTTAATGGCTTCTCTTCCTGAGGTTGATGGCTCTGGTAGCTCTGCCCCCTTTCTTGCTTTTGGTCCTCCCTCTAAACCCCTCTTCTTCTTCGCCCTCTCCTTCTCAACCGCTCCCCTGGAGCTCCCTCTTCTCCATACCTCTCTGAATCCCACCACTACAGATTGCTCTTTATCTTTCATCCCTCCTCTGATTTCGGCCCCCCTCCCTCTCGTTCGCTGCCCCTCTTCTGAAACCAGTCTTGGCTCCCTCCCTTGGAAATATAACGGCCAATTTCTTGGTCCTTGCCCCCCCTTAAATGTCATCAAAGCATCCCTCTCCAAGCAATGGGCTGCTCCTTCCTCTCTTGAAATTTTTTCCATTGACTCAGACACCTTTCTGTTTAAGCTCCCCACTTCTTTTTGCAAAGCCAAAGCCCTTGAAGGCTCTCCTTGGTTTGTTGGTAAGACCCCTGTCTTCACTAGGTCTTGGGAGCCCTCATTGCCTTTTTGCCGGAATTTGTTTCGCTCACTTCCCTTGTGGATCAATCTCCCTGGTCTCCCTCTTGAATTCTGGAGTCCTGAATGCCTTAGCCGTATTGGTTCAGCACTTGGTCGCCCTCTTCGTGCTAACCCAAAGACTATCAATCTGCAAAGGCTCTCTTATGCACAAATTTGTGTGGAGGTCTCTGCTGAAAAGCCCCTTCCCCCTTGTATCTCCATTGAGGATGATTTCGATCTCCATTACGACCAAATCATTGTCTATGACTGGATCCCCATCAGTTGCTCCGCCTGTGCTTCTTTTGGACACGATGCCTCGATCTGCACTGGTGGTTTGAACTTTCCTACATCCTCTGGCCCTAAGACGACCCCTCCCTTATTGTTGCTTGAAGACCGTGTGGCCGCCATCCATTTGGGCTCGTCTCTCGCTCGGGTGCTGCCATCGATCGAAGAAATGATGCCAGCTCTTGCAAGTGCTTCTGAATCCACTTGCCTTATCATCGATTCTTTGCAAGAATGTTCAATTAATGTTGCAGCTGGTGCTACCGCCCCTCAACTACCGCCTGCTATCGCCCTTGAATCTAGACTGTCTCTTGCTATTGAAAACCCAATTATTGACTTCCCTGTTCCTACCCATATTTTGTCCAACTTGCCCTCTACTCCCCTAACCCATTCTCCCATTTCGTTGGCTCCCAATAGCTCTGCCGGAAACCCTCTTTTAGCTCCTTCTTCCTTGGCGCCGGTAACTTGCACCTACTGGAGGTGTCACTCCAAGCTCCAGCTCTCCCAGCCATCGAATCCCTGCCACCTCACGGCCATCGATGCCACTGCCACCTCTGCTGCTTCCAACGAAACCGATAGCCCATCTCCCATTCCTGTCGGGTCGTCGCATTCATCGCCTGATCCTCTTTTTGCACCTTTCCCTTTTTATGAAAACGCTGGTGCTGAGTTTCTTGTTCACCCTTCCCAACCTCTGCTCCTTACCAATTCGATAAATGACCTACTGGACGATACTCCTCTCGTTAGCCCTAATTCCTCCCCCTTATCCCAAGACTTAAATTTGTCCTTTTTAGCCCCTAAACCTTCATTGTTGGGCCCTATGCCAATTGGGCCCAAGCCCGTCTTTCCTTCTTCTATCCAGAAGATGTTCTCCCTCTCCTCTCTGGATCCAGTGGCCCATGGGCCTAACCAGCCGCTTCCTAGCTGTGCTATGACATCGCCCTTCTCCCCTTCTCGGAATTTTCAAGCCCACTCCCCGAAATTTGCTTGCACTTTTACTTCCCAGGCCTGTAGCTCGATCCCTTCCGATTTCGATTTGGACCCTTCCATCTCTCCTCCGCCGCTTGTTCTTGACCGGGCTGAGTGTCAAAGGAGCAATCGCCCCGCAAAAGATCATAATCCGTTTGGTGACGATTTCTTGGTGGACCTCAAGTCCTCTAAGAAAAAGAAGAAATCCGCGAAATAGTTGTTTCGGCCCTGTTTGGCCCTTTTCTTTGGCCATTCCTTGTTGTTTGATAGTGTTTTTAGCCTTCTCTTTATCTGCGATATTGTTCGTGCGTTGTTGTCTTTAATGAACTTATTTATTCATCCAAATATATATATATATCTTTTACAATCACAAGAACAAGACAAAGACGACAAAAGATGTATAACATGGGTTAGCTCATCTGAAACCTGTTTCTTTTACTTGTATCAACACTAAGATCCATTCAAAATATTCACTCCTTGTGGTTTTCTTTTTATCCTAACTGTTCACCATCTCCATATCAACCTCCAATTCTCACAAAGAATCCTATGGTAGTTAACTAAAAACAAATCTTGGCGCAATCCACCAGAACTTTTAAGTCAATAAGTTGGAATGAACTGAAATTCAGCAAGCCTTTGCAGTTTGAAGTAGCGACAGTATTCCACATCCTGATCAAACAAACTGTACTGTGCCTTGAAAGTCATGCTTAGACCTGGCATAAATTCTCATTTCGATCAAATCATCCTCCCAAATTGTCACCGTCTCCCCCACTATCAATTTCAGCACAATATATCTCAACAGTATCAGCATGAACTTATCCCAAACCCATGAGATACATTTCTACAATCCTCCTCATCCATCAATTTTTATATTTTGGCTGATATCTTGAATGATTGGCACTTATGTATGCCTAAGAAAGCTTCATCAATTGGAAGTAACAGGTTTTAACCTCCCCAAACCCCCTCTCAAAGAAAGCTTCATCAATTGGAATTAATGGTCACTATTCTTCTAGCAGATGTAGATAGAATCATAGAATGAGTTGCAAACAGGATTCATATAGCTACACAAGTAGTTGGGCTGATGTTATTGGGAGGATTTACTGATTGGCACATCTTCCTTTTTTGTTGCTGTTATTTATTTTAAGAGCAGCTCTACTTATTATATAATCATAACTTGAATTATCATTCTCCTGAATAAACCCAAGTTTTATATATTTTTTATTATTATTATTTTTTGGCATGGGTTTTTTTTTTTTTTTTGGGGGGGGGGGGGGGGGCATTACTAGTTGAGTTTTCTGCTATTTACTAAAATTAAAGTGCACTTACATTGGCTTCCATGGTACATTGACAATCTTGGCTGATAATTGCAGGCTAGTTTGTTTTGAAATATTATTTTGATAACAGGAATGCCATGATGCAGATATAGAGCCATTACAAACAAATCCTGATTTGGAAGAAGGATTTTGCAAAGCTTTGCTCTGCCGTATACGCTTTCGTAAGGTCTTATCCTGTGTTTACTCTTCTTTCTCATTAGTTCTATCGTGGAGATGGGTTATATAATGATCCCCCTTGTTACACATTTACATGTCAAAGTTGGAACTTTGTTAAGGGGCCTTGTTACACTCATTTACATGTCAAAGTTGGAATTTTGTTAAGTGGTTAACTGTAGCTTTTTCAATCAAATTAATTCTTTGTGGATAATTTGAAGATCTTATTGTCATGTATGCGTGCAAGGCCACAATGAGCCTCGTTGAGGAGACCAGAGATTCTGAAGGTAGCCTTGCTTACCTGGTTACCATAAAAGATCTACTTAGTATCATAGGTTTTCCCCCCTGTCCCAAGGCTTATTGAATACATGATTATAATTCCACTTATATTCTTTTAGTTCCTTAGGGACTCAAAAGATTTTGCAGCTATGAGCCTATGACCTTATTTAGCCCTTCAAGGGTGCTTGAAGTGATATAAAACATTGCTGCTTAATATAATGTTCTCAATGATATGATTACTGTGTTTTCCAATTTTAATTCTTCTCCCAGTGTTGTAACTGTGTTTTGTGCAAAAATATTGAAGAAATTTGCTGTTATATACACGATTGAGTAATGCCCAACATTTGCTTGAGTTGGTAGTGTGATTTTAATTGAAGGAAGATCTGGGGTTAGAGATGGATAAATCCCAAAGGAGATTTATTAGTTCTTTTTTTTTTCCCCCCCTCATTTCTTCTTGTCCCTAGCATCCATGCTTATGACCTCCTAACTCCTACTCGGCTGGGTAGTACCTCGTATTATCAGACAAGAGCAACATAGGAGTAATCCTTCCACGCCTCCCCCCCCCCCCACAAAAAAAAAAAAAAAAAAAAAGAAAAAGAAAAAAAGGGGGGGGGGGGTTTAGTGTTCATCCAAAATAATCAACTTAATCACATTGATTGGAACACCCTCTATTTGCTATCTCGTTGCAAGCAGCAGTGCTACGGCCAATGAGGAGGCACAGACATCCAATAGGAGAGGGCAAGGCAGTCATTCCCCTCTAATTTTTGTGTAGGATAAGTGGCCACACAGCATTCTTTTTCCCCTTTTTAAGTTGTTTCTGTTCTAGCCCACGATGTCAAGTTAAAATTAAATCTAGAGTTCTTGTTGTTCATGATGAAACAAGAAGAAAAATAAAGGAGTAACAAGCAAAGATTGCACAAGAAAATGACTTAAACATGATTTCTTCTTATCGGCCTACATGCATGGGGTGGTCATTAAGTTGTCAAGACGTCTGTGTGACTCAAGGCAATTGTGGAGCATCTAGGAGCCCACCTAAGTGTTTCTAGGCACCATAGGTGTGCAGTTTTTACTACATGTAATCTAATAATTATGATTTGTATAGTAATGCTTATAGACAACAATAAAGCCATGTCAATGCAATATGATATAATCATGCTAGTAATGAACAAATGTTAGAAAATTGTCATAAAATGAACAATGAAAAGGATGTCATACAGGCATATTTGTCGGAAACCGGGTAATAAGCATAAAACAACATAAATTCATGATGTGTTGAGGACTAAAAATTGTCCCATTCAGCATGCTTCAGTATTTTTCTTTTACTAATTAAATTCACACAAGTCATGTATGCTTTCTCTCCAACATTTCTCTCAAGCATGAAGTTGTGCATATTTCTATTGGGCATTGTCTATGTACTGTTAGACATGGCCTCATACATTGTACACCTGCATCTTATTTATTGACAATTTAACCCTCTAACTTTACTGCTCTTTTAATATATGTTATCTCTCATCTCCACTGTATTCAGCACTTTTACCATGTTCTCACATGTATGAGGAAACCTCAAGGAAGAGGTTTGGAGTTGGCAAGGAAACATATTGCCTCCTGCTTATCAGAGTTATTAAGCATTCAGAAATCTGGGGAGTTCCTTAGATCTAATGCCAACGGATCTTGTCAAGATGATATTGGAGATAGAACAACAGCTTCTGGTTGTCAACCTGTTGGGTTTGATGGATGTATAAACAGTAGATTATCAGCCCCCACTCCTCCACGTTCAATTAAAATTTTGAGCTGGAAAAAGGTGAGGATATGGCTAACTATAGGCTAATTGAAATGTTTCAAGTTATATTAATTATGAAATATTTCTGTTCTTGTGCCAGGCTATTGAGTATTTTGAGAAGCTTCTTCATGACCTAGATGTTATTTGTTCATTTTCTCTGGATCCCTCATTAGAAGTTATTTTACGCTTTGTTGTTCAATTTCAAAAAACTCAACCTGATTTGGTTGCAAGAGCTCATTTGCAGGTCAGCTTATTTTCCTCTCACATTTTCTTGTAGTGCCTCCTTGCTAATGTTGCTGCTTTTCATTTCTACTATTATCCATGCAACCAGTGTCCTCTCAATCTAATTGATCTGTCTCTTCTTTGTCGCTGGTAATGCATGCATTATATTCATCTGTATGGAGAGTTGTAGTTATCTGGTCCTTGACCTTTGCATCTTCAACTCCCTGAATATGTAAAACTAGCATGCTCTATTTGTCAATATATTGTGATGAAAAATGGAAGTCCTGCATATCCTTATGTTCAGTTTATAAATTTTGATGTTTGCTGCAAAATGGTTTCTCTTATTAGTTCATTTAGCACCTTAGTTTAGTAATCAGTATGTGCTAGGACTGTTTGATACTAGAATTCTCACGCTTTTGCTTTTGCACCTCAACAACTGATGAACAGCGTCTACTAGTCCATGATGGGAAAGTTTATGGACGTGTTCTTATCTTTGATGTAATCTCCAGAGCTGCTGCATTACCTGAAATCTCAAATATCCACGGAGTTCAGAAGAATGAATTGATATTACAGCTGTCACAGGCAAGTTTCCGACTCTATTTTAGACATGTGCTTGCTGGATCATTTCTCATGTTATGGAGTTGTATGCTTATATATAGTTGTACAAACAACTTTACTGTATTCTTCATCTCATTAAAAGATTCAGATGCTCTCAAGTCTCAAGGAGAGTCAATCTTTTTCATGGAGGATGTTGTTCTGCTATCCTTCTTGCATATGAATTTGCCACCTCCCCTTGGGGGGGGGGGGGGAGGAGCACGAATAAAGATGCTTTTTACTTCTGTTGTTATCTTGTAGTCTCTTCGAAGTTGTTGTGGTTTCTCCCTAGTTGTTATATTATATTTCCTGCATCTTGTTTGCTTTGCCTCAACATCTGTGAATGTGTTGCACTCAAACATCAGAGAACCACCTTTTTTAGAGGTATCTCCATCTCCATGAATCCATGTAAAAGAGCTAATGCTTTTGAATGTTCCAGCATGGAGGAGTGATTTAGTCCAGATTGAAGGAACTAAAAGAGCTAGGCAGATGTAGAATAATATTAGGAGAACTACTGTGAAAAACATGCTTGGCTTAGGCCTCATTTAGTTAGGATAATGCTGAGCTGCTGCTGTTGTATTTCAATCTCCATAAGTAAAATTTGTTCAGTTCGTCTGACTTTGATATGACACTGCTGCAGTTGCTGATAAACTTACTTAAAATTCTGTGTACAAATGCTGCCTGGCAAAGACGTAAACTTGGGAAGATATTACAGGACTGGAGTATTATCACCATGCAGGTTTGTGCTTATTCCTTATTCCTTAATCATTAGATGAAAATCTTCTGAATTTATATGACTCTATTTTGTTGTTATGTTGTGAACTTGTAGTGTTGTCTTATATTCTGGTGTCCTGCCTATATCCCACCTTGGATGCATGATTTGGTCAGTGTTGACAAGCATTATGTGGAAAATCCTTGTATATTATCTTCTGTTACTAAATCTGGTCTTCAAGAAGGAAGTAATGAGATTTAGCATATTGAATTACGGAAAACCTGTTGAGGGAGACTCCTATAAGTCATTCCATTCCCACCCAAAAAAAAGAAGAAAAAAAAGCTCTCTTACAGGTCTGGGATTTTGGGACAGGCTAGCAGGACTCCTCTAGGTGCTCAGTAAAGAATACTAGACTGGGATACTAGAATGGGCAACAGGATCCGAAGACACTTAATAAATCATATCGAAGAGAAAATTTGTAGAGATTTGTCCCTCTGTTACTTCTCAGTTCTTAAAGCTTAAATATTCTCAATATTCAACAGAACTAGTTGATAGACTTGATAATTCAGTTTCTTTTAAGATTCCAATTTACCATCTCCCTCTTGTTTCTTGACCTGGGATTCACCCATGTGGCTTAGATCCACTATTTCACTCGTAGACAGCTTTTGACTTCCATGGCTTCTTTTCTTGTCCCATATTTCTGAAAATGTTCTCCAACGTTTTCATTCCCTCCCCCCTTTTTTCCTCTTTCTTTCTCTCCCACTCTCAAGTCTCATCTACACATCTGTGTGTGCATTGCGTACTAATCTTATTGTTCTTTTGTCTGCTGAGAAATTGTTGAATCTTTATTGATGGTTAGAAGAGAATAAGGCTTCATGTCTGACTCTCATTTTGTGCTGTGGCTGTGTTCTATGTTTGCAGCTTGAGCTGGCTTCCCAGAGGAATTTCGGGGATATGTCAAATATTACAGATGATGAGGTATGTTGCACTGACATTAGCAAAGTCTAGGTTGAGCAATAAATGTATGGTACCTGCCATGAACAGTAAGGATGGTGCTCTGACAGAGAGAAGAAGAGGGTGGGGTTTTTTTTTTTTTTTTTTTTTTTGGGGGGGGAGGTGGGACAACAATGGATAACTCCCACACATTTGCAGGTTTGGATGTTGACAGGCCATTTAGTCTGCTTCTCTAGGAGTAATGTTTTTGAAGAGAGGACTAGACTATGATAGTCTGTTCCAATAGTCTGGATGATAAATTTGCATTTTGTTAAATATACTGTTTAATTGCCAGTATAATTTAGAAGGGAATCGGTTTCTTAAATGGTCAACTTAGAGAAAGCCTTGCCAAAAAGGGGGACCATGTAAAAGCCACTTAGTCAATTTATAAATGTTTTTCTTAATGGACCATAATTGCAATTTACCTCAATGATTAGGTTTGCAAGCTTTTCGAAGAGTTCTGAAGTTCAATTCCTTAATTTTACTTTAATGCTAGACGATTAACAAAACTTGATATTGGTCTGGCTCATCCAGTCATCCAACTTAAATACTCTGAATGATCCCTTGACCAGTCTACTTTTTTCTTGAACGAACTTGTGTCCTATGGTTGGTATGCCCATTGGATGTAATAGTTAGCAGTCCAGACGGTTTGGCCACCTGATAAGGTAGTGGATGAACACAATCTACCAGTCATGACTTATTCGTTGTAACATCTGCTCTATCTCATTCTGTGGGTGGTCGAAACAGATTTTAATCCTTGCAACATATCTCTAGAAGAATATGCATGACCATTTGAATAGGTTGATTTCATGGCATAGGAGATTGAAGGTGGGACCCATTATGGGTCCTGCTCTGACTTTGCATCTCATTATCAGTATACTGTTGGTGATTATCCTATTATTGACCCAGGAGGTACCTTAGAATGTGTTTTGCTTAAATATACTGTATTTTAACATTTTTCAAAACTATAGTAATGTCTATAGCTTAGCTGTATGATTTACTATTGCTCATTGGTTCTGCAGAAATTAGCCATGAAACTGTCAAAGCATCTGCTTATTTGGACACAGGAACAAATGTATTGGATTGCTACACGTTTCCTCATTTTGGGATTTGAGCTCGAGCTCTATTCTCCTAGTGAATACTGCATGGTCTACTGGTATATGTACATTGTCTTGATCAAACTTGCAGAAATTGCACAGCTGAAGATGTTGACAATCAGTGAGAGTAGTGAGTATGCTGTTAAATATGTTAGTGTACCTTGTCGTCTTTGTTTATTAGCACTTATTTTACTCAAGTCTGACAACTATGTGAGGGCCATGGCACAGCCAAGAGAGTTGGAACCATAATTTGGTTGGCTGCATCTCTTGCAAAAAAGACTAGTATTAAAGGGTGATTTTGACCCTCTGTTTGAACAGTTTCATTTGGAAGGTCCCAGGAAAACAAAGATGTGAGACTCTCATTCTTTCTTTAGTACTTCCATTGAAGGAGATCAGCCTCCTTGGTGTTCCATGGAATAGTAACACAGTTGACCGACCCTTTCCCCTCCCCCCGCCCTCTTTTTCATGAGATACCATCTTGATTGGCTTTGTCATTACTTGGCTAACTTGGATTTTGTTAACTTTCATTTACCGTACCTTCTTGGTAAGCTAAACGCAAAGGGAAGAAGAAAAGGGATCTAACTAAAGATGCTATTAGGGATTCTCATATCACTCCTATGGTCATGTTCCTCCAGTGTCATATCTGTCTCTCAGAAGGACTCACAATGGTAAATGTGCCTATTTCAGCTTATTATACTGTTTTGATTAATTTAAATGTTCCTGTGCAATTATAATAGTTCGATTAATCAATCATATCAATCCTTCCAGATGCTTGCTGCTTTGAGAAATGAACACAAGTTTTTGGAGGGATCCAGTGCTTTCAATACTGAACAAGAGGTATGTTGCATTCTTGTGTCAGTTCTCATTTTTACATTTAGGTGTTCAATGTGAAGGTTTTAGGTAAAACGTCCGAGTGATGTTGTAACTTGGCTGCACGCCTAGCAGAAGAAATCACAATAGAGAGTTTTCGTGTGACAATGGTTTACCTATTAAAATTGTTTGTTTTATACTCTGCCAGAGATTTATCCAGCACTTTGAGCTTCTACAAAAGGCTCAAGTTCCACCCCACGTATCATATTACCTGTTCAAGGAATCTACAATCCATACCCGCTTCTCAGTGAGTATCTAAATGAATTTTCATTTTTCATTCCCTTATTTCCTTGTAATTGAATTTTACTTTTTCATCACAAATGTGTCTTTACTGGTCAAACATTTTTTTTCTCCTTTCCAAGTCTCTAGTTGAATACAATTACTTTAGGGATGCTCAAAGGCTTGTGAAGGAGCTGAAGACCAGTTTCTCAAGTGATCCAGACAGACTAGCTGAACTCCAACAGATAGAGCAGGTTGCTGAGCGTAACAGGGTAGCTCTGAATGTCATTTGTCAAGTTGGGGCAACGGATCCGTCCCTTAAAATTTCGTTTGAGCTCAGCCACCATCCTTGCTTTGCAATTGCCATTGTCAAGAGATCTTAAAATTGGATAGTGCCCAGTTGCGGTGACCAATTTTGAACTGTATCAATGTGCGAATGTAACATTAGGCCTTTTAAGAAAAAGTCCCCCTTCAATTGAAATTGAAATAGAAGGGGGAGTCACATTTGAGGAAGCTTGAAGGTATTTGATTCATGTAAAATTACTCTTCAACTTTTTAAGTTATTGAATTTCATTAAAAAAAATAAAATAAAACATTTTTTTCCATGATCTATTTTATGACAGTTAATATGACAGTTAATATGGGTGGTTTACATTGTCGAGCAGCATTTTTTAGAGAATCAGAAATGGTATTAAACAGGGTCTATTTATGTCTATATGATGAATGAAATTACAGCTTTAAATGTTTGCTGTGTTGTCTATTATTTTATCAAGAATGTACATTCAACAGTACCTTGTCTCAACTGTTAGAAGTCATCTACTGATTGTACTGTCTATTGGTAAGTCCTCAGCTCATAATTGTTGCCCATCCTTCTCAAATGTATATCTTCCGTTTCAACAATTTTCAGAATGAAAATATATCATCATATCCATGGCTAATTTACTGAGATACTTCAGGATACCAGTCTTCAAGGATAGAACTTGCCAGATGAAATCCAGGCAGAGAATTGGTGAGTTCTGTGGCTTTCATTCATTCATTCATTTAGTGGGTATATTGTTCTTGATCCTCTGTTTCACAACCTGCAACTTGCACTATATAATGCATTATTATTTATCTGTCTTAGTCGCTTATAGTTGTGTTCATGAAAGGCTATAATCTCAGAGAGTTCAGGGACAAAACCATCTCATTTTATTGTTGGTATCTCTCCCTAGATTTTCCAGTTGTTCTCAAGTGCTTTCTTACTCTAATAGCATGAATTCTGTATTGATCTGTCAAAAGTTTTCTTTCACCAAATGGCTGAGTTTGTTAGGGATGAAATGAAGCATGAAACATGAGTAGCCAACCTTTACGAGGCTCCCAACTAATAGTGGAAAACTACCTTCCGAAGTGGATTGTTGTGTAAGAATCCAATAATCCTACTATTCACTAAGGTGTGTGCAAAAGATTCTTTAGTTGGGCATACCTACAAAAGCTAAGTGGATGGTTCCCCATTTCTTGGCATTTTGAAGGAAAAAAATAAAAAAAAACTAAAAGAAAATATAGGGAAGATTTGAATCTTACTTTATGGATTTGCTTCATTGTCTGAATTATCCTCATGGAAAATTGTATTTTTAAATACAATCATCTCTTATCTCATGTATCTTGATGCATGATTGCATGAACACCGATGCATTCACAGTTGTTAATGCATTTCACTCTCTTTAGAAAAAAAAAATTGGGGCTACATTACTCTGAGAATATCTAATTTTGCAAAATAAAGAAAAGAAAAAGACCTTATATGATGGTTCACTCATTTAATATGCCATTGATTAGCATTTTCTTTGGAAGTCTGATACACACTCTTCTGTAAGCATACCAGTGCCAAGATGAAATGTGATAATTCATTAGTTTAAGACATCAGCAAACAAAAATATAATCCCTATGTATTTGGGTTAAATTCAATTCATTCGCATTCTTAAGTTATATTTAAACTTTGGTGCAACTTGCTGAAGAAAACATTCTACCACACCTATCTTTTTTTTTTTTTTTTGTCAACAAACTAAAAACTTAATTATAAAAAAGAGTTAAAGCCAGAAGACTTGGACAATACAGACGGATCAATCATGAACACTGTGGAATAATCCACTAAGACCTAGATAAAGAGAGACGACGAGCTCCCTTAGCAAGAAAATCCGCAAAAACATTAGAAGATCTAGAAATATAATTAAAAAACACCGAACTAAAAGTAAAAGAAATTCTCAAAATATCTGAAACTAAACTAAGATTTATCCAGTCCAAAGAAGAAGGAAAGCCCTGCAAGGAGAGAATCGTTGGCATACAGTCAGAGATGACTTGGATTTGCTCCACCCCAAAGACCTTCCTAAAAGTAAACCATCTCGAATGGCAAGAAGTTCCATTGCCTACTACACCTATCTACTTTAGGTAAATGTAGATTTGAATTTTTTTTTTTAAATTATTAATCAAATCTTTAATCCTTTAATCATAAAAATCCCATCAATAATGTATAAATTATATGATTAATCTTGAGGGATTATTGAGTTGTTCAAATCAATGCCCCATGGTATGATCTGTCAAAGACAAAGTTTTGCCTTATATTTAAATCATATGTATGTAAAAATTCTTGCATAATTGTTGTTGGCTCATTATTAAAATCTTACAATAAGAAATAAATATTTTAAAATAAAAAAATCTGAGACTGTAGCGTAAGGGATTTGTTATTATTATAAATTTTATTCTTCCTTAAGCTGGGTTTAGACAACAACAGTCTGAGGATTCTGTCACTTAATTAACGAATCCTGATCATCACCCGTCAAAGTGCTCACCGACTTTAACACCACAAATCCTGTGGGATCCATAGGTAAAAAATAATTTAAAAAAAATCTAATCACCCAACTCCTGGGTCCCCCTGTATTTATGGTGGTAAAACCATCGGAGAGCATAGATCCGAACTCCTTAATTAACACCCAACATATCGCATCGGATCCAACAAAGCTGGAGGACCCTCCCCTGCATTAACCTATTATGATAGGTCCCACTCCCATCTTATCACATCCCATCACATCCATGTTAGTAGTTCCCACCTAATTTTTCCTAAAAAATAAAAATCACCTTATTTTATGTTTTAATTTGAGACTTCCTTGCTCTATCATTATGTATAACATTATCATATTGTGTCAAAAACATGTCCATATATAGAAGAAAAAAAAATATTGGGGATAGATTTAGATCCTTCCCTTGGATTGCACCGGCCAAATGAGATGCTCAACCACTTAGATAACAAATATTTTTTGGTAAGAAAAAATTAAGCATGTAGTTTGGTTGGCAAAAATCAATGCCTCATTCAACATGATCAGGAGTTCAAAATTTTGTAAACTAGATGAAAATATCCTTTATCTCCACTATTCTCATGCCTTGAAATTTTTTTCTTATATCAAATGAGCTATGAAAGAAATTTTTTGGGAAAATTATATGATTAACTGCTTTTAAGTTTCTCCTTACAAAAAAAACTACTCAATGTTTTACTTTACAAAATTAGTTAAAACTGAGTTTGTAATTACAAAACTAGCCAAAATAGTGTTTTTTCACCTCTTTTGACATTTTTACCATTAAAATTGATCATACCGACATAAGGGTGAAAATGTTCAAAAAATATAAAAAAATAATGATTTTTCCTTTTGGACAAAATAGTGATTTTTTCGCTCGATGTTATTAGTTTGAGGAGTAAAAAATACCAAAGAGATGACAAGTCAATATTTTGACTAATTTTGTAAAATGCAAATTCAGTTTTGACCAATTTTGTAAAGTAAAACGGTGAGTGGGTGACTATTTCTATAAAGGAAAGCTAAACTGAATCACGTAATTTTCTCAACATTTTGAAGGCAAAAGAATAGTGGGTATGGAAGATCTGGATTTACAAAGTAAACTAAACAAACCCCAGTTGCAAAAGAATATTACTCATGTAACAAATACAGCCATTGCTTTTCACAATTGAGCAAAACAAACAATGTATCCAATTGAAATAAGGAGTTGATGAAGTGAGTAATAGTAGAATGCCAACTCAGCCCCTACACTAGACAAATCTTTCTAGGTTTCGTCCACCACCTCTTAGGGGTATGGTTGTCTTTTATGGTCTGGATTTGGAGAAATGTTCACATCATCATCACATGGTGCAAATGGGATCATCGAAATCCAGTTGTCAAGTCGGTTGCACGTGGAACTTCGTTGTCAAAGAATAGTCGTAGTTGTTGTTGTTTTCATGGAAATGCCCCTCGATCTCCTGTTATATTACGAAAACTACCCTTAATCCATAATTATTTCTTCGGGTATTTCAAAACAAACAAAACTTAAAACCATTTATTATCTTCTAACCGAAAGAAAAAAAAACCATTTATTATCTGGAGTTATCTGTTTAGCACTCAGCATCAGAGGTTGAGTGGCCGTTTGGCTACAGCAATCGAAATCAAAATTGTTTCTCAACAATTAAAAAAAACAAAAAAAAAGTTAGTGATAATTGTATTCTAAGAGTTAATTGGCCATGGAGAATGCTTTTCTTCCACTCATACTTAAGAAATATAATTTAAAAAAAATATATACATTTATTTTTATTTTTTATATTTTATAAAGTAAATAATTAAAATTCTTCTTATTTTTCTTAATTTTATTCTTCGAGAGGTGGCTCACCATGCCTTGAAGGCATGAGTTAATTGGTGTGATTAATGCTTACCTTGACAGAAGGCATGTTATTAACCAATAGAACTACTTCAAACCATTAAAAAACAATATTGTTATACTAATTGATGCTATTTGGATATTGTTCTTTTTTTTTTTTCATAACAAAGAATATTTCATAATCACATCATCCATCTATTTCAGAATGTTCCATAATATTCTAAAAAATAAAATATCTATGATTATAAAAATAAAAATTAATAGAATAAAACAATTTTAAATAAGTGCGTGCAACTAACTTTCTTTATACCACAGAGAAAGTAGGAATTTTCCTTAAATATAATGGTTATTTTAAGTGTTCATAATTTCTAGATTAAAGAGAACACATCTCACTTGCTGATCCTATCTTCCATAACAGAAAATGAAGGAAAATTTTACTACTTAATCACATAGTTTCTTTTATTTTGCAAGATATAGGAGAGGAAAAAATTATATCACCCATATGTCTCATTCTAATCTATTAATGATGATTGAAAGGGTATTATTGGTCTTATTTATAATGATCCGATCATCAATATATAATAGCACCTTAAGTAAATTAAAAAAAAAATCTAACAAATTTATAACGTCTTGGAGTTTGGAATTATTTTTTTTCAAACTAAAAATTCTTCACCATTATAGGGGAAACGTTAGTTAAATATTTCATTTTAGATATTTAATTGAAAGAAATCTCAAAGAATAAATAGAAGGAATGGCATTTCTGTAATATTCTGTAGAAAAATATATAATCTTTTCCCGCGCAAAAAAAAAATCAAAATAAATAGAAGGAATGGCATTTCTGTAATACACCGTAAGTCTTGAGCTACTTTCAAAGGTGTGACGAGGGTGGGTTCAAGCTTCCAGCTGGCATCTGGTTTTCCTCCATTTGAAGCGACCGTCCTTAGTCCGTAGTCCTAATGACGTTTCAGAATTCAATCACTTTTTTTGTTTTTCGTGCTTCCAAACAAATTCCATTTATGGAATAGTAAAAGTACGCTGCCGTAGTAACTTTACTAAAGTGCAGATTTAATCGAAACCGTCAGATTCGATAACTTGACGGCACCACTTTATGATCAAACGGTTTCAAATAATTTACCTCCCCATAATTACTGAAATTACGGCGGCCGTAGTACGTAGAGTTGACTACGGTTAAAGCGCGCGCTCTCAACAGTGAAACTAAAAGTGAAACTGCTGAGAAGTGCTTTTCCACATCAAGAAGATTTTAAAATTCCCAGGAAAAAAAAAAGGTTTTAAATCGTTCAGTTTTGTTGAGTCGTCGGCGTCGTAGAAATAATAATTTCTCTCTCTCTGTGGTGTCTCTGGTTCTCGACTCTTATGGTCGCCGACCAGAAGGACACTTTGGCTTTCCTCTTTCCTTCTCATTCTGGTTTCGTTCAGTTCTGGTGAGTTTGAGCTTTCTTGATCTCTGTTTTACATCAATTTTGTTTGTCTTTTTAGCTTCAATGTTGAAATTGAGTACAACGGATGTAAGAATTCTTCAGTAACGTTCGATTTGATGATCTTCAATTATAACGAGTTGATGATGATGATGATTATGCTTATTATGGGTTTTATTTGTTCTGTAATGTCTTCTTATTTGACATATCTTTTGGACGATTTGGAGTGTATTTATGTGCCATGAGAATTAGTTCTGTTTGCAACTTTCAAAATTCCTTTTGTTTGTTGAGATTCCGGAATTCAATATCGGTCAGGAAGTTCAAATCTGTTTTTTTGTTATTGTTATATAACTAAATGGATTTAGTAATTGTGTGTATGGCGATGAATTAGCCCTGCTACTTCCAACTTCCCCCCCTCCCCCCAAACCAATGCTGTGAGGTTTGAGATGTCGGCAGCATTAGATTTGGTTGCATACAATTTACCACTTCGAATGCTGGACTTGAGCCTGCGGCTTAATGTCTCGCTTGGAAATCCAAGGTGATATTAAGTTTCTCAATAGGCCGATGCGGCCATTTACAAGATATTAGTTTCCTACTGTTGAATGTTTGTGCGACTTTAATTCATGACTCTGAATCATGTCAATATGACCAGCTTATTTGTTTCTGCAGAACCTTTTGGTTAGGAAGAAAGATGTCTGGAGGAGGTACACATAAGAGCTTTAGGAGATATTTAGGAGCTATCAAAGACACCACCACAGTTGGATTGGCTAAAGTTAACAGTGACTATAAGGTGAGAATTACAAAACAATCATAGTGCACGTTTCTAGATTGCACGTTTCTGAATTTTTACATTCCAAGGTTTGGGGGTTGTGTTGAATTCTGCAGGAGTTGGACATTGCAATTGTAAAGGCCACAAACCATGTTGAACGCCCAGCTAAAGAAAAACACATAAGGGGTATGTGGATACTTCTCTATGGTCCCTTCAGCTTCAGTTATTCATGTTGACCTCAAGGCATGCACCGCATCTTATGTCAGGAGTTCTTCCACTTCTTATTGATGTGTAATGTTAGTTCCATTAAAATATTGCACTTACAAGACTTTTTGATTGACTTTCATCCCTTCTATGAAAGTGCTCTGTTATCATTGTAGACTTGTAGCTTGCACATCCTTGACCATCTCCTTTCTTGATATCTCTATGTGGGGTGTATACTTTTTTTTTTTTTAATTATTAGGTAACACCAATTTGGATGTCTAATCCAGATGTTGTGGGTATCTTTATGTGTCCATCTGGTGTTTACTTCTCATCCTCACCATAGGTTAATTGAGTGCTTCCTAGTGACCTTATCTAACTGGCTAACCCTGTATATGATTTACACACTGGATTTTTGTTTTGGTGCAGTCTTCAGGTTTGATGCAGCCTATTAATTTTATCTTCTTATCACTCCTACAAAGAAACAACTGATGGGCTAGAACTTATTGTATTTCGTTTTGTCAGCTGTTTTTGTTGCAGTTTCAGCTGCAAGGCCTCGAGCAGACGTGGCATACTGCATCCATGCTCTTGCCAGACGTCTTGCCAAGACCCATAATTGGGCGGTATGTGAACCATGACCCTTTTTTTTTCTTTGACATTGAATATGGGAAACTAAAACTAGTTTGGCATTTTCAATACCTACATCATTTGTTGTGCCCAAGGGCTATGAGATGAAAGTAACATAATTATTTCTTTTGAGTCAGAACGGATGCAAAACCTGATATGATTCATTTTGTTGTACTTTGGTCATTCTTTCTTGTCTTCTATATTCAAATTTTCCTTTGATCTTTATGGGGCGGCAAAAAAAATAAAAAATTAAAAAAAATCACATTGGTAAAAGATGTGGGATGTCAAAAATGTCAATAACAAAATTCATGCCACAAGCATCTTGATATCGGTCTGATTGTGTGGCTGTACCATGCCCTTTCTGTGTCACAATCTATGTTCTTCTCATTAATACCACTGACTCTGAATCCTTTCCCTCTGCTGGAACTACCTTCTATTCAGCCCTTATTTCTAGTGCTTTAAATGTCTTTTTCCATTAATCTCTTTACTATCTCAATTCAACTCTTTTTCTCATGGTCACCCATTACAACTGCTCAGAAAGTCCCCGAGGTGAACTTGTTTTGCTTTAAAATCTGAAAACATGAGATCTAATTGGGGAAGTCCTTGTACACAACACAAAAGTTGTAGTTGTAGGAGGATTTAACCTTTTTCTCTTATTTATGAGATAGGGGGTTTATAGTTATACTAACTAGTCAAATTGGAGAATGCAAAAGATGGAACAAGGAAAAATAATTGGACAACAAAATTTACTTTGTATTCGTTGTTTGAATGAGCAAATAATATTTCAACATGACCAATCTTGGTTATTAGAGGGGCAATTTATTCTAGTCCTTGACATATATTCCATTTATTTGTCTAGAATTCTTTGAAGTAACAATGTCAGTCCCATGGCTTGAAGTTGTCTTCATTTACACCACGACAGTTGTTCTAGTTTTGTCCCAGCTCCCATTTTAGGCAATCATTTTGATGCTCAATATCTTCAACTGATAAATGGGGTGCAAGGCATACGCTGAGCTGCAGTGATTTCTTTTAGATCAACTAATACCTCCACCTAATGCTGCTTTGAGAAGATAACAGTCACTTATTTGGAGTGTTTTAATGGTTTGGTTACAAGTGCATTTGCATTGAATATAGTACTTGGATTTTGGCTGATTCAGTGATTTATGGTGATTAGGTGGCATTGAAAACATTAATCTTGATACATCGTTCTCTTAGGGAAGTGGATGCTACCTTCCGTGAAGAAGTCATTAATTATGGGAGGAGCAGAAACCATATGCTCAACTTGTCTCATTTCAAAGATGATTCCAGTCCAAATGGTACTCAGTATTCTATAATAGATAAAATCCACTATTCTTTAAGGAAATGAATTGTTAAATGACAGTTACCCGTTAATCTCTGTTCAGCTTGGGATTATTCTGGATTTATACGGACATATGCTTTATTTTTAGAGGAGAGGCTGGAATGCTTCCGTATCTTGAAGTACGATGTTGAGGCAGATCAGCCAGTAAGCAATTAATTTTATGTTGTTGCTGCATCCTTTTTATCTTTGAATAAAAGAAGAAAAATCTGTGCTACTTTTGTCTGATTGAAATCTTTAACATCTTTACTGTTGGGTGCCAAGATTGAGTGAAACTACATGTTGATGTTAATCTTCTGCTTTATTTTCCTTGCTTATTTCCTGCTTTACTGGTTGCTTGTGGTATTCTATCGTATGCTGAATTTTACTTTTAATGATCATTCTAAACAGTTTTGTCTCAGTTCGGGGATAATTTTGATTTTTGTTATAGTTTTAGATTGTTTTGTTAGCACAAGTGATGCGATAAGGTTAACTAGTATGGGTTTTGCTTGTGAAAAGCCCAGCAAAGAAGTAATGAAGATGTATATGGTAATGGATCAAAGAAAAAATTTGATAAATGCAACAACAAAGTCAGCCTTATACCAACTGGAAAGGTTAGGCTACATTGATCCTTGCAAAACATAGGGGACACTGACTGAAAGTAACAGTAATGGGTTAAATAGGGAAGTGAAGAGGCTCAAAAAGCATCTTGGTGGACTTTTTTGGATACTAGAGTGTGAGATGGACTGAACAATCTATGCAAAAAGAATTCCGTACAGGATCCATTGTTGCATGAGCTAGCCTGGCCTTTTTGGATTTCTTTCTATAAAGGGATCCTAGCAAGCATGGGAGCACGTTATGAGCTGCAACTCTGGAATCTTGAGAGATAATGGTGACCTACTGTTTTAGCCTTTGAGAAGGTATGGTCAGGACACCTTAAGGCTTCATTTGAGGGTGGCTTTGTGACGACATTTGATTCTGGAACGATTAGGCGTGTTCGTTTCCCCTAAAGTGTACTTTCCTGCACCATATGGCATATTTCTTGATAAGGATGCCTTAGTTGGGATTGCTCTGAGGATATGGAGACTTCTGCAGTAAGGGTGCCAAGATTTTGGAGCAACCTAAATTACCGGGAGATGGATCCTTTTGTTGGTTGGCGATCCAGGATTAGTCTGTGACTATGGGTTAATTCTCAGTGTTGTCTTTACCTACGTGGTCCTGTGTGCTTCACATGTGTGCTCCATATTCCCTATGAATTGCCTTCTTGTGAAATACTAAAGGACAAAATCTTTATAGTTGATTATCTTATTTTGAGGGGAAATTCATGTCTAACATGTGCTTCTGAGACAAAGGAAACAATGAACTACATAATTTGGCGGTGTCTCCAGATCCCACAAAATTTAAATAAACCCAAAAATATGAGCGTGAAAGTTAAACCTAAGATATATTTTCAACTTTTCCAGAAGTCATAGGATTCTTTTTGAAGCGTAGAGGGTTGATTCTTTTCCCGATGTTGCAACAGAAGTGGGATTCCCTGTTACAGATTAATTGGTTGCCTCCTGTCCAAAGGAGCAACATGATTGACCATGTCCTCAGGTGCATTTGTATTGATTTTTTTCCTTCCAGGGGTAGTAGCTGTAATTGACTGCAAATCCAAGTGCTCTATATTTAGTTTTCTCAATTTCTTATTGTACATATTGTATCATAATAAACTAATAATAATAAGTTAGTGAGGTGAGATCGAAGAACTATGCTTTCAAATATTGAGCTATTGAATTTCACACGATTATCGAAGTTTCTCGTGGCACTCAAATGTTTTACATGTAAAAATGGTCCATACCCTCCTATGGGTTTCTTGCTTTTGACATTTACTTGTCTTTTATTTTTTATTTTTTGGGTGAATGAGATAATCATTAACCAAAAGCCCCAAAAAGGGGAAAGAGAATGTACTAGTGGGGAGAAATTGGGGGGGGGGGGGGAGGCAATCACAAAGGCAAGAGGGAGGAACCTAAATCCCAGGAAACAACACTTGTCTTGTTCCCTGGGGTGTCCACAACAAGGGGCCTGGGGAAGAGATTGAAGCCTAGAAACATCAAAGCAGATGGCTTTCCAAATCAAGTCCACCGGTATGGATTTGGAGGTCCATCTTCTCAAATTATGCTCCCACCACAGGTGAGAGATCAATGCATTGGACACCAACTTACTTGTCTTTTATTTATTTTAAGTTGCATATGACTTTGGTCAATGTAAGGGTGAATTCATGCTTCTTATTTGCCTAACCTTTTGATCTTTGATGATAGTATGGTTAAGGTTTTAGTAAAGTGATCTTGTTCTGTATGTATTCTGAAATCCATGGTGAAAATACTTTCTTGTGCTGCTGACAGAGGAACAAGGAACTGAGCACTGCTGAATTGCTTGAACAGTTGCCAGTGTTGCAGCAGCTTCTGCATCGTGTTCTTGGTTGCCAGGTACTACCTTATGCTTTGATAGTCAAATTTCAAGTATGGGTCTGCATCCTCCTTAATGCTTCTTGTCTTGAATATGGCTAAATATTGTATGCACCTCTTGTTATATATAACATTGTAATACTTATTTTGGAAAATGTACGTAGCCCCAAGGAGCAGCAGTTTATAATTTTATCATTCAGTTGGCAGTTTCAATGGTAAGTTTGTTGGTGTAAGCTTCTCTTTATGAAGTTTAAGATACTGCAACCTGCTAAATGACATTCTCATGCGCTTTTTACCTTTTATATTTGAATAGGTAGCTGCAGAGAGCATTAAGATTTATCAGGCCATAAGTGATGGTACCATTAATTTGGTTGACAAGGTATTTGTTTTGGTTTTTATTTCCTAATGAAAACTACTGCCTGTTTATTTAGTAAGTTACAAGCAGAACCGTACATCTGGATTGTTACAGTTCTTTGAGATGCAACGCTATGATGCTGTCAGTGCTTTTGAGATATACAAGAAGGCGGGTCAGCAGGTACCTGTTGTCTTGCCGTTCCATTCTTTCATATGTTTGTTTTTCGAAAAGATTACACTGGTGATTGCTATGGAAATTTTCTTTTCTTTTTCTTCTCTCTATGATGCTCCTCAAGCTACCTTTTGCTTTTATAGGCGGAGATGCTGTCAGAGTTCTATGAAATATGTAGAAGTCTTGATCTTGGACGTGGAGAAAAGTTTATCAAGATTGAACAGGTGTGAATTTCTCAAGCCATGTAACTCTGATGGCTTTCTCTTGTATTCTGTCAGTCATGGTAACAATTTTTCCAGTTGTGCTTAAAAAGAAAAGCAAGAGAGCTTTATTGGTACTATTGGTTGAATAATATTTTTGAGTTATTCCTTAATGCAGCCACCGGCGTCATTTTTAGCAGCCATGGAGGAGTATGTCAGAGATGCTCCTCGAGCTTCATCAGTTCGGAAGGATCAGGTATATGAGTTTCTTCCGATTGACAAAACTAATTTTTTATTAGGTGGGCAGTAAAGCTAAGAGAACATTGTAGTTTCAGCATCATACTGAGACTATAAGCAGGAGTGGGAAGATCGTATTTTGTTATTAACAATAAAAATAATATTAACTTCATTTGATCATTAGGAGCTTCAAGCATGTGATGGCATTACAGAAGGATTATTCCTTGGCAATACTTCTTTATTTTATTTTGATCTTGGTAGAAAACTGGCCTCCTGCTCTTTATCAGTGTTTCTAAAATAGATCAAGTTTTGCATTATGTATTACTAGAAGAAATGATCCTGGATCTTTTAATTTTATTGATAGGCCATGATATTGTTATTCTCAAAAATTGACAGATTTTGCTTTTAAATCCTTTTCACATAGCAGGGGGTTAATGATAAAATTACTGGTCCCAAAGTTGTCTTGGCTATAGAGTATAAGAAAGTCCCAGAAGTGCAAGAAGAGCTTCCATCACCCCCTCCTCCACCTGAACCTGAACCTGTTAAAGTGGAGGCACCAGTTTCAGAACCACCTGATTTGCTGGTAATGACTCAAATGCTTTCTACCTTAACAATGTACATCTATGTTCTATTTATCTGAAGTTTTCTGTGCATTTCTAAGAGTATTTTATTTGGTTAACAGAATTTGGATGATCCTGTCCCAGCTGCATCAGAACTTGATGAGAAGAATGCTCTTGCTCTGGCTATTGTTCCAGTTGGTAAGTTGTCCAGCTTTTGCATGAAGCCGTAGGATCTAAACCTTGAGAACATGGACAGCCTAGAAGTATGGATGTCCATCAATTTAAACTAAATCAAACAAATTAATCCAGGCTCGAGTGGCATTAAGAATAAGAAATAGATAGTGAACTTGAGGAAAAATGAGGGCTGACACTCGGTTTAAATAAACTCTTCAGGTGTGAAACTGAGGGGAGGAAAAGGTCGTATTTATAAATTTTCCGGGCAAACTAAGAAAAAAAAAACAAATTGTCAACGAGTCTGTATAATACATCAAATCCACTTCCAATTCAAAATTGAGTCAACTATACAAGGCTTGTTGTTTATTCAAGTTCCCAGTTGAAAATCAGGACCTTTAAAGAGTGTCTAAGCAGTTTTGTTATTTATCTTCTTCGTCTTGCAGCAGATTCATCAGCAACTGTCCCTTCAGGTCCTGATTTTGCAAATGGAGTCACAGGATGGGAGTTGGCATTGGTAACTGCTCCAAGTTCTAATGAGACTGCTAGTGCTGCAAGTAAACTGGTATTACTCTTCTATTTTGTATTGTTTTATGTGTAGAGTTTCTTGTTGCTGCATATCTTATGCTTTGGTTTGGCAGTAGAACTTAGGATAGTGTCATTTCAGAAAGAACACTATCCATCATAAATTAATTCACATCCCCCAGATGTTTCAAACTAAGGCTGGGCTTCTTCTAGCATGTGGAGATTCTTGTTGCTGAATATCTTATGCTTAACAGTAATAGTAGACATTAATATGGTACAATTTCAGAATGAACATTACCTATTCTAAATGATGTCATGTCTGCCATAGGTTTCAGACAAAGATCAGCTTTCTTCTAGTGCAAGAGTGTTCTTGCAAGGAGGGTAATTGATATTTTCACAAATATCAAGCCAGGAATTGAAGAAACTATGCTATCTGGACTCTTGAAAATAGCACTGATGTAAATATAAACATCTTTGGACTCGGGGACATAAACATTGAACCAGCTTAGGTGTGAGAGAATACGGTTGTATGTTATTTTCCTTTTTAAGAAGAAAAAGGTTGTTGGGGGGAGAGACAGGAAAGCCACGCACACAGATTTTCCAAACCAGGGGAAACCAGCAAGTGTCTCTGTAACGACTTGGTTCAGCCTATCACACACTTCCTATCCCTATTACTTTGGTGATTATTAATCACCCATGTCATTCCATTCACCATAGATTTACTTTGATTACCAGCAGAAATTTATGAATCTAGATTGGAACTCTCTGAATCTGTTGCTATGCATAGGTGCTTGTGCCAGAAACCTGGATATTTCCCCATCCTTCCATAATGTTATTTATATATATATTTAGAGGACTACTAGACATTTATCGGTATTCTTTTTCCCTGATTGCATATACTAATGCTTTATAACTTGTTAAAAAAGGCGGGAGGGCTGGATTTGCTCACGTTGGACAGCTTATATGATGATGCACTTAGAAGAAATAACCAGAATGTTAGCTACAACCCGTGGGAGCCTGCGCCTATGGCTAGTCCTATGATGCAGCAACTAGTACATGACCCATTCCTTGCCTCCAACACTGTGGCAGCACCCCATTCTGTACAGATGGTAGCAATGGCCCACCAACAACAAGCTTTCCTGCTGCAGCAACAGATGATGATGAATATTCCACAACAGCAACAGCCCTCAAATCCTTTTGGTACTCCTTATGGAGCTGCAAACCACCCGTATGGGTCGGGGATTCCTGTTCAATCTTACAATCCATACACAAGCCTTATGTAAGAAACAGGATCAGTTGTCACTTGTTTTTGGTTGAGAGCACGAGAAGAGGTGACATTGAAGACAAACAAATGATATTTGAGGCTTTTGGAGGCTGGTAGGGAGGGCTGGTTTCAGGACAGATGTACCATATTATTGTTTATGTGCAGTTTCTACCATAAGAATGTTACAGGAATTAGTTAGCGACTGGAGTTCTAGGTTATTGATTATTTTTGTTGGCAATGACTCTTAATAATGCTATTCAGATGATCTGAAAGTTTGACCTGCACCTGTGCGAGGCAGGAATCTTAGTTCTTGTTCTCTTTTATATGAAACTGCAATAGCTGTTGCTATTTCAAATGGATTTCTTCTTATAATTTACATATGAAAAGAGGGAGGAGACATGTATTTTTGTTCCTTTTGCAAGATCAATTGGCTTCTTTGTCAACAAGTTTATCTGCACTAGAGTGAAATCCCCCAGATTTAAACCGCAGCTTTTGATTTTACATGACAAGTTACCGTGCAGAGAGTTAAAGTCTGTAGGGTTCTGTTCTTGTCCATGGTCTTTTTTGGCGTCCACCATACTTTCCATTGGAGGGGGAAAAGAGCAAAAAAATGATAATTTTAGACATGGAATTCTCTTACTTGGTAGTGTGTAGTAGGATGGATTGATGTTACTTTCTTCGACTTACTATTTCTATAAGTATATCCACTGTTATAGTAAAAGAAATCTTACATTGACCAACAGGGGTTGGTCTAAGTGGTAAGCAGTTTGGTCCGTTTAAGCAAGGTTCCGATATGCAAAAAATTCTTATTGGGAGACTCACCCACCACAGTCAGGTGTGCGACCCGAGTTGAACACCGGATTAGTCAGGGCAAAGCCTTGGAAACCGGGATTGGCAACCAAAAAAAAAAAAATCTTGCATTGATTGGTAAGTGAGATATTACCCTCAACTCTAAGGATATTTAATAATGATATTTGGTTTTGTTGATAAAGAAAAGGACACGTGTCCATAATCTAATTGAAAATCTTCTTGTAGGTTGGAAGATTTTGGGAAAATTATGTGACTAGCTGTTTTTAAGGTTTTTCCTTACAAAAATAGCACTCAATGTTTTGCTTTACAAAATTAGTCAAAATTGAATTTGTATTTACAAAATTAGCCAAAATATTAAATTTTCATTTTTTTGGACATTTTCAACCCTTAAAACTCAGTTTTAACTAGTTTTGTAAAACGAAACATTGAGTGTGTATTTTTGTAAGAGAAACCTAAAAGCAACTAATCACGTAATTTTTCGAAGATTTTCTTTTCATCTTAGTTTCTATAATGATAAAGAGTGATCCATAATCCAGAAATGAAAAGAAATAAGTCTTGTTGAAGGATTTCCTCATTCGGGACATGAAGCCCAGCTCTAGAAGTGGAAAGTGAAGGTTCCTCCAGAACGTATTTTATTATTAATAACTTTATCAGTATTAATTTGACGTGGAAGGAAGCCAGGCCTTGAGATGTTCGTTCGTGGGATGAAGCGAATCTATCGCTTTGAAGTTGTGACTATTTCCTTTTCAAGAAGTGTCCCCACTACTGTCACGACTCACCATTACTCAATTGAAGGAAATGATTAATGAACATGGTGGCTTAAATGAGAAAAATATTAATTACAAGACAAAATGGCAAAAATATCCAATCGAACGACAACTAAGAAGTGCCAACAACCCCAGTGAAGAACTGAGAAATTACTTGGGACTTGAGAGAAAGAGAAAAAGAAAAAGTGATCGTTTTTGTTTCGTTTTTTCGATTAGCTTTGGTTCTTGAATCGTGTCTCGCTTCTTTTTGGTCTCTCAATCTCGGGAAAGCAAATCTCCATAATGTCTTGGCTTTCAATTCCACTCCCAAATCCCTTCAAATCCCAACTTCCAGAAGATGAAGAAGATTCAGCTGTACTGAAAGAAGAAGAAGAAGAAGAAGAAGGCTCTTCTCCTGGCGGGGGAGTGAAAGAGGACTTATCAGTGCTGGGGAAAACCATTGGTCGGCAATTATGGGGTGTCGCCTCTTTCCTAGCTCCTCCCCCTGTTACTTCATCTGATCACTCTCCTGTGGATTCCACTACTGCCCATGACTCTTCTTCTCAGACACTTCTCGGCATTCGCAATGATTTTGTCGAGATTGGTGGCAGCTTCAAGTCTGGCCTTTCTCTAATTTCCACGAATAAGGCTGTTAGTGAGATCTCTCGGTTGGCTTCTAACCTTCTGGTGTTCCCCAAGGACGGTGATGATGATGAAGTTGACGATGTAGATGAGTTTCACGAAGAG
Source organism: Hakea prostrata (assembly GCF_041222555.1). NCBI lineage: Eukaryota > Viridiplantae > Streptophyta > Magnoliopsida > Proteales > Proteaceae > Hakea > Hakea prostrata. Next base: position 58,433,623 of record NC_142601.1, on the reverse strand, counting down.
GGTCATGGCGGCGACACTGTTGGTATTACGAAGGAGGTATTGGAATTCGTTCAAGAGATGTCAATGCGACCGGAATGTTGGACGGATTTCCCCGTTGCCCTTAACAATGGTAATTAACTCTAATTTATTTTCCTTACTTAGACACAGAATTCGATTTCGCTTCTCTGTGTTTAATTATCATCAATAATTAGCATCTTCTTATTCCGTGCATTTTGGTTCGGGCTGCTCGGGTATATTAGCCAGTTTTGCACCATTATTCCAAGCAATTTCCGTTTCAAGGAATAGTTTACTCTCTACTGGTATCCGATTGTGAACTTGTCTCTTCTACTCTGGAATAGGAAGAAAGCTTCCTCTTATCATAGAGAAGCAAAGTCCCCCTCCTCCAATCTAACAGGAAATTAGAAGAGAAGGAAAGTAACAATCTTACCTTGGCACCAAATTGGGGATCAAAGAGTGTGTCTTGGATTTCATTGACTGAATCCACCGACTTTTGGATGTTTCCAAATAATGATTGTAGACAGTAGTTAAGTTATGGATTTATAACCGAAGGACCCACTTTAGAGTTTGTCCTTTTCTATTTCATTTTCATGTGAGGAACAGCAGTTAGGGAGATTTAAGGGGTTTAATGGACTTGACATTAGCAAAATGGATTCTTTTTAGTTTTCCATTAATGATATATTCCAGAAGATTGTATCGCATGTCTGAAGGCATTTGTGGTACTACTGTAATAAACTGTTATTACTAGAAAGTCTTCATTTTTTTATTTTCCCTCATGTGCCATGGATATACTTTTGGACCCTTTTTCAGTTGACAGTTTTAGATCTGTTCAGTGTTCCTTTTGTGCTAGAAGTAACATTTGCCTACTAGGTGAACACACTTTCAGAAATTCAACCATTAAGTTCATAGTCCACACAATCCCCCTGGACTTTCTGGGTATGATCGTAATTGACTGTGTGATAAGTGTGGCTTTTGTAGAGCTTCAGAATATAAATTATAAGATATTGTTTTACAAAAGGGTAGTGGGTGTAACATCTGCTGTTCCCATGTGGACACAGAAAGAAGGGGGGGGGGTAAATCAGTGGGTTTAAAAAGGCTGTCCGTCAAAAAGTTTGCCTTCTTGTTGTTCCCAACAATAAACTCAACCACTTAGCCATCCCCTCAAAGGCACAAATGCATATCCACAGTTACAACGCTGTTGCCAGGAGCTGGCAATCAAAATGCTGCCAAGAGCTGCTACGTCAACTTATGGAAGTCCCTCACACATACGATCTCAATCATTGAAGATAGCACATAAAATTGTATATAGAGGCGTATACACATTCCAACATGACTGCCAAAGGTTCTCCCGGGTGTATATACCTGCCTTGCAATAGAGCACCCCATTTCTAACATGAATACGGCAAAGTGGTCATCCATAACAAAAAGATGTACGTGCTTTGGCAAGTTGTCCAAATTTGGTTTTACTATCTACTCATTACTCGTTTTCAGATGCAAACAACATCCAAAGTTCTGCACCTGCTTCAACCAATGGTAATGGCAAGCTACCTAGGGGTGTTTCAGTCCTATTTGTGACTCAGGACACCTTCTTGCTTCAAGAGAGGCAAGGGTGTTTAGCCCCCAGTGGTTCGCAGCTCCTGCTGGAAACCCATATTCAAAAATATTTGAGTTGATAATGATGCTTCATGACAAAACCACATCTAGGATAGGTCTATGACAATAATTAAATGCACCTCACATACAAAGTGAATATACAGGAATTTTTTTTTGGATGAATAAATAATTATATTAAAAGAATGGAAACAAGGAAACAAGGTCTTTAAGAGGAAGACCGAAAAGAAGAGCTAAGACCCTAGGAGACAACAATGAATCTGTTCCTTGGGGAATCATCAATCGGGGGATGGGGGTAGCTAACAACCTAGAGGAAATCTAAAAATAGATGGTATTCCAAATCAAGTCAATAGAGCGAGATTTGGACGACCATCTCTTGAGATTACGCTCTCACCAAATGTGGTGAATAGAGGCACAGAAAACAAGCTTACCAATCCGATCACAAATGGAAGAGCCTGAAAAGTTTCTCACCATCCAAGACCAATCACGTGCAAACCTATAGGAGCGCCTCGAACGGCAAATGGAAGTAAGGGCTTTTCTCTAAATAGATCCGGAGAAAGGGCAAGAGAAGAAGAGGTGATCAGGGTTTTCTAAGTCGTTCCAGCAAAGGATGCAGTTGGGATTGACTGGGATATGACGGCTAATGAGGAATGATTGGGTGGGGAGGGCTTGGTTGAGAACTCTCCAAAGGGTAAGGGAGTGGTGAGGGATGGAGCCTTTGAACCAGACCAAGGAAACCCAGGGGGGTTTGGGGGTTTGGGCACAAAGGTGATTCCAGACAGAGGATGTGGAAAAGTTTTTGGAGTGGGAAGGGAATCCCAAACCTGTGTGAGAAGGGGGAGGGGAGTGGGGGTCCCAGGAGCCATCAGTGATGAAAGCAGACAACGAGGTGTTTTTGGGGATTCGGGAGTCATAAACAGTTTAGGGACCAAAATGTGTGTAGAGAATGCCCATCAGATGCCACGGGTCGAGCCAAAAGGAGGTGGAAGATCTAGAGGAGATGATGGTAGAAATAGCAGTGAGAGCGAGGGGACGAAGGGAGAGAAGTTTCCTCCAAACCCAAGAAGGATTGGAGGGCAAGGGAGAAGTCTAGAAGGAGTTAGAGTGAAGAAGGTGAGAATGAACCTAATTAACCCAAATGGAATTTTGCTTAGAGGCAATTTTCCAAATGAGTTTGAGAAGGCAAGCGAGGTTGACATCAGAGATCCTACAGATGCCAAGGCCTCCCTCAAAGGTTGGGCGGCAAATGGTCGACCAACAAACAGGATGGATGAAATGGGTGGCCTCCCTCCCTTTCCAAAGGAAGGCGCAGATCAGGAATATACAGGAATATTGACAAAGCAATGGTAAAGAAAAGCTCACAACATGATAAATAAAAAATGTTTGGTATCCTGAAATTGAGAGATCACTAGGGGGGATTGACAGATGACAAGAAAGAAGGGGGTTGATTGACATGGAAGTTATAAAGAATAAAAGAGGGATATAAATCCTAAGATGTAAGATCAGAATGTAGCATATGATGGAAGAAAGGGGGAAGAGGGAAAGCTTTTGTGCTTGTGCAAAAATGAAAGAGCAAGAAGGGAAGGTAAATAAGGGGAAGGCTTACACTGAAACAGAATCATATCATAATGTCTTAGAATTACCAGGCCATTCAGAATTTACAATTTTCAGTTTTAGTGGGACTGAATATTGTGGAAAACTGAAATTACCATTCATGAAGAAGGACAAACATTTAGATGGAAGCTATGCTGGCATAGTTGTCTTAGTGACTTCTGAATTCCCAGTTACTTCAGTCTTATTGTTGTTATTATCTTGCAAGTTGCCCCTCCAGCTTCTTCGGTTGCCTAGACGCCATGACATATGCATGGTAGTTTTGTCATTTTCCATCTGACCATCTAAAGTGACCGGTTCCCTAACTGTAGTTGAGTTTGCATTTTTCGATGGATTATTGTTGAAATGTTAACCAACTTGAGGCCAAGTACTGCAAAACAGAAAATCTTAACAATTTTGTCAGATAATTCTTGGGTAAATCCTTCAATTCCATGAAAAGTTGTTCTATACTTATATGTCAGAAAACTAGAATCAGGTGTTTCTTTTGATTTCTATTTTTAATTTGAGCAAACTTGATATTCTTCTGTTTTCTTGTACCCTGTTCTGTGAAACATACACCATTGGCTGTGCTCAAATATTAATGCAACACTATTTTGCCTATGAATTCTGCATATTTTCTGCAGATTTTCAAATGTCTGATGCCCAACAGAAGCACACTTCAACTGTTGAATACTTGGCTCCAAGTTTAGCGGGTCTTATTGTTAGGCTTTGTCCAAGTTATATGAATGAGCAGCAGTTTTGGATGATATATTTTATTCTCTTGCACCCCAGGCTGAATGAACATGATTCTAAGCTTCTATCAACTCCACAGGCAAGACTTCTTTGCACAGAGGCTGCTTTTTCCCCCTTCCAATTATTTTTAAACATGAGGAAGAAATTCAAGAAAATTTCATTGATTTATGTGCACTCATGGAAACTTTGCAGAACTTGAATTTGAGGCCTTCCTGGATGAAAACTTGGTAATACACATGGGGGGTTGCTTTTCCAGTCTTACCTTCTTTCTTAACCAGACTGAAGATGATTCTTATACGTTGAAAAACAGAATTTCAGTATTCTCTTAGTGGTTTTGTTCAACTAGTCCTTTATGTTCATAAAATGCATAAAATGAGGAAATAAATAAATAACAAAAATCAGAAGATATTCAGCGATTAAATCACAGAAGAGATACAAAGAATCCAGCTAATCATCTAGTGGATTATTTTTAATTGATCCTATAAGATAGAGGGTCTAAATATCATACAGCTATCAGATTGTTGGGATGATATAGTTTGTTTTATTTTATTTTTTGTTGGGGGTGTGTGGGGTTGGACAATGGAGTGTATAATGTTGTGCATCACATAGACGGTACAGATCAAGGTTGCATACGGGTGGAGTGCTGGTAGCTGATTCACTTACTCACTCACCCACTTATGTAACTGATCTGATTTATTAGGCTACACATATCCTGCCTATGACTCTGCTATATTTAAAGCCAATTCAACTGTTAACCATTTCTATGTTTACGCACCACTTTTACCCATGTTTTCTTTGGTTTTATTGTCCTATTACAATGTTTGTCTATGGCTCTCATCATGTCGTTACTGGTGCATTGGCTGGCTTTGCATGTGTCTGAATCATCTTAAGTGGCCATCCCATGCCTGAGCTATGGTAGCTGGCTGTAAAACTTATCACTAGTGTAAGTTTTCAATGATGTCAACTGCCTAAGGTTGAAGTGGCATAGCTGCCTTTGGTCAAAGACTCAATTACCGTTGCCTAAACTGAAGAGTCGAGCTAACATCATTTCTTGGTACGAAATGCATGATGTTCCCAATTGTACTCGCGTAGGTCTTCAGCTAGAATATCTTCCCATGGCATTACATCTCTGTCTCTCTCACTCTCTCGTTTTACTTTAGTACCTGTAGCGTTCCCTCCCCGCCTCTTCGTGAAAAGGGGGGGGGGGGAAGGAGGAGAAGAAAAAAAAAAAGGTAGTTTATTAGGGTGATTTTTGAGGACTGATTTTTAAAGAGTCATCAGATTTCTCCAATAATAGATGTCCTTCAATGGCAAGAAGCTAATCTAAGACCTCCTCCCCTCTATGATACATATATTTTTAAAAAACACTTCTCTTGAACTTGCTGAAGCCCATGATTAGTTATTGATAAATGGTTCCTTGGTATCAGCATTTTGTTCTAATTTGCAGATTATTGAAGCAAGAGATTCTTTGCTTCAGAAACTGAAAAAGAGAGTAAATGAAGTGGAGAGCTCTAAGAATGGTGATTCATCGATAGAAGTGAGTGACAAGGGTACTAAAATTCAAGAAGTGAGCAACCCAGTTCAGGAAAAGGAGGTTCTGGTGGAGTCTGTAAATTCACCACATCACATCAATGCAGGTGAACAAGACAACACTGAAGAATGGGTAGTAGAAGAAGATGAGACTGACACTTCTGTTGCTCTTCATAAACCGCCTGGAAATGATGAGGATGTTTCCTTCAGCGATCTAGAGGAGGATGACGATGATGATAATATGTCTACTAGACAAAGGTTCTCAAGTTCAGAAAAGGACATAAGATTTCCCTCACCAAATGGGTCCTCCAGTGAATGGGTTCGACTAAGTGAAAATTCACGGGAGAAAAAAGTAGGCCAAACAACTTATCGGGGGAAAGATTCAGAGGATGAAGAGTCAAATGACTGGCTTACCATTGATGATACTGATTGATCTGGTAAATACTGTTTTGACTTGTTGAGTTTATGTAAAGTTCTATCCCATTTTTAAGTGTTTCATATTTCCAGCTTCAAACTACGAGTAAGCATCTTTGTTTGTGTCAATAATCAATCAAAAAGATCTCTTGTGATCAATCACCTCGTGGTGTTAATGTCTTTGGTGGACCATTTGCTATATTTTGCACATGTTTACTCGTCCTTTTATATAACTCTGCACACACCTACTACTGGTTATGCGTATATATGGCACTAGAACCCAGAAAAGTACAACTGTATCTTGGATGATTACTTTGTGGTATTGCTTACAATATCCATACACTTATATTGTGTTCCTTGTCTCTGTACCTAAAGCCTGACTATGTAACCACAGATATATTTGTCAACCTGCTAGACTGATCAACCAAAAGATGCCCATTCTAAAAAACAATCAATCAAATCTGTTTTATCAATCATTTGCTTTTGTAAGGATGTCTCAGTGAAAAGTTTCCATTGTTGAGAAACGAAGGAGATCTGCTAAAAATTCAGATCCGAGAATTCAGTCTTAATAATTAGGTCTTGGGAAGAAGCTTCCCAACCCCGTGATCTCCAGAAAAGTTGGAGAAGTCTTTTGGTGAGAAGTTGATGGTGCAATGTATATTGCTTACACTCATTTTAGTGGGATCAAGCTTGACAAAATCGGGAAATTCGAGCAAATGCTTGTGCCTGTTCGAAATGTTCTTCACTGAAATGAGCGCCAATTCTTCTGTAGAATGATGAATACCACATCATAATCTGGATACTGTGAGTGTTTAGTATTGAACTTTGCCTATGTGTATTCATAATATGCTCAAACTGGAGACCCACACATTCTGATCAGGTCAGGATCTATGAATTGATGATCCTAAATAAGCTAGCTTTTAAAGACTCTAGTGCAAGATTTAGTGACCCTAGATTCAATATTAGGTGGGAAGAGGAGAGAACAATCTACCATGGTCGTTTGTTACTAACAGGCAAAAATGATGCAACAATTGACTATTAAATAGCCATCTGTGAGAGTAAAGAAAGTTTTGTGGGGCAATCCTATGTACAGATTTTACAGCTTTCTTGGATAAAGGGAAAGAAAGAACCAGTTGGATTCTTAAAGGTTTTAGGCATAAAGCATCATTAAGTGAAGCAAATCCAAATATTTGTTAGATGCTCCTTGTCAGGAATTCAAGTCATTCAAGGAATAAAGAGTCATATGCTACTAACTTTCCACTATAATTTCTTTGACAAACAAGATGCTATATACCTTTTAATTCTTCTTAATATGGATTGTGCATTGTCTTCAATTAAATCTGTATTACTGGTATGTGGCTCAATTTCATACTATTTATAGGTGAATATCTTTGTGTGCTATGACTTAAAACTGAAAAGCAATCCGAAAATAAAAATAAAAATGGAACTGGATCAATATGGGCTACACCTTTCATTTATGATTTATCTTGTATCTTGAACAGAACCAACCCAGATGACACCCCCTTGATTGGAACTTGGTACCTCTCCACTACTTTAAGCAATTATTACATCAAGTCAACTGCTAGGCATAATGACTGTCACTAACTCCAGGAAAAAAAATGTGAAAGGGGTTTAGCTTTTCCTCACCTAAGGTGACTTCACCCATAGTCGTCTGATGTTACTACTGGATCCACAAGTAACCATAACTGCTAACTTTCAGTCCCTTTTACCCAAAAAAAAAAAAAAAAAAAAAACTTTCAGCCCCTTATTCTTGAAGGTTCAAGGATATTCTTTTCTATCCAATTTTCAGCTGGAATTTCCTTTTCTAATCTAATCAGAAGTCAGATCCGTGGTTGAAGAGATTCTGTCTTCACCAGGGTTTCCATAAGCTGGGTCCTCTCTGAAGAGCAGAAACTGCATCAGAGGACAAGTAATAAATCAAGGCTGAACCATCAAACCCAAAAACAGAACAACTGCCCAGATGCCTTAGAATTTCACATTTACACGAGGTAAGAGGCAATAAATTCTAGGACGTCTGGGCCACTAGGTGGTTTTGTGTCGGGGTACATGAACACCATGTCTTACCAGAGTGGTTTTTTTCAAATAAAATAGTGTAAAAGTCTTGAATTTTGATAAAAGAAAATAAGGATGAGAAGCCGAAACAGCCAAACTTAGTAAAACGCGAAATTTAGGCAACGTTTGCTAAGGATTTAACATTTTCTGCTTTTTGGGAATAAGGGGGCTGTTGTGTATGTAAGGAGAGGGCCTATTACATATACGAGCAGAAGAATCAAACCCATCATATCTTTACTATTAGATGTTGGACTGAGCCAACCTTTGATGATCTGAATTCATGTTTTGCTTACTTGAGAACATAAGAACTGCTATAATGATGCCCACACGATGAAACAAGGACTCGGTTTAACTTGACAAAAATTCCCACTAATAATGTCAGGATGGATGAAAGCAAACCAGTTTCCCAGATCCTCCAATGTAGAGCGCGCTCCCCCACCCAGTTGTCACCCACAAACCAAACCAAACCAACCCCCCGGTAAAAAAGAAAAAGAAAAAAAAAAGACAAGGAAACCAAGACCCAAAGCTCTAAAGGAGTGTCTAACAATAGAGAAAACCAGAATCCACCAGAACCTTCATTACTTGCAAAATCATGGAAAGCATGAACAGGAAACACCAGAGGCTAGTGAGAAACAAAGCTGATGGTATAACAAAATTCCAAGATTTTCCAGGTATGCTTTTTCAAAAAAAGAACAAAATAAGGCATTTGCAACTACTAGTTCTTTTGGATTTTCCACATTCTTACATTTGATTATTACAACCCTATTTTCCTGCACCCTACTATGCATTTCCCTTATCTGTTATTTATTTAACAGACCATCCGACGGTTCTACCTGTTCAATGCCAAGAGATGAATCTAAAGAAGGCTAAAATGAAATATTAGAAGAATTGAGGGGGGGGAAAAAATTGGTGGAAAGCCCTTTCATATGGAAATCTTACTGAGCTCTACCTGCAAGACAAAATGCCAGCCGGATGAGAGAAGATCATTGTGACTAACTAAATACATGATTTCAGGATTCTGCAACTGGCCTCAAGTAGGATTGAACCAAGGTCTCATTGCACCATTCATGTGCCCATTGCTGTGGATGCTAACACCATTTGGGATGTGGGGAGGAGGCAACCCAACAGCCATGGGAGGTGGGGGTGTAGGATACAACCCATGGGAGTGCGGGAGAGCATGGGAGCCCATCAAAAGGCTGCCACCAGCAACTCCTTTCCGCTGTTGGAGTGCATTGATCTGCCTAAGACCTTCCTCATGGATGCGTGACAACGTTTCCAACTCCTTCATTGACAAAGCTTCCAAGCCTGCACCATATAGAGGGGCATGTCGGGACATCTCTTCCCGAAGAGAGGCCTCAAGAGTATGGATGTATTGCTGCAAGACAATAGCAGTCTTTAGTTGAAATATCTACGTGTTTACCAAGTGGCAAGAAGGAAGAAGAAGAGTAACAGGTGGATTAAGAGATAGCCATGTGGGGATTTATTGATTAAAATCTTTAGGGGGGGGGGGGGGGGAAGGTTCAGATCTCAAAAAATATTTCTCTGGTGCAGTTGAAAACCTGAATCTGTCCCTTTGAGCCCTCAGTAAAATTGTGGAGCATGCAAAACACAAAGGATCAGAGATGGTTTGATGTTCAAACTACGATTAAAAATGTACATCAGTGTTTTAATCCATCATTCTGATAATAACAGTGTATTTAGAGTATATACCTCCAATTCTGCAAGGTCTACTAAAATTTTCCAGCTCCTTAAAAGAGTCTCAAATTTTAATTATGAAAAAAAGATAAAAATGCAAAACCTTGTCTCATGATTCACCGTGAAAGCATCCTGATTCCATTTGTCACTCCCATACCACAATGTACCATCTCCTATGTCCATTAACTAAACCTGCATTATTAATGAGCCTTTTGCAGGACTCAAATCATCAACAGCGGTCATCCTTCAGCTGAGCAAGGATGGTGTGCTAAGTGTCAGCCAGGTAAACCCACACTGTGGGATGATATAAATTTTCAAATTTGAATTTTAACATTGGTTTAATTCCACAATCCACACCCTTGTAGCTGTAGACGATGTGGATCCTTTGGGGAACCGGTTGGGAGGCAAGCCCTGCTCTGGAGCCATGGTCCCTATTTACTGTAGTGCAACTCTAGGTGTTTGTAGCGAGTGAAGGACTCTCACTTAGAGAGGACTGAACAAATATCACGATTTTGAACCAAAAGAGAGATTTCAAGAGGCAGAGAATATTGAGTATCACAAGGAATTTGCATCTTCACTATCACCATCCAGCTTAGTGAACTCTGTTGACTTATTCTACCCTTCTACAGAAACGCCCATTTTAGGAGACCACCCAGGCATATGTATTGTTCCCAAGAGTTCTATGATGAAGGTAAGGAGCGATGCTACCTTGAACACCTCAAATCAACAGAAAAGACCCTGAAAATTTAGTAGTTTATTGTTCCATCAACATGTATGGAGTCTCTAAGAATTTCATGACGACCTCAAGAATCTAATCGAATCAATGCTCTCAAGAGTCAAGTACTCTAAAACACAGGTTTTACTAGCAAATGCTGTTTTTTTTTTTTTTTTTTGGATGAATAAAGAATATATATATTAGACGCAAGGAAACAAGAGAACAAGGCCTCTAGACAGAAGGCCGAAAATGAGAGTTAAGACCCCAAGAGACAACAATGAGCCTGTTCCTTGGGTATCATCAACAGGGGGATGGGGAATAGCTATCAGCCTAGAAGAAACATCAAAATAGATGGCATTCCAAATCCTATTTATAGATCGGGATTTGGAGGTCCATCTCCTAAGTTTATGCTCCCACCAAATGCTGATGTTACCTTCCTATGAAATACAAAATTTCTGCTACCAATTGGAATAAGCTCTTCTCTCCAGTTGGTAGCAGTATTGACTCTCTATTCTGTATTCTTCTCTTCTTTCTTCTTTCCTCTCTTCTCCAACTAGTTGATATTGCTGGTAGTTCTAGGTATTAAACTATCACAAAAAGCTGTCTACTTGGAAAGGCAAAATCCAGGTGGCATCCAATTGCAGGCGTACTAACTCAAAGGCAACAGAAAGAAGTCCATGGTTGATCATATAAACAAAGACTTCATAGAAGAAACAACCACAATTGACATCGGATGAGCAGGTGGGCTTTCAATATTCTTCTTCTTCTTTATCATTTAAGATTACTGAGGCTTATGCCTGATTCTTCTAAAGTCTGGAGGGTTTCTGATAACCAATTTCCCTTATTTACTCTAGTTGTGAAAGCCAGAAGTATGAGGGAGGCATGATAGAATGCTTTATTCATGGCAGATGATCCTGGTGCTTCTCACAGTTTGCATACATCCTTCTACCAAAGATTATTATTCTTAATTATGGACCACCCATGGGAGGAAAAAGGTATTCTCAGGTTGTTATCAGCTTTGCCAACAATGAGCTAAATGGGAAAACCTGGGAGTTTGTTGGTTTGGAGGGAGATCTAAATGAGATCCGCAACTATAGATGGAAAAACAGTTAACCATCTTAAAGGAGTGGAGTTAAACAAAACCTGGTTTATATCTGATCATAAAATTTGTTGATAGGAAAGCCGACCATAATCAGCATCCCATTTATTTGATTTCACTTTTATAAGTGCTGATTTCCACTTCAAAGGTTTTGATGTAACCCAAGGTCTTCAGGATCCTCTCAATTAGAACCAGCAGTACAATAGGGTTCAATTCCTTGCTGTCCAGATCTGAATCTCAATAACAGTAGCTGAATCACACTCAAAACACCCTGCATTACTAGGGCTGGATTTGGCTTCCAGGCCTAGGTACTGACTGGAAGGTCTATGAGTAAGTCTAGGGTTCGGCTAGGCTGGAACTAGGTCTGAAATTAAAGGAAAAGACTCTGTTTAACACGAACTGTAATTTCAGATTCTACTAGGTTTGGCTTATCTTGAGGTTTCCCACTCGGCTTCGGACTCTTGGTCAGGGTTAGAGTTCGGAGAGGAGGCAGAGAAGGTGTAGGAGAAGGTAATCCTAAAATGGTTTAGGGTTTGGTTGAGGGGTTAGGGAGATATTAGAGTTTAAATGAAATTAAGGTTTAGGGTTTCTAGAGGAAGAATATAAACCGCAGGAAATTTTCAGACCTCGGGAAATAAGGTTTAATTGAGAAACTAATAGTAGGACTGGGGTCTTGGGATAGTGTGATCCTATAGGAAGCAGAACAAGTTGATCAGATTGGGGATATCGGAGACTAGAGGGGGTGGGGTTTGCTGCTGCTGCAGAGAAGAAAGGGGAGTGGGAGGATTGCATTTTGTTTTTGGGGGGTTGGGGGGTTGTAAAATGATGGTAAACGTTGGGGGAGGGACTGTGTTGTACTTGGAGGAGGAAACTTACAATCAGACTGCTGAAGATGGGATGCTGCCACATGCTTGGAGGAGTTCATGAAGACTTGAAACTCGCAGAATTTTGAGAAAGCTCAGAACCCTCAAAAACCAAGGTTGTGGGCTTGTTCACCATGACCCCAAGTCTGAAACTTATTCAATATCCAAGCTGAATTGTTTACACAGAGGTATTGTGTTGGGGGGTTTAATAGTCTTACACTAAGAGGGAAAATTAAACTAGGTCTTTAAAAGGAAAACCAACTTGAACTCAACTTAGGGAATCCGATTTGGATTGGGACTCTCCTTACAACTCGATAACACAACTAGACTCCCAATCAAAGTAACTTTGCAAAAATAAGCAACCAACTTCAAGAAGGAATCCTACTTGAAAATTGGATTTCAACTGGGGACTGTCACTCCAACAATGACTCTATCATAACTCCTCAAGGAATGATCCAAATTATAAAATAAAAGTATATATAGGATCCTTGAAAGGAGTGGATTCTAACCAGGGGAATTCCTCTCTAATAGGGAATCCTACCCAGACTGGGGCTCTTCAATAGCTTGACCAAAACAAAATCAAACTAGAAGTAGATATGGACTCCTGACAGCAGTCTGCATCTGAAGCTCTACTAGGGCTCCAAAAGAGGGGATAAATGACGAAAATACCCCTGGGCAGAATTCAACCAGCCCTTGGAGTACCTTTCTGGATATGATTAGGGTCCAAATCTCGATGGATTTTATGTGGGCTGGGCCTGGGTAAAATCAGGTTTCTTTCAGAAAGATTATAAGAAGCACCAAAAAATGACCTTGTGGATTGAGAGCTTGTTATCGGACCTCCAGAAGACAAGGTCTAGAACTGTGACAACAATATGAAATTGTTCTGCAAGTTATTTCATGTACACTTTTATACGCGAAGTTTGGAACCTCGAATAAGGCAGTGTGGAAGATGGCTAGAATGATATCTTTGGAGGGAGGATCTCTCACCTGAACTCATTATGGCCAAAGGGGTTGATATGGAGACAGTGATCCAGGAGATGGAATGGACAATGTCCTAACAAGTCGACTAACAACTCTGGACCCAAATAGGCTGTGGATGGTTCCTCTGACATGAAATCATACCTTATAACACAAAATCCTGGTCAAGTCTATCCCCTGAAAAAGAAGGAAAGACAAATTGTTCTAGCATGCTACAAATGATATATAGCCAGGCTTTGCTTCTTTAGGTTAATATACAGGTCGTCTTTATATAGCGGTAGTGCTTTTCTTACTGGCATGGTCAAATAAATGATGGAACCTAGCAAGCGAAGGAGCAACAGAAGGCACACAATAGAGCTGCAACGTGTCCGGTTGTTGTTAAGGCTGGCTTAGGGGAGATGAGATGGATGGGGAAGAAGAGGGTATAGAATGGAAAGATAACGAACACAACCCTCTGATAGAACATGGAACCATAATCAATAAAACAATGGCAAGCTAATATGAAAGAGAAAGAGAGCTAACCTGGTCATATCTTAGATTATGCAGTACCAAGGGAAGAAGTCATTGATACAGAAATTCATTTTACAGATCCAGCTCAATCCATTTACCCGAATTACAATCTCTACAGGGAATCCTTGATAACTCCAGATTTAGTTGTGAATTGCAGCATATCTTCTCCCATAAATTACCCACAGTTAACCTAAGTTTAAATCCCATTCATCCACTTGATTTTCTGTTATCAAGATTTACCCTAAACCTAAATCTGAACTATCCTCAAACAAAATATTCTGTTTTGGTCCCTGGCTCACCTTCAAATTCAGGACTACCTTAGTGCAAGTAGAACATAATCTGGAAGAATACAAACTCTTGTTAACCTAAGTTTAATCAATGCTACAGACTGATTCATCCCATGCCTAAGGACAAATCACATTTTCAGGCAAGGAAGCAATCTAAACCAATAAACCAACATACACTATGTACCATATTCTTGCAAACTGGATCTTGGAGTGGACTCTCATTACATAGGCAATTTAGCTGCTGTAACACATCCATTTTACAAGGACTAGGGTTTTCACAAAATATCACATGACAGAAGGTTACCACCTGCTATTAGCTGCACAAGACTATGTTGGATGATACTTATATATGCACAGAAATTAACAGAACTAAACATCATAAAACCTAAGAAATAGAGGACAACTACCTGGCAGGCATGTAATTTTGCTTCCATCCCATCAATGTATGCCTCACATCGAGCAACCTGTTCTTCCTTTTCTCTCTTTTCTCCTTCAGTTTGTCCAACTGTTTGTGTCAAACGTTGGACTTCGTCCTCAAGGGACTGACGACGGACTTCTTCTCGAGTCACAGTCTCAGTAGCATAACGTTTGAGTTCTTCATCAAATCTTTTCCGTGCAGCTTCTGCATTCTTTAACCTTTCAGCTAGAGAATTTTTCTCCTTCACTACTCTCTGCACCATTAGAAATTCATATTCAATATTATCATCAATTTAGCTCCCAAAGATGAAATCATATCAGTCCATATTAACAGGTAAGAAACATAATTTTAAATCATTTCAATAAATCTGGAATTTTAAATGCATACCTCAAAAGGAAATACTAGTCAATCAACAGCCAGATAAAAGAATAAAAATTTTCCCTAAATTCAGGAAATAAAATACCAGCCACGATCTATGAAGTGCAAACTGAAAATTATACAGGAGCAAAACTTTCCAATATTCAGTATCAGCAAGGCAAATATTACCAGGAAGGCTACCAAATATTAGATGAAAGAACATTTAGTTTTTTAATGACCATGAAAATACATTAACAAAAGTATCGCATCGTGTGAAGAAAAGATCCCAAATAGACACTATTAATTTAAATCCCAAATTGCTCCTACATCAAAGGACATGTCTTAACTCATAAATGGCTTTTCTAATTTCACTTTTTTTCTGTAAGAGCTTTTCTAATGTCATTACTATTTTCATAACTGAAAGATGCACAGTTTGCTTTCAATCATATGTCCTGCCCCATCTTCAATTTATGTTACAACTGTGCGTGCATGTGCTATATAGCTGCCCAAGACAACATCTAAGCACCAAGGTGTCATGATGCTCCCAAACAGGACGACGGGAGGCAAGAAGAAGGCACAAGAAGGGGCAGATTAAGAAAATGGAAGGATATGATGGCCAAAAATTTGCATACAAAAATGGGAAAATATGATGGTCAACTTAGTCACCTTGGCCTTGCCTAGGCCATCAGCCAAGCATCATGGTACCTTGACACCTTGACAACTATGATACACAACAACCTCCTCAAAAAGGATACATGGATAGTTAGCATAATTTACTTTCACTCTTTAAGTAATTTATGCAAATATGGAAACCAATCAAAAGCAAGAATGTAAGTAACTCTCCTCAAAGATATTTTAAGTTTTAACCATCCAAAAGTAGAATTTTTTCTGGAGATCACCATTTCCATATCTCCATGTTCAAGCTGTCAAGCAGGATCTAGGCTCAAGCTCATTTCCAAACTTGATAGCAGCAGAAAAATTTGCAGGAAAGCAAGATTAGATATACTTTACCTTCAGCTCATCACGCTTTCGAGACTTCAATTGTGAAAGTTGAGTCTCAGCTTCATGAAGTCGATCCTGAAGGACCTTCTTTTCAGAGGAAAGCTTTGCAGTTTCATCATCCCGTTCCGAGCGTAGCCATTCCAGTTGATTCTCAACTTCTTGTGTTTGTTCAGAGAGCTCCTTCTTTTCCCTCACAAATCGATCCATTTCAGCCCTCATCTCAGCCTGCCATCCATTTTCAAAAATAGCATCATCTTGCAAAATTCACTGAACAAATTAGCAGCATGGATAACAATTCACTAGCAAAGTGAGCAAAAGAGATGAGAAATCAGGTACCTTGAGACGGTTATTAGTTGCCTCAGATTCGCTCAGCTTTTGTGACAAAATAACTTTCTCTCTAGCCATATTGGAAATTTCAGCTTGTAATTCTTCACGAGCACGGTTATTTTCATCTTCGCTAGTACATAACTGATGCCAAAGAGCAGCTCGATCCACATTGGCCAGCTCAGCAACTGCCCTCATCATGCTTAGAACTGGCAAGACAATCCGTTGTTCTTCTCGAACCAAAAAGGCCAAGATATCCAAATCTAGATCTGCTTCTCGACAGTTATCCGTAGTGCTAGTTGCCCGATCAATAAGCCCTTTCAACATTCGACCACGATATCCCTCATCAGTGTACATTTTAAACAATATAGCATAAAGCATCCTCACAAACCCTTGCACTTGAGGCTCCTTAGAGAGAGCCAATGCTTCAGCAAGACCTAGAACAGGAGTAAAATCATCTTCCTGGACTGGCAATGACTCATTGGTCTTTCCCTCTACTATATCTTTGTATTGGAAATTATCAGCAACAGATCTAAAATTAGTACTCAGCCTCTGAGCATGACGTCTTTCCAAGACCATGGCTACTGACTGAGCCAATATGGCCCCACGAGATACGGCTCTTTCGAAAACTTGAGAAGCTTCAACAGCAAGGCAAGGTATGGATAACATTTCTATCAGGACATAAACATCAGCAAAATGATGTCCCGCATTCAGAATCTGTTCCTCTACCAAATGCAACCTTTCAGCAGTAAATTCATTTTCACCATATAAAAAAAGCCCACAGGGTGCTGTCAAGCTGCAGTCACTGACACAGTCAGAATTGATCTCTCTCAACATTGTTTCAGCGACATCGGTCCACCTACTCATGGCTTTGGCCAGAACGTCTATAACACAAGATGACACTTCAGGTCCCAGACTTTTCAGCCTAGCACGAACCATTCTGACCTGTAAGGGAAGACAGACGGAATTATAATAAGATAGGAAATTCCAAAATTGGCTCACAAAAAACTAACAAGAAAACCAAATATGAAATTTCAAGTCTTAATACATACTGCTTGAGGAAGATGCTGGCATTGGCGTGCAGCTTTAAATATAAAACTAATTGTTGCTGCAAGTGGTTCATCATTTGAATCTGTCAACAGCTTGAAAGTTTGAAATAAGACACGTTCCCACAAATCACTGCCAAACTCCAACTGACTAAGGGCACCCAAAACCTAGAAGAATAAATAGAATTTTTATTTAAGCTGGTCATGCAGCAATAGGCCAAACAAAAAGATAAGCAAAGTCATCCAAATCAAAGTTATACAATTACATCTCTCTAAATGTTTAATAACTAGAACAATTAAGTTCTAAAACAATATCCCAATAATACCATAAATTAGCGGAAAGACAATTAATACACAATAAAATCCCCCTTACTGGCAATCGAAATGCAGGCTCCGCATCTGGTTTTTGAAGCCGATCCAGAAGTGCACAAGCAGCAAGTGGATGCTCCGAATGATCAACTAATTTGGGAACCAAAGAAACTAGATCTGGTTGTAGATGTTTAGGGGCTTTATCAATTACAAGAGCTATCTTTTGTGCAGACTGAGGCCTTCTCCGTGGCTCAGGACCACCTTGTGGAACAGCACCATCTATTGTTCGGAGGGAATTCACAATTAATTCCAAAAGCTCCTGAGACTGTTCCGGACACTTTGTCTGAAGAAGCAGTGGAAGCGGTTAATACATGGAAATCGAGCTAGGAAAACCCATCTACACTGAGCACAAGTGTATGTACCTTGGGAGATCGAATGGAACTGTTATGGAAAGGAAGGCTCCAAGCAGATGTCTCTGGAGGAGTAATAGGCTGACCGGGGGCAGTCTTTTCAGATATATCACTTCTATTCATGTCAGAGCTTTGTACCGCAGAGGTATTAGTATCTTCATCTGCCCCAGAGTCAAACCTCTCATATACAGGAGATTGCATGGATTCTGTAGCTCCAGTTTCCCTACAGGATTCTGATGGGCTGCTGGCTCCATTGTTATCTGGGGAGGGATTTGAGAAGGTTTCAGAAGAATCATCACCAGATCTTCCTTCTGAGGGTTGGCAGCATTCAACCATTATATCCAAAAGTAAATCGATGATTGCTTGCTGCAAGACTTTAACCCCCATCAGCAGATTCATCACACTGGGAGAAGATTCATCTGTCCGCCTGACCTCCTTCTTTCCGTCATTACTGCCAGAAAGCTTGGTTGGGAGAAGCAAGCGCTTTACTTTTGCAGGGTCATCAAGATAGACTCGAAGACCGGTAAGAAAACCAGCTATGGCACCAGCATCCATTAAAAGCTTTTCCCTTAAAGTGACTTGTGGCTGTGAAGAATTATCTCCGTATGTAAGCTGAAACCCTGCTCTAGCAAGAAGATTTCTAAAGATGTCTTCCTCATCACCACTAATTCCGTCACTGTCTTCAGAATCAACAAGCTCATCAGGGTCAGTCGATAAAGCATCTTGATCATCATCGGAAGCCCAAACCTGAAAGAAGAAAAACCAGTTGATCATTGGTAGAACAAAGAGAGATAGACAATTAAAATCCATAATCAGCTGTTTTAAAATTTAAAAAAAGAAAAAAAAAATGAACTAAGGGTTAAGCGCAATCTATACAACAAACAAATAAGTCAGTGTAACAAGCAAATAGAGTATTAGACAGGTATGTCTCCTTTTTTCTTTTTGTTAAATGGAATGTCTCATCTATAGACTGATATGCCTCTTTCATGAACCATACCACAAAAATGATGGGAAAAATCATTGGAATCCTCCTACCATAGTTGTTAAGGCAACAAGGCAAAGCAAGACAATAGAGGACAACGAAAATCAAGACCCCAAAAAGGGCCAAGACGCCAAGGCGTTGCCTAAGCAAGAGTTACGAAGGAAGCTTCAGGTTCATATTGATCGTGGGATGAGAACTATGAAAATGATATATCAAAGAACCAATTTGGTTTTACCCCAACAAGATCCACGACGGTATTTATCTTAGAGGATCTTCAAAAGACATACCATGAAACCATGGATAATATCATTGAAACACAAGAACAAAGAGAAAGGATACATCATAGAACCAATATGGTTTAATACGAAAAAGATGCATGATAGAAGTTATTAATGTTTTGATGAGGCTTATGGAATTCTTAGAGCTAACAAAATAAAATTTCTCTATGATCTTCATTGAAACAGAAAAGCCTTTGAGAGAGTCCCTAGAGAGCTCATTGGCATATCCTAGGGAAAAGAAGGAACTCAAGTAACTATGTTAATGTAAGCAAGGACAAGCATGAGGATTTCATGACAAAGTGTCAAGACCACAGAGGACCAAAGTAGTGAGACTCAATGATTCCCAATTACAATTGATTTACACCAAGGACTATAGACAAGGTTTAAAGCTTCTAACCTGTAGAGAGTTGCATTGAGTGATAGCGGATGAAGTTTGTGGACGAACAGATTGAGGATTGATAAAGTTGAGGAAAACTTGTATACCACAAACAAGAGCAGTAACAAGCAAACCGCAGGTGGGTATGCCTAACCTCAGACAAATTTGGTTTTCCACCCATACAAGCAATGAACAAATCAAGGGGAAGTGATACTTGCACAGAAGATTCTTTGCATCCATTTGTCAAAAAAAATTTGTGGGGGGGGGACCTTTCGTGATATTAGTCGGGCATTGCCTATGTGATGATATTTAATACCCTAAAAACTTTTGCCATAATGAAATTACTAGAGTGAAAAACCGAGACCAAGCCCTATGATGGAAGTAGTGTATCACTACTAGTTTAAGCATTTCTTGCAAGCATGGTTCAAGATCTTTATCTCAAGTCCCACTTGCCAACTTAAAAAAGAGAGATGGCTTGAGATCTCCATGAGATCTTGCTGAGTTGGTGGAATTTTTCACCCCAGCTCGAGGGTTTTAAGGATCTTTTGAAGTTGAAACTAGCTGTCCAGCCTACTTCAGCCCTTCTGAACACACAGGTGACCTCGGGTATATGAAAAAAACAATGTAAGTGCGAGTGCCACTTCAGACCCGAAGTGGTAAACCACTAAGCAGAAATGAAAGCTTAAAATGGCCTATTGTATGCATCATATCCTCATAAACTAAAGCTCAAAGTTCAAATAATAATCCAAGCATCAAAGTTAACTCAAGAGTCTAAACTTAGGACCCTATGTGCTAAGCACATCATCTCGTCTCGCACACCATCTTGTCTCAATAAACAGAGAAAAAGAAATATCTCACAAGATCTCAAGAGTTTTCCAACCATGATTGCAGGTTAAGAATAAGCCTGTATCTTCCTCCTACACTGGTGCTTCGAGGAGAAAATCTTGGACCTGCATCACTCATAGTCATACATGATACTTTGAAGAGTATTTTGGATCTACATCACTCCCACATAAATGATTGAAAAAAATGGCTATTAGATGTGAATAACTAACGTTTTGAGATCAATATTTTATCTTGGCTGAAGCCGCTTCTTGGTGCTGGGTGGAGGATACTGATAGGGCTGATCTGGATATCTGGTCATACAATGGGCTCTTTCTTGCATTTGTTCAATTATTACTGGTGTTCCAAAAATTTGGAAATATTGTTTTCATAATAGAAATTATTTATTTGTACTTTCAAGAATGGCAAGTAGACAACTTTACAGCTAGTTTCTTTTAAAAAATGATTCATAAACAATATAGAATATTCATGAATGACCATAAATAGAGCTGGGTTGGGAGTAGCTTTCGTTCATAGCAAGATTCGAGAGAGTCGTCTAGGCATGGCTATGCTCAGTAGACTCTGGGATGCCTTGTGCCCCACTGTGGAGGAGTGATTTGATTCAGATTGTGGGAATTAGAAGAGCCAGGACAGGCCTAAAGTAGCAATAGGATAAGTGATCAGGAAAGCTATGCTTAGCATGGGCCTCATATCATGTAAGGCTTCAAATAGATCTGATTGTGACAGTAATGATCCATGTGGCCCACCCCATTTATTTGGGTAAGGCTATGTTGTTGTTGTAGATGATAACTGATCTGATTTTGGATATTTGTCTGTTGTATTACCATGGTTGTCAAAAGTGTCCATGTAGGCCCCTTTTTGGGTCAAGGCGATCTGGTGTCGCCTAAGCGACACCTTGTAGCCTTGCTTGGTGTCTCCTTGGTTTTTCGTTGCTTTTTGTTGCCTCGACAACCATGTGTATTACACATTATTAGCACCTTTTAATGTAGATCATACATGGAACGCATCCACTAACTAACGATTCATCTTTGATGTATTTGATGCTCCAATTGCTTATTATGCCCCATTATTTGTCTTGAGTGTGTCTAAAGGGAGTTTGTGTGGATTGGTAGAGATATGTTTAAGAAGTTCCATATAGTAGAAATGGACAAACATCTAATTTTGGCTCTTCAAAGATTCAAGTGGGTGGAAATGGTTTTGTTAGGAATATCAAATTTTCATTCATTACATGGCAGACCTGGACAATGATAAGGTTGCTCTATTGCAGCCTAGTGATCATGGTTTTGAGTTGGGATACCACATCTCCATGAAGTAAGGGGTAAGTCTGCTACATTTGAGAGCAGCCCTAATGCATTGAGTATGCTTGATCATTAGAGCAACAACTAGTCAACTGCTACGCTGATGTTTGTTAGTCTTCCACAATTAGTGAGTCAAGTTCATTCACTTTATTTCATGGTTCAAAATTTGGTCGAACTTGACGAAATCTTGATAAAATTTTGAAAACAAGTCAAGTCCTCAAGTTCCAAATTGTTTTTTGTTTTGTTTGGGTGGGGGGGGGGGGGGGGGACAATATTTTGGTCAAAATCTGGTAATTGAGTAATAACTCCACTCAAAGAGACGTATTGGATAGTCTTTTGTGGATGACATCTCCTCCTACCCAATAGACCAGCTATATATGCTACCAGCAGCATCATATGATTCATATCATAGAGGATCGATGGATTTATTCACAGTTTGGTGATTCATATCCTAGGATAGGTCACGTTTATTATGTCAATGATGCAATGTCCATGTCAACTATGGAGGACTCTACTTGTTTCTTCTTGCAAAATATGACATAATATTCATGTGTCCTCTTCTCAAAAAAACAATGTATTTTGGCTCCACCTTAAGTGGAATTGATCCTAGACAACATAGTAGTTATTATTAGTATATACTAATTATTAGTCAATATCTAAGAACTTTAGGAAGGTATTAATGTGATGATGTCCTTGAAAATTATCTACTAGATTAACAAGCTTTGAAAATATATTGGAATGATTTACTTGTTTAAATAGCTTAGTATTTATGTCCACTAGTACTTAAACATCTATAAATGTGTAATTGTACATCACGATCGACCACATACTGCCAAAAATGGGTATGAATCCAAAAACACCAATTTGGGTAACAAAGTTTGCAATATAATCATTTAATTGTGTTTATATAGCCTAAAATAGGGTTCCATGAAGTTTCAAGGCTTAACTTGGCCTAAAACCATCAGAAACTTGGCAGTATTTCAGTTTGGCAGAAACACTAGAAGGAACCGTGATCTTAAAGCTTAAGTATCCAAGCCCTTGGTAGCTTTGCTGGTATCGACTTGCTCTTTTATCCTCTCCAAGAGTTTGGATCACCTAGTCACCGTGGCAACTATGAATTCACTCCTATTGTGTATTAGTTGTTCTACTTCAATTATGTGTGTTGTATGCTAAAGATCATTATATATATATATATATATGGCCTTGGGGTAGTGATAAGTGGGCAAAGGATAAGACACCCGGATACGGTGATAAGTAAGGGTTCCATGCCATGGACGAGTGTGGGTAAAGAAGCTAGTATAAAAACGTAGGATTAGGTTGGCATCTTGAAACATAGGATCGTTAACAAGCAAGAGCTTAGAATTAATAGACGTTATGAAGAAAGAAGGATTAATATAGCTTGCATTCAAGAGACTTGATGGAAGGGTGAAAAAGCTAAACTTTGGTATACTGGGAATAAAAAGTAATAAAAATGAATAGCTATAATCATCGATTCATCGATAAAGATTTTAAGAACGATGTGGTGGATGTTAAAACTTAAAAGATTAGGTGATAGAATCTTGCTATCAAGCTTGTAATGGAGAAAGAGATCGTAAATATAATTAGTGCATATGCACCTCTAGTAGGATCGGATTAAAGTCCAAAGTTAGAATTCTGGAAAAATATGGATGGATTAATTCAAGAAATTTGTCAAGGAGAAAATTATCTTAGGAAGTGATCTAAATGGACACATTAGGAAAAAACAAAGAGGCTATGAGAGTGTACCTGGAAGATATGGTTTTGAAGAAAGGAATGAGGAAGGGATCTCAATTTTAGATTTTTCTGTTGCTTTTGATCTATCTATTGTAAACACTTACTCTAGAAAGAGAGTAAAGCATTTAATTACCTTCAAAAGTGGACATCGTAGAAGGCAAATAAATTTCTTCCTAACTAGAAGGTTTGATAGATTGTTATGTAAAAGATTATCAAGTGATACCAAGGAAAAGCTTGACCACACAACATAGACTAGCGGTTTTGGATATGTACCTAACTCCAAAAACTCATAAAAGATGTAAGGTTAACTACCCCATGGTAAGATGGTGAAATATAAAAGGAGAGCACTTTAAATCCTTCGCTAATGAAGTAGTCAAACAAGGAAAGTGGAATACTGAGGGGACACTGCTGCAATGTAGAATGACATGGCTATGTGTATTAGGAAGGTGGCTAAAAATGTCATAGGTGAAACAAAAGGAAAGCTCCATTTTTATAGAGAGACTTGGAAGTGGGATGATGAGGTTCAAGCCGCCATTAAGAATAAGAAAGCTAGCTTTAAGACATGGAAAAGGACTAAGGATGTCAAAGATCTTCAAAGATATAGGTTGGCCAGAAATGAAGCTAAGAAAATTATGGGAAAAGCAAAGGAGAAGAAATATGAAGATTTATATAATAAGTTGGACACGAAGGAAGGGGGAAAATCTATTTATAAGATAGCTAAAATAAGGGACAGGAAGAGTAGAGATCTTGACAATGTTATATGTATTAAAGTGAAGAAGGTAAAGTTTTAGTACGCAATGAGGACATTAAGAAGAGATGGGAAATCTATTTCTCTAGTCACTAAATAAGCATACTTCAGGCATCTATGATTTGGACAATTACACCATTCACCAAGGCACCAATTTTTTAAACATATATACGGAGATTTTTTATGTCCGAAGTAAAAAAACTCTAAGGAGGATGAAAATAGGCAAGACACAAGGTCCTGATGAAACCCCAATAGAAGTATAGAAGAGCTTAGGAACCTACAAGCTTGCTTGGTTGACTAAATTATTTAATAAGATTATGAGTACGAGAAAAATGCCAGATGAATAGAGGAGAAGCATCATGGTTCCAATTTACAAAAATAAAGAAGATATTCAAAGTTGTAATGACTACAAAGGCATTAAACTGATGAACCATACTATAAAATTATGCGAGAGAGTAACTAAAATCTGTTTGAGACAATTAACCACAAATACGGAGAACTACAGAGAACCAAGTTGGCTTTATGCCAAGAAAATCTACAATATAAGCCATTTACCTTATTAGGTGACTTATTGAAAGATATAGAGAGTGTAGGAAAGGCCTTCATATGATATTTATCAACCTAGGAAAAACTTATGATAGAGTTCCTAGAGTGTTGATATGGCAAGTACTAGAGAAAAGAAGTATTGCAAGTAAACATAGTTAAGGATATGAATGATGATTCAATGACAAGTTAAGAATAGTGGGAGGACAAAGTAATGAATTCCCAATTAATGTTGGGCTACATCAAGGATCAACTTTAAGCCCATATTTGTTTTCACTTATAATTGATGAATTACCCAAAGACATTCAAGACAAGGTTTCTTGGTGTATGCTGATGATATTGTGTTGATAGATGAGACTCAAGTAGGGATTAATACCAAATTAGAATTATGGAGAGCATCATTAGAATCACAAGGCTTTAAACTAAGTAAAATGAAGACAAAATATCTAGTTTGTAACTTTGGTCATGATCGCGTCGAATGATGAGGTGGTGAAACTTGATGAGAAGGAGATTCTTTAGAGCGATCGTTTTAAGTATCTTGGTTCAACCATAAATAAAAAAGGTGATATAGAGGATGATGTTTTCCAAATAATTAAAAAGACGGATGAAGTGGAGAGGTGCGTCTGAGTCTTGTATGATTGACGTATTCTTTTAAAACTCAAAAAAAAATTCTATACGACCGTTGTTCGACCCGCTATGATGTATGGTGCAAAGTGTTGGGCTATTAAAAAAGAATCATAGAGATAAACTCAATATAATAGAAATGAGGATGTTGAGATGGATGAGTGGCAAAACTAGGAAGCATAAGATAAGGTACGATCATCGTTAAGGTTGGTTTGAGAGTTGCTCTGATAAGCTACGAGAAAGTCGTTTGAGGTGACACGAACACGTTCAATGGAGGCTTGTAAATGCCCTTATACAGAGAAGTGATATAATCCAGATTGAAGGAATTAAAAGAGCTAGGGACAGACCTAAACTAACCTTAAGAGAAGTGATGAGAAAGGATATGCATAGCTTAGGCCTTGTATCTAGCATGGCCTCAAATAGAGTTGATCCATTTAGTTGTTACAAGGCCTAATAATTGATGATGTATATATACACACACTACCAACCTAGGGTCCTAACTCAGACTACCATTGCTACGAAACGAAAAAAGGGGGAGAGCTCAAAACTACCATCTAGGATGTGATTTGAAAAACAACAACAACAACAACAATAAGCCTTTTCCCAACTAAAAAGAAGAAGAAAAAAGAAAAAGAAAAAAAAGATTCACCTTGTTTACAAGGCCTGAAACAGGTTATCTTGCAAGTGCCATGACATAATTAAGTTAAATGGCTGAGATCTCAATGAGTTACTGGGAAAACTTGGTTTTGGGGGTTGACCAAAACCATCCAAGATAGCAATACCCCGAACTTTAGTTTTCTTCCAGCTTCTTCTTGTCTTCCTTCTTGCTTTCTCGCCCGTAGTGGGTCTTGTTGGGCGGTTGTGTGAGAAAATGTGGTCTTTATTTTAAACCTCCGGGGATCTAGCTAAGGAATCTGTTATTCTTTATGTTAAATCTTATGCAGGCTTTTTCCAGCTCTGTTGATGTTTCGTACTATTAGCCTATCTTTTTTTTATTGTCAATAAAATTCACTAAAAGGAGCGAACCCAATGCCAAAGGCTACCCACAGGTAGAGTCTAGGGGATAGTTTTCCTATGCAGTCTTATCACAACAATTTTGCTAGGAGGTTGTTTTGATGCCTTGACCTCGGGACTACAATTGTAGTTCACCAACAGTTGTGCCATGGCCCACCCCTCTGTCGAAAAAAATTCACCATCTATCCAAAATCCAAAATAAAGTGAAGGCAACCAACCCTTCCAGTAATAAAGCATCATTTTATGGTCCTTTTCTAAGACAACCAGGTTCATCTAGAAATCTAAGGAACAAAAAGAACCATTAAGAAGGCATCATAGACCACCAGTACTACATTACCAAAAAAGCAACCAACACTTCCAGTAATAAAACATCATTTTATGGTCCTTTCCTAAGCCAACCAGGTTCATCTAGAAATCAAGGCATCATAACCACAAGGAGTACAATACAATGGCACCAATAATGAAACATTGAAGTTGAAGACATGAACTTTGCAAAGTTAAATAACACCAACCTCGAGGTCTGAAAAATCAAACCACGGGCAGCAATCTATAATCTCACAAACAAAAACAACTGTGTCGCGTGCAAGAAATCCTGCGTCTGCTTCCAGCATATCAGAGACTTTCATGAATTGGAGTACCGAATTATTCCATGTCCTTGTACAGATAGAGGATTCCTTCCACACAGTTTTGGCAGGATTCTTTTGATTCACCATTGCCATTCTGTATCTGACCCAAAAATTATTGTCTGGATCACTTCCAACTGATTGATCACTCTCCAGATAAATACAGATAGTGTCAAAGGATTCATAAACACCTGCGTAACATGGTTTTGGCAATTAAGTACCAAGACAACAGCAACTAGTTAATGAAAAAAGTGCTTTAGGTTCTAAAGATGCTTATTTAGTCAAGGACTGGAAATATAAATCACTATCATGTACTTACCAATACGAAGCTCACATCCACCAGCCTGAAAGAATTTGCTAAAAATTTTTCGGGTTTCCATAATTTCCTTGAAGGCTAAGAAGTTCTCCACCTTCCATGTAAATGACCCTCTTTTATCAACCCCATCAACTTGGGAACCAGCATTGCTTGTATCTGACTCCTGAGCAGAAAAATCCTGCATTATAGAGGTCTCCTTCAAGATAAGCACCTCTGCTGAGAAGACAACAGTGTCCTGGACAAGAAAACCAGAGTCCTGATCAAATAGACTAGTTAGTGTCACAAACTCACGCCAACCCCAGTCCTTTGCAGCCTTGGAGTAACGGTTCTGTGACTCCTTTGTAACAGACTTGTCCTCCATTTTCTGGTTCACAACCGACAGGCGATGACTAACAAAGCAGCTCCAGTCGCTGGAAGTATTTCGGGAATCTGTTACTTCAAGAAATACTGAAAGGTGGCATGGTGGCTGAGACTGCCCTGATGGCATCACGTGCAAGTTAAACTCCATCAGTTCTCTTTCCATTTCACAGCCTAATTAACTAAAACAACTAGTACTTGAAAAGAAAGTTCTTAGCAGGTGAGTCTGAACCTAAAAAGCATGTCTATGTTGAATTCAGTAATCATCAGCACTAAAATTTTACAAGTGACACAACAATGCTGATGAAAAAAGGTTCTTAAAGCACACATAACATAAACTAACTGAACAAAGTTTTAGCATAATAAAGCCAAAAACCTGAACCAAGATATGGACTTACCTCTGGGATAAACAATAAGGCGACAATCCCTGTTACCGATCTGAAACCTCCTGCTCTTGACACACAGACCCGTAATCTTCCTCTTCTTAAGAAGATCCTTCAACCTGGTGAAATTCTCAATCCTCCAAGTGAACTTACCCAGATAGCCATCGGATTTCCTCGCTCCTCCAATCCTCCCTCCAATCAAACCCACATTCTTAGAGAAGCAACAGGACTCCTTAATCACATGAAAGGATGCACTGAAAACAGCAATATCATCGACAAGGAACCCCGATTCCAGCCCAATAAAGTCCGACATCTTCATGTAATCATTCCAACCTAAACTAGTATTATCGCCACCCTTATTATCTGCCGCAAAGCGTCCATAAGAGTCTCTATGCATGTGGTTAAGCCCAGGCTTCTGGTTCAACACCGACATTCGGAACAAACACCAACAGCTTCGGTCAGGAATGAAGGACTTCTCAGTGTCCTTGCTCTCCAAACACATTGACAGATACTCAACCCCATTGACGGAACTCTGGTAGACACTAATCCTAAGATTACATTCCCCAGCTGGGAAAACAGGACTCATTATCTTCTGGGTTTTGATCATCTCCTTAAACAGACTGAAATTATGAACCTTCCAAGTGAACTTCCCATTCAAGACGTCAGAAACAGGACCGGAAGCGACAGCCGAGGAAACAGACGATAAAGACTGCAATTCATTGTTATCACGGGTGAAGGAAACGGATTCATTCAATACGAGAATATCGGCAGTAATGAGAATAGAGTCATTGTTGAAAAGGAAACCGGCTTTGGGTTCTAGAATTGAGGAAGCAGGAGTAAAGTCGCACCAACCATGAGATTTCTTCTTACTTGAGAATCGATGCCACGAGTCTCTCTGAATAGACTTGGACTCATCGAGATGGTTGACAATGGAGAGTCGATAACTAGCGAAACAATCCCATTTGGAAGAAGAGGACCCCCGAGGATCCATAATTTGTAGATAAACGGAGAAGTAACCAGGGAGGGCTTGAGAGTCACCTTTCGGATATATAAGAAGACGACAGTCGTAGCCACCGACCTCGAAGTAACGGCTCCATAATGCCCTAGCTTTAACCTTGGGAAAATTGACGACCGTCCATCGACACACCGCCGAATGATCTCCACGACGCTCCACAGAGACGGATTCCTGGCCACCCCCTTCGCGAGAACCAACAGGTTCTTCCGCAGCTGATATCGATGCAGATACCATCTTCTCCGAAACCGCCGCCGCCGGCGATGATGAAGATGGAACCGCCACCGATTGCAGTTGGCGTTCGGAGAAGGAAGAGCTGGATGACGACGAAGCTGCTTCCGATTGGCTCGGCTTCATCGGATATGATGGAAAGAGATACAAATGTAGGGGAAAGGAATTGCAGAGCTCCTTTGTTTCTTATTTTGCTTTGTTGGGTTTCCTTATCTCTCGCCTCTGCTTGTGATTATTTGGTTAATTGATGAACACACAGAAATAGAGAGAGCAGGAGAAGGAGAAAGGGAGGAGGAAGAAGTGTTCCCTGTTGTTGTATTCATGAGAGGGAGAAAGAGGTTACACTGTATCTGTATAGGGGGTTTTCTGAAAATATGGAAAGAGTTAGTGCAATTAAGTGACAATAAATTTTCCAGGTCCTGCGGGCATTTAAAACTAACCAAAGGGTTAAGGAAATAACTTTTCTTATTTTTGGGAAAAATTAATGCTTTCCCTTATAAGTTATCCCTACGTAGTTGCCGTTGGATACATCATCTGCATTGTAGGAGATGCACACGTGGATAAATTTTGATAAATCTCTGATAGGTTTTAAGTTCTTTTTTTTTGGGGGAATGGTTGCTTTATTTTTGGGGTAGGGAATTAAGTTCTTACCAAAATAAAATATCTCAACCCCATTGATGGGGTGAGGTAGGTGAATCATGGCGGGTAAATGTGTTGAATTATGATCGAATAGGGCAATATCATATTCGCGTCTGATCATGTTTAAACAAATTCAAATAATTTTCTATTAGCTTTTAGATGGATTCAATAATATTCTATCAGTTTTCAGACGAAATCAATCAGATAGTTCTTCTTTTTATATGCAGATTATTTTAAATAGGTATGATTACGGGTTTAAATTTTCATTCTTTGTATTTACTTTAATTGAAAATCTAGAAGAATTTTTTAAAAAAAAATTCAACAAAATAACCTAGTCAGATAATTTAGGGCCTGTTTGGTTACATGAGTGAGATTTCAAATCTGTGGAGTCATAATTTATAAAATTAGCTGTTTGGTTAACCGAATATATTAAATGAAAGATGTGGATTCATCTATGATTGCGCAAATGTTTAGCATTTTTATAGTAGGGATGAAATCTCTGGATTTCACCCCATACCCATAAATCTACAGATTCACGTTTTTAGTGTAAAAAGATGAATCTAGAGATTTTCACAACCAAACGGGTATAAATCTCTCATTCATGAATCCAAAGAATTCAAATAGGAAGAATCTATGGATTCATGAATCAATGGACGAATTCAAATACCTCTAAACATGAAATGGATTTCGATTACCTATTTACAATCCAATCCAAATGGAATTCTTCTATGCATTCGTGTACATTGATTGACGTAGATGAAAGTTTCTTGCTCTTCAATTGATTTTCCCATGTCTTATTATTGGCATCGCACTGGTGCAGAAGTTGCATAACTCAATGCAATCTCTTGTTCATCCAGTTAACATGAATTCTCTCAATTTGCCTCTCAACTATGATGGGCTCAATCTTCAAACGAGAGTCCCAGCCCAGTTAACGTGCAACCACAGCAAAGAACAGAAATTATGCCGCCTCATGTCCCTGCCCATCGTGACCCATGAGACCCAGGGACTAGCGCAGGGAAATTATGCTGGGTTCTACCAATAGACATCACTACTTGCCTTGTTAGACAATCAAGTTTCTGATCAAAATGCCGAAGGATATTTACAAGATGAATTTCCATGGCAAAAGTCTATCAATGTTCACCAACAGGCAACAGGTTAACATGTTGAGTATCTCCGTCCACCGGAAACTTATGGCTACCTAAGCTCTTTCCCAATTTCAAAGATCTAATCTATTCTCAACTCAGTAAACAAAGTTGAAGATGACAGCAACAAAATGAGCACTGCTGTACTAGCCCCCTGAACAAGTATACAAAGTAAAACGGCCTACAAGCTACAAGCATTTTCTAAACATAGAAGCTCCTGACTTGCTCCATGGACGAAAAGAATTCGGTACCAGCTGTGATGCAGAGTATTCCATCAGGATCATTCTGAAAAGGAAGTGGCTCAAATATGGAAACAGGAAGAATTTAACTGGATCTAGAGATGGAAAACATGAATGTAGATTAAATACTACCAAAAAAGGAAGAAAAAAAAAGAAATATTAGATACACTGAGACAAACGAAGTGCAAGCCATGAAACGCTAACCTTATCTAGCTTCTTATGTACAGACTTGATTATCCAAAACTACTAATGGCATGCTTCATATTATCTATAGACCAAACATTATATCTTGATTTACAGTAGCTATCAAGATTCCTCTCATCTTCCCCCATCTGGAATGTCAGGCTTCCTTCCCCTCCCATCAGCAGGTCTACTAGGAGGTCTGATATTTAACAAATTGAGCTGTGGTCTCAAAGAGAAGTTAGGGTTGAAGCCAGGAAAAGAACTTGTTCCTCTTTGAATGTTTCCACCAACAGGTCTGGTTTCTGGTGGCTTCACAGTGATGGTTATAGGACAATGCTGATATCTATGAGGTAATCCTTGAGTTGATGATACTGGACCTATAGGAACTTGAGACGGAGAACTGAAAGGAGGTCTTGATCCAGCTGAAGGTACCTTCCCAAATGATTGATTGGGAATCACAGAGGGAATCTTAGGAATTGGGAGTGGTTGATTCTGGTGCTCCTGATCGGGCGGACACCATTCAGGCATATCATCATCATCATCCCAGAGATTCCTTTTTGGGGTTATTGCAGCACAATTAGATGGTTTTGAAGTAACAGATCCACGTAACACCTCACTGCTGTTGAATCCAGGTTTCCCATCTGAAAGGGAAAATGTTTGAAACTGCATTTCATGTTCTCCAGGCTTCTTTAATGGATGTATTCCATGATTGGCATCCAAAGCAAGCCCTGGTAAAGTCAGAATATGAGGTTTTTGTTGGCTGACTGCTGTCAGTGGCTGCACAGTCACCTTAGATTGCATGGACCCATCTACCTTCCTTGCTCCTGCAGCTGAAAGTTTATTGCCAGATAGACCGGTGTCTAAAACATATGCACTGTTGGGGGGCAGCAGAGGTTTGTTTAGAGTACTCTCAGAAACCCCACATGCTTCCTTAAAGTCAAACTCAGGTAGATCATCATAATCAGTTGCAGAAGCTCTACGTTTTACTACTTGAGATGGTAAGGAAATAGCAGGTTTCATCTGATCAAAACTTCTGTCGGACATTTCTGATCCAGGGAGGCCCTGTAGAGGAACCCCAGCTTGCAATGACTGTTCTATAAGTTGCCGCAGAGAATTTACATCAGCAATGAGAGCTGGTTGAGGTCCCATTGGTATCGCTTGGGAACTATTTGGAACACGATTTGGTGGGGAGCTATTTGGAGCAGGAGTTTGCTTTGCATTAAGATAGGTAAAAGAATTACCGCTCAGAGAGCTTGAGCTAGAAGGAAGAGCTGATTGAAGTTCCATAGGGGTAACTGGGGAATTATCTGGTCCATGTGTTGGTAGAGAATTGTTTGAAACAGAAGTTGATTCTGGTCCCCTTGACATGACTTGGGGATTACTTGGCCCAGAATTTGGTGGAGAGTTATTTGGCAGAGGAGCTTGATTCGCATTAAGATAGGTGAAAGAATTACCCCACAAAGAGCTTGAGTTAGGAGGGAGAGCTGACTGAAGTCTCACTGGGATAACTTGGCAATTAGTTGGAGCAGGGGTTGGTACAGAACTGTTTGAAACAGAAGTTGGTTCTGGTTTAGCACTGATAAAAGAATTACTTGCTCCCAGTTGGAGTGAGCTGGAGTGGACAATCTTGTTCTCAGCACCGATGCTTCCACTACTCTCAATAGGAGTGCACCCGACTCCTGAATCAAGTGAGCTGGAACCCTGAGCCACAGCAATTGAGGGATTAATTTCCATAGCTTGTATGATGGCAGAATCAGAAGGGGAGGTCAGAGTTTTCTCTGCAGACTGAAGATTCTTCCCTTCAGGTTTCTTCAACGCAACATTGGTATTTGACAATGCGCGGTTTCTCCGCCACACCACACAGCCAATCAACGAGTCTTGATCTTCTTCAACTGCTGCCATGCCTTTAAAGAAACCATATTTGGCAAGTATTGTGATTATGGTTTCACTACGAGGACAGACATAAAGATCAATACCCTGAGAAAGTTGCGCAAACCCTACCCTCTCTCCTTCTTTGTAACCTTTTGCAACCTGTCAATTGACATCAGAGATGGTGAATAATTTATCAATTCATAATCAGATGCTGAGTACTGTAGAATTCCAATGTCCTATGAGGTCTAACCTCCTTCATGCCTAAGAGTCCAGATTTGGAAGACCCAGCTTTCCAACAAAGTGAGATTACCTGAAGACAAAAATATCTTTATCATTCAATCATTAAAATGTAATTGTGAATAACCTCAAAATAGGTGTGCACATCTTCAACCATCTCAAGACACAAAGTGACACAAGTCATACAGGAGAAACAATATCTGTGTGGCAGTTATTTCTGATATTATTGTCCTTATAATGACCTAAAAATTTAGAAATTTGGACGGAACGGAAATAGTATAGAAATTTGGCCATGAAGGAGTGCACAGGACATGGTCCTTTGCTCAATGGTAACAAAAGATTCCTTGTGGGGGATCCATGATTAATATGCTCACATCCTTCAAAAGAAAAATATTAAGCTTGATGGTATGAAAAGCAAGTTCTAGACCTATCAGGATCCCCTTCCTGAATAAATCGCCGTCACCTTTCAACTAAGCATAATAAGCAACAATACTAATAAATGGCCCTTGAATTATTCTCCATCTTGATAATTACAGGAAAAGAACCAGAAATCCTGTGGACTTGCCGTAGTCTGGACTGCTTAAAGCTAGTAACCTGTTAAAGTGGTTATCATGTTTATGTCTTATTCTTTCCCCATAGGCTATTATATTTCTGACAGTACCTTGCTTTAAACATTAGCAAATATACAAGACAAGAAGAGAAGATTGAGAAAGGGAAAAGTGAGACTCATAAGGATACCAGCAGGCTTGATACTCCTGCAGATTCCCCATGGTTTGGGAACTCAGTTACAAAGCACAACTTGGTCAGCCAAAAAGTCAAATTGGATAGTGATTTCACTAAGTTGGTGGTGGAATTGAAGCAGGTTTCAGAGGGAAGCATACAATTACGGTAAATTCGGGATACTAATGTTACCAAGACATCCAAGATACTAAATAGTATCCTATCTAGTCAATCCTCACCCAAAATAAAGAGCACCTGTATTTATTAGGAGCAAAGGCTGAAAACAGAATCCGTATGTATTAGTTACAAGTAGGAATTTTGAAACAAAATAATATTGGAACCCAAGACTAAAGAAATAAGAAAATAAAGATAACTGCATACCCTAATCTAACTCAGAAAACTACCAAACAAGTATACTAAACCACAATAGTGACACTCCCCTTATCATAGTATGGTATATCTTTTCTAACAATATGCCTCTCTCATAGTCTACTTCCCAGTTTCTTCCTCAGTAACGGTTATGTGTTACAACACATAGTCTACTTCATAGTTCCTTCCTTAGTAAGGGTTTATGTGTTACAACACAGAGTCCCAATAGGTCATTGTCGTTTCACCACCAAGGACCTTCGTTAAACATATGGCACTGGGTAACAGTTTGGAAGAATTCCATTCTCCACCATTAGTTGGTTTTCTTTTTGCTTTCTCCCATGCAGGTATTGTTTTCACCTGTATTTGGTTCATCATATGGCATCAAATGGACATAGAAAGTAAATGTGGGTTGAAGTTCCCCAAAAGAGTTCTGGTTTATGGTCTGCAGTAACCAATGCTGCAATCTGTCATACAAAACTAGGGTTTTTTTTTTTTTACAAAAAATTGGGTTTCTTTTTCTTTTATCTGAATATTGTTGGCATGAAGTTCTATTAGATAAGAAATTCTATTGCTCCTGCAAATTGAATTTTCTTCCAGCGCAAGAAGATAAGCACAACCTGAGACTGTTATTCTGAATGTTGCATCTCTTATGGTAACATGTGTTACTGGTCTCCTGATTGTTCTGTGGTTTGATTGCTATTTTTTTTCCTGGCTAAATCATAAGGAACTATTTTAAGTCGATTCTGATTTTTTTTCTTCTTTCTTTTCTAGTGCTTTTAATGGTACCTCTTATTTGATGCTTTCCTGCTGTAAATAGGAAACATAAGATCTGGCATGCTGGCCATTGGAAGCTGCTGATATTTGGGAGTTTTCTTCTCCACAGAGAATGGTAGTTTTCAAATTTTGATCTAATTCAGGTATCTGGATGGTAGTTCCTAGAAGTTCCTCTTTTAAAGGAACCATCTTTTCCTCCAAGAACCCAACTACATTATGGCTTATCCATCCGTTGAATTTCTATTGGAGCTCCAAGATATTGTCCGTTGTAGGAAAGACAAGTTTTACCAGAATTTGAGAAGAATCTGATTGCTGGATTTTGAGTTATTTATTTTCTTCTATCCTGGTCATCTGAAGGTCCTGCAATTCTCATCTTTGGGGAATTTCTCTACTCTGAAATTTTGACCTAGTTCATTGTTATCAGCTGCTACTTTTCCACTTTATATTGTATCTGGATTCTTTTTATACTTCCACACTTTCAAAGTTGCAGATCCAAAGCTTCTCCTGGACAATGTAATGTAAAAATCACATCAAACAACTTGAGTGCTGCTTTTAATAACCTATTCTGGGCATAAGACATACAGTTTACATCAATACAAAGGGAAAATTGGATAAACCTAATTTGTTGCCACCATTTGAGGGCAGGCCATAGTACAATGGTAAGGTACCATCTTTGATCAAGTGGTAATGGTTCAAGTCTGGACACAGCATCTTTGCTAAAATTGTGGTAAGGGTGTACACATTATGACCCTCCCAGGCACCACAGTGGCAGGAACCTCTTGTGCTGGATACGCCAAGTTACTTAGTCCCCATTATCTGCAGATGATTGAGGACATAAATAGCTTCATGAGAATGATATTTTAATTGCATGGTGATGGGTCATTTAATTGTATTAGCATATGTCAATTCCTTTGTATTTTAATGTGATTAGTTGCTTGTTTATATGGATTTTTATTGTTTCTGTGCTTTATGAACAAATTGGAGTGTTTGGATGTAAGGTAAAGAAAAGAGTAGTCTAGAGCCACAACGCCAAACTTTTAGATCAAAGGAGGGCTGAACCAGATCAAAGAACTAGACCAAAAGCTGTAGGATTTGATCGAGTCCCAAATTTGGAGGATTTTCTTAAAGTCTCCATTCAATAACCTAGGATTTCTTTCCCTCTTGGGATCGAATATCTTAAGAAAAAGCTGAACTGAAAAGCAACTAGAGTGGAAAAAACAGAATAGGCAAGGAGGGAGAATGGAAACAACTGCACTAGCAACGAAGAGAATGGAAACAACTGAATAGGCAATGATGAGAAAGGAAAAAACTGAATTGGGAACAATTGCATTGGCAGGGAGGAAGAATGGGAACAACTAAATTGGAAAGGAGGCAATATCAGCAATAAACCTCTATAAGAAGGAAGGCAGTTTTGGAGAATGGACATCAAACATCACAACAAGAGGAGGGCACGGCTCTAAAGGAGGAAGGGAAGGCAAACAATTTTTTCTTGATTTTTCATTTTCTTGTTCTTCTTTTCCATGTTTAGCTAAACTGTCTTTTAATCAAGATTAATTGAGGTTTGATTTCTAGCAATTGTGAGACTCCGGTAATTAGTTTATTTCTTTAATTCTTGGGTATTTATACCTTTTCTATGCTTCATCATATTATTGGGTTAATTGTTAGACAAAAGGTTCTATTGTTTTATGATTGATTTGAATAGTTAGTCAATTAGAATAATTATTCATTCATTGGTCTAATCTAAGTGACAAATAGCATTGTCGAAAGGTAATCAACATCCTAGAATGTTTGCTATGAGAATGTGTTGGATTCTATTAGGAGTCTAATAAGAGTTTGTATAGGAGTTAAATTAGAGTTTGCATTCATGTAAACTTCTATTCCTTGTAATAGTCTACTTTTCACTTAATTATAAATAGAGCTTGAGATCATGGATCAATAGCCATTCCCACATCGTTTCTTTCACTGGCATCGGCCTGTTGATTAGGTCTTCTTCTTTTTTTCTTTCTTCAAACCCATAAACCCCTGCTATTATATTTTTTCCCAAACCCTTCGGTTTTTTCTTGTTCTTCTACACCTATTCGCCCATCGGATCTTCTTCCATTTCTGCCCTCGTTTGGCGATTTTTCCCCTTTTCAACCCATTGCGTGCCGCTGCTCCTGCTTTGCTGCTTCTCTGGGGCTTGCCTTCCCTGGCTCTGGTGCTCTGCTGTTTTTGGTTTCTGTTTCGTCGCCCCCATGCCCTCTCTTGTTTGGGGTTGGTTTGTTTTCCTTTCGGGCTTGTTTTGATTTTCCTTCCTCTTCGTCTCTCGGTGTTTCTTTTGTATTTTTTGTTCTATCTTTGGGTGGTTTGGCTTTCTTTCTCTTTCGGTTCTTGGTTGTCGTGCGTTTTTGTCCTGACCTTTCTCCCTCCCCTGCTTCCTCTCTCCCTCCCTCCTCCTTGTTTCGGTCTTTTCGCTTTCGCTTCTTCGGTTTCTCTCCTTGGTCTTGTCGGGCCCGGTCTTGCGTTTACAATATTCTCCAACTTCGGGATTTCTCGTGCTCTTTCTTCTATTGCTGGGGCCTTCGCTTCTCCATCCTTTCTTTGTCTGTTTTCATGTTCCCTCTTTCTCTGTACTTGCTCTCTTCGGTCTTCCTGCTTGTTGTTGACTTTTTCCCATCTTGTGTCCTCCGGGTCGGTCCGGGAGGAGTTGGCGTGGTCTGCTGCTTTTTTGCTTGAGCCGTTGGAGTCTGCGTCCGCTTTGACTCTCTTCTAATCCGGTCCATTCGGTTCGACCTTCATCGTGGCACCGTGGCTGGTCCCCCCTCTGCTCTTGTTTTCCTTTTGGTTTCTTCTTATTGAGGATATTTTTTGCGGCTTGCATTTTTGCTGCGCTCATTCTCTTATTTACCTTCTCTTCATTGGACCTATTCCTTTTATGCTATTCATCCGATTGTGGGTCCCCCCGCGTGTATCTTTTCGCCTGTCTTTGTTCTTTTATTGATTGTCCTCTCGTTCTCTGGATTTATCTTTTCTGAGGTTTTCCGATGTTTTCGTGTTTTCATTTGATTAACTCGGTTCTGCCCTGTGATCCTTCGCAGTGCATGGCCCGAGTATATTGATGGTGTTTCGATATCTCTCGACTCGCATATACATCGCCATTGCATTGTCGCCTGCCCTGGGGTGGCCGGGGATCGGCATCTCTTGAGATGCTTGTTCCATTATGATTGCTTGATGTCCCGATCTTGGGTGTGCTATCTCCTGTTCTTACCTTCTATAGGATGCCCGGGATCTTGGTTTTTGTCCTAATGAGATTCTTCGGGAGCCTCTTCTTTTGTTGTTCCCCCCGAGTTTTTGGATGCGTGTGCTTGCCGGTCCCCCCCGGTGCTGGCTCCCCGCGGCCTCGTTGCATATTTTTGGGGTATTCTACTACTCGAAGGGTACATGTTATCATCCTCCCTCCGGCCATTGTATCCATGGATGTTTTTTCTGAGTTTTGCCCTTACTATACACCTCTCCAGGGGAGAGTCCTAGAGGAGAGGTGTTCTTTCCGAATCTAGATCTTCCTATTATAGACCAACACTACTTTAGAGTCCTGAAGAGTTTCCGACCGGGGAGACTTGGCAGATAACCGAGGACTTTAATCCACCCCCTTCGTTTTCCGAACCATGTGAAGAACCTGCCGGGGGAGACCACTCTGTGAGACACACTGTTGGGGTCTTTCAAAACCAGATTGACCAGAATAAGGAGGTGAAGACTTATCAAAGGAAGAAATACAACCACTAAGCGGTGGAGAAGGTGATCGTTACCACTTCGTCTCCCTGCTCCAGATTAGATTCTATTGAGGTATCTTCTTCCAATCTTCCTATTCTTGTTAGAAAAGGGGTCGATCTTGTACTTAACATCCCATAGCTAAATATTTTTCTTATAACTCTTTGTCCGACTCCTACCATGCTTTTATATCCTCTCTCACATCTGTATCTTTCCTAAAAGTTGCGGAAGCCTATGCTAATAAGAAATGGAAGGAAGCTATGGTAGAGGAAATGCGCAATGAAGAAAAATGACACTTGGGAGCCGATTACACTTCCTCCAGGAAAAACCAGGGCTGCAAATGGGTATTTGTGGTTAAACAAATATGGATGGATCGATCAACAAGTTGAAAGCTAGACTAGTTGCGAAGGGGTTTACCCAAACCTATAGGATTGATTATCGGGAGACCTTTGCCCTGTTGCGAAATTAAATCTGTCGGTTCTGTGCTGTGAACAAACACCGGAACTTGCACCAACTAGACGTAAAGATGCCTTCTTCTGGGAGTTAGCGAGAGGTCTATATGGAAATCCCACATGGTTTTCCGATGCGTCTCGGGAAAGTCCGTCGTTGAAGAGGTCAATATATGGGTTAAACGTCTCCTAGATCTGGTTTGGCGCCTTTCAAGGCAATGGCTTCTATTGGGTACAAGCAAAGCAATGCGATCATACACTATTTGTCGAAGTCGGTACTAACATCACACTTCTCATTGTTTATGTAGACGATATTGTCATCACGGGGAATGATGGTGAAGAAATTCAAAGTTGAAAGACTTTCTGGCGAGAGTTTGAAATTAAAGATCTAGGGAGTTCGTATTTCTTAGGGATTGAGGTGGCTCGATCAAATAAAGGTATATTCCTATCCCAAAGAAAGTATGTCCTAGATCTATTATCGGTGGGAATGTTGGGGTGTAAACCAGTTGATACCCCTATTGAAGGGAGCTAAACTTAAAGAAAAGAAGGAGAACCGTGGACAAAGGAAGATACCAAAGGCTGGTAGGAGCTTATTTACTTGTCCCACACCGGGCCAAACATCGCTTATCTGCGGGATAGTGAGCCAATTCATGCATGATCCATATTTAGCTCATATGGGTCGTTACGATACTCGTATTTGAAGGGAACTCCTGGAAAAGGAATACTTCATCCCCACCGATAATCTAAGTGCTCCCGTGCGCCTGATCTCCGCGAAGTCAATTTCGGTTCCGTCCTTTGTTGGAGGTAATCTAGTTACTTGGGAGTAAGACGTGTGGTAGCTTTATCAGTCCAGCTGAATATGGCTATGGTTCGTGGTTTGTGAGCAACTATGGTTGGGCTTCGCAGATTTAGTCCAGTTCCAACCCATGATGTTATCTGGACAACAAGTCTGCTATTAGTTTGCTAATAATCCCATATGATCGAACTAGCACTTGATTGCGTTTTTATCAGGAAGTTGGAACAGGGCTTATCGCTGCCTTTGTAAGATCGAGCCAAGTGCGATGTTTTCACTAGGGTTTGAAAGAGGATTTCCTTCCTATTGTAGGCGTTGGGCTGCTTTCTTGCCTCCTGAGGGGGAGTGTTGGTTCATTAGGAGTCTTGGTTTGTATAGGGTTAAATTGGTTTGCTTCTGTAAACTTCTTCCTTGTAATAGTCTACTTTTCACTTAATTATAAATGAGGCTTGGATCTGGATCTGCCATTCCCACTCATTTCTTTCCGAATGCATATTCCAGTTTAAACAAACAAGGCGTTTCTAGGTTGACTGGCTAGTGATTGGGTCTTTAATTCTTCATGCAATTGATAAGCATAACTCATAGGTCTGGTCCGAAGGTTTTATTGACTGCAATCTTTTTCTATCCGTGAAGATCCCACCAGAATGCCTTCTATTTCTAATAGGCCATGAACTAGATCAGAATCATTCTCAACGAATCCACAATAAGTGATCCAATTTTTTTCATCAAGTCTGGGTAGAGACCAAAGATCTTGAGCAACTGATCCGGCAAAACAACTCAAAAGATAAAGAAGCATCATTAATTTCTTCATGCTCATTCCAAGTTCGAAGTTCCATTTGAACAAATAAGAATCCCCTTCCTTACATGATTTCTTCTTCACATAGATAGATGTAGGATCTATGGGGCAATTATTAGAAGTACATTATGTCAAGGAAATAACTCATAGGTCAGATCCGAAGGTTATTGAGTGATCATCAATGACTATAACCAATCTACCCGAAATTAAAGTATTCATCTTTTGAGTCAACAATCAATTGAAGGAATTAATACTGAAATTATATTTTGATAATCAAAAAAGTTTTACTATATTGGTTTTCTCCCAAATTTTCTAGTTAGTTATTACATCTACTCTTTGATTCATTCCCTAGTATCTCGATTCAAACCACCACCACCACCCCCCCCAATTATTACTAAGCAATAAGTCTTCCCCAATTTCTTTGGATTCAACCCTACTCATTGCTATCTCAGATTCAAGTTCAAAGAAGAATTATTTTTGGTGGATTCGACACCCACCACATGGTTACGGAATGTTTGAAACCATCTATTGCTGCCACTGTATATTCTACACTACTGCTAAAGGTTTTGAGAATCCAATGTTATGTTTCACATCATTGCTAAGAGTATCTAATATAATCAGAGGGAAGAGGGTATGAACTCGATGAAAAGTTTTTCTCCTTCAAGCAAAATGGATAATATGTTGGTAAGCATTAAGGTGCACTAAAGGGCATGTGGGAAAAACTGAGTGCCTACCAACCACTATCCATCGATCTTGGCATATTAAAATCTCAACATGTTGAGTTCTTTGCTGCCAAGCAGGATTGGATTCTGACTGGCAGCATGTCAAAAATCAGGTTATTGCAGGTAAAAGGTTCCTTCTATGAATCAGGCTTACAATTGCATCTAATGGATCTCTGCTTCCCCCGGCAAAGGTATATCCTCTTTTGTTCCACAGATAGCTTTGCTATTGTTACTGGTCATTATGGTATTGGACATGGTTTGCTTCTTCTGAATGAGGGCGAGCAATGCAGATGTGAAAGTATACCCAATGAAGAATAAGAAGAAGAAGAGACCAGTTAGATAGCTGATGCAGTAGCCACAATTTCGAGCTGCAGCATCAGCAGCCACGGTTTTGCATACCTGAGTTTTTTAGTGTTTTGTCTTATTTGAGTCCCCTTTTTTATCCAAATGTACAAGATATCATTACCAAGATCCACTTTGCCAAAGCCCCAGAAGGGTGTGATTAGGGTGAAGACTGACAGGAGTCTAAAGTAAAGAAACATCAAGATCATAAACATACTCAAAAAGGTCACACCGCTTTTATAATCTTACTAACTGACAAAAATTTGTTAGTGCTGATGTTAATTCAACGAAAATACTCGAAATCTTTCTACTGAAATTAGTGTTGGAATTTAAGTTCTCCTATTCCTACTTTCACCCTTTTAGCATATTCCCCAACTAATTCTCAGCCAGCGCCACAACAAATTTATAGTGCCATTTTAATCCCAAGACACCCGTTGAGGCCTCAACTACCCTATGTAGAATCTTGCACCTGCATCATTGTCCTCATCTGGTGATTTGCTTATTTCTTTATATAAAGTTACCCATTTAAGTACTGCATCATTGTCCTCATCTGGTTATTTGCTTATTTCTTTATGTAAAGTTACCCATTTAAGTACTCAATGGTCTATGGTAGCTTTCCCTGCTGATCATTTTAAGTTTGTCTTACATCTTCCCCTTTTTACCTTATAGCTTTTCCTTATCACTGTCTTCACAGTATGTCCCCCAAGATCAAGAAGCACTGTCTCATCATGGGTGGAAGTCAAGTACGAATGTGAAAATGGATATTTTATTTTCTCATCAAACATGGACCATGGTTAATCCACCTCCGGTAATACTATCAAGTGCAGCCCTGATGAGTCTGTCAAGTGGCTTAAGGTTAGGATGATGGCAAAAGACTAAACAGACTTCGTAGTTGGTATAGATGATTCAGGTACCTTTCAACTGGTTGCCAGGTTAAAGTTAGTATGTTTACTCATCTCACTAGCTATCACATTTGAGTGGCTAACATATCAGCTTGACATAAAAAATGTGTTTTTATATTGGGACTAAGTTGAAATGTATATAAAGCAAATCCTGGGTATGTTGCCAGGAGAAAATTGCTATGTGTGCAAACTTCATAAAGAAACTTATGGTCTGGAATACTTTCCTAGAGCCTGTCCTGATAAATTCAGCATTAATGTTACTTGTAGTAGATTTTACCAGTTTTATTGTGACCACTT
The DNA here is from genome assembly GCF_041222555.1 of Hakea prostrata. Classification (NCBI taxonomy): domain Eukaryota; kingdom Viridiplantae; phylum Streptophyta; class Magnoliopsida; order Proteales; family Proteaceae; genus Hakea; species Hakea prostrata. Next base: position 58,390,039 of record NC_142601.1, on the reverse strand, counting down.
GATTGGCAGTCGTATCAAATTGTCATAAAAGTGCATTTTAGATGGGGATTTACTTGGAATGTATATAAAGCGACATGCATATAGATTGAATTCATCACTTGATAAAATTGCACCAAGTAAATCGTTTCACAAAGCAAATTCTGGTCTGAAATAGTCTTCTATTGCCTGGCTTTATAAACTCAGAATTAATGTTACTTGTAGTGGATTTTACCAGTTTTAATGTTTTGTTGTGACCACTTTACAGGCTATTGTATCAAATTGTCATAAAAGTGCCTTTCATATGGGGATTTACTTGAGACGTATATAAAGCAACATGCTGGATTTGTTGCTCAGGGGAAGGAAAGCATGCGAGCTTCAAAAAGCAATTTATGGTTTGAAATAGTCTTATCAGATATTACTTGATGTGGAATTTACCACTGGTATTATGATCAGTTGGATTCTAGGCTGATCATTCCGGTGATCTATGTTGATGATATTATTTCTGGCAATGATTAATCTAGCATTGATATGTTTGAACCTTATTTACAGTAGCATCTTTGGACCAAAGATTTGGGTATTCTGAGATAGTTTCTGGGGATTGAGGCTGTTAGGACTTAGGAGAAGTAAAGCCATTAGTCTCTTTTACAGGAAAATGTACTGAATTTCTAACCCAAACTAGTATGTTGGCATTCAAATCGATTTAGCATTGATATGTTTGAACCCTATTTACAGTAGCATCTTTGGACCAAAGATTTGGGTATTCTGAGATAGTTTCTGGAGATTGAGGCTGTTAGGAGAAGTAAAGCCATTAGTCTCTTTTACAGGAAAATGTACTGAATTTCTAACTAATACTAGTATGTTGGCATTCAAATCTGTTGATATCCATAAAGAACCACATCAAAAGTTGGGGGCTAATGATGGAGAAGATCTTATAGACAGACTTCAGTACATGCAGTTAGTTAATAAACTAATTAATCTACTGTAAAGCCTGACATTTCAGTAGGAGTCACTAGTCACTTTGTAAAGATGCCTAAGCAAGCTCACCACAAGGCAGGTTGTCTATTTTTCAGATATCTTAAGGGTGCCAAAGGAAAGGGTCTTATATAACCAAATAAGAATAAAAATCCAGTCGGATATTCTGATGGGAGATCTATTAAAGGCTATAAGGCATATGTTGACAGAAAGCTAATCACTTGGAGGAGTGAGAAATACACAAAAATAGCAAGCTCTAGTGCTGAAACTGAGTGTGGAGATACAGCTCACACAACAACTGAGTGTGTCTGATGTCTCTCCAGGAGCTTGATTTCCTTATTACTAATGTGATATCCCCTAGAATCCTAAATCGAAATCCTATTTGCAGGCTCAGGGGACCCATAGAACCAAGAGGGAAGTTGTGGACCATCTAGTTAGAGACCATTGGATCAGCATCTAGATCCATGGATTTGGATGGTGGATATCAAGGTTCTACCATTGTGTTGGAATTTGATAGAAGATTGGACTCGAACTTGGACGGATTGGGAAGGTGGATTACCAGCTTCCGAGAGATGAAGTTGGATGATACTCAAGTCCAGGTATGAGCCCTAGACCTCTCCAATAGCTTGCATTAATGTTTGGAACCACCCTGGACCAACTGGCCTCTCAGTTGCAATTTGGTGACGGGCGATCGGTTGGGAGCGATTGGTCGCCCAAGGTACCCAATTGGTCAAGACAATACAAGAAATTCAGGGTTTTTATGAGCTTTAACCTATATCTAATAGCTTTAAACCCTGATTTCGGGATTATTCTATAGTTAGATGGCCAAGGGTTCTGGAGTGAGTCAGAGGCAGCGTTTCAGAGAGGAAGAAAGAAGTGTCTGTGGTGAAATTTTGGATCTTCACGTGATCTTCAATCTTGAAGTTAAGGATATTGATCTCTTCGATTCCACTCTATTATTTCCTAACTTTGAAGGGATCGATTTGATGAATCTATTATGGGGAGTCAGATATGATCAGATAACCTTTGTCTTCCATTAACTCTAATCAAATCTACCATGAGGGATGAGTTCTACATCTTTCCCAACTGCAGAACTTTCCATAATAGAATCATCTTCCTCTAGATTGATTAAATCTTCAGATCAAGGTTGTGTTGTTGTTTGTTGTTTGTAGGTGTCTAGACGTGCATTAGAGTCGAAATCCAGGCCTAAGAATAGCCTAAAACCCACTCAGGTTCATGGATCAAAGGCATGAATTTTGGATTTTTGGGGTCTGTTCGCAAACCTGGGCAGTTGACTAGGCCAACAGGTCCCAACCAACTGCCTGTTGTTTTCGGTTTTGCTTCTGTTTTGGCCAGAATGAATTCCAAACCTAATTCTAACTATACCAAAATGATTCTAGGAGTTCAAGTGAGTTAGTGGTCTATTTAATTGTGAAGTTTGGATTCACTTTGAAGGTTTTGGAACATCATTCAGGTGAGGGAACAGTATACATATTTTAGGTTTACTACTCATGCTTTTAATATGCCTTCAAATGCATGCCTATGATGTATTGCGGTATTGTATGTGTTCTTTACAACATGCATGCACTGGGTGCATGATGGGAATATGATTATCATGTTGTTATCATGTTGTTTATTTAATTCTCTCCTTATTATATGATTGAAAGCATGTTGGATTGGGAGTTGAATTATTGCATCCATATTTATAAATATATCAAGGCTTGTGGTTCAGGCCATCGCCCTTGGTACCTCTTGCATATCATGTAGACGTAAATGCACATGTATGTATGATTGTCTAAATGCATGGCTAGGGACCCTTTACATGTTATTACCCTTTCAGCAAGGATATTAAAGCTGAATGACCCATGATAGTGGTAGGTGATTGCTCGGATCCAAAAGATGATTGAGAGCTATGAGGAGACACAATATTGTCGACATATCAATTATGGTAGGGCTGCAGATGGTATAGGTTGGGCTCATAGGGCACCCAAAATACAGCTGAAAGTCGTGAGGGGACCCAAAGTGCCCATCGCCATATAATATGTGGATGATTGTAAGGTTACGTGGTGTTCATCCAAAAGATGGTTAAGAGTCATGAGGATCAACATTCCTAGATTGGGAAGGATACCAAACCAACAAGGGCCGCGAGCTTAAGGAAAGGTATCATGACCATAAGTATCATAACAAGTAGATGACCACTTGCATGGCTAGGTATTTTCCCTAACACGCGTCAGTGTCAAACCAACAATTGTGTTGATGAGATGGACCTACTACCCATACCTTGGTTGTGGAGAAAGAGTGGTGACCTATCCTTGGACCCCCGGTTGTGGGCGCCCAAAAGATGGAGTGTTAACCTACCTGAGGAGATGGGTGATATCTTAATGTTTGTTCACCTAGAATAGAGATTGGCAAGTTAGCATAGTAGAATACATCTTGCATATCATTGCATCTTGCTCCTTCATTACTTCATCCTGTATATGTTGTTACCTCATGAGTTTTATTGGAACTCACCCCCTTCTGGGGGCATCTTTTTCAGATGTTCAAACAAGATATGACGTACCCACTGAGCTGGGGATTCTCCCTCCCGTGGAGACTTATGATGTGCCGGTTGTGGAGACCTACAAGCTACATGATGGATTGTGTGCTTGAATGGAATGCACTTATGGAACATAGTGAAACCCTAGGCTAGTTTGATTCTTTTGGGGATATGTGATAACTTTATGGGGACAAAGTTTCATCATTAAATTGGTTTAGAGGATGTAATTAAACCTTGATACGCATTTCCCTCCCTTTCCTTGTGACAACTCATGTTCTTTGGTATACATTGCCTTATTCTTTTTTTCTCATGATTAATATGTTATGTGGATTGTTTTGATTGTGGAATCATAGTGGGAGATCTCGCGAGATATCTCACTTTTTCAAAGAAGGGAGACAAGATGGAGGTCGAGAGTAAAAAGTTGGGATATCTCGCTTGAGATCTCACCATATCTCGCTATATCACTCCCTGGATCTCGTTGGAACTCTCAATTTTCACTTTTTTTTGTGAATTTCGACTGGATTTTCACTTGCAACTACTTTTAGCACATCTACAACATCGAAGGAAGATCAATCATTCTCTGCTTGTCTTATGAACTTATGATTTAATTGACTTATATAGAACTTCTAATGGTTGTATAATTTCATTATTCTATTCTTGAAAATTAAGATTGTGATACTCATATGGATGGAATTTTGATAACATTTAGGTTATTTGATGCATTTGATACACTTTTTTTTTTATATGCCTTAAAGGTTCTATATTACATGTTCTTTAACCTTGCATTCCCTAATCCTACAACATTTCGATTTCACACTATAGGTAGACTTAGAAATCATACTTAAGGTTGTTTTTTGACAAATCCAAAACCACCAATGTGTTCAAAAGGCCTTAAATATGCTAAATGCCAAGTTTCAACCCAATTGGGACCCTAAAACCCACCGAGATGGGCTACCGAGTTGACGCAAAAAAATTGTATATCTCGACCGAGATCTTGCCAAGATGGTCGAGATCTCGGTTTTTCAAGGTGGCAAGATCTCGCTCTCTTCTACCATGTGTGGAATCATGACCCTTGATCTTGTGATTGTGGATCACACTGCCGGTCGTTGGGTTGGTCCAATACCATCAAGTGGGGTGTAATAACTAAGCCCATAGATATGTTTATGTGGTTATACCGCCAAGACTCCTGAGAGAAACGAGCATATGGAAGTTGTTTTGACATGCTTTTCTTGAAGAGTCTTTCAAGCTGGGTATGGGCAGATGATACCAATGCTCCAGCTTGAGGTAGAGTATTTAGGTTGTTATTTGTTTCTTACTCTTATGCTGTTTTATTGTATTTTATCATTGTTATTCACTGAATAGGGCTTATGAGAAATAAACAAGTACATGAAATCATGGTAATTTCACCACCAAAGACCTATCCTGCTGGCTTACGTTTGGACTAGTTCCATTCTCCACTGTAAGTTTTATTTTTTTCTTCTTCTTCTTCTTCTTGTCCTACACAGGTGCTCTTTATTCCATCTTTGGTTTTGTTACTTTTGTAATACAACCCTTCATTTTTTTGAAACATGAAACAGGACATACAATTCACTCTTTCCCACTCTCTTAAGGGCAAGGAATCACGTGCTTTTATCTCATTGAGCATAACCATCCTGCATGTCAGAATGGATGTGCTACAAGTTCATCAACTTAAAAAAAAATTACACAGCCAAAAAAGAAATTCAATTTTCCTCCAATATTCAAATTTGTGTATTGATGTTATCCAATATTTAAGTAGAAAGTGTACACATTCATTAAGTCTATAGATGCCCCCACCACTCATGGCCTATTTCAACTATTGTAACAAAATTTTGCCTTCCAAAAGGACCTGACACAAACTTCCAAGTTGGAGAGAGATGCTGGATTTACATTAGATCTGGACCTTTTTTTTATGAATGATGGGTGAATGAACCAGAAGTGAGACCTGATCCTGGTCGATATGTTTGACTTTTCTGTTGAGATTATACCGGTGGTGCTCTCTGGTAGCAATGGTGGCCTTCAACAAGTTCTGGTGATGTTAATAATGCATTCCGTAGCCTACACTATTTAAGTGGTACTACCATAGGAAGTTTCTCTACGATTGCTCTAATTAATAATGGTTCTGATGAGTCACTTTCTATTAATAAGCTGCCTAGCTCATAATGGAGATAGACGAATATCATGACTTAGATTTATTCATTGTTCTCTCTTCACTCTCGTTTCTCCTTTTCTTCCTAGCTCCTACAATTGCTGGTTCTTCTTGTTTTGATAATGCTATGTGGTATCAGATCATGAATTATCAGTGATTGAGATCACCTTCCTTTTGCTTTGATGGTCTTTTCCTTGTGGTGTGCAGCACCTATATAATATGTAAAAAAGTAGTTAATGAGATAATTGTGGATGCTCCACTGTGATAGAAACACTGCTGGTGTTATGCAATAGGAAGACGGAATTGTTACTGTCTGCTGGATCCTGCAAGTGAGAGATCTGGTTCCATTTGATGTGGTACTGTTCTGCTATTCTTTCCCTACTTTGCATAGGAAGAATGATTATTTTAGCACGTGGTACTTAATTGTGAATGCTTCAACTGAGGATATTTTAATCATTACCTTTGTTTTGTTATATCACTTATATGTTGAAGCCCTACATGGATGGGTTTTTCTTGGTCACCAAACATTGCTTTCCGCCCTTCCTTGGAAAATCATTGTTCAAGTAGGATTCTATGAAAGTTTATCTATGCTGGTCGGGTTGTTTTGAAATTTTACAGACGCACTCTCCAATTTCAACAGTTTAAACATCGGAACAACCAGAATCATAGCCCTCTACTCTTCCCTGCGGGTTGAAAATCTGTCCAGTAGTTCAGTTATTTTCTCTTCTGCGGTCTACCCTGTATCTGCAAGGACCTTGATTCCGATCTGGTCTGTCTCAAAATAGTTAAAAAACACACACTACCAATCTTCTACTGCTCTTGGGTTTCTGTCATTATTCATCATATATGTCCAGCAGAGTGGATATTTTTCTTCATGACTCGTCTATAATTCTGCCAAATATACTGAATTTTGAGTTTTTGATATCTTATCTCTCCTGATTCAATGGGTCACTCTGAGCCCATGTGGACAAATATTAATATCAAATCACCTCTATGAAATTGATTGGTACATCCAACTACCTCCTATAGGCTATAGGCATAAATAAGCTTTGATTTTATGCTAATGCCAGAGGCAAAGTGGATTATTCGACTGGACCCACACCTTTACAGTTTATACAAAAATAAAGACAGGACATGTAAGGATGATGATTGCTAGTGGTTATGGAACAGCATGAAACCATCAGTGACTGCTAACTGCTAATATCATGCTCCACACTATTGCTAAGGTGTCTAGGATAATTTGAGGGTGAACTAATGTCCCTCAAAAAAAATTCGAAAAAATTAAAACTATCCTTCAACTTGTACAAGAAGTTCCTTTGAGTATAATAGTTATTTAATAGGTGAATAACATAGTGTTATTAAGATATGTGGGAAATCAAATGCCTATCAGCCTATCTCTACTGATATTGGAATCTTGAAATCTCAGCAGGTAGAGTAGACTTCCAAGTTGCCAAATTCCTCCCTGGTGTAGATCCTGAGTTTCAGCCTGTGAAGTCAGTTGTTTATAGGAGAAAATGGGACTTTGATTAATGAAGCCTTTTTTCACATTCAGTTGATTGTCTTTCCTACCCTTGCCAAATTCTCCTGTTAAACCAAAGATGGTCTTGAACTTGTTACAGGTAGTAGTGTTGCAGACATGGCTCAGGTTTTCCTGATCAATGTTGAGTTTAGAATGAGAGGACATTCAGCTGGTGATTAAGGACAGCACGCTAATCAGCCTGTGCAATACAGCAATAGCGTTCTCTTTAAGGTAAAGCTCAATCACGCTGGTGGCTTAAGTCTTGGGAAAAGTAAGGTATACCTGAGTTGGCACAACAGTTGGCAAATTCAACAGTGATCAATCTGGTGTTGTCTAAAGAAAACAACCTTGCGCTTACATCTGGAGCTGCTTGATGTGAACACAAAATTGCACCTTGGCTGAAACCCTGGCCGGGCCCACAAGATGCACCTAAGAAGCCACCCTAAGCTGGACAAACCCTCTAGGAGGGATATCTTGGGAATTTTCAGTCCTATTTAGTTGCTAAAATTATCCGTTGGCGGGTATGGCCGCTGGACCCTCTAGGAGGGATATCTTGGGAATTTTCAGTCCTATTTAGTTGCTAAAATTTATTTCCAGTTTAATTCTAGAGTCCAGTTTGGTTAAGAAGTCTTGGTTTGAATTAATAGTTGAGTCTATAGTTCTTTTAAACTCTAGCACACAAGTCAATTAGAGTTTTCATTAAATAGAATTTAGCATGCGCTTATTAGAATTTTAAGTTATTTAAACTTTTATTTCAGCATGTGTCCATTAGGGACCTCTAGATCTTTTAATATTCAGTACAATGGTTGTGATTACTGTGGTGGAATCCTAATCCATAAAGGAATCCACTTAGGGTTGAGTTCCTTTTAGGAGGCTATAAATTAAGGCCTACTCTTTCTTTGTAAGTTAAGTCTGATTATGCCAATAAGAATATTGAGTTTGGAGAACCCTGGTTCATGTTTGAGGGGGCCACAGCAGATTTTGAGAGCATTCTTCTTCAATAATTAGCAACCTATCTAGCATTCTTCTTCAACAACTCCAGCACCCACCTTCAGCATTCAATCTTCAATTCCAGCAAGTACAGTGAGCATTCAACCTGCAGACATCAGTTCAGCTCAAACCCAGGTAGGTACAACACCCTAGCAGCCATCGCACCCCCTTCCCCAGCCCCTCCTCTGTCTGCCCAACCATTAACCCAATTCCTCTGCTGTCACACCCCTGGCGGCAGCCCCCCCCCCCCCAACCCTTGACAGACCCTAGTTCCCACCCCCAGCCCCCCACGATTCTGCCTTGCACTCCCCCACCCATCCCATACCCGATTGCCCCTTCTTTCGCTTTCTTCCTTTCATCACAACAACCCCCCCCCCCCCCCCCCCCAGTTTTGGCTTGTGGCAGACCTAAAAAAAAAAAGAAAAGAAAAAAAAAAAAAGAAAGAAAGAAAGAAAGAACAAGGAAGAAGAGTTTAAGATATGCCGAAGACCTTTTCCCCTTTCCAAGATCCAACCCACATTGATCCAAAATTAATTAACTTCTTTTCTACCAATCCTAGGAATAATCTTTTCCATTCCCCATTATTTTGTTACATTCCATTCTAACTTTGGATGTCTCAAAACCATACCATAGATATTTTTGTTAAACCCTTAGGATCCCAATTGTGTTTCCTTACCTTTCCTTCCAATTCCCATCTACCCATTGGTTCCCTTTAAATTGTCACATTATTTGCTGGAAGATTCTGGGTGAATCCTTAATTCTAGGGAAATTATTCTAGACCCTAACACTGGAATCGGGTTCACATCACTGCTCCATCAGGCTCTCTCTCAAGATGACTACAACTAAATATTCAAATGCTTCAGCAGCTTGAAGCTTCCACTTTTTCATCCACCATCACACTACCCTTCACAGGTTCTATTGTGCTTCTTCCCTCTCCGTCACCTACCAGTTAGGGGTTTTAACTCTGCCACAACCAATCAAACGATAAGTTAATGTGTTCTCTTCCTCCCATAAAACTACTCAATCCTTTTGGGTGGTTCTCGCTAGTAGATGCTTTACTCAGGTTTCCAGTTATGATGTTGTCTCTCCCAGTTAATCTTTGCTTTTATCTTCTGTTATCCGTGATCCTCAATAGCCTTGCGCCTTTTATGAGCAAAATTAGTAAATCTCAATATTTCTCCATCCCTATTATCCTTCATCAATTTTCTTTTTAAGATTTTCAGACATAGAAGAAGATTGGTGGAGGGTGATGAGATGGGTGGCTAATATTACCTTGATGGTGATTTGGTTTCTGTTGTTGTCTATGCTGCTTTTGTGGCATTTCTCTTTTGGGTGGCATTACCAATTAGGGCATTTGTTGCTCTATAAGCTTCAAAAAGTGGAATTTGCATGTGAATCTATACAGTGTGAAGCTTGTGGTTTTAGTAAATATCACCTTTCCTACAAAACATGTTTCTTGGAATTGATCTTTATTTCATTAGTTCTGCTCAATATTCAGGGGTCTTCCATAAAAAAAAATTGGACGAGATTTCTTAGTTGATCCCCAAGGTTTGTCTGGAGACCGTTGTTGGTTAGTCACCATAATAGCAACCAAAGGGGGCAGCGAAATTTGCTGCTTCCAAGGCATCATAGTGTGACTGAGTGAGAACTCACCGAGAAGTCAATCTCGATAATATTTCATTCTTTTTTTTGGCACTCTGAGATGATATGGCCTGTGAGCCCATATCTTGGTGATATCTTGTATATCTTAGTAATACCCCAATACCTCGGTACAACTCAGAATTTTACTGAAATGTTATGCTTTCCACTCTAATCCGGCTTTGACTTCGACCAAAAAACTGCATCAACTCAGCAAGATATTGGTCCAACTCAGCCTTTTGAGCCACCAAGTTGGGCATCCGAGATTGAGTTCACGAACCATGGTCCAATGTTGGTTCATTTTCATGTGATTTGCTATTTTTTTTTTATGACCAATCACATTTGACTAGAATGTACCATTCACTGAAAAGATTGTTCAAACTATCCACAATTTAGTCCTTCCCCTGAAAAAAATCTTTCAGATAATGAGGTGAAATACTCAATGTGCAATTCCTTCTTCTTCTTGTTCATTTTTTTTTTAATCCTCTGAACATAATGTTTAACAATAAATCAGTTGCTCTTACACCCCTAAAAGGATGATGTAGCTGAACAACAAAATAAGCACTACTTTAAAATTGCTCTTCTTCATTGTGTCATGAATTTTCCTTGGGTTTTTTTTTTTTTTTTTTTTTTGGTTTCTTCCTTGTTATTTGGGGGGAATTGCATACCTGCCTCTGTTCTTAACAAAAGATATCCTTTAAGTACCATTTTCTTTAACTTGGGGTTGTATCTGATCGCGTTAATTGCATACCTGCCTCTGTTCTTAAACAAAAGATATCCTTTAAGTACCATTTTCTTTAACTTGGGGTTGTATCTGATTGTGTACACAAATGTAGATCAACACATGAAGTGGGGTATATTTAGAAAAGAGTTACTGTTCAAGTGAACTCTACCGTGATTACCATTCATATGAACACTAACATGGGTCACTGTTCAAGTGAACAACTCTGTGGGCTCACATGCACATGTCCAATGACTCCAATGCAATATCAGATGCTGCCACACTTTAGTTTCTATTCTGTTCTAAGAAGTACATTATATTTCATGCAATAGAATCCAAGGAAGTTTCTAATTTCACTTTGTTATCATTTTTTATTCTCTATAATAGGAGTATCTATTTTAATGTATAGCCACTAAATTTCTTTTTTGGTCTTAAGCCAACTGGTAGCAAGCTGCCAAGCAATCTCTATTTTCAAACCAACTTCAATTATAAATATAAGGAAGAAGGCAGCCTAGATCAGAATTTGAGTTTAGGGGGAGGGGGAAAAAAGGAGAGTGCTTTGGCTTGGAAGCAGTGAAAGGCCACGGGTGACAGAATCTAGACTGATATAATCTTAAACCTTAATCCCTTCTTATCCATTATTTTTCTTAACTTTACGCTAACAGATCTGTTGGAATCATTCATTCACTCAGAATATTCAAATTATGATCCACAATTATAATTGCAGCTCAAAACATCATTGTAGCCAAGTTTCTGAAGAGTTGAAAGCCACTCACACCCCACCCGTGATTGGAAATTGAGCTCTATCTGAGGTGGCATTGGGACTATACCAATTGCTCTCATTAAGTTACTATTTCAAAAATATTTTTCCATCTCAGTTTCTGGTTTACTGTTGTATTAGTCCAGACTCCGAAACAGTGGCTGTTTGGAGTGATGTTTATGATCCTATCTGGGTTTAGGTTGGTTCATACTTAAACCTTACTTTATACACCCATGATGATGTGTAGGACTCCTTACCTGGAGGGAGATCAACCAAGGTTCATGAATTACTACAGACTAGAGCATTCATTTCCAAGACCATAGTCAACTTCCACCAAGTAGAAAACACTGCATATGGACTTTAACCCTGTGGCTAGGGCTTTAAAGGGTTTAGGGTTCTTTTGGGAATGATGGAGTGAGGAAGTAGGCTTCGGTTAGGGTTGGGAAATGTGGGAAAATAATTCTGGTTTAACAGAATTTATTTCAGAATTGATTCCCAATGCTTAGGGTTTCCAAAATTAGGGTAATAAAATTTCTAGGGTTTTGGGGATAGGGTTAAGGTTAGGGCTAGGGTTGAGTGTATAGTAGGTAGGGGTGTAGAATGCAAAAGGGAATTCGATTCAGGTGAAGGATTGAAGAGATGTGGATGTCTGAAGGTTTAGGGTTATGGTTTGAATGTGGGAAACTACAGCAAACTAGGGTTTAGACTAGGGTTTGGGAGGTCCAATTGGGCTGAAATTGGGAGAGAAGGTCACTAGAGTTTACAGAATGAGGTTCTAGAAGTTTGGGACAGATCTAAAGGCTATATTGCCATAGATCTGACCTTGAATTTTAGGTCTTAAGAGAAGCCTGAAAAATTCCAGAAAAATAAAAGGGATGTGGGGGATCAGGGCTTAAGGGAAGGGCGATGGGTTTGTGCGATGGAGTAGGGTTGTGGAGAGGGCTTGGTGACCCAGGGCTGTGATCGGGATTGGAATTGAGGTTAGCAATGAGAAAGGGGATTGCCGCACAATGAGAAGGGGAAGAATTAGTCGCCCTTTTTTTTTTTTTTTTTGGGGGGGGGGGGGTTTGGATGCTTATTGTACTGAAGAAAGAGGATTAGACAAGCCGCAGACCAGTAGAACAAACAGCTGCAGGCATCCCACCTTGGGAAACCCACAACTCAAATTGTCTTCCTTCGAATTCAGCTTATTCAAAAATTCATAATCTGTGCAGTTACTTGTGCAGGGCTATAACTATAGCCTTTTACAATGAAGGAAATTATAATAGGACAACAACAAAATAAAGAAGACTACTTAGAATAGGACTCAACAAAGAATTCTATTTGGATTGGAATTCCTTCTCACACTAAGAATCAATGCAAACAACTAGAAAATGAATCCTATTCAAGAACTCATAAACAAATAAAATCTGTAAAGTTAAACTTCCTACTTTAAGAAGGAATCCAAATTGAAAATAGGACTCCAACTGGGATTCCTACTTGCACAAGGACTCTGTCATAACTTGCTAGACTCTTAACAAAAAGCATAAGTAGATATGGACTCCTCATAAAATACTGGATTCAACTGGGCTTGATGGGACTCCAAATGGGCTGGTAAAATGACAATTTTGTCCCTCATCAGGTTCGGCCACACTATAGGGCCATAGGAAAGGAGGCTAATTTTGGACCTTCTTTCAGCCTTCCATGGGGAGCCCTCCTGGTTACAAACTTACAACACAAGAATTCCAGCACGCTAATTGGACTACGCAGATGAGTAATGGAGATGAAGATGTGGCCACCACAGAACAGGTCTAGAGTTGAAGATGAGTATAGAGCTAATGCTCATACTATTGGTACATTTTGTGATAAAAAGGCAGCAATTTATATTGCTAGTGATCCTGTTCTTCATGAGCACCCAAACAAATTAACTGCCAATTTGTGAGGATTGCAGTGATGAAGAAGTTAATAGCTACATCATTTGTTGATTCTAGGAGTAAGCTTGGTGATGTTTCAACAGGCAGTTGTTTTAGTCTGCCTTTCTTAAAAGGTTCTTCCGAGCTAGGTATGAGTGATATTTATGCTTCAGCTTGAGAGGAACACTGATATTGTAATAAGCCACGTCTGTATATCCAAAAATTAGGTATTTCAGTTCAGTTATTTTACGTTTTTTAGTTATTAAGAATATTAGGTTTCTATACTTTAAGATTCTATTAAGTAGAAAAAGGCAATTATTGCCTCATATGATTTTGACAGCAACCTTTGGCATGAAAATCAGAATAAAACAATGTTGGGGACACAACAAACCTCGGTGAGATTCCTTTTTTTTTGGGGGGGGGGCAACCAACCTTGGTGAGATTCCAGGGAAGATATTTTTGACCAATACATCCCTTTCTTTCTTCTTCTCCATCGGTTCTTACTTTTCTACTTTTTATTCCTCGCTGCAACTGGTAAGCTGTTAATCTGTTACTCACTAGTAGTTTCCTCGTTTCTAATTCAATTCTCATCTTTTCCCTACTGAAGTACGACTGACCTCTATGTTTTGCTTGAATTGCACATTACCATTCCATTAACCTGCACATGATGCTACAGGTTTAACCGTTAAGAAGACTTCAGTTTCTGTTTTCCAGCCCCCATTTCTAATTTAGTACCTTCTGTTTCTCTGCTTTCTACTTCGGCTTTGCAGGACTGATGTAAACCAGGTCTAGGGTTAGGGGTATTTTAGTAATTTCCCTAGACTTAGGGCTTGCCCAGGAAATTCCAGCTAAACGGGGAAGGATTTTAGGGTTTCTAAGGTGGTTTTAGAGCCTGCTGAAACTTAACTTCAGATTTGAAACCTTTTGTACTTGAATTTCAGATTTGAAATTTGAATTTATAAGGCCAATTAGGGTTTCCATTAGGGTTGAGGAAGGGTGAAGGGCTTGCTGTCCTGCAGTTCAGAGTTAATGATGCTGCTGTTCTGCAGTTCAGAAACAGACTCAGGGAGGAGGGGCTAAGGTGTTAAACACTTAGGGTTTTCTGAAATTTAAAATTCTGCAATTCTTTCAAGGAAGAAGATGAAGTGCAGGATTTTTTTTAAGCTCAGAGAAACAGGGCTGTAATGGGGGAACTAACAGAGTAGCAGTGGGATTTACTCCTAGAGGAATTGTGATCCTAATGGAGGTAGCAGGGCGGGTTTAAGGGCTAGGAATGGGGACTTCCTAATGGGATTAGGATCTGCTTCCGTAGGGAAAGGGAAAGGGGGAGGGGCACGGTGGCTATAGGAGGGGCTGGAGTTTGCAGGAAACTAAGGGGCAGGGAAGGTCTGCGATGAGGAGGGGAGGGTTTACTAAGCCTAAACAAGAGAGGAAGGCTACAGTGGTGAAGGGAGGGGCTTCTATGGTTGCGTGAACAAAGGAAAGGGGTGGGGGACACTGCAGACAGAGGAGGAAGGCTGGGATTAGTGTTTTTTTTTGGGTTGGTTTTGCGCCCGGGGGGGGGGGGTGTTTCTATTACTTACTTGGATGGTTTGCTGATTGCTTGAAGCCTTGACAATGACTTGAAGCTGCTGGATTGTTGAAGAAAATAAAGAATTTTGAACAAAACCCTCACCAAGGCCTATCCAATAAGGAGACCTTAATCCTCAACTCAAACAATTTTATTAATAATCAAAACTGAGAATTACAATGCAAGAAGAGGCTATTTGTAGCCTAAAATAAGAGAAGCTGACTTAGATTGGAGTTCCTTAGTGAATACGGATCCCAACTCTTGACTAAAAACACTTTAAAGAGGAATCAAATTACTACAAGATTACAACCCTTGGATTGGAATCTTTTAAGACACTTAACTTGGGACTTCACCAACTTTGTCTTACATTAACAAACTAGACCCCACAAAAATTCTGGAAAATAATTTCAGGACTAAAATAACCCTCTAGCAGCTTAAGGTGGCTTCTTGGAGCCATCCTGGGGGCCCCACTTGGAATTTCGGCCAGGGCGGTCTTTGTGTTCACATCAAGGACTCCTTTGACAATTTCTGGAACTGTTATTGACAGAGACAAGTAACCTCCATTCATATACTGTTTACTGAGTTTCTGATTCTTGGTTTTAGGAACTTGCTCATTCTTGTTCATTCTGTCCACTCCCATAACTTCAAAGTTAACTGTCGATTTTGAACAAATTTTGAGAACATGTTCTCACCCAACTAGGTACACTCAACCAGACTTATATCCGCATCAGACTAACCTTCTGTGAGCAAGAGAGATTACACTATTCTTGGTTTATTAACCTGTCCTGAGATCTTCGTTATTTTGGTTTTCTGGTCATTAGTTCTTTGTGACTAGGAACCCATCAATAACACATTCCAAGCCACCACCACCACCACCCCTGCACCTCTTTCCTTTCCATGTAGAACAAAATTTGGGTACACTTGCAACTGCAGTAGATGGAATGCAACTAGCCAATGTGGTTCCATTGCATTTCATCTTTCAGGCAGTCTCTCCACAAGAACATAACCAACGCAATGTTAAAATGCATATATTGTACACTGAGTACTGCTTTCCCTAGTAAGGACCAGACAAACATACCCTTAGATATGCACAGTACACACCA